>NC_054482.1:94572383-95172383 GCF_017639515.1 Carcharodon carcharias
AAAGTAATGAACGCAAGATCAGTTCATCGCGAAGGTTAACTCATCAATATTTAGTGATCGACATCTGTTCTTACACACATACAAGATTAAATGGTTGATAACAGCGAAGCATGCCACTTTTGAGGGAAGAAAAAAATCAAAGGACTTGCATCACTTCAAACTATAAACTAAACCAAGTTGCCAGATATATTAAGGGGTCCTTGACATGCTATATGGTAACCTTGGACAAATTTACCAAAGGCTTAGCTCTCATTAGCAATTTCATTTTGACCAGGAATATGTGCAATGCGCTGGTGCCCTATCCTTCCACCCACCTGGCTCTGGAGGGGGGTACGAGCTGAAACAATAACCAGTTCAGCTTAGTGAAAACATGCTGCACTTTATGGCACTGTTTATAGGTAGATTCTGAATTAAAGTACAAACATGCGAATTACGAGCAGTAGGACATTTGGACCCTCAAGCCTGCTCCACATTAATTACGATTATGGCTGATATAACTGTGGCCTCACCTCCACATTCTGCATACCCCCAATTACCCTCCGTGTGGAGAATGTATCTACCTCATGAATATTGCCCTGCCTCCACTCCCCTCTAGGGAAGAATTCCAAAACTTCACGATCCTCAAAAGATTTCTTCTCATCTCCATCTTAAATGGGAGGCCCATTATTTTTAAGCTGTGTCCTCCAGTTCTAGTCTCTTCCACAAGGGAGGCATCCTTTCACCATCCACCCTGTCAAGTCCCCTCAGGACCTTCTATGTTTCAAGATCACCTCTCAATTTTCTAAACTCTAATGGATATAGGCCCAGCCTGTCCAACATTTCCTCATAAGATGATCCCCCCCATCCCATGGTATCAGTTGAGTGAACCTTCTCTGAATAGCTTCTAACGCATTTATATCCTTTCTTAAATAAGGAGACCAAAACTGTACACGGGACTCTAGATGTGGTCTCACTAATGCCCTATACAACTGTAACAAAACATCCCTACTTTAGTATTCCATTCTCCTTGTAATGAACAACATTTGCCTTCCTAATCACTGTTCAGCTACATACTAACCTTTCCTGATTCATGTACACGGAGACTCAGACCCCTCTGTTACCTCAAGAGTTCTGTAATTTATATTTAAATAAGTATATTTATAAATATATATTTAAATAATATGCTGCTTTTTTTAATCTGCCAAAGTGGACAAGCTCACATTTTGCCACCTTTTTTATTCATTCATGGGTCGTGGGCGCCACTGGCTAGGCTAGCATTTATGCCCATCCTGACTAGCCCTCGAGAACTTGGTGAGCTGCTTTCTTGAGCTGCTAGGGAGCCAGTTCCAAGGTTTTGACCGAGGGACAGGATGGTGAGTGGCTTGGAGGGACCTTCCAGGTGGCTGTGTTCCCATTTTTCTGCTGCCTTTTTCCTTGTAGATGGCAGTGGTCGTGGGTTTGGAAGGTGCTGTCAAAGGAACCTTGGTGAATTCCTGCAGTGCATCTTGTAGATGGTACACACTGCTTCCACTGCTCATCAATGGCTGAGGGGGTGAATGGTTGTGGACTGGGTGCCAATGAAGTGGGCTGCTTTATCCCATTATACTCCATCTGCCAAACTTTTGCCCACTCACTTAACCTATGTCCTTTTGCTGACTTATGTTCGATTCACAACTTACTTTCCGACTTACCTTTGTGTCGTCAGTAAATTTAGCAACCATACATGCGATCATTGATATAAGTTATAAAGAGTTGAGGCCCCAGCACTGATCCCTGTGGCACTATATTTGTCACAACTTGTCAACACAAAAAATACCCATTTATCTTTGCTTCCTGTTAGCTAACCAATCTGAGGGGAGGCAGTGGCATAGTGGTGTTGTCGTTGGACTGGTAATCCAGAGACCCAGGGTAATGCTTTGGCGACCTGGGTTCGAATCGTGATGACGGCAAGTCTAATGATGACCATGAAACCATTGTCAATCGTTGTAAAACCCATCTGGTTTACTAATGCCCTTTAGGGCCATCCTCATCTGGTCTGGCCTGCATTTGACTCCGGGCCCACAGCAATGTGGTTGACTCTTAAATGCCCTCTGAAAAAGGATAATTAGGAATGGGCAATAAATGCTGGCAAACGCTGGCCTAGCCAGCAATGCCCACATCCCATGAACGAATTTTTTAAAAATCCATGCTAGTATGTTAACCCACTATGAGCTCTTATTTTGCATAGCTACTTTTGATATGGCATCTTGTCAAATGCCTTCTGCAAACCTTCATATCCATGTTGCTTATTCAAAGAACTCCAATAAATTAGTCAAAGATGATTTCCCTTTCACAAAAACATGTTGACTCTGCCTGATTGCATTGAGATATAAGTGTCCTGCTATAATCTCTTAATAATAGATTTCAGCAATTTACCTATGACAGATGTTAAGCTAACTGGCCTGTAGGTTCCTGCTTTGTCTCCTTCCTTTCTTGAATAGAGTCATATTTGATATTTTCTAATCTGTTGGGGCCTTTCCAGAATCTAGGGAATTTTGGAAAAATTAAGGCCAATGCATCTACTATCGCAGCAGCCATTTCTTTTAAGACCCTAGGATAAATTCCATCAGGACATGGGGACTTGTCAGCTTTTAGTTCTCATAATGTTCTCAATACCCTTTCCCTGGCAACTGTAATTGCTTTAAGTTCCTCCCTTCCTTTCACCTCCTGATTCACAATTATTTCTGGGACATTATTTGTGTCCTCTACAGTGAAGACAGACACAAACTATCCGTTCGACTCATCCAACATTTCCTCAATTTCCATTATTAATTCCTCATTCTTACTCTAGAGGACCAACGCTCGCATTTAAATACCTGTAGAAACTCTTACTATCTGTTTTTATATTCCTAGCTAGCTTTCTCTCTAAAGTACCAGTGATTAAGGTGCATTTTGAATGCAAGGTTAGCCAGCTGTTAACTCTACCAGCTGGCAACTAACTCCATAGCCAAGCATTCAAAGAGTACTGGCACCCTTTCCATGTTCTGGATTAAAAGTGAAGTGCTAGCTAATGGAGAAACAATTTCAAAGTCTACAGTGCATTTTCAGTACACATTTGATAAAACTGTGATTACTGATAAATCCTGGTCGAACAGGGCTGATGCCTGCAGTTCAGGTGTTCCTGTTTAGTTATAGGAAGATGGGAGTACTAGTGAACTAGTTAATGGAGTAAAAATGGACAACATTAAAGATTTCTAAACTAACTAGCTAAATAAAACAGAGGAACTTAAACATTCAAGTACTACTTTATAGTAATGTTCATCTGTTTCATGGATGGGTTCACCATGCTAGAAGAAAACAAAACTTTAATGGGAAAACTGTACAAAATATTCGGCTATTTATAATCTAGGGACAGATACTTTACAATAGGAACGTTGTCTGTTGATAAATATTGACAATAAACATTAATGATGCTGCACCTGAATCAAGGACTCGTTATCATGGGTAACATCCATAAACAAAGCATGAGCAATTTTGGGTACTAGAGGCTTTACAGATGGCTGCGCAAAAGATCCAACAGGTAGTCCTCCAAAACGGTAAACCAGTCTTCCTTCCTCATGACTGTCAGCGGCACTCATTGCCTCTGTAGCACACAGAAAAAGTGAGAACGTTATACAGTACATATTCAAAACATGTTGCTAAAATGTTATTAAAAAATGAGCACAGCATTCTCTTCTCAAATAGTTATTCGGTTGCATAGAACTTGGTTGTTGCTGAAAAAAAGAGACGTGTCAAAGCTTTTCGTCTTGCACTCATCAGGACATCTCATTATTTATTCACTCCCATGAAACACGCTGATTCAGTGGCGGACGAGCTCTCATTCGCATGCCCGCCATGCCAGGCACATCTGCCAAACAGTCGACAGAGTCCATGGCCAGAAACTTACCCTTGTCGGTAGGGCCGGGTGGGAGCAGAGCCAATCGCCACCTGCAATCGGCTGCGCGCCATTTTACTTGGGCAGGCCAATGAAGGCACACCCAATGTGACACACAGCCAGTAGCACTCAGCGCTACCTGTGCTTTTGGTGGGGGGGGGGGGGGGGAGGATGGAGGAGAGTCGGGGCCTGCGCTTTTTCACGTATGCGATTGCATGGATTAAGTTAGTAATGGAAATGAAAGGATCTGAAAAATCACTTAAACATGTCCCCTCATGTGACAGTGTCACATGAGCTGGGACATGTTTGTACAGTTAGCAAAGTTTATTTAATTATTTTATTAAATCTTCAGTAAACCTCATCCCACCCATGGAGGAGGTTTCCTGAAAACTGCGAAAGCTGCTCGGGCTCTTCACCCGCCCGACAACCTTAAGGTTGGACGGGCAGCATTGGTAACAATTTTAATTGTTTTTTTTAATGGCCTCAATAGGCCGTTGACAGTTCGGCGGGTGCGCAGCCACCTCAAGCACGCGCCCGCCAAACAAGATATATAAATGACTCACGCCCGACGTCATCACGCATCATTTTGCATTTCGACATGTCGGGCCCACTCCCGCACGCCAATGGCAATATTCTGGCCCATGGCCCAGGGCCTCCAATCAAGCCCCAAAGAAACCTCTGAAGAGAAATCTGGAGGCACCCCCTCCATGAAGCCCCGTCACAGTGCTCACCCACACCCTCCACCAGTGCACCTCAGTAGGACCTAGCTTTAGAATAGCCTCAGGATCACAATCTGGTGAGCACATTGCACTCTCTGATCCACAGCAGGCAGAGGCAGGGTCTTCCCAGGTGCTTGGCACTCAGAGGACTGCTGGAGGCCAGAATGTTGCTGAGTCCGAGTCAGATGATAAGCCTCTGTGCTCAGTCATGTCACAGTTGCTAGAGCTACAAAGGCAAGCTCGGGAACATCAGGAAGGGATGACCGCTGCCCTCCTCAGACTGCATGACATGATGGTGGAGTCCATCCGCCTTCAGGCTGAGGTGAAAGCGCCCGTATTTCAATGCATCGAGGTCAACACTGGCTGGATGGTGCTGTCATGGAGACCTTGGTCTAGGATGTCACTCCTGCGCAGGCCTAACTGCATCGCTGATGCCATAGTTGGCCTCCAACAGTGTACACGCGAGAGAGGGGCTGGGCAGCTCGATCTCACTCCAGCTACCCCTTCTCCTCAAGGAATCAGCCAGGGGCTCTCAGGCACCCATAGGTGCACACTCCAGGGCCATCCACCCAGGTGACTCTGGGGATGACTGGCCCATCCAAAACCCCTCTTACTATGACCTCTGCAGATCCAGCTTTCCAAGCCAAGAAAGGTGCCATTGTCACACAGCAGGATCCCAAAACCAGGTCGGGCCCACCAAGTCTCGGTCCTCCAGAGGACGCCCGCCAAAGTCATCACAGGCAGGGCGTCACAGTCAGCAGGCTGCCTCCACCTCTGCTGTGGATGTCCAGGGAGCACCAAGACGTAGCAGCAGGGTTGGGAAAGTTCGGTAAAAGTAGTTGCACATGGGTGTTGAACAATTGTACATACTGTTCATTATTGTCAATAAACTCCTAAGAATGTTTCCTTGCCTGTGGCTCCATGCTCTAATGAGCAGTGTTCTTGTCACTCAGGGATGTGAAACCTTTCTGCACAAGAAAGGGCCTCAGTCCATGGCCTCTTCCCTGTGCTTTGTGCAGCCTTCAGGCCACAGTGATGGTCCAGCCTCACACTCCCTGGAAACATTACTGATTCCTGCACCTCATTTGCTGCCGGAGTGTTATGGGCAGGCACCACAGAGTTCTCTCATGCTCTGTGTGCTCTCAGCATCTTTAAGGTGGGGCTGGCCCTCATCACACCAGCACCTGCAACCAATGATGCTGTGCACCAGCTCCTGAAGGGCTGAGGTGCTGAAGGCGGACACAGCATCAGATGCCTCTAAACTTTCACTGCGTCTCTGAGATGGCCCTGATCATGGAGCGCAAGCAAGCTCGGCCAGACAGGAGTCAGACATTCTCAGAGGCTGTGTGAAGATCTATGGGGTGTCCTCACAGCATGTTTTTTTTCAAATTCATTCATGGGATGTAGGTGTCGTTGGCTAGGCCAGCATTTATTGCCCATCCCTAATTGCCCTGTTCAGAGGGCAGTTAAGAGTCAACCACATTGCTGTGGGTCTGGAGTCATGTAGGCCAGCCCAGGTAAGGACAGCAGATTTCCTTCCCTAAAGGACATTAGTGAACCAGATAAGTTTTTACAACAATCGACAATGATTTCATGGTCATCATCAGACTTCCAATTCCAGATTTGTATTGAATTCAAATTTCACCATCTGCCAAGGTACAATTCGAATCCAGGTCCCCAGACATTACCCTGGGTTTCTGAAATACCAATCCAATGACAATACCACTATGCCACCATGTCCCCATGTTGTCATCATCCTCCTGCAGTCGAGTGATTATTAGGTCCTCCACTGCAGCTCCAGGAGCAGAGTGTTGGCGCTGCCATAAGCCAGACTGGAGTCAAACGTTCACAACTGCGATGTGAGCGTCTATGGAGACACCTCACTGCATGGTCATCACCCTCCACAAATCCGGCAGCTACGAGGGCCTCCTGAGTGCGGCTGCCTCATCTAGCCAGTGCGAGAGCATCATCCGTCATTGTCACCGAGGACCCCTCACCCTCATCCCCGTAAGCATCCTCCTCATCCGAGGAGACCTCCAGCTCCTCTACCTCTCCCTCAGCCAACTCATCTTCCCGTTGGAGTGCCAGGCTGTAAAGGGTGCAGCAGATGATGACGATGCGTGACACCCTCTGTGGACTGTATTGCAGGGCTCCACCAGACCTGTCCAGGCACCACATCTTCAGCATCCCGATGGTCTACTCCACCAAGTTGTGAGCTGCTGCATGAGCCTCATTATAGTGTCGGTCTGTTGCAGTCTGAGGCCGCCAAACAGATGTCATCAGCTACAGCCTCTGCGGGTAGCCCTTGTCCCTAAGGAGCCAACCCTGCACCCTCTGTGGACCCCCCTGGAAGACTGCAGGGATCTGCGAGTGGCTTAGAATGTAGGCATCGTGCACACTCCCTGGAAACTGTGCGCACACCTGCAGGATGCGTTTCTGGTGGTTGCACACCAGCTACATGTTCAGTGATTGGAAGCCCTTGGAAGTCCAGCAAGTGTAGCGACAGAGACCTGAGCGTCACATGAGTGCAGTCAATCGCACCCTGCACCTGTGGGAATCCAGAGATCAGGGTGAATCCAAAGGGCCTTGCATCCTAGCTGTCCCGGTCCCAGTCGAAATGCACAAAGTTGCGTGCCATGGAGAAGATGGCATCCGTGACCTCATGGATGCATTTATGGGTGGCGGATTGTGAAATCCCTTGGAGGTTACCTGAGGAGATCTGAAAGGAGCAACTGGCATAGAAATTGAGCACAACGGTCACTTTCACAGCCACTGGCAGTGGATGCCCTCCATGTCCCCTTGGCGCCAAGTACTGCAGTAAGTGGCAGATGTGCGCTACCAGCTCCCTAGGCATGGAGTCATTAGCAACACTGGTTCTCAGTCATCTGCAGGAATGGCAGGCGGCGTCTATACACCCTGGGTGAAGCTAGGTGAACAGTCATGGCTCGCTGTCACTCCTGGGCAGTATGTGCAAGAGCCCCTGCTGTCCCTTCTTTGTGAGGTTGCTGCACCTGCCTTTGCACAGCCAGGTGCCTCAGTCACTCTCTCCTCCATCTTCTATGGTCTCTGTAGGCCATCAGGCATACAGCTATGTCACCAGGATTCATGATCCTGACGTGGTCCTCCTGCAGCATGAAAGAGAGAGAGGCGTGGTTATCATGGCTGTATTTAGCACCTTTCCTGGCCCTGTGTGACCGCCCTTTAACACTTCCCGGAGAGCGCTGGTCACCCCTCGGATAGCCAGAGATGAGTGCGCTGCATGACTGCCCTGTCAACCTGCGATATGGGGGACACTGATTCAAACCGCGATGCTGAGATTGCAAGGCGCTGTGAGTGCCTCCAGCAGTGACTGCTACACAGCTAGCATTGGCAGGGAGATTGTACAACATGTGTAGTCCAACTGCTCCATGGTCCAATAAAGTGGTGGCGGACTCAAAGTCTGTGCAAGGTGTTGGGGTGGAGATGAGGTCTGGAGCACTAGGTGGCCCTTTGATGCCTGTGTTGCTTGCGTGGGCTGGCAGATAGGAGCCCAACCCCAATCAGATCAGACGCAGCCACAGTGATATATCTCAGCTGCAGCAGCATGGTCAGTTTCATAAGGTGTCCCTAATGTGTGGCCACTTCCCTCAATTACCCTGACCCCCACCACCATGATCCTGTGTGTGGGTTGCAGTGCCAGGGCAACATTTGACCCCACCTCACCAAACGACAATGGTCGTCTCTTAAGCTCGCCAGCACTTGACCCCGCACACCTCCCGCCCCTCAGGCTGAGGCTGGCCAGCTCTTGCCTCCGGATACCCCGCCACCTCAGCAGTCGCCTCCGGGGCCAGGCATCAGTTGGCCCCATCCCCCGAAGCCGTAAACAACGGGCGAGCTGAGGAGAATGCTACTGCTCACTCACCTCAGTTCCCCCAAAGTGAAGGCCGCCAAGTGCGCGTCAGCTGCGTGCTGTTGTGAAACACATCGGCGTGCTTTCCCGCCGAGGTGGACGGACAATCTGCCGGGGTTCCAAGAGCCTGGCAAGATGGCCTTTTAATTACATGCTGATGTATTACGATTAGCTCCCCGCCGACCAATGGCAGGAAACGCGGCCCGCTGTCAGCAGGCTGAGTGGTCAATCGCGACCTGCCTTCACGCCATATTTTCCGCACACGTCACCTATCACGCCTGCTGCCAGCAGGCTCAGAAAATTCCACCCATGCAAAAATAAACAAAGGTACCCCCTCAAAATATTTAATGTGATTTAGTAAATTTGAGTGGGCCGGGTTAGAGGGAAGAGGGGTGGAAAACTAATACAACAGGACAAAGCAACTCACTGTTTAAATTGTGCCCTCAGCACTGAAAGCAATGATCTATAGCTCTCTCCTAATGGCAAGGGCACCGAAATGGAGAAAACCAAGTGCATTGTACATGGAATTCAATATGTTTTAAACATTGAATTAGCTGAGGTTTGATAATGCAACTTAATATGCAGCTAACATAACATGCAAACCCAGGGCATCTCATTATCAAGTACAAGGCAATTTGTTAAGGAATCTCAAAACTACATACTAAGCCAACTTGTCAGATATATTAGACGCTCTCGGCATGCTATACAATCACCTCGGACAAATTTTTCAAAGGCTTCACACTCATCAGCAATTTCATTTTGACTAGGAATGTGTGCAATGTGCTGGTGCCCTGTCCTTCTACCCACTTGGCTCTGGAGGGAGGTACTAGGTGAAACAACCACTTCGTCTTAGTGAAAACATGCTGTATTTTAATGCATTGTTTAATGTTAGATTCTGAATTGTCAGTGATTAAAGTGCATTTTGATTGCAAGATCAGCCAGCTGTTTATCTATCAACTGGTAACTTCCTCCATGGCCAAACATTCAAAGAGCACTGGCACCTTTTCCATGATCTGGATTAAAAGTGAAGTGCTAGTTAGTAGACAAACAGATGAGAAAGTGCACTGGGACTCAGGAAGTTGGGCAGTCTTTGCATATATTTACTACAAAAGAGTTTTTATTCTATCAGACTGGCACCAATCCCTATGCGCATTTCTGTAAAGCAGGGATATCATAATATAATAGAAAACTAGCACCTGCATCCAACACTTGCTAACTTGGGATCCAAAATTCAGTCAGCCTGCCTCATTATATAAATGCCTTCCTTGAGTAACATCTGTTTTCTTTCTTTTCCATTTACAAGATATCTTGCCTTTTCACTTGCATTTATATGTTTGCAACATTGAATGTAAACAAATTTTGTAAAATTTGGTCCCTGCACAAGTCTCTTTAAGCCTCCTGTGTGGCTAGTTTCCTTTCATGCTCACAATAGCAATTCAGGATTCATCTCCTTCATGAGATTTGTAGTCCCACCGACACTCTGTTCTACACCACTGGCTTACCAACCTCCTGAGCTGTTCATTCCTTGGTAACCCCACAAGTCACACTTTTTCCCCAGCATTGAAGAAATCCAGCCCCCACCTGGCACCCCCAGCCCCTCCATCCCCGACTGAAATTCTTGTAAAACTTTACAAAAAAGTGCTTCGTTTTACTCCCCATAAAAATCCTCCATCAGCCTCACCCCCAGACATCATTTTTTTGGGACCTTGAGCCCAATGCCCAGCATCCCTCCACCCAGCTGACCTTTCACAGCTGCAAACCCAACTTTGTGTTCTCTCTTTGCTTTGGTCCTGATCCTTGGCTGTCACTCACCACATCCGTCTTTCTACTTTTTCCACCCACTCGCCCCTCCCTTCTAGTGACTTTCCTATTCTCTTCTCTTACTCCTTCTCCTCTCTTTCACCTCGCTTCACACATCTTCCTACTGCCCTACATACTCCTGTTCTCTAGCTCTGCTTGGCCCAACTAACCCCTTGAATCACTGAAACACCTTAGAAAATAACCTAGTAAACAGTAAATCAATATGCATATATAAATGCAGAAATCTCCTTTTAGGAAACAACATAATTACACAACTCATGCGTGCAATGCTTATAAAGATAATAATCCATCGCCATATTAGTACACTGTATTCAGAAAACTGTCACGCTTACCTCGTATTAAGGAACTTATGCCAAGTTTAGTCACAAAGACATTATCCGTCTCTTCACTTCCAGTGAATAGTTCTGCTACTACGTACAAGTTAGGTCGTATTTTTCTGGCAGTGTCCAGCATATACTGCAGGTGAGAAAGCAGAGGCCAAGGAATGGAGATAAAAAAAAAAGGAAGCAAGGCAAAACAAAACCAAAAACCCAGATTGGGCATAAAGGTGAGATCAAGATGGAAAAAAAAATTGTGCAGAAGAATTAATTTAGCAAAATGGGAGGTTGGTGAGATGTTGGGGAAATTGAGAGTGTTAGAAGGGAGCAAATGTCAATGTTAAATATATCTCACATGTAAAAGAGAAAGTAAAATAAATTTTAAGTCAGAAATAGAATGAAGGGATGAAAAAGAGAAAGAACAGTTTCAGTAACATGCTCTTTAAGGTTATTTTACATTTTCTGAAGTCAGGTCTCTTCAAGTACCTTGAATGAGCCTGCTAATTCCCAGACAGTTGACAAATGAATGTTAGAACTGAACCTCACTAAACCTCAACTTGTGAGGTAAAAGCAAAATACTGTGGATGCTGGAAATCTGAAATAAAAACAGAAAATGCTGGAGAACCTCAGCAGGATCTGTGGAGAGAGAAACAGAGTTAACGTTTAGAGTCCGTATGACTCTTTTTCATACATTAACTCTGTTTCTCTCTCCACAGATCTGGCTGAGTTTTTCTAGCATTTTCTGTTTTTATTTCAGAAACTTTTATAATTTTGACTTCCTTTCATCATCAAACTTGATAATGCTAGTTTCATTGGTGAGACCACTGTTATAAATCATAGAATCATGCAGTATAGAATGCAGCCATTTGGTCCAACATTTCTTCAAAGGAGCTACCCAATTCATCAGAATATTTCTGTTCTTTCACATGGCCCTGAAAATTTCTCCAAACATTTACCTTTTGAATAAAGAATGATACAAATCACAGCACACACTCTAGCCTGAGTAAGGTTATACTTCAGCATTGAAATTGAACCAGAACACTTATGTCAAGAGTGAGCATGTATAGTCATCCAAAATGTGTTCATATTTTCATCAAGGTGGAAACTAATAATTCCCATTTGCAGTATGAATGAGAATACTTGCCTATTGCTTATTTTATCATTTGAGATGGTCATTTAACTTCTCATCAACATTCGCAGCAGTTTCCTTTCATAACTCTAAATTAAAATTTTGCCTAATAACAGTAAATTTCTAATCTAAAGTAAGGCTGTCACCATTATTGTACCTGCTGTTTGACAACTTTAAAGAAAAGGCAGGTTAATTGTTTCCCACACCATTAATCAATGAAGATGATATTAACACAATGACTGGCTCTGAGCAATGAGTAAGTCAGGTAACCCAGGGCATCCCAAATTGTGTGTCATGGCCCCCAGAGGTGTCGTGAGATGAAATTTTGGCATCAAAAGCTGAGGCAGCAATGGCTGCCATGGAGCACCAACCTAGTCTTAACAGTTGCGAGGTCACTTTAAATCCTCACTTTTTTTTAAAAAAAATGGTGGACATGGCCTGACTGATCTTTAAGGCCTGAGCCCTGCTCCAAAAAAGCCAGTGAAATAGGTGCTTTTTACTTAAAAACCCTGCCGTTTAAATAGCACTTTCCCCTCAAAGTCCCCCCCACAGCTCTCCACTCCCCACCCAACCTGTTCTCACAGCTATGATAAAAGCAAAAAGATAAAACTCTAACAGCTCTCACAGCTGTTCTCACAGCTCTACCCCTGCTCTCACAGCTCTATCTCCCTACCTGACTCTTACTCTGGGACCACGGCAAGGTGGTCAGCCTCAAAATACTGTCACAGTGGGAAAAAGTTTGGGAAGCACTGCTATAGCCCCAGTTGTAAAATAGAAACCACTGAAGTACTGTATAATCTAGTCACGACTCTGCAGTTACTTATTGGAAAAAAAACACCTTTAAGACAGGGGTATCCAACCCGTGGCTGTAAGGCCGCCCTAGCCTTGGGAATCCAACCCTTGACATCGAGAGCGATTCTGTCCTTAATGCATTTATATGCCTTACTTTGTAGGCTTGGAGGCTTAGACGGAGTTGTTTTTAAGCACTGTTGTCTCATTGTTGGCAACACAGAGCCTCTTAGTTTCAGGAACTTCAGATGTATACAAATTAATCGAAACATTTAAACTTCACATGAGGTTCCTAAGGGCCCATGTTAAGCACCTATCATACCCTCCATCCTAGGTGCTCCACTCAGCTGAAAATGACAAAAGATTGGATACCCTTACTTCAAAGAAACATTAGAAACCAAACGAATTGGGCGATATAGCACAATTTAAGTGAAATTGTTTGGACCTTGTACAATCGGCCAGTTTTGTAGCTGGAAAGCCACCTTGTGGAAGTCCTGACTCAGAGTACAGAGCCAGTATGTGCATAATAGCAACTGAAAATACATTCTACCCTAAATTAAAGCCCGAAACATCTTTAAATAAGATCTATTGTTAGTAACATGCATGTTCAAACAGTTACTTAAAAAACTTAATAGACAGGAGAAAACTTAGTCTGTACCTCAGCGACACGAATAGGTGTTGAATGGCAATTGTCTAACCGCACCCCATGGAAGATTTTGGCTGTTATTTCTGTATACTTCTGCATGTGAGCCCAAAGGTAAGGGCAGTCTTCAGGCTTTTTTCCATATCGCAGTTTAACACTATCACCCCAGCAAATCAATTCTCTTCTTAGGTAAACATTAGAACCTATGATAATAAAACCCAATTTCTTAAAATATATAGGAATTGAAAGCACTTCAAAAAAGAATTACAGAATTTGTGATAATGGCATAAGAAATATTGCCGTGGCAAAGACTGGAAAATGGAATACAAGCATTTTTAGGATTGAGAAACAAGAAAAGATCATTTGGCTAAATACGCTCATCCCTTCATAAAATAGTTATTGCACTGAAAGAGGCCATTTAGCCTGCCGAACCTGTGCCAACTCTCTGCATGAGGTATTTAACCAGTCCCATTCCCCTGCTCTTTCCCCATAGACTTGTAAATTTTCCCTCTTCAGATAATTATCCAATTCTCTTCTTCGGTAAGCATTACAAACTATGATAATAAAAAAGTATAGTAATTAGACCAATGTGTATAGTAATTAGATCACCCTCTCAGGCAGTACATTCCAGATTCTAACCACTTGCTTCTCAAAAACTGTTTTCCCTCAAGTTCTCTTTGATTCTTTGCTAATAACTTTGCAACTGTGTCTTCTGGTTCTTGGCCTTCTGACAGTTTCTCTATCTACTTTAAACCACTCACTATTTTGCATACCTCTTCCAAATCTTCTCATTTTTTTCTTCTGCAAGGAGAATAATCCCAACTTCTCCAATCTATCTTTTATAGCTCAAATCCTTCACACCTGGGGCCATTACTGGAAATCTTTTCTGCACCCTCTCTAAAGCCTTCACAATCCTCAAGTGCAGTGCCCAGAACTAGACAACATTCCAGTTGAGGTCAAAGCAGCCCTTTGTAAAGGTTCATCATAACTTCTTTGCTTTTGTACTCTATGGGCAGAATTTTGCTCTTGGCAGGCAGTCGGGAAGTCGACCGCCACTCATGATCGGGACCGAACCACGATTTCGCGCTGGCAGGCCATTACGGCCTGCCTAGCATGAAACGCGAGTGGCAGCGCTGAGTGCTGCCTGTGGGGTGTGCGCAAAAAGAGGAGGATGAGGGGACCAAGCGTCAACTTTGCGCATGTGCACGAGTGAGCGCTTCATAGATCTCCCTGGGGCACAGAACTGCCTCAGGGAAATTAAGTGCTGTTTAAAAAAAAAGAGAAAATCAAGAAACTAAAAATGTAATAAAACATTTCCCCTCATGTGACTCTTGTCACGTGAGCAGGGACATGTTATTAAATCAATTTTAAAACTTTTATTTTATCTTTATTTGCTTTTGGAAACCTCATCCCGCTTGGGCTTTTCGCCGGCCCGCCAACCGTTAGGTTGGGCAGGCAGCAAAAGAGTTAATGATTACTTAATGGCTTTAACAGGCCTTTTAATTGTCAGCGGCTCCGGCGCATGCCCACTGACCAAATTATCGTGGGACTGCACGTTGACATCAGCACGCTCGGCCAACGTCCACATGTATCATTCCATGCTCGAGCGGGTCAGGTGGATGCCCGCCTGCTGAGCGAAAATTTCTGCCCTATGCCTCTATAAAGTCCAGGATTCAATAGACCTTTTAAGCGTCTTCTCAATCTGCCCAACTACCTTCAATGATCTGTGCACATATACCTCGAAGTCTCTGTTCCTCCATCTCCTTTAGAATTGAATCCCTTAGTTTATATTTCCTTTCCTTGTTCTTCACATCAAATATATAATTTTTTATTTTTCTGCATTCACTTTCAACTGCTTGTGGGATAAATCCATCATCCTATCTCATTATAAGCTTCAGGTAACAAATCTGCTGGGTTTAATTAGGTTGCTTATGTGATAAAGTGACAAATTTTAAGGAAAGAAATTTTCAAGAGAACTTTTCTAAAGCAACCATTTTGCTGACTTTTATGTGAAACATTTCTTAATAACATGAAATAACAATCTAACTTGAATGTCTAGGTTTTACATCACATTCTACCTAAGTAATCACCTTTCAAGGGACAGCAGGTCATAAGATAGACCTTTTAACTTAGACTACCTATCTTCAATTAAACTATTGCATGAATTCAAATTAAATATGAAGTAATTTATTTAAAAAAATTTTAAAGATATGAAAAACTTTCAATTATACAGGAATAATCCACAAAGACAGAAATGCCATTTACTTAAACAGTTCTATCAAGCTAAGGCAAGTTTCCTCAGCATCTCATGGGGTTTTCGATGTTTTAGAACTTTGGCAACTGAAGGCAATGAAAATACTACAGAGTTTCAAATTAATGTGAAAAGCATTATGACAGCAAAGAGAATCTTAGAACGGTTACAGCACAGAGGGAGGCCACTCAGCCTCTCATGTCCATGCAGGCTCGCTGCACGAGCTACTCCCATGCCGTTTTCCCAAAGGCCACAAATTTTCTCTCTTCAGGTGTTTATCCAACGTCCTTTTGAAAGCCACAATTGAATCTGCCTCCAACACGCTCGCAGACAGTGCATTCCTGTGCAAAAACAATTCTCTCTCATGGTGTCTGGCTCTTATGCCCTCTGGTTCTTGACTCTACTACCACTGTTTCATTTACCTTTCATAACTAACACACAACTTTGACAGGAAATTTTAAATGATCCTTACATGATAAAAGTGTAGTAGGGAACAACAATTTGACCTTGAAATAGTAGAATAAAGGACCATATGTTTAAACTGGTAAAAGTCCAAATGTAAGACCCATGTTCAAAAGTCCTCCTTCATACTTTGTCAAGAATGTTTTTCATTGTACAGAGTGATCAATACAGTGGAGTCCTGAAGGTTAAAACCTTGGAACTATTTAAATGAAATTAGATGGCTTTGTGAGGGCGCTTATTGAGTGTATAACCTAAAACAGGCCAAATGACATTCCTTATGCATTTTTACCAAGATGAAATATTCCCATAGTTTTTAACCTCAGTTGCTTTCTCTTTCGCAAAATACTTTTGTTTCAGTTCTATGAAAATATAATCTATGAAAGTACAAATAATTCACCTGGCTCAGCAAAATTTCTTAGAGGGTCATCACCCATCACCCAGCCATTATGGGCCATAAAATACACTGCTTTCTCTGGTTGATACATCATTGGCTCCTCCTGCTCCAAAGGCATCACTTCAAAATCGTACGTGAAGTATCTGCATGCAAAGCATATAATTTTTAAAAAGACGTGGAGTTTGTGCATGCTTAGAGTGCACTTAGCTGCATTGGCAAGACACACCAATTTTGAAGAGTAAACAGGTCCCACTGCAGTCATACAATTAGACTGAGTATCCTGAGCCTGTGGGGCTTAATACACTGTATCTCAAATATTTAATGCAAACTCCTTTACAAGATGAAAATTCACTAACTTTTCTGTTACTGAAGCAAGCAAAGTGCTCATCCAACAACTAGCCAAAATACGAGCACATTTTTCTTACTATAACCCTGCAGTAGTTGCATTTACTGAAATTAGGGACAGTTCTCTACAGACCTCCCTTTTGGGAATGGAGTAGAAACTGTCTAAATGTATTTTGTGTAGAATCTTTGTAGATTTCAATCCTGTTAATCCCAGCTTCCAGAATTAAAAGTCCAATGATCAACCCATTGTGCCAGGTCCCTTTGAGGAAAGCATTCAGGCAGCTTGCTCACAGGTAAGTAGAGTGCCAGCACTAGTGATCTTTCAAGCTGATCTAACACCTAGACCTAGTAATGAACCAGTGACAGAAGCTTTCCAATAGGATAAAATTGTCTCACTCTTTTTCAAGGTAAAACAGGATGAACCTGGTCTGAAAACTCTCAAATGTCATGGGTAAAACCAGGGCTCTTTGCACTGCAACAACGACCCTAGTTTACTCTGCTGGCGAATATGGTCTGCCTCATGGTACTGCAGCCACCACTCCAAGATTGTGGATGTTCAGCTAAAAAAAGTTGCCAAGTAGAAGCTGTCAATGACACAAGTCCACATAAACTGAGTGGCTCTAGGTGCTGTCTCACATTGCAGCATCTCATATTCATCTGATGTCATCCTGCTCCACGATTTGGAACAAGTCGGGACAAACATTGACCTTCCCATTCACAAACACGCAAAATCCCCAGCAAGAAAGCACTTAAAATTGTGCCAGCCATTCGGGGAAACAACAGCTAATATTCATGCAGCTGATATCAAACCACTATCCAGGTGGACAGAATTGTGGGATGCATGTAGCAGAAAGAACTAACACCTCATCACTGACCCAGCAGCAGAGGTCCCTCACTTCAACCTCCCGAAAGACAGTGACTTTTGTCACTCAATCAAATCCATGCAGAGCATGGACAATGCAATTATATGCTTCGTAAACGGTGACAAGGGCATCCCAAAGTGCAATTGTGGGCAGAGTCCCAGGACATGGAACACATCACCTTGCCATTATAATCTGTTTTGGAAGGTACCTTATTTCTCCACTCAGCTTCTCAGGAGGCCATCAAAAGGATAGCCAAACTAGTCATCCCACAGAAAGCATTACTATCATACAAATGTAGCAGTATTCTACAAAGAATTTTACATACTAAATGAGCTTGAGAGTGGTGGTTTTTAGTGATTTCATCACTGTACCTGGTCACTAGAGGATGCTTTTCAGTTACAGGTCCAAGTCTGGGGCCATAGTTTGCCAGGCGCTCATAACTTACAGTCGCCAACGTGCAGTTCACAGCCTGAAGGTACAAAACTGTATTAGATTGCTTGATGACAACAAAAAAATCAGCTGATTAAAGTTCACTTAGGGGATGCAAGACAGGAGCAAAAATTAAGTAAAACTTGCCTGCTCCTGATGCCAATGCGCTTCCTGATAGCGTTCCATATTTAATTCTTCCAATTTTTTACTGACCCAGTTGCAGCATTCTTGTATTTCATCTGGCCTATTACTTTAAAGAGAATATTTAAGAGAAAATATGAACAGTTTCCAGCATAAGCCTCATGTTTAGTGAGCAGGGAGTTTGCATTTCCATAGCATCTTTCATGGCCTTGGGCAAACAGCAGTGAGACAATGACTAGATGGTCTGCTTTTAGTGATGTTGGTTGATGGATAAATATTGGCCAAGATCGCAAAATAACTCTTTTGCTCTTTCAAGTACAGGTCAGTACCCTTTATCAGAATCCCTTGGGGCCGATTGCATTTTGGATTTCAGATAATTTTGATTTTCGGATACCACATATAAACTTACATCAGCCTAAGTCTAGGTTAGTCTAAAATAAATAAAAATGGCTAGAAAAGTGAGATGTATCACTGAATAATAAATACAGAGTGCCTGTATTATTTTTGACATGTTCACCACAAAAATCGCAAGTTCAAACAGCTCGACTTTTCATGTTAAAGGTGGATGAGATTCAAAAAAAGTGCTTTTTTTTTTAAAGACATTTTCGGATTTAAGGACAGAGGATGCTGTGGGATCTTTCAAGTTCACCGGAGAGGGCAGATGGATCCACTTGGTCCCAGCGCCTTTCCATCCTTTAGCTTAACAACTTCTCCTAAACATTCCAACTTCTCTTAAACATTCCATTTACTTATTATTTAACATATCTCATCTCAGGGAAGTTTCATTTTTCTTTCTTTTCGAGCCATCACAAAACTATTAACGCATTATAGAAGGGCTACTTTAGGAAAGTTCTCCATTACACAGAGCCATATAAAAAATGGATGATGAGCTGCAGCACCCCCTAAGACAGACAATGTGGAACAGATTATTCATTTGATTATGTTTAACATTAAGCATTGAATTGCAGTAATTACAAAATCACGTTATTGAAGAAGCAGATCTCCACTCTAACTGAAATTTATAACTTTCTTGTTCAGTTAGCCTGTTAGCTGTTGTCCAGCTTTTTGGAATTCATAAGGACAAGAGGATAACTAAGGTAAGAGTACAGGCTGAAAGGTAACTTATGTGAGGGACGCGGGCAAGATTCTTTATGAATGTTTTGCATGTTTTCACAAAACAGGCAAAGAGAGTTATTGTAGTTAAGGAGGAAGGTTGTGAAATATTGGATGAACAACCAGAGAAGAAGTATTAAGCATCTTTGAAAGCAAGTAAAAATGTCAGGCCAGATGAAATGTATCCCAGGCTCTTAAGGGAAACAATTGAGCAGTCTTTGACCATCATTTTCCAATCCTCTCTAGCAGTAGGCATGGTGTTGGAGGACTGCTAACATTGTACTGTTGTTTAAAAAGGGAGAAAGGGATAGTCTGAGTAATTACAAGCCTGTCAGCTTAACCTCAGCTGAAACAAATTATTGAAAGAAATTCTGAGCTGCAGCTTAAATTGCAATTTAAAGCTTGGCCTAAATAGCCAAGTGGTTATGATACTGGGCTTGTAACCCCAAGATCAAGAGTTCAAGTCTCACAATGGCAAACTATGAAACAATGTAACTTCGTTAAATTGCAATTTAAAGCTTGGCCTAAATAGCCAAGTGGTTATGGTACTGGGTTTGTAACCCCAAGATCAAGAGTTCAAATCTCACAATGGCAAACTATGAAACAATGAATGTGTTTGAGTGAGTTAAAATCTTAAATTGCAATTTAGAGCTTGGCCTAAATAGCCAAGTGGTTATGGTTCTGGGTTTGTAACCCCAAGATCGAGAGTTCAAATCTTACAACGGCAAACTATGAAACAATGTAACTTCATCTGAAACAGATGGAAACGGGTTTGTACTCGAAAGAGTTACAAAAGAAAGAGATGCTAAGCCACGAAAATCGCATTTTAGCTTGGCCTAAATAGCCAAGTGGTTATGGCACTGGGTTTGTAACCCCAAGATCAAGAGTTCAAATCTCACAATGGCAAACTATGGAACAATGTGACTTCATCTGAAACAGATGGAAACAGGTTTGTACTCGAAAGAGTATCAAGAGTTCAAATCTCACAATTGGAAACAATGTAACTTCATCTGAAACAGATGGGAAAGGGTTTGTACTCGAAAGAGTTACACTCCAGCCAGCTCAACGCCATCTTCTCAAAGGCAACTATTCTGACAATATATGTCAGAATGATTTAGGCTTGGCCTAAATAGCCAAGTGGTTATGGTACTGGGTTTGTAACCCTACGCTCAAGAGTTCAAATCTCACAATGGCAAACTATGAAACAATGTAACTTCATCTGAAACAGATGGAAACGTGTTTGTAGTCGAAAGAGTTACAAAGATACGTTAATTATGCTTGGCCTAAATAGCCAAGTGGTTATGGTACTGGGTTTGTAACCCCAAGATCAAGAGTTCAAATCTCACAATGGCAAACTATGGAACAATGTGACTTCATCTGAAACAGATGGAAACAGGTTTGTACTCGAAAGAGTATCAAGAGTTCAAATCTCACAATGGCAAACTATGAAACAATGTAACTTCATCTGAAACAGATGGAAACAGGTTTACTCAAAAAGAGTATCAAGAGTTCAAATCTCACAATGGCAAACTATGAAAAACAATAAATTGCAATTTAGCTTGGCCTAAATAGCCAAGTGGTTATGGTACTGGGTTTGTAATCCCAAAATCAAGAGTTCAAATCTCACAATGGCAAACTATGAAACAATGTAACTTCATCTGACTAGGAACAGATGGAAAACATGTTTGTACTCAAAAGAGTTACAAACAAGAGGGTGGTGATTTGAGGGACAAACATCATTCCCCTTATAAATTGCAATT
The DNA here is from genome assembly GCF_017639515.1 of Carcharodon carcharias. Lineage (NCBI taxonomy): Eukaryota > Metazoa > Chordata > Chondrichthyes > Lamniformes > Lamnidae > Carcharodon > Carcharodon carcharias. Next base: position 94,593,341 of record NC_054482.1, read on the forward strand.
TAGAAAAGTAGTGATTAATCAAGGGCAGTCATGATGGATTTATTAAGGAATGATCATGTCTGATTAACTTGATTGAATTCTTGGAGAGATAACAAGAACGGTCGATGAGGGTAGCATCTGTCTAAATCAATTTCAGGAAAGCTTTTAAAAAGGTTCCACATGGCAGACTGATCAGGCAAGTAAGAGCCAATGGAATCTAGGGATATGCAGTTGAAGTGCTGTAACTTACAGGGATGTGGAACAAGAGCTGATAAGTGGGTTTAGACTGGACAACTCTTTTTCGACTGGCATAGACACAATGGGCCAAATGGCCTTCTCCTATGCCATAAATTTTCCATTTTTCTATAATGTCATCAAGCAGGCTAAGCAGCCTGAACATTGAAGGACTGTCACAAACAAGAAACCAGGAAATAACAAGAAAGTTGTATCATTCACAATTGTGTAAAATACAATTTGAGACTATACAAGATTAAGTTAAAGTATCAACAAACTGAAAAAAATAATTAATTTAAAAATCTATGGAATTTTTATAATGGAGAAATTTGACATTTGAAATTAGTTTTTGAAGGTTAGAGGGATAACTTAGCAGTAATTATCATTTTCTATACAGTTAAAACAAGTTTCTTATTCAAAAAGACAAGGGCTTTAAGGTTTTAGAGTTGCCAATAATTTATAAGTTGAAGCTCATGTTAAATCTACAATGTCTAATCAATTTCCACCTGCAAGAACTTCAACACTACACCCTGCAGAGGAATGGGGAATCGCTAACATAGACTTCTAGATTTCTGCATTTAATTGCACATCTATGGATGCCAGAAGTTGTGGTCAGTTTCAGAGTAACAATGGCAAATGTTGACAGCTTCACCATTATTGCAACTGCAAAACATGCGCTTGTGTTGTGGGAGTTTACAATGATTGTATAAAATCAAAAATTTTATTCAACTTGCTTAAACTCACTGTGAATGAGTGTACATTATATATATTCAGTTTAATTTATATGTACCAAAATTTATTTGCATAAATGCTAGTTATACATAGACTCAAAGGCTTGGCTTAATGAAGCGTTAAAACAAAAATATTTTAAATATTCACAAACATGAAATTTTGTATTTCTACACGCATATGCTGAATGGAATACATCTTTTAATAGGATTGTGTGTAAATTTTGGAAACTGGCAATTTCACTTTCACTAGGTCAAAAGATAAGACGACAAACATATCCGACTGACAACACAAACATACTGATCAGAAAATTTTCAAATTCTTGGCAGGAATGGAGTGACTGGCACCCCATTTGAAAAAATAAACTATACAATCTATGCTTAATTTGAAGTTACTGACTTGAGTTATCTGCTAAATATCTTTTCTCAGAACAGACAACCTCCTGTGTAAATTTAAATTGCATAATTAAAACTACTAGATAATTTTAAACAAAAAAGGACTCTCAACAGAAGTAGACTTGTAATCTACTTCCTCCAATGGCATTACTTAAGCATATTTTGCATAACTTACCCACGAGGTACAAACATTTTCAGTAATAAGCTCATATTAACAGTACTGCCATATCTCTTAAATTCAGGATCCTGGATAATCTTAAGAGGCTGTTTGGTGTCACACTTTTTCTTCTCACCTTAAAAACAGAACAAAATTGTTACAATTGTTAGCTTTAGAAACATTAAGATTTAAAAGTCTATAAATTTTCCTATGTGTATGTATTCTTGGTATCTCATCCAATCGGCTCTCAAAGCAAATAACATATTATATATAATAATCTTCATTGTGTACCATGTTGGAGTGCATCTCGAAAGTCATCAAGGATTTTGTTAACATTCACTTGATAGAATTCCCATAACCGCAGTTTAGGGTAGATTTCGTCCCATATGATTCTGCGGATAGACTGTCAAAAGAATAAAACATAGTTACATCCTGTCAGATTTTTACACTGAATTACATTGAATGGTATGCTTCTGTGCTGAACATTCAGTCCATCAGGTCCTTGCTGCCATTGATGCACTGCATGAGCCTCCTACCACTTCTCTTCATTTAACCCGATCGGCATATGCTTCTGTTCCTTCCTTGCCCATGTACTTATCTAGCTTCCACTTAAGTGCATCCATGCCATTTGTCACAAATGCTCCTTGTGGTAGAGTTCCACATTCATACCATACTCTGGGTAAGGAAGCTTCTCCTGAATTCTTTATTGGATCTATAAGTGACTCATACTTATGGCTCCTAATTTTTTTCCCACAAGTTCCGAGTATACAAATATAAATATTACTAATTACAAAGAGAACACCCCAAATTCAATCCTAACCTGTGTTGATCTCAATCATGACATGTTAAAACAGGCTATAGCTCTTCTGGATAAGGGATTAAAAAAAAGCAACTGGGGTTCCATCCCCACAAATTGCTATGCCATCCATCATACTAGAAGTGCTTAGGAGATCCACGTTAATGACATGGTTCTATTCCAACATTCTCTTTGTTTAATAGCTTCCCCGCACTTACTGTTGCAGTCACACATAACAGCAGCCACTTGGCTGAGATACTAGCCTGAGTGTCAAAATATTTGGAAGAGCAAGAGAAAATTCTGAAGGAAAAGATAAATTTATTTATTATTTAATTAGCTTCAGGTGTTTTCTTTTAAAGCACTTTATGAGGGGAGGATGTGAAGGAGCAAAGGAAAGGCACAGAGAAAGAACATTGTCTTGTACTTACATCGAGGTGGCTTTCACTTTCAATAAGAGCAGGCAGTCCCCTATCCTGATATTTCCCTTCAGCCACATCACAAGTTAAATGCCACAAGGCTCGGTCTAGAAGCCAGGCAGGTTTCAAATGAGGGGAATTTAAAACGTTGTAGGAACATTCTGGGTGCTTCTTCAGCCAGCCACTGTTGGCAGCTAGTGAGGGAAAGAAAAAAGTAAAAACAAATGTTGAGCATTCCTTATATAAAAAAAAAGTTCGAGGTTAAAAGGTGTACTTCAACTAAGTTTTCATAATGCACTTTTTTCTAACTCTGCTAGGCATTATTCCATGACAAGATATTCTAAAGTTTTGTAAAATTAAACTAGATATCAACTACAAATAGAAAATGAATTCAACCATAACCCATATTTGAGATATTTCAACCCATTTTGTAATTATTTCTTGAAATATTGAGCCCAGCAAGTGTACTTTATTCCCTATCAAACTGATTTACATTGTGAAAAGAATGTCCTGTTGCCTCAAATAGCAAATTTAGGATGATCAGTTTTGTTCTACAGAACTTTTACCATGCAATTGTTTTATTTTAGAAAAAATACTTGTTATCTAATTAATTCTCTGGTTAGCTAAGGTACACACTGGCACATCAGATGACAAAGTGATTCCTAGCTTTGAAAAAATTACACTAACTTGCAATTATAAAGCACAGCAAAATGTGCCAATGCCCTTCATAGTAGCGTTATCAAATGTAATCTGACACCAAGTTATAGCAGGAGATATTAAGACTGGTGACAAGGCAGATATTAAGGACCATCAAACTGATGGAGAGGTAGAAAGGTGGAGGCAGTTATGGAGGGAATTCCAGAACTTATGGTTAGGCTGCTGAAAGAACAGTCTCCAAAGAACAAGCAATAAAAATCAGGAACACGCAACAGGCAAGAACAGGGAAGTGCATGTCTCATGCGTATTTTAAAAGATACAGAGAATTACAAGCTCTGCTGTTGAAAAGCTTGTGTACAGCTGTATGTGTGGTGGTGTGGGAAATTGAAGGGGATCATCCATAAGGATGAAGTAATTGCTCTGAAATGCAATTTTGTAAATTTGCTTTAGTTAGGAGAAATTCTTAAGGCCTGGAAAGTAGCTCACACACCTTTGTAACTAGAAAGATATTAGGTTAACTATAAATGGTTTATTATAATTCACTATACTGGACTGGTAGTGAAGACAAGTAAATTATATCTTTAAAGCAACCATAAACATGGTATATTAATCTTGTCTAATCTTTATCACCAAGTTTACATTACAAATGAATTGACCTTTCATATCTTAGCACCAGCCAATTGTATTAACAAGAAAGTGAAGAATAAGACACCTCAAAAAATAAAAATCAAACTTCAAATATTTCCTATATAATTCACAAGAACCCAGAATTACTGAGAATATTGATTCAATGAGAAAAAAAACTGCATAATTGCACAACTAACATATCCTTGAATATCTGAAGATCAGTTCTAACTTGGCATTTAAAAAGCAGTGTCAAATTAATTTGGTACCCTGACCTTTACAAAAATAAAACAAGGTCAGTCAACGCAAATATTGAGTCTCAAACATTATCCAATGTACTCTGCTGCTACTCAGTCATTACCCTTTAAATAGACAACATTCTACCTTTGACATTTTTAAAAGCATTGCCTACACAAGACTATTTCAAATCCAATTATTAAATTGAAAGTCTCAAGTCCCTTTTTGATAGTACAATTTTGATGCTGAATTGGTTTTGAAAGTTTCATTAGTTTTGAAAACATATTTCAGAAATTAGCGATGCTCAAGCTCCCTCACCCTAAATTAACTCAACAATAACCAGCTTTACGTATACAATATCGTTCATCATATTTGAATTAATGCACCTCAATTAAAAGTCACAATCTCTTGGTCTTAAAGTATAAATAAAATAAATCAGTTAATATAATTAAGTTGCAAATGTTAAGCATACTTAACAGGATCCAAGGGGATACTTTGCAAGTGGGCACACTTTGCAAAAGATCAATATGTTAGGGCATCAAAAAGGTTAGAAGGGATCACAAAATTGTCAATAAAAGCTTGATCACTTTCAAGACTCTTCCTTCTACCTTCACAATAATGTTGAGAGATAATCTGGTTGAAGGAGTAGCTAGCAATTCATTTAACAGCCTGGGATATCACAGTAGAGGATTATCCATTACTTGTGGAAATATTGGCCTTGACTCAGTTGCAGAACGTTCAGCACCTAGTCAAAAGATTGTGGCTTCAAGCTCCATTCCAAAGTCTTGAGCACATTATCCAAGATGGCATCACTGTGCCATCTGCATTCTCCGTGGATGGAAAAGATCCCATGGGGCTTATTCAAAGAAGATCTCCCTGCTGTCCTGACCAACATTACTAAAAAAGGTTATCTGGTCACTTATTGCATGGCTGGATGCAAGATCCTGCTGAGTGAAAATTACCTACCATGTTTCCTACATTACAATAAAATTACTTCATTAGCTGTAAAGCATCCTGGGATGCTCTGAAGTCATGACAGTCACAAGTGTTTCTTTCAGATAAGATGTGCAATTAAATTAAGGTCTGAGTGTTTTGCAGGCAAGTCACTGTAGTACAACCCTTGGATTTTTGTAGTGCATTTTAATTCTAGAGCTAATAGTTGGGAACTGGTACAGAGCAAAATAAATCCTCACCATCCTGACTTGGAAATGTATCGCCGTTCCTTCACAGTCACTGGGTCAAAATCCTGGAACTCCCCAACAGCACTGTGGGTATACCTACATCACATGGACTGCAGCGGTTCAAGAAAACAGCTCACAATCACCTTCTCAAAGGAAACTAGGGATGGGCAATAAATGCTGACCTAGCCAACAAAGCCCACATCCCATGAATGAATAAAAATAAATTAATTTCGAAGTGCCTACCTAATAGACACAATTTTGCAGTTCAGTTACGCAATGAGGCTTAATTTCACTTAAGGGAGGAGTTTCAGGCCCCCATTCATTTTTTAGAAAAGGAAAGATTTCCACTGACAGCTGCACTGGATCAAGAATGAAAATGGTGCTTTAAAGAAAGGAGACTGATATTGACAAGTGATAAATTTGTCAAATAAATATAGCTGTACTACTTAAGGCATCAGTCCATGTCCAAATGCAGCAAGACCTGGATGATATCCAGGCTTGGGCTGACAGGTGCCAACTAGCATTCATGTCACAAGTGTCAGGCAATGAACATCTCCAACAAGAAAGAATCTAACCATCACCCCATGATATTCATGGCATTACCATCGCTGAATCCCTCACTATCAACATCCTGGGGGCTACTATTGACAAGAAACTGAACTGGACTAGTCATATAAATACTGTAGCTACAAGAGCAGGTTAGAGGCTAGGAATCCTGTGGTGAGTAACTCACCTCTTGACTCCCCAAAGCCTGTCCACTATCTACAAGGCACAAGTCAGAAGTGTGATGGAATACTCCCCACTTGCCTGGATGACTGCAGCTCCCACAACACTCAAGAAGCTTATCATCCAGGGCAAAGCAGCCTGCTTGATTGGCACCCCATCCACAAACATTCACTCCCTCCACCACCAATGAACAGTGGCAACATGTGTACCATCTACAAGATGCACTGCAGCAATTCACCAAGATTCCTTACACAGTACCTCCCAAATCCACAGCCGCTACCTTCTAGGAGGACAAGGGCAGCAGACACACGGGAACACCACCACCTGCAAGTTCCCCTCCAAGCCAATCACCATTCTGACTTGGAACTATATCGCCATTCCTTCACTGTTGCTGGGTCAAAATCCTGGATCTCTCTCCCTAACAGCACTGTGGGTGCACCTGCACCACTAGGTGTACTACAGCAGTTCAAGGTAGCAGCTCACCACCACCTTCTCAAGGGAAATTAGATATTTGCAATAAATGCTGGCCTAGCCAGCGATGCACACGTCCCATGAAGGTAAAAAAAAGTTTCCAGTTCCTATATCCTATTTTACTGGATGAGCAGAAATGTCCTCCTATTAAATACTGGGAAGACTAAAGCCAATATTTTCGCCCCTGCATGAAACTCAGCTCACCAGCTATCGATTCCATCCCTTTCCCTGGAGATCGAGTCAGTCTATCACAATCTTGGTGTCACATTGGATCCCGAGATGAGCTACTGAACTCATATTCATGTCATCATTAATGCCACCTATAGTTCTCCCTAATGTTGCCAAAATTCACCCATTCAGTTCATCTGCTGCTGAAACCGTCATTCATGCCTTTACCACCTCCAGACTTGACTATTCCAATGCACAGCTGGCTGTATCTCTCATATTCAAACATATGTAAACTTGAGGTCATTCAAAACTCTGCTGCCTGTGTCTTAACTCACACCAAGTCCCATTCCCCTATCACCTTTGCTCACTGATCCACACTGGTTCCCTGTCAAGCAACGTACTGAGTTTAAAATTCTCATCTTTGTTTTCAAATCCCTCCATGGCCTCGCCCTCCTATCGCTGTCATCTCCTCCAGCCCCACAAACCTTTAAAATATCTGCACTCCTCTAATTCTGACCTCTCATACTTCTCAGCTTTCAATCACTCCAGCATCAATAGCCACATCTTCAGCTCCCTAGGTCCCAAGCTGGAATACTCTCATTACACTTCTCCGCCTCTCTACCTCAGTTTTCACCTTTGAGACGCCCCTTAAAACCTACCACTTTGTCCAAGTTTTTGGTCATCTGACCTAACATCTCCTTATATGGCTCAGTGCTGTACTTCGTTTTATAATGCACTTCAGGGAATTTTATTAAATTAAAGACACAGTATAAATATATGTTCTTGATGTTATCATAACCCATAACTTGCTAAAACCTCTTGGGTAATGCCTATGAACAAAATGCGGATGTGGAGTTACAGCATAACGTAAACCCCTGGCCAGAATAAGACTAGACTGTGCGAGGGAAAACATATCTTGGATCCCTTTTGCCATAAAGTAGATGACTTTATAGGTAAGCTTTGCCTTTGCTTAAGAGCGATATTAGAGTAATGCCTACGTGTGTGCGGTTGCACAATTAAGATATTAAAACAGTATTGACTGATACAGTTACACATACATAGGCAATTTGATTTACAAAACTCATACCTGTAACAGATCTAATTTAATTGGTTCTCTTTCTTTCTTCCCTCAACCTGACAAATGTAGATTTTATAATATCACTGGAATTTTTCCATTAATTCAGTACCTGTATGATTGTAGACCACATCTGTAATGCAGAGTACATTCCATTCCTTCTTTAACTTTTCCACTAGCCTCGCAACATCACTCCAAGTGTAAGTTTTATCAGGCCGAGAAAAATCAGGGTTTAGTTCCAACTGGTCTGCTAAGGAATAGCATGATCTGGATAGTCCAAGAGTTTGTAATGGAGTAAAATGTATCATATTATAGCCTGTTAAAAAGAAAAAGAAGTTATTACTCATTTATATGTTCAAATAAATTAATATAGCACTTAAGTCAGTAATATCAATTTCATAACTAAAACCAAGGTTTTATTTCGAGCAAAGTTTTCTTAGTTGCAAATTTGGTTGTCTTTAGACATCAAAGGAAGATTTTGCATTTATATAAGCATCTTTCATACCTCGGGATAACCCAATTTGCTTCATAGCCTCATTAGGTTCTTGCGGAAGAGTAGTTAATTTTATTGTACAGGCAAACATGACAGTCTTATCTTACAAATACCATACAAGAGGTGACTCATTAATCTGTTTTGATGGTGCTGTTAATTGAGGATGAATGTTAACTGAAGCCCAAGTTTTATACAAATCAGTGCCACAGGACACATTTCCACCTGAATATTAGACAGAACTTTGATTTAATGTATGCCCAGAAGATGGCATCTCTGACAATGCAGCTCTCCCTTTAAATTATCTTACCCTCAGGTGGGATCTGAACATAAATGCCTTCCAATTGAATGAAGCCAACTCTTCAACTGATTTAAAAACTTCATTTCATATTCTAATCAAAAGATTTTTCATTGTTAGAATATTTATTAACATGATTTAAACCCAGTCATTGGTTAGCTCCAGATACTTTAACTAGAGGATAGGTCAGTGGTAGGAGAGGGGAGCTAAGCCTGGCCTCCGTAGGTGTGAATAAAGAAGCAAAACGAAGGATGGCACAGCTCTACCACTAGAACATCACTAGGATTCAGGGGGCTAAATTATGAGGGAAGGTTGCATAAACCTGGCACGTATTTTGTGTAGAAGGTTGAGGGGGTTTATGACTACTGACCATTACCCCATCAGACCCTATCAATATACAAGTTAAAATGTCCTTGCCGATTTTAATTGCTCCACCACTGGCAGCTGTGCCTTCAATCATCTAGGCACTAAGTTCCGAAATACCCTCTCCACAACTCTCTGGCACACTTTCCTCCTTTTAGGCATCCTTAAAACCTATCTCTTTGGCCCAGCTTTTGATCATCTGACCTTATATATTATCTGGCTCAGTATAATATTGCGTTTTACAATGCTCTTTTAAAGTGCTGTGGGATGTTTTATTACATTAAAGTAGCTATACATATGTAAGTTGTTGCTATTGTTGAAGCGCACTAGCTGGTCTTACAGACAATGAACTTTATTTGGAAACAAGCTGCAAGACCCAGACACCTATACAGCCTTCACATTCCAGAAGGCATAAACAAGCTTGTAAGATCAATGAAGGCAGAGGATAAGTTATGCAAACAGCTCACCTTGCTTGGTAGCTGGCGTCAGCTTGCTGGGAAAAATAATTAGAAGATAAGAGCAGGGATGTGGATGTGCAGCCTAAGGTGGCTGAATAATTTAAAGATAGACCCTCTGCCCTCTCAAACTTTAGAGAGCTCTCAGGACAATTGAAAATCCATGTTCTTTGTGGATCACAAGGCAACGTCCAATTATCTTAGCATTTGCAGGAAGATCAGGTTGCATCAATGCCTGCCATTTAAAGTCAGACTGTGGAACAGTTATTTAACAACACTGTTATTAGTTAATATATACCCAACCTTGCTGTTTAAATCCATTTGGGCCAAAGTCACACAAAGTTATTGTTAGCACTGAGCTCTTATTGCGACAGCAACCATGGTAATCAGTCGCATTCATATTTAAACCAACCATGGTTAATCAAGTTAAGATAGTATCAAATGAAAGGAAAAAAAAAAACACAATATGGCAAAGATTAGTGGTAAGCCAGAGGATTGGGAAAGTTTTAAAAACCAATAAAAGATGACCAAAAAATAATAAAGAGGGAGAAAATAAACTTTGAGGGTAAACTAGCAGGTAAGATAAAAACAGATAATCAGAGCTTCTTTAAATATTTAAAAAGGAAGAGAGAGGCCAAAATGAACATAGACCCCTCAGAGAATGAGGCTGGGGAAATAATAATGAGGAACCAGGAAATGGCAGAGGAGACCAATAAATACTTTGCATCAGTCTTCACAGTAGAAGACATTAACAGCATTCCAAAAATACTAAATAATCAAGGGGCAAAAGTGGAAAGTGGGGGGGCGTGGTGGGGGGAGGAAATAAATACAATAACTATCACAGAGAAAAAGTACTATGGAAACTAATGGGGCTAAAGGCCAATAAATCCCCTGGGCCTGATGGGTTGCATCCTAGGATATTAAAGGAAGTAGCTACACAAATAGTGGATGCATTAGTAGTAACCTTCCAAGAATCCTTAGCTTCTCAGGAAAAAGCCCCAGAGGACTGGAAAACTGCCAATGTAATACCCTTATTCAAAAAGGGAGGGAGGCAAAAAAACACTAACACCTGTTATTGGGAAAATGTTAGAGTCTATTTTTAAGGTAGCAATAGCAGAGCATTTAGAAATACATAATGTAATCAAACAGAGTCAGCATGGCTTCATGAAGGGGAAATCATGCCTGACAAATTTATTAGAATTCTTTTAGGAGGCAACAAGCAGGGTAGATAAAGGGGAACCAGTAGATGTAATATATTTGGATTTTCAAAGGCAGTTGATAAGGTACCACACATAAGGCTACTGAATAAGATAAGAGCCCATGGTATTGAGGGTAGTATATTAGCATGGGTAGAGGGCTTGGCTATCTAATAGAAGACATGGTTGGGATAAGGGGGGCATTTTCAGGAGGGCAACCTGTAACTTGTGGAGTGCCAAAGGGATCAGTGCTGGAGCCACAATTATTTACAATAGTAATGACTTGAATGCGGGAAATGAATGTAATATCACCAAGTTTGTGGATGACACAAAAATAGGTGGGAAGGCAAGTGGTGAGGATGACACAAGTAGTCTACAGAGGGATATAGACAGGTTAAGTAAGTAGACAAAAACTTGGCAGATGGAATATAATGTGGGAAAATGTGAGGTTATGCATTTTGGCATGGAGAATAGAGAAGCTGAATATTATTTAAATGGAGGAAGACTGCAGAAGGCTGCAGCACAGAGGGATTCAGGGGTTCTCGTGCATGAATCACAAGAAGCTAGCATACAAGTTCAGCAGGTAATAGGGAAGGCAAATGGAATGCTGGCCTTTATTTCAAAGGGAATGGAGTATAAATATAGCGAAGTCTTGCTAAAACTGTACAAGACACTGGTTAAACCACACCTACAATACTGTGAACAGTTTTGGCCCCTTATCCACAGAAAGATATACTGGCATTGGAAGCAGTGCAGAGAAGGTTCACTAAGTTGATTCTGAATATGGAGGGATTTTCGTATGAGGAGAATCTGAGTAGGTTGGATGTGTACTCAATGGAGTTTAAAAGAATGGGAGGCAACCTTATTGAAACATGTAAGATTCTTAGGGGGCTTGACAGGGTAGAGGCTGAGAGGTTGGTTCCCCTTGTGGGGAAGTGTAGGATCAGACGACATAATCTCAAAATACGGGATTGTTCAGTTAAGACAGAGATGAGGAGGAATTTCTTCTCTCGGAGGGTAGTGAAGCTGTGGAATTCTTTACCGCAGAGGTCTGTAGAGACTGGGTCATTAAGTATATTCAAGGCTGAGAAAGACAGATTTTTAATCAGTAAGGCAAACAAGAGTTATGGGGAAAAGGCAGGAAATTGGAATTGAGGATTGTCAGATCAGCCATGTTCTCACTGAATGGCAGAGCAGACTCGATGGGCCGAATGGCCTACTTCTGCTCCTACGCGTTATGGTCTTTATAATCTTATGTGAAACCATTTCCATTTTCTACACCTCAATCCTATTCCAATCACTCAACAAATGGCTGGTAACAGGAATTTCCTGGATCGACTTTAATTAGTTGACATTTGCAATATGGCAAGACTTGAGTAATTATTTCAGATTTGCTTTTGCATGGTTGCTTCTGTACAAGCTTGACTGTGGCACTTTATACACAATTTACATTATATTATTCCCATGTCACCCCTACAATGTTTGTAGGCCATGTTGGAAAAGCACAGTTGTCAGTATCTGCATTCAACATCCATATTTTGTCAAAATACAGCATCCACATACTTTTGATTTTTGGAAACAAAATAGTTGTCTGTTGCACTTTTCAGAATATTCTGCCCCTCCCTTAGGGAGAGCACTCCAGAAGAAATGGAAGCATTCTTTGCAAGAAAGAAGTATTAACCAAGAGTTCAGTAACATTTTTACTTCAAGGTAGATTACTTAATTTAGTTTAGCAGAATTCCTTCTATGTAGATACAGGGCCTGACTCATCATTCAAAGCAAATGCAGTCCAGTTATGTCTGACATCCAGTTTCTTTTTCACCTGTCTAATTTAAAGTTGCTTCATAGAGGACTCAACACTCCTTGCAAATCTCAACTATCCTTCCTTTGTTCTAACTTTATAGCAATAACTTGCAAGGAGCTGAGAGTTCAATATAAAAAAAGTATTTCTTTGTAACCTTCATCGGGTGTGAGAGAAAATAAAATAAAATAGCATCCTATCGTAGGAGTTATTAAAGGTGCTAGGTTAGAAGTTTCATCTTATTTGGTTTGGAGGTAATGATTGGTGAAATAAATGATTTGCCTCAAACTCATCTTTTAAAGTATTTCAGCTAATATATTGAATTTTACAGTTGAAGGACACCAGACATTATGTTGCAATACTCTTGGGAAATATAAATGCTGCTAACCAGGTGAACTATTGATCCCAACTGCAAAGAAAGCTCAAGAACTGCTGACTGGATTGCTCTAGTAGGATTAGGTATTCATACCAACAATTCAAATATCACACGCTTGGCTCCTGTAGCGAAGAATTGCTGCAAGTATGTTTATTGAAAATTCATCATCATGTTTTGTAACTAAGCCAGTTTGTATTTGTTCTGTTAATGTAAGAATGACATTTCAGTAGTTTTGAGTCAAACAGGAGTCACTATAGCTGGAAAGGTTTTTTTCTGCTATAGTTATATAGAGTCTCTGTGTACTGCATTATTTGTGAAAAATGCAGTCTGTCTCAGTTGCAAAATGAGAAAAGAAGCCATTTTATTTTGCAATTTCTTTAAAAATATTCTGTAAGCTCTTGGTCAATTTTACAGAAAGGTAAGCTTTTTAAACAGGTGTTAAAAAGTCCAATTGCTTCCCATTATTTGGAACCTAACTGCATCCAGTGGACTAAAATTGTCCATCCTTACCAAGGATTGAAAATATATACTCGTTTTTAAAAAAAGTCACCTGCATCTATTTGTGCATCCACTTTTGTGGTTCACCAATATTGTGTGAAAGACTTATTCATTGAAAAGGGCCAGTGTCGACCAGATGGGCTGAATGGCCCCCTTCTGTATTATACTTTAAAAAAAAAAAATTCTTTCACGGGATATGGGTGTCACTGGTAAGGCCAGCATTTGCTGCCTACCCCTAATTGCCCTTCAACTGAGTGGTTTCCTAGGCCATTTCAGAGGGCAGTTAAGAGTCAATCACATTTCTGTGGGTTTGGAGTGTGGACCAGACCTGTAAGGATGGTAGATTTCCTTCCCTAAAAAGGACATTCGTGAACCAGGTGGTTTTTTTACAACAAACAATGATACTTTCATGGTCATCATTACCAAGACCAGGGGGAGAATTTTCTCCACGTCCGGCGGGCCGGTCGGGAGTGGGTCCGAGAGCCACCCACGATCGGCTGCGCGCCATTTTAAGTGGGCAGGCCAACTAAGGCCCACCCAGCATGACACACATCCAGTTGCGCTCAGCATTACCTGTGTGTGTATGTGTGTGTGTGTGTGTGTGTGTGTGTGTGGGGGGGTGGGGAGGAGGAGAGAGTCGGGGCATGCGCACAAAAGAACGCTTCAATGCTTTAATCCCTGAGACACAGAGCTGTCTCAGAGATTGAAGCACTTTTTAAAATATAAAAATTTAATGAAACATGTCCCCTCATGTGACTGTGTCACATGAGATGGGACAGGTTTTCATCTTTCAGAAAATTCATTTTCATTTAATTCGTAAAAGCTTTAGGAAACCTCATCCAGCTCGTGGATGAGGTTTCCTAAAAGACATAAAGGCCACTTGGCCTTTTCGCCTGCCTGCCAACCATTAGGTTGGACGGGCAGTGTAACATTCATGTTAATTACCTGTTTAATGGTCTTAAACGGCCTATCAATTCTCAGCAGGCACGCAGCCGACTCCGTTGCGTGCCCACCAAACAAAACATCGCAAGACTGAGCGATGACGTCAGGACACACACCCGACGTCATCATGCGTTCCAACCTATCAGGCCTGTTCAAGGATGCCGAAAGTAAAATCCTGTCCTATGAGCTGTTGTGGCAGTGGGGAACTTGCAGTATGGTAGGAACACTACCTTTGTGTATAAGGCAGAGGCATTTAAGATCTAACCAGCCTGTAAGCCTACAACTGTATCTAAAAGGAACCAGGTTGTAAGGGACCTCATTTTGTACCTGGGTAAGAAGTTAGGAATGGGAACAGGTCACTATTATGCCAAGTTCCATCCCTCCAATATAAAGGTACCTAAATGTGCTTTAAATTACAGAATGAGTTTGCTGTGTCATGAAGAGATATTAATGTCTATAATGTTATTGGAAATTATTTTTAAATTGGATTAGTGGGGCCTGTGTGTCTGAGTCTTAATTGGATTAAAGCCAGTTAGTCTGGGTGCTTTGATGTATAGTAGTTTGAGATGTTAATTAGAAAAACGTAAGGAAGTTAAAAAAAGGTTAAGTGCAAATTTGCATTTATTGAATAAACCATTCAAAGGAACGGATAAAATCTTGCACCTAGCTGGGAGACACCAAGCAGTGTGTCTATTACTAGTAAAATTGGTGGAATCAAAGGATTGTTATGAGAAGTAAAATTTAAAACTTAGGAATACAATTGAAAATTTACATTCAAAGGGGAAGCTAGGTATAAACAGAAAGGAGTTTGCATATAAGGCAGAGGCATTTAAGATCCAACCAGCCTGTAAGCCTATAACTTGTCTGAAAAGGAACCAAGTTGCAAGGAACCTCATTTTGAATTTGTAAGGTCTAACGTGCTTTGCCTGGTGTCTGTTTAAAGTCTATGAGTTATCGTTACCTTGAAGATTTACGTGGGAGTGATTAATTTGAGGATTTGTTTAAAAGTTATTAATTTGTAGACATTTGTATGTGTTCAATTTGTTGCTAAATTAATAAATGTTTAATTTAGTTTTATATAAAAAACCTCTTGAGGCTTGGTGGTTTTATTCCTGAATTCAGAGCTGCATCTCAAACATACCAATTGAAAATATAGGTTATGACAATTGTTTAAAGTTACCCTCTGGGATTTAAACAACCAGCCTTTGCCAACTGCTGTGTCATATGAGCTGAAACAATTCTTTTTGAGTATAAGTTATTCTTAATACTTATTTCAAATTTACCTTTCACTCATTTTCATTATTGATCCCCTGCCCTGCCTTTTTTTTGACTTATGGTGTAATAATCTGGGCTTTACCTTACCCATGCTATTTAATATTTTGTATACTTTTATACACTGAATAATTAGAATGGTACTGCAGGAGTTTTCTGAAAGCAAAGGAGATTTAATTGAAGCGCTAACGTTTAGATGATTCTTGATTAAATTTCAGTGCACCAAAGTGCAACAAAAACAGAAGAGGTTACATTTTGAGCTGTTTATTTGGTTTGGAGGACCAGGTTTTTTTTTTATTTCCTGCTTTTGTTTTAAGGAGGATGTAGTTGAATATATTAAAAGACTATAATTTACAAGTTTTATACATTTCACAATCAAAAATTGAGTATCTTTGTGATGAGCCTTTTCAGTCTGGAGCATATTCAGCCAGGGAGTGATAATTTCCATGTTGAACACATCAGTCATAACCTGAAAGTGCAGTGAGGGCAGGATCAGGTTCAGAAGTGATATCATCACAATAAAATAGCCTTCAAGCACTCAATATCTTAAGACATTTAATAATACTGTGCAGAGTTGCCAGTACTGGCTCTCCATTCTCACAAGACCATTTGGTTTGATGTCCTTGGTGGCTTGTGTAACTACACTATTTGTATCTTTAAGCTGCTGGTCACTGAAAGACGGATCACAAAGTGACCACGGATCTATGTTAACTTCTAATTGGGATTTGGAATCTACTTCGTTAACCTCCCTTTAGCAAAGCAATGGGGAGGTTTCTACAAAAATAAAAACAAATCAGATATACGTCAGTTCCATCAGCATGCAAAATTCTTTATGTTGGCTACAATAGTGTAGATTCCAATCTACAAATATAATCCAAGCCAGTTAATGCAATGAGATCTTCATGATCTAGTGCCCTGGGAAATCATGGGGAGGCAGTGCATTTCTCAACTACATAACAGCAAGTGACTAGAGATACAGGAAATGGAAATTTTGGTGCACCTAGGAAATAGAACTAAAGTAATCAACTTCAACTTGATGTGGACAGAGGAATACAAGGAAATCAGGGACAGCCGAAGCAAACTGATTGAATTTGAAATGTTTGTGCAGCACTAGGAGAAACAGGCGGGCTGTTCCCAGGGACACACAGAGACAAACATCAACTGCAGCTGGAGGATCATCAACTTGTTGAAAGACACTCTTTGGTCTGCCTGAAACTTGTCTTCCAGTGCAAAGAGTTGTCCAGACCGAGTGTTGCAGACTGGCACATTCCAAGATCCAGGACTACGTGCTGAGGGATGTAGTAAAGCTTGGGGCAGCCACTGCCAAGGCCCGACGGGGAAAGGTTGCTGTCTAAGACTTTTCTGCCAGAGTGCACCGAGGGGCTGGGAAAGTTATAGACTCCTTAGGTTGTACGGCTCACAATAAATGCATGCATTGAATACTAATTGTATTATAATTGTATTGAAGCACCTCAGAGTGCGACATGATGTATGTTGATAGTGCAATGGTATTGGAGTTGTCTGACTGTAATGACCATATTGAAATGACTAATATTTATTGATTGTATTGAAGCACCTCGTGCTCCATGTGTAAAAATTGAATCTGATTACACTTTTTGTGATGGCAATTTAGAAATGTTTTGTAATGTTCATTCAGATATTTTATGAATAAAGTATATTTTTCAAAAATATACCTTTAAAGGTATAATTCTCAGAAATTTGGATAAACAGCAACAGAATTAGCAAACATTGATGAAACAAGCGAGAATCTAAATAAATGAACAAATTAATCCAAGGAATGGAGGCCACAATCAGGTCAGCCACGATCTTATCAAATAGCATAACATGCTTAAGAGGCGGAATAGCTTAATCCTGCTCCTAACTCTCATTCTTTATATACCTTTTTTTGAACAGGAGGTGCAGTTCTATAGCTGGTTTTCTAAATGACTACATAGGAACACAGGAATAGGAGTAAACCATTCAGTCATGGATTCTATTCCATCATTCAATGAGATCAACGTATCTAAACTCCATCCCCATGTCTCAGCTCCAAGCAAAAAAAACATGAATTGAAGATTTAAAATTATTAATTGAGCTAGCATTTAATGGTTTTTGTGGGAGACAGTTCCAGACTTCTGCAACCCTACATACCAATAAATGTTGATCCTTTGCTAATGCAACTTGTCCTCATCTCAAATGCTAGCTTCTTTCCCAGGTTATAGCATGGATGAAAGGGAATGTGATATTCAATATTAGTGATGGATGATGAACTCAGCTTTTTCCAATTGTAAATTTCAAGTCCTCCAGCTATGTGAAGACCTATATATACTTCATAATGATTTAGTATATCTAAAAGCCCTGTGATAAAATTTCAATGTTTACAAATATTAAAGCAGACTTATCTGGTACAGTATAATAGTGCATTGCTTTCCAGGCAGACTGGGACTAGCTTGTAATGCTGACTGACATTTGTAGTTTGGTGAGAAACATGGTTACGGCATGAATAATGGCAGCAATTGCAGATTAAATTGAACTTCAACACCTGCTATACAGTCTAGTCACAAAGTTTTATTAGGAGGAGGAGTGTAAATATCTGTAGTTAGCTACCTTTTCATAATATCTGGGAGTTGTTCATTTATCTGTTTTTAGAATGTGTGCATCGCTGGCAAGGTCAGCATTGCCCATCTCTAATTTCTCTGGAGAAGGTGCAGGTGAGCTGCCTTCATGAAACACTGCACACCCACAGTGCTGTTAGGGAAAAAGTTCCAGAATTTTAAGCTGCAGATGAAGGAATAAAAATTTGTTAAAAAATCAGACGATGGGAAATTTGGAGGAAAACTTGTGTTCCCATGTTCCCGATGCCCTTCTGCTTCTAGTAGGTAGAGTTTGGGGTTTGCAAGATGCTGTCGAAGAAGCCTTGGTGATTGTTGCAGTGTATCTAATAGATGGTACGCATTGCTAATTCTGTGCACCAGTACTGAGCAGAGTGAATGTTTAAGGTGATAGGTGGGGTACCAATCAAGTAGGCTGTTTTGCCCAGGATGGTACCAAGCTCCGAGTAGTGTTGGAGATCCACTCATTCAGGAAGTGGACAGTATTCCATCACATACCCACCTTATGCTTTGTAGATGGAGGAGTCAGGAAGTGAGCTAACTACTGCAGAACATCCAAGGTTTGATTTGATCTTGTAGCCACTGTACTTAACTGGACCAGCCACAAGTTTCTGATCAATAGTGCACCCCAGTGTTGCTGACGGAGTATTCACAATGGGAGGGAATATCAATGAATATCAAGGGAGGTGGTCAGCCTCTCTCTTGTTGGAGATAGTCACTGTATGGCAGTTGTGTGGCCTAAATATTACTTGCCTGAATATTGTGAAAGGAGCAGAACACTGCAATAAACATCATCGAAAAAAAACCCACACCATTTCTGACATGATAGAGGAAAGGTGCTGAGGATAATTGAGCCTAGGACACAACCATGACATACTCCTGCAACAGTGTCTTAGGGCTGAGATGATTGGACTCCAACGACCACAACCATCTTCCTTTGTGCTAAATATAACTTCAGCCAGCAAAGATTCTTCCCCACCCTTAGCCTGCCAATTCCCACTGACTACAATTTTACTAGGGTTCCTTGATGTTATACTCAGTCAAATGCTAAATTGATGTTAAGGACGGTTGCTTTCACCTCAGCTCTGGATTTTAGCTCTTTGGTCCATGTTTGGATCAAGGCTGCAAAGAAGACTGGAGCCAAGTGATACTGGCAGAACCTAAACTGAGCATCAGCCAACAGATTACTGCTGAATAAGTGTCACTTGAAAGCATTGTTGGCAACACCTTCCATCAGATGTTGCTGATAACAGAATGGACTGATGGGTGATAATTGGATTTGGGCTGCTTTTTGTGGACTGGGCATATCACAGCAGTTTTCCATGTCAGGTAGATACAAGTGTTTAGCTGTACTGGAACAGTTTGGCTAGAAGTGCAGCTAGTTCTGGATCACAAGTTTGCAGGGCGCATAGCCTTTGCTACATCCAGTGCACTCAGCTGTTTCATGAATCATTTGGAGTGAATCAAATTGGCTTACTCATAAGACCATAAGTAGGAGAAGTAAGCCATTTGGCCCATCGAGTCTGCTCTGCCATTCAATGAGATCATGGCAGATCTGATAATCCTCAACTTCACTTTCCTGCCTTTTCCCCATAACCACTGATTCTCGTACTGATTAAGAATGTGTCTATCTCAGCCTTGACTGTCATCTGTGATGGTGCAGATCTCAAGAGGAGGCAGAGATGGATCGTCCATTCAGCTATTCTGACTGAAGATAGATGCAAATGCATCAGCCTTCCTATGCTGGACTCTGCCATGATCGAGAACGAGGATATTTCTGGAGCCTTCTCCTCCTCCTATTAATTGTTTAATTGTACAACAACATTCACAACTGACGTGGGAGGACTGGAGAGCAATGATCTGATCCGAGGGTTCTGGAATTGGTTAGCTCTATCCACAGCATGCAGCTTTCGCTGTTTAGCATGCATGTGGTTTATAACTTCACGAGGTTAGCATCTCATTTTTAGGTATGCCTGGTGCTGTTCCGGTCTTGCTCTACTGCACTCCTCATTGAACCATCATCAATATCTTGGCTTAACAGTAATGGTAGCGTGACGGAAGTACCAGGGCCAAGAAGTTACAGATTGTGGAGAGATAAAATTCTGCTGCTGATAGCCCATAATGCCTGATGGATGCCCAGTTTTGAATGAATAGGTCTGTTTTGACTTTATCCCAAATAGCAAGGTGGCAGTGCCACACAACACAAAGTTGTTGTCCTCATTATGAAGTTGTGATTTTCTCTGAAAGGACCATGCGGTGGTCACTCCTACTAATACCAGAATGGACAGATGCGCCTGAGACATGTAGATTGTCAAGGACGAGGTCAAGTTAGATCTTCCCTCAAGTTGGTTCTCTTACCACCTGCTGCTGGCCCAGTCTGGCTGTTATGTCGTCAGAACTTAGCCAGCCCGGTCAGTAGTGGTGTTAACAGAATCATTCATGGTGATGGACATTGACATTTTCACAAGATGACATTCTGTGCCTGTGTTACCCTCAGTATTTCTTCCAAGTGGTGCTCATCATGGAGGAGTACTGCCTGACCAGTAGTAATCATCAGGATAAGATTTCCTTGCCCATGTTTCATCTGATGCCATGAAACATCATGGGGTCCAGAGGCAATGTTGGGGATTCCCAGGGACTCCAACAGCATACCCATCTGCTGCCATCTCTGGTGAGTGTGTCTTGACAATAGGATAGAACACGAAGATTGGTGATAGAGAAAATATGATTATGATTTATTAGGGCAGCAGGGTGGCAAAGTCCAGGGTGGGGAGGGTGGTGGTGGGGAAAGTGTCGGAGGGAGTCAGTTGTATAGTTAGCCAGGAGTTATGCATGGCGTTTTCCTGTCTAATGATTTCTGGGTAATTACACAGGTAATTAGGTCGGAATGTCCAAAGTCTCTGACTCTAGCACAGAGTTGGAGACTTTTTTTGGGAGGGTTCTGGTTGCAGGGGAATTGCCCATCAAAAGTTGAAACTTCCTGCAGAGTCCTTGTGTTGGGACTTCTGAAGTGTCCTGTAGCACATCTCTGGGATACGTCTGGTTTCTGACCATCTGATTGGAAGATCTGGGTCCTAACATTAGATTGGAAGAAGGACAAGTTGACCATTTACTCACCTGGAAGGAGCTTGGGGCCTTGGACGGTGGTGTTGGGCAAAGTGAATGGGCGCTCATATGGGAAAGTGAGTAAGGATTAGTGGTGATGAATGAGTGGACTAGGATGTCGGAGAGGGAACCATTCCTTTGAAACACTGGAATGGAAAGAGTGGGAAATGTGTCTCATGGTAGGATCATGTGGTTGGTGGCAGGAATGTTTGAAGCCAGAGGCTGGTGGATGCAATGTGAGGTTGGTTGAGGGCCCTATCTACCAGCTAAGGAACAGGCCTCCAATCCAAATTTGTCATTCGCAGAACAGGATGTATTTTAAATGATAAATGCAACACCATTGAACAAGGTCTTCTGCTCTTTGAACCATTAACAGCAATTCCATAGATCATGTTATGATTTTTCCCTTTATGGACTTTGAGTTGTCAGGTTTTGAGCAATTAGGATTTCTACACAAAATTACAGCACATTAGCACTATCCTCAGCACATCTCTCGGATCTCAGTCAAATATCAAGCAATTATTGGCTAATGAGCAGAGATAATGATCTCATTCTACTAAAAAGCTTGCAAAGTACAACAATAACATCTTTGTGCGAACAATTCCAGAGCACAAAGGTTTTTATTGGAAGAACCAGAATTCTGTATCTCTCCTAGTAATACCATGACAACATTTTGCTTTAATTCAAATTTTAAAGACTGGAATACAACATTTCTAATCTTTCAAGGTGCTGTTCCTCCGCAAATCCACAACTTCATATGTTGCTCCCACCTCCGGTGTTTAAAATTACATCTGATCTTTTCACAACTATCTGACAAAAATTGAGTGAATACAGTATTATTTTAAGCACAAAAAAAGTAGTAACACTGTACAGATTATACATTACCATTGATGTAGCACTGGAACTCTATTTCATTTCTACCTAACTTTAAACTTCTTTGAATTAACATGTCATTATTGAAAAACTTTGGTGAAGGTCAAGGATCAATATTACATCAGATACCAAAGAGGAAGCGATGAGTAAAATCAAGAAAGTGGTTTTGAAAACCTAGAAGGCAGGAAAAACTGGAAGGCAAGGAATTCCATGTGAATGAAAGGGATGTCTCAATTTAATAGAGTGTGGGTTCAAGAAAAAGTGTGAACAAATTGAATGGTGTATTTGCAGCTTAGAAGAAATGAGAGGAAAATTCAGCGGAGCACTGATCATAACTACACAACAGCTTGTAACACACAGTAAATGTGGAAAGGGAGAGTGAGATGCAAGAAGACACACACACACAGGAAAATAGGAAGGACCTCTTGTTGGAAGGCAAGGTTTCTTCCCCTGTATCCCATCCAATAGTTACAAAAAATGTTTAGAGAAGCATTTGCACATATGGAAACAGAATTAAGGTTAAGTATGGCTTTGAGTTTTGAGTTGGCCGTTAATATTGCAATGCACATTATGTTCTGTCACCTGGTTATCTATACAGGTGAAGAAAAGTTAAGATAAACAGCTTGACATTAAACATATTTTTCACAATAGACTTAGACTTAGAATTTGTACATTCATTGATTCTCACCTGACTGCTTGGCAACGTTCAGCCGGTCCTCCCATTCATCAAATTGTCCCAAACATTTGGATAAGAATGTCTGTGCACAAATGCAATCCAGTGGCAGAATTCGATTGTCATGTCCAACACGTAGAATAGGATCTACGACTATAAAGCCCGTACTAATCTTTTGATTATGTCTTTAAAGAAAAACACAAGAAATGCAGTCATTCTATGTTTCCTTCAATTGTTGTTGGAATTACAATGCTTATGTTTTATTAAAATCAAATAAGTATGCATCTTCCCATTCACAGTCCCATTCCATCAGCCCACCTCTGCCAAATTCACATTCACCCTGTAAAACACACATTTGAAATATAATGCTGCTTATGAAAAATGCATTGGCATTGAATCATATGGATACATCAACATTTCACTACAATGCAGTTTTTCGATAAACTGTACTAAGGCCATGCACTTAAAGCTACTTCATGATGGTTTCCATTATATTAAAAATGTGTTTATTCTCTTTCCGTCATGCTCTGCAGCTCTGAATGGGATTTCCTTATTCTAAAAGACTACAGAAAGCTGCCTTCATCGCATAAGGCTTCTCATGTAGGGCTAGTAACAGTCATGCAATGGCAGAAAGCGAGCTTAAAGATCAGTGAAATGGCCTTTTAGCTCAGAATCAACTTGATTTAGATTCTCTCAATTGAAAGATCATGAAAGAATCAAATATAATATTATTCGTCCCCAAAGAGGAGAACATTTACAGAAAGACAATCTAGCATTAATTTCATTGAAGTTAACTTTCAAACAAGAAGCTAAAAGTTAATACTAATTACAAATGATTAGCAAAGCCTAGCCTCTCTGGGAACGAGTCAACTAAAAAGGCAAGGAGGAATCAAAGATTAAGATTTGCAATTGTGAAGATATCCTGCCCAAAAGTGGAATAGGTTAATGTTGGGAAGAGAAACAGGAACTTAAAAATAACAGATGTGACAAACTGATTTAATGCTGTTAACTTCATCATTACCAAATATTTAATACCCAGAAATTTCAAGAGGTTACATTGCCTCAGGTGTAAATTTATAATTACTTTGAAAGCCAAGAGCGAAATATGCTTCCTTTCTTTCATTCACAGAATTTGGACATCACTGGCTAGGCCAGCATTAGTTGTCAATTCCTAATTGCCCTCAAGAAGATGGTGATGAGCTGCCTTCTTGAACCGCTGAAGTCCATCTGGTTCAGGTACAACCACAGTGCTGTGAGGGAGGGAGTTCCAGGATTTTGATCCCACAAGGGTGAAAGAACACCAATATAGATCCAAGCCAGGGTGGTAAGAGACTTGGAGAGGAACTTGTATGGAAATACTACCACTTGCATTAGCTGCCCCTGTCTTTCTAGGTGGTAGAGGTTGTGGGTTTGGAAGGTGCTGTCAAAGGACCCTTGGTGAGTTGCTGTAGTGCATCCTGTAGATGGTAAACACTGATGTCACTCTGCATTAGTGGTGGAGGGAGTGAATGTTTATTTTGGTGGATGAGGTACCAGTCAAGCAAGTTGCTTTATCCTGGGTGGTGTCGAGCTTGAGTGTTGTTGGAGCTGCACTTACCCAGCCAAGTGGAGAGTATTCCATCACACTCCTGACTTGTGCCTTGTTGATGGTGAGCACACTTTGAGTCGTCAGGAGGCAAGTTACTCTCTGCAGAATTCCCAGCTTCTGACCTGCTCTTGTAACCACACTATTTATATAGCTGGTCCAATTCAGTTTCTGGTCAATGGTAGCCCTGAGGATGTTGATAGTAGGGGATTCAGCGATGAATGGGAGGTGGTTAGATTCTCTCTTGTTGGATATCGTCATTTTGATAAAAGCAGTAAGAACTTTGCATCCACGTGTTTGGAAAAACACCTGGGGAGGCAGGGGGAGGGAAAGCTGGAGCTGTTGGTAAAAGGAGTCCAAGTGAAAATTGGACTCTGCCTAATACCAAAAATGGATTTTGCTGCTAATGTTGGCAAATTTGCTACCTAGTGTAGAACAGAGCTTCACAGGCCAAAAAGATCCCAGGTTTAATATGCAGAGATGGCTGAATTCCAACAGTGTTGTGGTAAGGATGCTATCATTAACCCCAACAGCCCTTGGCTAAGGAATGGAAAAGAAAACCAGATAACGTCCTTGCTCCTTTGCCTCCTGGCGGAATGTATGTGCTTATGGATGTCAAGTAAAGACTGATCAGGCTTGTCTGTGATGGTTTCTAGCTAATTCGTCTGCGGTCAATTCATGATAAATGGAGAGGATTCCAGAAATTAACTGGCTTTTGAATCATATCACTGGAATGATTCAGCATCCTTATGAGAGAAAATTGGGCAGGGCGGAGGTGGTGGCAAAAGTGGATTGTGAAAACATTTCAATGAAGAACTTCATATCTCAAGATTAGAAAAATTAATATTCATTTAAGCTCACCCGTAGCTAAAATAAAATTGAAATGATCCAGCTATCTGCAGATCAATTGCACAGTATCTATCAGAGTCATCTCCTCCTATTGTATTCTGCCAATGCACTAACTGAAAGTGATGACGGTCAAAACTATCTGTATCAACTGGATAGTTGGTATGCACATGGACATCCTTTCCTTGTAAAGATGGACCAAGGCGAAACTGCAATTCATATCCTGAGGACAAAAACAGAAAAATATATGTAACCAATTTTATTTTGGTTACAAGTGATCTGTAACAACATCATCTTACACGTGAAATGTAAATTGCACCAATTATCTTTAATAAATATTCTGAAAGCTTCAAAAAGCACCAGTAATTAAATTTTAACTGTCAACCATCAACTGGGCAAATGGGAACTTTTTTTTATTCAAGGTAATAAAGAATCCTCACTGGGAGAGAAATGAAGGCTCACACTTACATAGTGCCATATCAGGTTTTTCATCAACTCTTTAAAAAAAGCTCACACACATTAAACTGTTCAACCACTTTTTGCACAGCCAGACCCCATAAACAACAATGACATGAAGAAAAAAGTGTTTTTTTTTGTTGGTCAGGACCTCAGGAAAATTCCCTGTTTCTCAAATAGTGTTTTAGGACCTTGACCACCCATGTGAACAAAACAGATGGAAGCATCACAGTTTAAGATCTTAACAGTGGAAGGCATTTACCAAAATGTAGAACTACAGTAGAGCATCAAGCAGATAAGATGCTCGAGTTTTAGAATAGGGCTTCAGTCTTGTGAGTCAAGAGCACCAGGTCAAGCAGACACTTTTATTACTCATAATGACAGGCAAAAATTAGTGGAATTAACATATTAGATATCTATATTACCTTTCTGTGTTTGCATGCAATCTAGTTTAAGAAAATTAATTTATTTAATTTGATTCAATATCCATCATTATAAAGGGGGAAATGAATGACAATTAAGGAAAGGGGTCAGAATCTGGGAGCAGTGCATGAGGGAGGAAAACAGAAGCTTGGGAACAGCACTCTAGTATGGGGGAAAATGAAGAGTGAAAGAAAGAGAGTGAAAGATTTCATTACCTCAGGTACACCAAAACACTTCACAGCCAATGAAATGCTTTTGAAATGTAATCACTGTTCAAATGTAGCAAAAGTCACTATGTGCACAGTAAGGTCCCACAAAAGAAGTAAACAGACCGATAATCTGTTTTAATGATGTTACTTACAGGATAAATATTGCCCAGGGGACAAGTGGAGAACTCCTTTGCTGCTCTTGGAAAACTGCCATGAGACCTTTGGGTGGAAAATGGGACCTCAGTTTAAGGTCTCATTTGAAAGACAGTGCCTTCAAAAATATAAAACTCACTCTTAAATCTCTGCAGTGGAACTTAAACCTACCACCTTCTGACTCAGGCACATTTAAAAACTTATTATTTGGCACCACTGGACAAAACTAACTCATTAACTGATGATGCAGGGAAAAGAAATATCAGCAAGAAATAGGGGAAGGGATGAAGAAATATGTTGATGTGGACTGAAAGGGGCAAGAGAAAAAGAAAATGCTGGGTCGAATGGAAGATTGAAAAAATTTTTTAAATCAAACTGGATTGGAGGAGAAGCGAATGAGTTTGAACACAGCAGTGCTGTGGACACGAAGAGTATGAGGATAAACTGGGAGAGTGCAGGCCATGTCTCTGTGAAAGGTTTCAGGGGTTAAGGTAGACTACAGTATATCTGAACTGTCTGGAAGGGAACGGGAGCTGGGTTGAATGCCAGAGAATGTCTTAAAGCACATTTTGGTCTGTAGAGTACACTGAAAACACAAACGTCACTTTTTTTAAACATTAAAACACCATCAATTATCAGTTTCTTCACTGTCACTGAGTCAAAATCCTGGAACTCCCTCCCTAACAGCACTGTGGATGTACCCACACCACATAGGCTGCAGTGATTCAAGGCAGCAACTCACCACCACCTTCTCAAGGGCAATAAATTCTACCTAGCCAGCGACACCCACATCCCATGAATGAAAAAAAAAATCTAAAGTGAAACAATCCTGAAGATTAATCATCCATGCATCATTTTTGATGTACAACTTCAATATTTTCTAGAGAAGCATGCTTTGCTGGAGGCCATAATTCACCACTAATCTTGAACCTTCAACAATTAGATTTTCCCTCAGTCATTTTTTTTTTACTCGCAAATTAAGAAATACTGAATATATCTACAGCAACTAACATTTATATGAAATGGAGAGAAATCACCCATCTCTTTGCAGAGATGTAATCATAAAATGGTTGCCAAGTCAAAGGAGGAAGGGTGATCAAAAGCTTGTTTAAAGAGGTGCATCATGAGGAGCATTTTAAAGGAGGAGAGCCAGAAATGTTTATGCAGAATTCCAGGGCATAACAGTGAGGTGAAGGAGTTGGAGCCAGAGGAACTGAGAATTCTGGTGTTGCAGGTGGAGGTGTTATGATCCCAGCTGGTGTTTTCACTGGACAAGTCAGATCCCAGGGTGGAACACGGCTTGATAGATCCTAACTTTTATTTTTTGGTTTAGACGTATGGAGAGTCATAGGGGTCAGCTGATGAACTTTTAACAAAAGAATAAAACACTTGTTAAGCAACCAAAAGACGAACTATATTACAATACTCCTTCACCCGCAACCATACCTTTACAGATAGATACAGGTTCTTAAGGATAAGAAGTTACAAAAGCTATTTTATACTCTAATGTTCACAGTCCATGTAAACCAATGGGCGACATGTGGTCAGGCACACCACACTCTCCCGTGTCAAGCCTCTAGAATCCTGGCTTCAACTGAACTGAAACAACTTTTTCTGTTTTTCTCTGTCTTTGTGGGACCCCTGTTGTTAAGCAGCAGCACAGTTTTTTCAAAAAACCTTGTTTCTTTTAACTCCCCTTCAAGAGTCATAAAATCTCATTAAAATGCAGACATCTTAAAGTGAAAATAAAAATCAGGTTTCAACCTTTTAATTCATAAATACAGAAATACAAATTAAACTTAAACTTAAAGATATAACTTATTCTTAACACACACAACTTATTTAAACTCTCTATTTCCTAACAGGGGTTACATAAATAGCAAGGGGTAACACCATGAAGGGATTTAAAAATAAGGGCAGGAGTCAGCGACAACAGCGGGGGCTGACCTCTAACCAGTTTCCACATTTGAAAACAAAAATCAAATCAAGATGTGACATCACAGGGTAGCAGATAGGTGATTGGATGGTGAGTGGTGATTTGCTTGTTTGTCTTTCAAATTGGTCATTTATTTGTAATTTTAAAGGTTTTGTTAGCATCAGTGAGGTTTATAAATAGTAGCAGGCTTATCCCGAGCAGTAGAATTTGTCAATAAGTAAATTAAGAAAAACAATAAAATGAACACGTAAAAGAGAGCAAGAGGAGGCGGGAGCACAAAAGGAGCTAGCTGCGGTGCTGGGTCTCAGTGGACTGACCAGATTTGGAGAAAATCAAGTGTGACGTCATAGGGAACTAGAGAGGAACCCAGGAGATAAAAGAGTGAGAGAGGAGCAAGACTTCATAAAGAGGCACGAGAGGGAGAGGAGGAAACGACTGGTGAGTGACAGGTGAGTAACTACTTTTAAGGTATGTCAGTGCAGCTCGGCCATGTGGAATGTGCCTTCAATGACTACGTCTGCAGGAAATGTCATCAGCAGTAGGAACTTGAGCTCCAGGTTGCGGAACTTGAGTGGCAGCTGGAGTCATTGTGGTGCATCCACAAGGCTGAGGATTATGTGGATAGCATGGTTAGAGAGGTGGTCACACCACAGCTAAGAAGTACACAGGCAGCGAGGGAATGGGTGGCCGCCAGAGTATCACAGAAACATGCATCTAGTGCAGGAATTTCCCGAAGCTCTCTCACTTTCTAAACACTTTTCCATTTTGGATACTGGTGAGCAAGACGCACAGGAGAGGAGGAGGAAGAATGGAAATGCTACACTGGTAGGGGACTCCACAGTTAGAGGAGCAGACAGGCTTTTCTGCAGCCATAGATGTGACTCCAGGGTGGTATGTTGCCTCCCTGGTGCCAGGGTCGAGGGTGTCACAGAGTGGCTGCAGGGCACTTTTTGGGGGGGGAGGGTAAGCAGCCAGAGATCATGGTCCACACTGGGGTCAATGACATAGGCAGGAAAAGGGACAGGGTCCTAAAAGCAGGTTTTAGGGAGTTAGGAATTGAAAAGCAGGACCTCAAGAGCAGTGATCTCAGAATTACTACCAGTGCCATGTGCCAGTGAACTTAAGAATAGGAAGATTGAGCAGTTCAATACGTGACTGGAGAAATGGGAGCAAGGGGGAGGGCTGTAGATTTCTGAGCCATGGGGACCGGTTCTGGAGTGGATGGGACCTGTACAAGGAGGACGGTTTACACCTTAACAGGACTGGAACTAATGTCCTCGTAGGGACGTTTGCTAGTGCCGTTGGGGAGGCTTTAATTAGATTGGCAGGGGGATGGGAACCTGAGGGGAAATTCAGAGAGGAGAGGAGAAAAACTGGCAGTGGGAAGAAGGGAAGTGTTAACTAGTAAGGAGGATAAATCAGAGAGTAATTTCAAGGTAAATACAATACTTGGAGAGTTTGATAGAACTAGAGTAGGCTATAGTAAGTCATTAAATGGGGTCAGAGCAAGGGGGAAAAGTTAAAAAGCCAAAATCAAGATTAATGTGCATGTATGTGAATGCATGGAGTGTAGCTAATAAGATTGGTGAACTACAGACTCAGGTTGACAAATGGAACTATGATATTATTGCTATAACAGAGACCTGGTTCAAAGGAGGGCAGGACTGGACGTTAAATATTCCTGGGTACAAGTTGTTTAGGAGAGACTGAAATAAGAAATTTACAAATGGAGATGGGCAGGTTAGGTGAATGGGCCAAAATTTGGCAGATGGAGTTTAACATGGATAAGTGTGAGGTTATCCATTTTGGTTAGAAGAATAAAAAAGGCGACTTATCATTTAAATGGAGAGAAACTTCAGAATGCTTCAGTGCAGAGGGATCTGGGCGTCCTCGTGCATGAATCGCTGAAAGCTAGTATGCAGGTACAGCAGGTAATAAGGAAAGCAAATGGAATTTTGGCATTTATTGCTAAAGGAATATAGTATAAAAATAGGGAAGTGTTGTTGCAACTGTACAAGGCATTGGTGAGACCGCACCTGGAGTACTGTGCACAATTTTGGTCCCCTTACTTGAGGAAGGATGCAGTTGCATTGGAGGCGGTTCGGAGGAGGTTAACTAGATTGATTCCAGAGATGCAGGGCTTGTCTTATGAGGAGAGTTTGAGCAGTTTAGGCCTATACTCGCTAGAGTTTAGAAGGATGAGAGATCATCTAATTGAGGTATATAAGATGCTAAAGGGGATAGACAGAGTAGACGTGGAGCAGGTGTTTCCCCTTCTGGAGCAGTCTAGAATGAGAGGCCATAGTTTAAAGCTAAGGGGTGGTAGATTTAAATCAGAGATGAGGAGGAATTACTTTTTTCAAAGGGTTGTGAATCTGTGGAATTCACTACCTCAAGAGTGCAGTGGATGCCAGAACGCTGAATAAACTTGAGGAGGTAGGGAGATTTTTAATTAGTAATGAGTTGAAAGATTATGGGGAGAGGGCAGGAAATTGGAGTTGAGGTCAAAATAAGATAAATAGGATGAAGAGAAACAATTTGCAAAGAAATTACAGAGAGGTGTAAGAATTATCAAGTAATTATAACGGGGGGGCTTCAATTATCCAAATATAGGCTGAGATAGGAACAATGCAAAAGGACAAGAAGGGTGAAGGTTCCTGGAGTGTGTTCAAGATAATTTTCTGCAGCAGTATGTTTCAGGTCCAACAAGAGGGCAGGCACCGCTGGACCTGGTTCTAGGGTATGAGTTGGTCGAAGTGGATCAAACAATAGTGGGAAAGCATTTAGGGGATGGACAAGGAGCAATCCAGAGCAGGGATAATTAATGAGAGGAAAGCCAACTTCGATGGGATGAGAATGCATCTGAGTCGAGTGAATTGGAATCAAATACTGGTGGAAAAGACGGTCACTGAACAATGGGTTACTTTCAAGGAGATATTCCCTTGAAGGGGAAAGGTAGGATAAATAAATCTAGAACACCCTGGATGACAAGAACAATAGAGGTGAAGATGAAAAGGAAGAAGTAAATGTATGACAGGTGTCAGGTAGAAAATACAGTGGAGAATCAGGTTGAATATAGAAGGACAAGAGAGGAAGTGAAGAAACTAATAAGAAAAGCAAGGGGAGTGCATAAAAAGAGACTGGCAGCTAACATAAATGGGAATCCCAAGGTCTTCTATAAGCATACAAATAATAATAAAAGGCTGGTAAAAGAAAGGATAGGGCTGATTAAGGATAAAAAAAAAACAAGGAGACTTGCATGTGGAGGCAGGAGAAGTAGCGGTATCAAATGAGTACTTTGCATCTGTCTTTACAAAGGAAGAGGGTGCTACCAAGGCAGAGGTGAGAGAGGAAGTAACTAGTACACAAGGAATTTACAATTGAGAAGGAGGTGGTGTTAGAAAGGCTATCTTTACTTAAAATTGATAAGGTAACAGGGCTGGATGAGGTGCATCTAAAGATACTGAGGGAGGTAAGTGTGAAAATTACAGAGGCACTGGTGATAATCTTCCAGTCTTCCTCAGATACAGGGGTGGTACCAGAGGACTGGAGAATTGCAAATGTTACACCCTTGTTCAAAAAGGGTGCAAGGATAAAGCCAACAACTACAGACTAGTCAGTTTGACTTCAGTGGTAGGGAAACTTCTGGAAACTAAAGTACGGGATAAAATCAATAATCACTTAGACAAGTGCAGGATAATTAAGGGAAGCCAGCATGGATTCGTTAAGGGAAAATCACGTTTAACTAACTTGGAGTTTTTTTTGAGGTGGTAACAGTGAAGATTGATAAAGGCAATGCTGTTGATGTGGTGTATATGGATTTTCAAAAGGCATTTGGTACAGTGCCACACAACAGACTTGAGCAAAATTCTAGCTCATGGAATAAAAGGGAAAGTTGGCACTTGGATAAGAAATTGGCTGAGTGACAGGAAACAGTAGTGATAAATGGTTGCTTTTCAGATTGGAGGATGGTCTGTAATGGAGTTCCTCAGGGGTCAGTGTTGGGACTCTTGTACTTCTTGATATATATTAATGACTTAAACTGTGGTGTGCAGGGCATGATTTCAAAATTTGCAGATGATACGGAGATTGGAAGCAGTGTCAACTGCAAAGAGGATAGTCTTGAACTTCAAAGGGATATACATATATTGGTGGATTGGACAGACAAATGGCAGATGAAGTTCAATGCAGAGAAGTGTAACGTGGTTCATTTTGGCAGGAAGAATGTGGAGAGATGGTATAAAATAAAGGCAGAAACTCTAAATGAGGTGCAGGAACAAAGGGACCCTGGCATATGTGTACATAAATCATTGAAGGTGGCAGGCCATGTTAAGAGAGCAGTTAATAAAGCATATAGTATCCTAGGTTTTATTAATAGGGGCATTGAGTACAAGAGCAAGGAGGTCATGTTAAACTTTTATAAGACACTAGTTAGGCCTCATCCAGAGTACTGTGCCCAGTTCTGGGTGCCATGACATTGGAGATTGTAGAGAGGAGATTCACAAGAATGATTCCAGGGATAAACAACTGTAGCTGTGAGGATTGATTGGAGAGGTTGGGTCTGGTTCCCTTGGAAAAAAGGCTGAGGGGACACTTATTAGAGGTATTCAAGATCCTGAGGGGTATGGACAGAGTATATAATGAGAAACTGCTCCCTCTCAAGAGTAGATCAAGAACAAGAGGGCACAGATTCAAAATAATGGGCAAAAAGAGAAGTGATGTGAGGAAAAAATTTTTTCACTCAGTGCGGTTGGAATCTGGATCAAACTTCCAGAAAGGGTGGTGGAGGCAGGTTCGATTGAGATATTCAGAAAGGAATTGGATTGCTACCTGAAAATAATGTGCAAGTTTACGGGGATAAGGCAGGGGAATGTGATTACGTAGACTGCTCTTTCAGCGAGCAGTGCAGACTCTATGGACCAAATAGCCTCCTTCTGCACCGTAAAGATTCTATGATATTTTAAAATTTGAGACATTGGAGACAATATAGGTTAGCAAGTACAGGTGAGATGGATAAGAGGATATTATACAGGCAGCAGAGTTTTGAATGAATGGGAGTTTATAGAGAAAGGATAGAGACTGAGGGGCCAGCTAGGAGGGCAGAGTGGAAGCAAGTGGCGCTTCCAAGGTGGAAGTGATGCAGAGGATGGGAGGTTAATAACTCAAATTGAGGTCAAAGATGGCACCAAGAAACAGTCTGGCTCAGCCTCAGAGTGAACAAAATGTTTGGGGTGGGGTGTTGGTGGTGGGGAGAGATATGTTGCTAACTAAACAATCTTTTCAGTCTTCCCAGTGCGTAACTCTATAAAATTGTGATTCATTCAAGAATCTGCCGAAAATGAAGTCTGACAACACAAAAGCAGTGGAGGAAATGAGTAGAGCTAGTGCCAATGTTCACACAAAAGTTGATCCTATGACTGTTGATTGTAGTGCCAAAAAGCAACATGTAGATGAGGAATTGGGAGGGGGTCAAGAATGGGGAGGTACTTCAGATATGGGAATGAAAAAGAGAAGCCATTGCTGGCGATGCTGTGGCTACAATCAGATCAGTAAAAGTGGAAATAACCAAGGGTAGGTCCACTAGCTGTCTAGAGGACAGATGTCGGAGGAGAGTGGCAGTGCTGACACAGAAGTTGATGAATGTGACATAGTGTATTGTCCAATCATATAGAATGTTGCTCATGGCTTTGGTTAAGGCAGTTTTAGGACAGTGGCTGGGGTGGATTGGAGACATTCAATGAAAGAGTTGCAAGAGAGATAGACATCGATGTGTAGGGAGACAGCATTCTCAAGGACCTGAGAGGAAAGGGGAGTTGGAAATAGGAGTGGTTTGCAAGGGCAGAGGTCAAGAGGGCATTTTTTGGCGGGGTTGACGATGTCCCTTTTCAAATGGAGGACAATAACTGAATAAAGGTGCAATTCATAACGTTAGTTAACACTGCCACCAGGAAGAGAAGCTGATGAAAAAAGCAAAATACTGCAGATGCTGGAAAGCTGAAATAAAAACAGAAAATGCTGGAAAATCTCAGATCTGACAGCATCTGTGGAGAGAGAAGCTGGTGGCTGGTAGTACAATGGGAATGGGGTCAAACAGGCAAGAGACAGATTGCAGTGGACAAGATGAACACAAAAGCAGCATGGAGCAGGAAATACAAGACAAGTTAGAGAAAGACTAGGGCTTAGGGCCACAGTGGGGAAGATTTGGCTTGGTGAGCAAGAGGAAGCAGTAGAGGCAGCTAAACAGATGGATGGCATGACCTCTGCTCCATATCCAGTCAATTTGCCAGCCTCAGGGTCATTAACATATAGATACAGACAAAGTTCTCAGCCTCCGGCAGTGGGTCCTATCAAAATCTGAGCAAGGTTTAACCGCATCAGGTCTTTGAGTACTGGCACAGGTGCAAAACCAGGCAGCCTATGTCCTAACCATCAAAATTAATTTTAAAAAATACATAAATTATGAGGCCTCCACGTTGGCCTCTGAAAAACCACACTATTCGAATACTTATACACTCAGATTCTGGAAAAAAAAATCTACCACCAGAATAGTGCTGGATGCGTGGACTTAATAGTTCCTGTGTCCAGCATTCCAAGGATTTACTTGCAGGACACATCAGGAATACATTTCCCCAATTTGCATATTCGCATACATCCCATCTACAAATTTTTTTTCTTCATTCATTCATTCACAGGATGTGGGTATCGCTGGCTCACTCAGGATGGTGAGTGGCTTGGAGGGGGAACTTCCAGGTGGTGGTGCTCCCATGTATCTGCTGTCCTTGACCTTCTAGATGGTAGTAGTTGTGGGTTTGGAAGGTAATATCTAAGGAACCTTGGTGAGTTACTGCATGCACCTTGTAGATGGTACACACTACTGTTACTGTGCATCGGTGGTGGAGGGAGTGCTAATCAAGCAGGATGCTTTGTCTTGGATAGTGTCAAACTTCAAGTGTTGTTGGAGCTGCACTCATCTGGGCAGCAGAGGCTATTCCATCACACTCCTGACTTGTGCCTTGTAGATGGTGGACAGACTTTGGGAAGTCAGGAGGTGAGATACTTGCTGCGGGGTTCCTAGCCTCTGACCTGCTCTTGTAGCCACAGTATTTACATGGCTTGTCCAGTTCAGTTTCTGGTCAATGGTAATAACCCCCAGGATTTTGATAGGGGTCACCATTGACCAGAAACTGAACTGGACAAACCATATAAATGCTGTGGATATAAATGGCCTGGTGTACCCACTGTTGCCAGCTCAAATACTAGGAAATGGGATAAAAACAATAAGTGTTGGAAAACCTCAGCAGGTCTGGCGGCATCTGTGGAGACAAACAGAATTAACATTGCAAGTACAATATGGCTCTTCTTCGGGAAGAGAGTTAGAAACGTGAAGGGTTTTATGCTGTTGAAAAGGGGAGATGAAGATGGGTTGATGTTGAGAGTTTGGAGACATGGCAATGTCTGAATATCTTTCTAAGGTCCACCTCAGGTACAGTGAGTGGCAGAAAGTTTCAAACATAATCAGTTTGATACCAACACTGATGTCACCATCAGTGCCCCAAACTACAACCTGAACCCAAATCATTTTAATCTTTCCTGCACATCAACCTACAGCTTTTAACAAATAAAAACAATTTTGCAACATCTGTCCCTGGTATTTCAACAGCCCACCCTCAGTTCATACTTAAAAGAACCCAACTTCACCACCGCCATACATCGTACACTAGACCTTTTGCCTAATCCCATCAGACTTGTAGCTTGCCTCAATCTCAATCTTCTCTCAAATATCCACCGGGGAGGGAGACAACCGGATCCAGAGCCCCTCAACTCTGACCCACAGCTCAGCTTCATGAAATATGGATCCAGCTGAACCAAAATCCACCCACACCCAACTCTGCTCCAAATCCATGCCAGCTTCTACACACTACAACCTACTCTCACCCACCAGCTCCAGACCTGCTTTCCCACACATATTCTAGCTTCAATGTTTGCTTACGTGGAATGCTGCAGGAATCCGCTAATATTTTCTGAAAAAATTCTGAACATTGGAGGTATTTAATTTCAATAACGTAGCATATTTTAACAATAAACTTCTGAGCTCAATAATGCTTTTCTGATCTCCCCAAAAGAAATATAAAAGCCACAGAGGAAGACGGTGGTATAAGCGGTAATGTCAATGGACTAGTAAACCAAAAACTCAGGCTAATGCTCTGGGCACATGGGTTCAAATTTAAAATTCCAAATTAATAAACCTGGAACTGAAAGCTAGATTCAGTAATGGGGTCTCGAATCTATTGATTGTCTGAAAATCCCATTTGGTTCGCTAATGCCCTTTAGAAAAGGAAATCTGCCATCCTTCCCTGGTCTGGCCTATAATGACGCCACCTCCCACACCAATGTGGTTTACTTTTAAATACCTCTGAATTGGCCTAGCAAGCCATTCCTTTCTACCAAACTGCTACAGATGCCAGAAAGACTGCAGCTGTCCAAGACAGCGCACCACCATCTTCTCAAGGGCACTTAGGGCTGGGTAACAAATGTCTATCCATTGAAAGAATAAAAAATTGCTAATGCAGAACAATTTTTAAATGGCCCTACAATTTATATCATAGCGTTAGGATACACATTTCAAACATATCCACTATATTAAATACCTAATAAAATGGTATTCGCTCATAATTGTGATTGACATGCAAACATTTTACAGCAAATATTGCAATTGCACGACCAAAGTGTGTCCAAGATTCAAGCTGAAGAAATCACATGCAGCACAACAGTAATCTACTGCATCAAAAAAAAACGTAAGTAAAAAGCATGCCCCATAGTGCAAGACAGCACCAATGTTGATAAGATAAAAGCAAAATACTGCGGATGCTGGAGATCTGAATCAATAACAAAAATTGCTGGGAAAACTCAGGTCTGACAGCACCTGTGGAGAGAAAAAGTTAACGTTTCGCGTCCAGATGTTCTGAAAAAGAATCATCTGGTTTAAAAGGTTAACTCTTTATCGCCACAGATGCTGTCAAACCTGCTGAGTTTTTCCAGCAATTTTTGTTTTTGTTCCAATGTTGATAAGAGGAGACGACAAGGCGATAAGCGGTCATTGAGTGAAGCCAAGCTTAGGGTTAAAAATCACGTAGACAGTAGCTGCAAGAGTTGTTCCGCGATTTCAAAATCTTCAGGCAGAAGATTCAATATATCTCAATTTCAAAAAAAACGGGTATTGCGGAAAGGAGTTACTGCAACTTCTAACCACAGGACAATAAAATACAACAGCTTTTTAATGACACAATCTTAAAATAAAATATTCAACAGCATTCGAGGGGTAAGTGCACTATTCATCACATGAAGTTATGTGACAGCAGTTTTATTACCGGTCATGGATACTGCTCCCAAATTAGACTGAGCCAAACTATCAATTACGTCACTTCTAAGATTTGCCAAAATAAAGCACGCATCAGCTCACACATATGTTCAAAAGCTTTCATATGTAAATGTCAAAATTACAGTACAATCAAAAAGTAAATCCAACAAAACTTTGAAACGGCCCTTCTTACAGCACAAGGTCGTGTTAAAAACTGTTCTTTCACCCGGCACTTCCTCATTTGGACTATGAGTTTGCAACAGATGCGAGCACAAAACTTTAGTGCAGGTTAAATAAACACCGACCTTGTTTGAGCCGAAAAAGCGTTCTTTCAAGCTTGTCCCATTCATTGAGCTGCAGAATCCGAACTTGCTTAGGTCGCTCCATCGTTTAAATGTTTTCATGTGCACGACTCTCCCCTGAAGAAAGTACGGAATATTTAATCCTCTTAAGAGTCCACACAAATGGGACAATGCATCAAACCAGCCAGGGCGGGTTTCTCCACCACCAACTGCATTGTAATTTTATAAACACCAGCAAGAGAAAAACAGAGGTGGACGGACAAGAAGAAAACAAAAACGACAAGCAAACGGCAACACCGAACTGCAAGAACCACCCTCCAACCACCCCCCCCCCGCCCCCCTTCCCCAAAGACAGCAGCCACGACCTTAAATTACTCCCACAAGGTGTCCAGACACAAGAGAACAGTTAAACAACAATATTGGTGTAGGCCATGACTGGAGGGGATTTATTCAGAAATAGCTGTTCACTGATGCAAGCGTCGTAGGTAACAATGCTCCAATCATCATCACTCCAGCCGCTCTGTACAGCCTGACAGCCCCGTCAGCAGCGGCCCTGCTTCACTCGGCCTAAAGGAGCACAACTCCAGGCCTCTGTCCAGAGCCCAGCTCCAAGAGGCCGGTGGCCGGGCTGCTACAAACTCCTTACCTTCCTGTGGCTCCCTTCTCTACATACACTCCCCTCCCACCGGGGCACATCAGCGAGTGAGTGACTGGCCGCCGCCCACCTCAAGGTCACGGGCAGCTGGTCCGAAACCAGCCACAGACCCCACCTCTCCCATGAACGAGACACGGCCCCCTTCGGTGACACCCCGCCCACGACCCCGCCCCCGTCCGTGACGCACCCCTCCCGAGACCCCGAGCGACCTCACCCCTCTCCAAAAACCCCCTCCCTCCTCCGGAGTCCCCCGAATGGAGACCCCACCCACGAGATCCCCATCCCCTCCCTGAGACTTCGCCCTTCGCCCACTCCCCCCTTACCGTTCAACGACCCCGCCTCCACCCCGAGACCCCTCCCATTCCCTCCCCCCACCCCCCCCGACCCGAGACCCCGCCTCCTCCCCTGACCGCTCCGCTTCGCCGAGACTCCACCCCCTCCCTGAAACCCCGCCCCTACGCTGGAACCCCTCCCCCATCACGTCACCCCCTCCTGCCCCCCCCCCCCCCCCCCCCCCCTCCCCTTCCTCCCCTTGGCGTTCACTCAATCTCCTGACTCTTCACCTCCGGAGAGCAAGATAACTCCTTAGTAACAGGGAGGTGGAGAGCAAAATCACAATGTCCGGCGGGAGGAGTTCAGCGAAACGCTGTTCCCTTGGCGTTCAGTCAATCGGCTGTTGCTGCTCGGGCTCAGCGCTTTAAGGAAATGGCTGGCCCGCTGTATCCCGCACAGGCCGAGATCAGGCGGTGGGCGCCATCTTTCTGAGGGGCAGAAGGAAGCTCTTTCACCTTCAGCTCTCTCTCTGTCGTGGGTCAATATCTCAGTGATCCTTATACATTTCCCATCCACTCTTGTTGCCCTGTCCCATGTACTCAGCTACTTCCATTGCCAACATTTCGACATCTCTGAAGTCAAACACTGTTTTAAAATCAGCTCCTCCTCTGTCTACCTCAATCTACTGTGATGTCACTGGTATAACATCAAGCAAGTCAGCCTCAATTGGTGAAGGTCAAATTGACCTGACACCTTTACTCTGCAGCAAATGGCACTGTGAGGAATGACATCAAGATTACAGCTTCCAGATTATTCAACCCAACCAGTCTGTTGGTTTTTAATCCTCTGTGCAAATGCCAATCATGTGGGTGCATCCCAACCCTCTGTCTGGGCCTCTAATGCTTTTCACCTTTAGGAAAATACCCTGTTCTATTCTTTTTAGGTCCATTTGCCTACCTTCAAATGCATTTGCCACTGTTCTTCTGATTTTGTCTATCAATATCACCTTGTAACATTACACCTCCATCTACAGAACTTTCAACGCCACCTATCTTTCTGTCATCAGCAAATTTGGATATGTGGCTTTCTATCCCATCACTGAAGTTGTTGAGGCCCTTGTGAGACACCACTGGTCACACTCTGTCAATTAGATTGCCTGTCCATTATCCTTATTCTCTGTCTCCTGCCACTCAGGCAATTTCCTAACCAGGTCAATATTTTGCCGTCAATCCATGAGCTTCCACTTCTGCTAGCAGTCTCTTATGTGGGGCTTTTTAAAATGCTTTCTTGGAAAACATTATAAATAGCATCCACAGACGTGGTGGCGTAGCGGTACTGTCACTGGACTTGTAATTCAGAGACAAAAACAGAATTACCTGGAAAAACTCAGCAGGTCTGGCAGCATCGGCGGAGAAGAAAAGAGTTGATGTTTCGAGTCCTCATGACCCTTCAACAGAACTAGGTGAATCCAAGGAAGGGGTGAAATATAAGCTGGTTTAAGGTGTGTGTGTGTGTGTGTGTGTGGGGGTGGGGGGGGGGGGTGGGGGGGGAGAAGTGGAGGGGGGTGGTGTGGTTGTAGGGACAAACAAGCAGTGATAGAAGCAGATCATCAAAAGATGTCACAGACAACAGAACAAAAGAACACATAGGTGTTGAAGTTGGTGATTTTATCTGAACGAATGTGCTAATTAAGATGGATGGTAGGGCACTCAAGGTATAGCTCTAGTGGGGGTGGGGGGAGCATAAAAGATTTAAAAGTATTTAAAAATAATGGAAATAGGTGGGAAAAGAAAAATCTATATAATTTATTGGAAAAAACAAAAGGAAGGGGGAAGAAACAGAAAGGGGGTGGGGATGGAGGAGGAAGTTCAAGACCTAAAGTTGTTGAATTCAATATTCAGTCCGGAAGGCTGTAAAGTGCCTAGTCTTGTCCCTACAACCACACCATCCCGCTCCAATTCCCTCCCCCCCACCCAACTCCCCCCCCCCCCAACCCCACCACATACACCTTAAACCAGCTTATATTTCAACCCTTCCTTGGATTCACCTAGTTCTGTTGAAGGGTCATGAGGACTCGAAACGTCAACTCTTTTCTTCTCCGCCGATGCTGCCAGACCTGCTGTGTTTTTCCAGGTAATTCTGTTTTTGTTTTGGATTTCCAGCATCCGCAGTTTTTTGTTTTTATCTTTGTAATTCAGTGACCCAGGGTAACGCTCTGGAGACCCGGCTTTGAATATCACCTTGGCAGATGGTGAAATTTGAATTCAATATAAAACCTGGAATTACAAGTCTAATGATGACCATGCAACGATTGTTGATTGTTGTAAAAACCCAGTTGGTTGTCCTTTAGGGAAGGAAATCTGCTGTCCTTACCTGATCTGGCCTATGTGTGACTCCAGACCCATAGCAATGTGGTTGAATCTTAAATGGCCTCTGAAATGATCGAGCAAGCCACTCAGTTCCCAAGGGCAATTAGGGATGGGCAATAAATGCTGGCCTAGGCAGCAACACCCACATCCCACTACTTAAGTAAACTCTGCAAAAAATTCAATCAGATTCATCAAGTATGTCTTACAAATCCATGCTGGCTTTCCCTGATCAGCTGAAAATCTTCAAGGTATTCAGTCACCCTCTCCTTATGTAAAGATTCCAGTAATTTCCCAACAACGGATGTTGGTCTACAATTCCCTTAATTCCTTCTCTAACCTCTCATAAATAGCAAAGTAACGTGCAAATTGCCAATCTAAAGAAATGGTTCTTGAATTGAGAGAACTTTGGAAGATTATGGTTAGGGCATTTGTAATTTTATGAACTTTTTTTCATTCGTTCACAGGACCTGGGCATCGCTGGCTAGCCCATCCTAATTGCTTTTGAAAGGTAATGGTGAGCCATCTTCTTAAACCGCTGCAGTCCATGCAGTGTAGGTACACCCATAATGCTGGAAGTTCCAGGATTTTGACTCAGTAACAGTGAAGGAGCAATGATACAGTCCCAAGTCAGATGATGCGTGGTTTGGAGGGGACCTTGCAGGTGGTGGTGTTCCCATGCATCTTCTGCCCTTGCCCTTTGAGGAGGTAGAGGTTGCAGGTTTGGAAGGTGCTGTCGCAGGTCTTGGTCGGTTGCCTCAGTGCATCTATCTCCTTTAAAGCCCTGAAATGGAAACTGTCTGTTCCTGGGGATTTGTCACATTTTAGTGCCATTACTTTCTTTACTGATGTTATTTTTCATACATTAATTTTGGTGAGTCCTGACACCTGATTCAGTATTAATTTGCTTGGAATGCCTGATATGATAGTCATAGCCAAGTAATGCAACAACAAATAGATCAGATCAAAGCGCAGCAGTCCTGCGACAAGTTGCCCCTGGCAAAAATCAGATGAAGACATGGGGTCCGTGACTGTTGCAAAGATATAGTGATTGATTCCTGATTTAGGGACATTTCGTCCTTGTCCACTTTGAAAAGCAAGGGTTTCTTTAAAGAAGTTTTCAGATAATACTACGCAGCAATGCTTAGTGTGTACCTTATTCCATTTGCAAGTTTGCTCAAACTCAAATTGGAAGTATAGCATTTGAATGAAGATGCAAAACAATTATATGATAACGCATAAAGAAAAATTACTAAAAAGCTCACCTCAGGGACAACAAGATCCCGTTACGAATCTGAACAGATTATCAATTGTGGAATCCAATGATGTACATCAGATCTTTTGTTTTATTCATTTATTTTTAATTTTTAAAAATTAATTCATGGGATGTGGGTATCGCTGCCTATGCCAGCATTTGTTGCCTATCCCTAATTGCCCTTGAGAAGGTGGTGGTGAGCTGCCTTCTTGAACTGCTGCAAACCCTGTGGTGTAGTTATACCAACTGTGCTGTTCGGGAGGGAGTTCCAGGGTTTTGACCCAGCGACATTGAATGAACGGCGATATATTTCCAAGTCAGGGTGGTGAGTGGCTCGGAGGGGAACTTCCAGAGGGTGGTGTTCCTATGTGTCTGCTGCCCCTATCCTTCTAGATGGTAGCGGCCATGGGTTTGGAAGGTGCTGTTTAAAGAGGCTTGGTGAGTTCCTGCAGTGCATCTTGTAGTTGGTACACACTGCTGCCAATTTATGTCAATCATGAGGGGAATGAATGTTTGTGATGGGGTGCCAATCAAACAGGACGCTTTGTCCTGGATGGTGTCAAGCTTCTTGAGTGTTGTTGGAGCTGCACTCATCCAGGCAAGTGCAGAGTACTCCATCACGCTCCTGACTTGTGCCTTGTAGTTGGTAGGCAGGCTTTTGGGGAGCCAGGAGGTGAGTTACACGTCACAGGATTCCTAGTTCCTGACCTGCTCTTGTAGCCACAGTATTCATCTGGCTAGTCCAGTTCAGTTTCTGGTCAATGGTAACCCCCAGGATGTTGATAATGGGGGGTTCAGTGATGCTAATGCCATTGAATGTCAAGGGGCGATAGTCAGGTTCTCTCTTGATGGAGATGGTCATTGCCTGGCACTTGTGTGACATGAATATTACTTGCCACTTATCAGCCCAAGCCTGGATATTGTCCAGGCCTTGCTGCATTTGGACATGGACTACTTCAGTATCTGAGGAGTCACGAATGGTGCTGAATATTATGCAATCTTTAGCGAACATCCCCACTTCTGACCTTATGATATAAGGAAGGTCATTGGTGGAGCAGCTGAAGATGGTTGTGCCTAGGACACTACCCTGAGGAACTCCTGCAGTGATGTCTTGGAACTGAGATGATTGACTTGCAACAACCACAGCCATCTTCCATGTGCTTGGCATAACTCCAACCAACAGAGAGTTTTCCCCCTGATTCCCATTGACTCCAGTTTTGCTAGGGCTCCTTGATGCCACAAATGCAACCTTAATGTTAAGGGCAGTCACTCTCCCCTCACTGCTGGAATTCAACCCTTTTGTCTGTGTTTGAACCAAGGCTGTAATGAGGTGAGGAGCTAAGTGGCTCTGGCAGAAATCAAACTGAGCACCAGTAAACTGGTTATTGCTAAGCAAGTGCTACTTGATAGCACTTTTGATGACCTTTCCACCTTTACTGATGATTGAAAGTAGACTGATGGAATGGCAATTGACTGGGTTTGGATTTGTCCTTTTTGTGTACAGGACATACCTGGGCAATTTTCCACATTGCCAGGTAGAGGCTAGTGTTATAGTTGTACTGGAACATCTTGGCTAGGGGCGTGGCATGTTCTGGAGCATAAGTCTTCAGTACTATTGCCGAAATATTGTCAGGACCATAGACTTTGCAATATCCAATGCCTTCAGCCATTTCTTGATTTCACGTGGAGTGAATCAAATTGGCTGAAGACTGGCATCTGGATGCTGGGGACCTCCGGTGGAGGCCGAGATGGCTCATCCACTCGGCACTTCTGGATGATGATTGTTGCAAATACTTCAGCCTTATCTTTTGTCCTGATGTGCTGGGCTCCCCATCATTGAGGATGGGGATAAGTGTAGATCCTCCACCTCCAGTGAGTTGTTTAATTGTCCACCACCATTCACGACTGGATGTGGCAGGACTGCAGTGCTTAGACCTGATCTGTTGGTTGTGGAATCGTTTACCTTTATTTATCACTTGCTGCTTATGCTGTTTGGCATGCAAGTAGTCCTGTGTTGTACCTTCACCAAGTTGACACCTCATTTTTAGGTATGCCTGGTGCCGCTCCTGGCATGACTCCTGCACTCTTCATTGAACCAGGGTT
Organism: Carcharodon carcharias; assembly: GCF_017639515.1. NCBI lineage: Eukaryota > Metazoa > Chordata > Chondrichthyes > Lamniformes > Lamnidae > Carcharodon > Carcharodon carcharias. The sequence continues at coordinate 94,638,060 of NC_054482.1, forward strand.
GATCCCCTGGGTTGGTGGTAAGGTAGAGTGTGGGATATGCCGGGCCATGAGGCCATAGATTGTGGTTGAGTACAATTCTACTGCTGCTGATGGCTTGCAGCACTTTATGGTTACCCAGTCTTGAGTTGCCAGATATCTTTGAAATCTATCCCATTTAGCAGTGGTAATGCCACACCACATGATGGAGAGTATCCTCAATGTGAAGACGGAACTTTATCCCCACAAGGACTGTGCGGTGGTCACTCCTACCGATACTTTCATGAACAGATGCATCTGTGACAGGCGGGTTGGTGAAGATGAGATCAAGTATGTTTTTCCCCCCTTGTTGGTTCCCTCACCAACTGCCATAGATCCAGTCTTGCAGCTATGTCATTCACAGGATTTGGGTGTCATTGGAAATGCCAGCATTTATTGCCCATTCCTATGCAACTAGGCCATTTCAGAGGGCAGTTAAGAGTCAACCATATTGCTATGGGCCTGGGGTCATATGTAGATCAGACCAGGTAATGGGAGCAGATTTTCTTCGCATAAGAACATTCGTGAACCAGAACAGATTTTATGACAATCTAGTAGGTTAATGGTCACCATCACTGATATGAGCTTTTTATTCCAAATTTATTTAATTAACTGAATTTAAATATCCCACTCACTGTGGTGGGGTCTGAGCTCATACTTCTGGGATCATTAAGGCCTCTGGATTACTAGTCCAGTAGCTCCAAAAGTACAAGACGACTAATTGCACAAAGTCAAAATCATATAGGCAGCCACCTTAAAGGGTTTGGTAATTATTGTAAAGAAGAGCTATTTTATTTAAAAATATTAAAAGTTAATTTTGAGATCAAAGTCTACAAATTACTGACGACAATGACAAATGAATGATGGACACATTTGTATGCCATTCCTGCGCCTAGTACTTTGAAGAAGGTGTTAATCAATTTAAAATACTTGATTTACTGGCTCCTTTGAAATAGCACACTGTAGAGTAACATATCAATAATACAATGATAATCCTTCATCGACACCAACACCCATCTAGGACCCTCCACCCCTGCCTGTCCCTCTGTCCCCAACCCATCTTCCAATCCCAACCCCAGCCGTGTATTCACTATACCCCTGACCTTCCCCTCTCCGAGGCCGAACGTTCAGTGCTCAGCAAAGGAGTTAGTTTCATACCCTTACGCCCTCATCTCAATGAATTTCGGGCTTGGCACGATGCTGAACTCTTCTTCCGCTGTCTTCATCTCCGGGCTCACTTCTTTGGGCAGGAGTCCTCTCCCCGTTCAATGGATCCTTTTACCCACCTCCAATATTCTCCCTCCACCTGGACCCCTCCCTCTGGATTCTTACCTTCTCTTGATCTTTTCATTGAGAACTGTTGGCGCGACATTAGTCATCTCAATTTCTCTGCTCCTCTCACCCATTCTAATCTCTCTCTCTCTGAACTTACTGCACTCCGTTCTCTCAGGTCCAACCCTGATATTGTCATCAAACCCGCTGACAAGGGTGGTGCTGTTATTGTTTGGCGCACTGACCTCTACCTCGCAGAGGCTGAGCGTCAACTCACAGACACTTCCTCCTACCTCTCCCTAGACCATGACCCCACCACTGAACATCAAGCCATTGTTTCCAAGACCGTCACAGACCTCATCTCCTCTGGAGATCTTCCTCCCACAGCTTCCAACCTGATAGTTACCAACCTCGGACGGCCCGCTTCTACCTCCTACCCAAAATCCACAAACAGAACTGTCCCGGTAGACCGATCGTGTCAGCTTGTTCCTGCCCCACGGAACTCACTTCTCGATATCGTGACTCCCTTCTCTCTCCCCTTGTCCAGTCCCTTCCCACCTACATCCGTGATTCCTCTGACACCTTACGTCACATCAACAATTTCCAGCTCCCTGGCCCCAACTGCTTCCTCTTCACCATGGATGTCCAATCCCTCTACACCTCCATCCCCCACCAGGATGGTCTGAGGGCCCTTAGCTTCTAACTTGAACAGAGGCCCGAACAATCCCCATCCACCACTACTCTCCTCCGTCTGGCTGAACTTGTTCTCACACTGAACAATTTCTCCTTCAACTCCTCTCACTTCTTCCAAATAAAAGGTGTGGCTATGGGTACCCGCATGGGTCCCAGCTATGCCTGTCTCTTTATGGGGCATGTGGAACATTCCTTGTTCCAGTCCTACTCCGGCCCCCTTCCACAACTCTTTCTCCGGTACATCGATGATTACTTCGGTGCTGCTTCATGCTCTCGTCAGGACTTGGAAAAATGTATTAATTTTGCTTTCAATCTCCACCCCTCCATCATTTTCACATGGTCCATCTCTGACACTTCCCTTCCCTTCCTTGACCTCTCTGTCTCAATCTCTGGTGATAGACTATCCACCAATATCCATTACAAGCCTACCGACTCCCACAGCTACCTCAACTACAGCTCCTCACACCCTGCTTCCTGTAAGGACTCCATCCCATTCTCTCAGTTCCTTCGCCTCCATTGCATCTGTTCCGATGATGCTACCTTCAAAAACAGTTCCTCTGACATGTCCTCCTTCTTCCTTAACTGAGGTTTTCCACCCACGGTCGTTGACAGGGCCCTCAACCGTGTCTGGCCCATCTCCCACACATCCGCCCTCACGCCTTCTCCTCCCTGCCAGAAACATGATAGGGTTCCCCTTGTCCTCACTTATCATCCCACCAGCCTCCGCATTCAAAGGATCATCCTCCGCCATTTCCGCCAACTCCAGCATGATGTCACCACCAAATACATCTTCCCTTCACCCCCCTGTCGGCATTCCGTAGGGATCATTCCCTCCTGGACACCCTGGTCCACTCCTCCATCACTCCCTACTCCTCAACCCCCACCTATGGCACCTCCCCATGCCCACGCAAAAGATGTAACACCTGCCCCTTCACTTCCTCTCTCCTCACCGTCCAAGGGCCCAAACACTCCTTTCAAGTGAAGCAGCATTTCACTTGCATTTCCTCCAAATTAGTCTACTGTATCCGTTGCTCCCAATGCGGTCTCCTCTACATTGTAGAGACCAAACGTAAACTGGGTGACTGCTTTGCAGAACACCTGCAGTCTGTCCACAAGAATGACCCAAACCTCCCTGTCGCTTGCCATTTTAACACTCCACCCTGCTCTCTTGCCCACATGTCTGTCCTTGGCTTGCTGCATTGTTCCAGTGAAGCCCAACGCAAATTGGAGGAACAGCACCTCATCTTCCGACTAGGCACTTTACAGCCTTCTGGACTGAATATTGAATTCAACAACTTTAGGTCTTGAGCTCCCTCCTCCATCCCCACCCCCTTTCTGTTTCATCCCCCTTCCTTTTGTTTTTTTTTCCAATAATTTATATAGATTTTTCTTTTCCCACCTATTTCCATTATTTTTAAATCTTTTATGCCCCCCCACTCCCACTAGGGCTATACCTTGAGTGCCCTACCATCCATTCTTAATTAGCACATTTGTTTAGATAATATCACCAACTTCAACACCTCTGTGTTCTTTTGTTCTTTTGTCTGTGACATCTTTTGATGATCTGCTCCTATCACTGCTTGCTTGTCCCTACAACAACACCCCCCCTCCACTTCTCTCTCCGCCCCCCGCCCCCCACCCCCACCTTAAACCAGCTTATATTTCACCCCTCTCCTTGTAAAGAAAAATCAGTTCTGTTGAAGGGTCATGAGGACTTGAAACGTCAACTCTTTTCTTCTCCGCTGATGCTGCCAGACCTGCTGAGTTTTTCCAGGTAATTCTAGTTTTGTTTTGGATTTCCAGCATCCGCAGTTTTTTGTTTTTATACAATGATAATTGTTTGCCTAAAAATGTAATTCTATAATAAAAAGTGAGTATTATATTGTGCTCATTATAGATTATCACCATTCAGATGATTCACCTTATAATTTTTATTTGAGTATATTGTGGTGTATTACCTCATATGCAGCATATACATATACATGAAAAGTCAAAAATGTTGGAGAATACACCAAATAAAATAGCAACAATAACATTTTCCTAGCAAACCATGCCCTTACCATACCTAGAATATAACTATCATATACATGGTGTACAATAAACCGATTTCTAGAACTGTCAATACACTACCATTGCTCAGTTAAAAACAAATTAGTGAAATAAAGAGGAAAATCTTATATGTCCTACCAGGAAAAAGGCACGGAGGCCATGGAATAAAAAGAACAGTGGCAGCATGGTTACGAGTAGAAGGGTTGAGAACCAGAGGATAGCGATTTAGGTTGAATGGCAAAAGAACCAAACACGCCATGAGGAAAAACATTTTTACGCAACTTGTGTTAGGATCTGGAATGCATACCTGAGAGTGCACTGGTGTCAGTTTAAGGGATTTGGATGAGCACCTGAAGGGAATAAAGTTGCAGGGCTACAGGGAAAGGGTGGGGGAATGGAACTAACTGAGTGGCTCTCACAGACAGCCAGCATGAACATGGAGGGCTGAATAACCCTTCAATAATCCTATTGAATAACCAAACCCTTCTGCACCGTAAGGATTCCATGATTTCAAGAAAAGACGTTTGAAACCATTGATAAACACAAGATGATAATTTTTTTGTATCGTTGCTTCCTCAAAATATTTATAAGTGAAGACATGAACAATGTGCTCTCCCAGCCAAAAAGTAGTACTAAGGAATAATTCAAGACTTCAGTATCAATGAGATAGAAGTCCCAGCAATGGGAAAGGGCTTATGTCAAATGAATACTCAGGAATTCATGATTAATAGTATTTATTCAAGAGTGCTGAGTGAGACTAATGAAGAGATTTGTAAGGCAGGCAGATTCATTATGAGGGAATCAAGGACAATGGGAAGTATTATTAAACTGGAAACAGACAAATGTAATATTGATTTTCTAAAAAAGGTGATGAATTAAACACAGGGAATTACAGTCCTACTAGTGTTACATCAATTCCATGTAAAATAATGGTTTCAATTATCAGGAGTAAATTTGAGGTGTAAGCGTACAGCAACAAAATAATAAATGGTGGTCAATATGGTTTGAGACAGAAAAGATTCTGCTTGACCAACCTGTTTGTTTCCTTTGAAGTACTGACAATCTAAACTTATTATGGCCAACTCCACAACATTGTATACTTAAACATTTATAAGATAGTGATATCACACAAAAGATAATCCATTAAACCAGAAGCTGTGGGATTTTAGGGAAAAACTGGGATATGGATAAGAAATTGGCCTTAGGATAGAAAACAATGGGTAGTGACTGAAGAAGTAATGTCAAAGTGGAAAGATTTTCTGATGGGATGTCCTGGGTTCAGTGTTGGTACCACAATCACTTCTAATTTACAGCAATGACTCTGATTCACAAATTCAGTGCAAACCAGTCAGATTTGCAGACAGCATCAAATTGGGAGTGGAATGGAATTGAAGAAAGCTGATCAGTAAAATGATTTTGGATGAATTATATGAGTAGGCCAAACAGTTATGGGGAAAGATTGGAGAAACTTGGGGTTTTCAACCTGGGGCAGTGGTGATCTTACAGCTTTATATCGAATAGTAAATAGAATAGATAAAATTAACCCAGAATATAATCTTAAATTAAACAGTAGGAACAACATAACGGGAGCATGAGTTGGAACTAATAATAGGCAGCTTTAGAATTGTAATCGGGGGCTGTCTGTTAACACCTAGTAAAGCCCTAGAGGCAAAAATTCCTGGAATAATTTCAGAAACAATTAGACACAATAATAGGAAAGTAGAAGACTCCAGAAGTGGATGGATGAATTAAGAGGGACCCAATGGCCTTTCTCACCTTTAAGTATCTTATAATTTTGTAAGCCTAACTCGCCCAGGTAAATTTTAGTTCCCTAAACTGGATGGTGTTTTTATTTGAAAAATATACTTCAATCATAAAATATCTGGGAGAACATTACAAAACATTTCTAAATCACCATCACAAAAAGTGCAATCAGATTCAATTTTTACACATGGATCCCGAGCTGCTTCAATGCAATCAATGAATATTACAATCATTTGAATATGGTCATTACAATCAACAGGATGGTGTTGTTTCGATGCCAGAGCCCCGCCTCAATAGTGAAACCTGACGGGAAGTTTCACTAAGATGAGGACACGTTAGTTCCAAGTCCACAGGCAAGTGTGAGTAACCTCCTTATATTTTAAGCAGTAGTTTGTATCTTTACAGATAACTTTAGTTTGATCTATGCCTTTCTGCGATTCTTGATGTAGTACAGATGTAAACGGGGCAAAAATAGACCAAGCAAGAAAAGGTAATAGAGTTGGAGACGGTGGTAAATCACCTTGAGGTAATGTATAATATTCATTAAAAACAAGTCAGCATGAGAGCTTGATTGATTTCCGCAAATGGATTATCACAACTGGCTTTTACAGGAATTATCAGTATGTGCCATGTCAGTAGACTATTTGGAGTGCAGTTTTTTTTAATCCTTAGCAATTTAACACAGGATCTACTGCATTGGCAGTGGAGGCAAAGAATTAGTCTAAAGACTTCGTTTTCATAGAACAACCCAACCGTAAAATCTATATTGCTCTCATTGCAGGCACTGAATTATTTATGAAACGTGCACCGGTGTCGTGTTCTTTATCAATCAACCACACGTCAGTTTCAGTGTCGCAAAGGAAGAATAAAAGAGTGACTGTAAAAACGCCCCTTGCGAAAGTTCCTAAACAGTTGGCATAATCATACAATTATTAACACAGAACTCCAGCAACGAACTCACTATTAATTCTTCAGTGATCATTTTTCTCCGTAACGTAGCTGAGGGTGGTTAATCTTGCAGTGTGCGATTACCTAAAAGTTAGGAGAGTATCTCGAGCTGGCGTCGGCACTGACATGAATGCTACTTTCATATTTCAAAACAAGACAAACCGCTTTATAAAAGAATGTGGTATAGATAGGTTTTGAATGCACAATGTTTAAATAATAAGCGATTCCAAGGCTGTAATCTTGAGATTCAGGGGATAACTATTTAATACAGAGATAAAGACAAAAAAAAACTGCGGATGCTGGAAATCCAAAACAAAAACAAAAACAGAATTACCTGGAAAAACTCAGCAGGTCTGGCAGCATCGAAACGTCAACTCTTTTCTTCTCCGCCGATGCTGCCAGACCTGCTGAGTTTTTCCAGGTAATTCTGTTTTTGTTTTTGTTTTGGATAACTATTTAATCTTCAGCCACCTAGTTAAGGTGACTATAACCTTTTGCCATTGCCAGACAGTGTTATTCTCTATAGTTTTAAAATTGTGCTGCGTAATATCAGCACCTGAATGCTTAAAATGTTTGTGCAAAATTTATACTATTTAAATGGAGTAATACACGCATTTAAACCAGACCATATGATTCCAGTGCTAGTGTTTCAAAATTCTAATAACAATTCCTGCAAGAACAAAATGTCTTAACCTTTTTAATAGATTGTCAAATAATTTTAAAGTCTCCTTGAGATATGCCAAAACACCATATTCCTGTTCCTTAGTGGAAAGATGTCATTATGTTTACCGTAGATATGATGTATTTGACTACAGTAGGTCACACCTCATTAATCCAACTCAATGCTCCATAGATGACTGATAATGTGGTGGCAGTAATGTCACATACACAGGAGAAACCAATACCTCCTCATTGCTGAGATCCACGTCTATAATTTATGCCCAGTATTTAAACTTGCTGCATTCTGTTTCATGGAGCCAGTCTATCATACTGCAAGATAATTCCAGGAGCTAGGAATCACAATAATATAATTAACTGCGCTCCCTAACTGCAACCAACTCAAAAGGTGAGGGAAATTGAAATGCCAGAGTGGAAAAAAGTTCTAAAATTCTGAGTGTTTGTGTTGTTTTAAGAGTAAACTTGTTCTATTTTGTTTGCTAATCAGACAGCAACCAAATTTTTTTCATCATATAGATTTTTTAAAATGGGAAAATTCGGTATTCAGATAATACAGCTTCAGATAATATTAGATAGGATCAGTGAAATCGGAACTGTATATTCAAAAGCATGTATTTGAGAAATTAGTTAGATTAGAGTTTTATTGATATTTTACTTTAAAAGTTGCTAGGATTTAAAAACTCTAGGAGGCAGTGTTGGGTCTCCCATTCTGGCATAAAGTGGACAAGGGCAATCTGAAATTTTGGATGTTAAGAAAACTGCTTGATCTGCTAGAATAGCACACCACTGGAAAATGTGAATCTTTACAATAACAGAATGCACAAGAGTTATCAATAAGCCTGTGGCAACTTTGCAACTTGGCTGAAGTGTATAAATTCTGAGTAATGATACAGAACAACTGTTTGCTCAGCATACTTTTTTTTCAGTCAGGAGCTGTGAGTGTCACTGGCATTTATTGCCCATCTCTACTGCCCGTGCGAAAGTGGTGAACCACCTTCTTGAATTGGTGCAATCCATGTGGTACAGGTAGCCCCACAGTGCTATTAGAAAGGGAGTTCCTGGATTTTGATTCAGCATTGATGAAGGAAAGGCAATATACCTCCAGGTCAGGATGGTGTGTGACTTGGAGAGGGGCTTGCAGGTGGTGGTGTTCTCTTGTGCCTGCTGCCTTTGTCCTTCCAGGTGATGAAATGATTGGTTTAGGAGGCGCTGTCAAAGAAGCCTTGGTGGATTGCTGCAGCAATTGTAGTTGGTTCAAACTGCAACCACATTGAGCAGGTGGTGGAGAGGGTGTATGTTTTAAGTTGGTGCTTTGGATGTCAATCAAGTGGGCCACTTTGTCCTGAATGTTGTCAAGCTTCTTGGGTGTTGCTGGAGGTGCATTCTTTCAGTCAAATGGAGACTTTACCATAATACTAGATGGTGGAAAGGCTTTAGGGTGCATTCAGGAGGTGAGTCCATCGCTGCAGAATATCCAACTTTTGACCTGTTTCTGTAGCCACAGTATTTATGTAATTGGCCCAGTTAAGTTTCTGGTCAATGACAACTCCCTCCAGTGCACTGATGGTGAGGGAATTTGACAATGGTAATGCCATTGAATGCTAAAGTGAGGTGTTTAGACTCTCCCTTGTTGGAGATGGTCATTACCTAACACTTGTGCATTGCGCATATTACTTGTTACTTAATCAGCTCAAGCTTGAATGTTGTCCAGGTCTTGCTATATGTAGGTACAGACTGCTTCATTGTTTGAGGAGATGTGAGCACAACTCAAAACTGTCCAAGCATCAGTAACATCCTCATTCCTGGCCTTATGATGGAGGAAAGGACTTTGATGAAATAACTGAAGATGGTTGTGTCTAGGACACTAGCCTGAGGAACTTCTGCAGTGGTGTCCTGGGGCTGAGATGATTGACGTCTAGTAACTACAAAACCACAACCATATTCCTTTGTGCTAGGCATGACTCTAACCAGTGCAGTTTTCCACCTGATTTTTCTAGGCCAACTTGATGCCACACTCAATCAAATGCATGATGTCTTTCTTACCTCACTTCACCGCTTGAATTCAGCTATTTTGTCCATGTTTGGACCAAGGGTGCAATGACGTCTGAAGCCAAGTGGCCCTGGCAGAACCCAAACTGAGCAGGTTATTCGTGAGTGTCATTTGATTGCACCTTTACATAATTTTACTGCTGATTGAGAGTAGGCTGATGAGGCAATAATTGACCACATTGAATTTGCCCTGCTTTTTGTTGGCAGGGCAACCTGGACAATTTTCCACCTTGTTAAACAGGTTCCAGTGTTGCACTGGAACAGCTTGACTAAGGGGTGACTAGTTCTGCAGCACAATTCTTCAGTACTGCTGTTGGACACTTGTCAGGGCCCATGGCCTTTGTTGTGTCCAGTGCACTCAGCCGTCTTTTGATATCTGTAGAGTGAATCAAATTGGCTGAAGACGGACAGGAACATCAGGAGGAGGCTGAGATGGATCATCCACTCAGCATTTCTGGATGAAGATGGGTGGAAACATGAAACAAAAACAGAAAATTCTGGCAGAACTCAGCAGGTCTAACAGCATCTGTGGAGATAAAGACAGTTAATGTTTCAAGTCCGTATGACTCTTCTTCAGAGCTAAAGAGAAGTAAAACTGTAATGAAATTTATACTGTTTAAGGGGGTGGTGGTGGAACAGGTGAAGCTGGATAGAAGGCCAGCGATAGGTGGAGGCATAGGAGAGATAGGCAAAGATGTCATGAACAAAAGGACAAAGGGGTGTTAACTGTAGTGGTACTGGCTAAAGTGGGTGCTGATGGTGGCATTAAGGTAAGAAAGCACAATGTGATAATAGCAGGACAAGGGTAAGCGCTCTGGAAAGAACAACATGAACAAGTGACAGAAGGCCCTTGTGGGGGTTGTTGGGGGGGAGAGAGGGGTGGAAAAAAAGAGTGAAAATAGGATATAAGGCGGGGATAAAACAATGAATTTAAAAAATGAATAAAAATGAAATTAAATAAAAATAAAAAATAAGTCGATAAAAAATAAAAATGAATATTGAAAAAAGGGGATAAAAAAGGGGTGAGAACGGAGGGGAGAATTCATGGTCTGAAGTTGTTGAACTCAACGTTAAGCCCAGAAGGCTGTAAAGTGTCTAATCAGAAGATGAGGTGCGGTTCCTCCAGTTTGCGTTGGGCTTCACTGGAACATTGCAGCAGGCCAAGGATGGACATGTGGGCATGAGAGCAGGATGGTGTGTTGAAATGGCAAGTGACAGGAAGGTTTGGGTCATGCTTGTGGACAGACCGAAGGTGTTCCGCAAATTGGTGACCCAGTCTGCATTTGATCTCTCCAATGTAGAGGAGGTCACATTGGGAGCAGCGAATGCGGTAGACAAAATTGAAGGAAGTGCAAGTGAAGTGCTGTTTCACCTGAAAGGAATGTTTGGGCCCTTGGATGGTGAGGGGGAGGAGGTAAAGGGGCAGGTGTTGCACCTTTTGCGATTGCATGGGAAGGTGTCATGGAAGGGGGATGAGGTGTTGGGGGTGATGGAGTAGTGGACCAGGAGGGAACAGTCCCTATGGAATGCCGCCAGGGGTGGGGGGGTGCGGTGAAGGGAAGATGTGATTGGTGGTGGCATCATGCTGGAGTTGGTGGAAATGGCAGAGGATGATCCTTTGAATGTGGAGGCTGGTGGGGTGAAAAGTGATGACAAGGGGGACCCTATCATGGTTCTGGGAGGGAGAGGGAGGTGTGAAGGCAGAGGCGCAGGAGATGAGTCAGACACGGTTGAGGGCCCTGTCAACCATAGTGGGTGGAAAATCTCGGTTAAGAAAGGAGGAAAACATAGCAGAAGCGCCATTTTGGAAAGTGGTATCATCAGAGCAGATGCGACGGAGGCGAAGGAACTGAGAGAATAGGATGGAGTCCTTACAGGAAGCAGGGTGTGAGGAGCTATAGTCGAGGTGTTCGCTGCTCCCAATGCAGTCTCCACTACATTGGAGAGACCAAATGCAGACTGAGTGACCGCTTTGCGGAACATCTTCGGTCTGTCTGCAAACATGACCCAGACCAGGCTGTCACTAGCTATTTCAACACACCATCCTGCTCTCATGCCCACATATCCGTTCTTGGCCTGTTGCAATGTTCCAGTGAAGCTCAAAGCAAACTGAAGGAACAGCATCTCATCTTCTGTTCAGGCACTTTACAGGCTTCCAGACCTAAAATTTGAGTTTAGCAACTTCAGACCATGAACTCTCCCCTCCATCCTCACCCCTTTTTTCAACATTAAATTTTATTGCTTAATTTTTATTTTTATCCACTTATTTTTATTTATTTTCATTTTTATTCATTGTTTTATCCCCATCTTTTATCCTATTTTCGATCTTTTTTCCACCACCGCCCCCTCCCCCCACCCCACCCCCCATTAGGGCCATCTGTCACTTGTTCATGTTGTTCTTTCCAGAGTGCTTACCCTTGTCCTGCTATTACCACATTCTGCTTTCTGACCTTAATGCCACCATCAGCATCTCTAGCCAGTACCGCTACTATTAACACCCCTTTGTCCTTTTGTTCATGACATCTTTGCCAATCTCTCCTTTGCCTCCATCTATCACTGGCCTTCTATCCGGCTTCACTTGCTCCACCCGCCTTTAACAGTATAAATTTCATCACATTTTACTTCTCTTCAGCTCTGAAGAAGAGTCAGACTCGAAACATTAACTCTGTTTTTCTCTGCACAGATACCATTAGACCTGCTGAGTTTTTCCAGCATTTTCTGTTTTTGTTTCAGATTTCAACATCCACGGTTTTTGCTTTTATATTTCAACATTTCAAACTTTGCATTCACATGATGGGCTGCACTGTCGTTAAGAATGCGATGTTCATGGAGTCTCCTCCCACTCCAGTTAGTTGTTTAATTGTCCACCAACCTTCACAACTGGTTGCAGAGCTTTGACCTGACTCTTTTGTTGAGGGATTGCCTAGCTTTGTCTATAGCCTTCCGTTGATAATATGCACGCAGTCCTGTGTTATAGCTTCATCAGGTTGACATCTTAACTTTGGGAATGCCTGTTGCTGCTCATTGTAACTTGGCCTTAAATGCCAGTAATATTCTGGCCTGAATGCAGAGCAATTCTTTAAGCTGGACACTCTCGCATTTGACAAAGAGAGTGAAGAAAAACAGATTATCATGGAAATTGTATCAAAGGCCTACTGCCACCAGCTGTCATTACTCATCATTATTCAGGTAGCTAACTTTACAGGCCAATGAATTGCTGTCTAATAATATCAGTAGAGAACTACCTTCTTTGGCTCTAGTTCATCAGGGAAACAGTTACAGAGCTGTGGCATCTGCTGCAGAACACACTTCACATGTAGAGCCTGCACTGTCAGTCAGTCACCATTGCTCTCAACTCTTTTTGTCTTTGGCTGCTTCCAGAGCACCACAGGCAATTTATATCAACTTGAAGTGTAATGCCAAATACCTCACTGAGAAATTGTTCATCAGCGCCAAGTTGTTCATCGCTTTTTCCACTGAATAGGAAAAGCAGCCTGGCAAGACTGTCCAATCTTATCACATTGTGGATTCCCCAAAGTGCAGGAGGATGGTGCCCATGCTGCCATCTGAGCTCCTGGGAACAATTTCTTGGTGCACATACACTGAAAAGGGCTCCACTCCATCAATGTGTAGTATTAATTGATTAATTGATGATCAACATTTGATCCATTAGGTCAATGCCAATTTCATAGGTAGCAGTAAAGATGCTTCAATTTTAAAACAGTCATTTATGCCACCTTTATCTGAAGGAGAAGGCAATCTGTAAGAATGGCTGTTTGTGTCCTAATCAACCCTCTTCAGATATGGTTAGCGATCTGCTTATGCCAGCCATGGATGCTAGTTGAGCACAGATAACTAAATGGCCTCCGTGTTTCAAGGCCATAGAGGACACTCTAAATCATCTGGAGGGAGATTACCTTGCCACAATCCCTCTATGCACTAATATTCTGTGCAACATGGAATCAAATGCCAGATTAGTATAAAAGATTAGTATATCCCCTGTCAGTGTAAGCTTGTCCCCCCTGTTATCAGCTAATGTGCCAAACAGAAAAGTACCTGAAATGTGGGTTTGAGGAGCACAATGGCACTCAAGTGGCTTTGCATTGTAATTGTGAATCAACAGACAAGCATTTTGCAAATAGGCTTGTGAAGTTCCTTTTAACAATTGTGTGCCAATAATGAGCATAGCAAGTTGCAACTTGAAGGAGTATTCTGTAATTGTTTGACCATGTCAGGTCAGTTATCTGGGTGCAGCTATAATAGAGTGAGATGAAGCAGCTTGTTGCAAGTTTGCCTGGCCTAGCTATTTGTATTAAACATCCTTGGATCATCTTGTCTTCACAGTACATGCAGGCTCTCACTGCAAAAAGAATTCAGAATCCCTTTTGCCAGCCTTAGAACTTAGAATTGATGCCTGAGATCAGGGGTGTAGTGCCAAATTTTGAGGTGCCGGAGCTCTAAGAAAATGTGTTGACCATATCATTTCTAAATCTATTACGTTGTTTTTCTATGTATAATCATTTGAGTCCCCAAATGTCAGTAAAATGATGCTTTTTAAATGAAAAGTATTACTGCAGTAGGCATTTTATTTTGAACCATGTGGTATTTTGAATCATTAGTCCTTAGCATAGCTAGAATTTCATTATGGAACAGTTTAATTATTTAATTCAAGCCTATTAAAAACACGAATTACAGAAAATTTTACTTACTTCTAACTGGGGTATGGTATATAGAGGTGGCACAGGACAGGTAGTTGAACCAAAGCTGGGTAAACATGTGACTAATAGGCAAAAGGCAGAGGTTTGAGAGATTTATAAAGTCCAGAAAGAACCAGTTTAAATGTTGCAATTCTTTTATGTATGTTTGCAAAATTTTTTGTCAATTATCTACAGAATTTATTTTGTGGCAAATGGTACATGCTTTGTTGAAGCTTCTTAGGTAGAACTGTGATAAACATTTTCAATATTAAAAGTGTCAAAATGAATGACGCACAATCACTACTATAATAAAGTGAATATTTATCACCATGAGATAAAATAGTATAGTCACCAGCCAAGTGTTTTGATTATATGTCTGGTGTCAACTGTGCCTCGATGAATAGTTCAATAATATTGTGCCGAAATAATATATAATTTTTCAATATTTACATTCTCTTTAAACCTTTATTTTGGACATTAAATAATTTTTTACTCAAAGTGAAATCTCTATTTTTAAAGGGAATATTTTGAATTTTGATTTGTGGAAAGCCAGCAGTCAGACTGCAGTATTGTGGCTATTCAGCTTCACACATTTGTAGATTTTGTTTTCTATAACCTTTATGTATACTAAGCTGAAAGAGAAAGTTTGAGACTTCCACGTTCATGTTCAAATTCCAATTTCAAAGACAATTACCCACCTGTGTTGTTAGCAGAAACAGGAATTCCTTACTCCTGTGAAATAGATAGTAATTACTAACACCTAAGAAGGGAAAAGCAAGATAGAGAAAAGATGATAGACACCAACTTTCTTCATTCTAATTTGAGTTTTTAACTGAAGTTGAATTTTGAATATAGCATAATATATTTGAGCCAGATAGGATGGAAGGGAATATAGGAGGAAGCAAGTTGAGGGTGAGTGGCCTCTAGCCTTTCTCAGCCCACCCTTTGAGAAAGCGAATAAAAATGGTAAGTAGATGAAGTACTATTGCTGAAGTGAATGAAGTAGAGTGGGGGAGGAGGAAAACAGTTGTTTGAATTGACAGTTCAAAGGGGTAAGAGGTATGGATAATTGGGAATTGGAAGAGTGGAGGATGTGATGTGAGCAGGGACTGGAAGAAACATGAGAGGGACTGGAAAGAGAGCCACTGAAGGTCACATTTCCTCCAAAACTCCTATTCAATATGTGGCCAACAGTCATTACTGGCTCCTTTCCTGACATTACCACAGCAAGTCATATTACTTAACACCCCTCACCCAAAAAAGGAAAAGAAAGAGCAATTGCGGGGGAGAGGAAAGCAAAACAGAAGTTAGGAAAAATCGAAGTAGAAGGGGGTGAGAACGTCAAAATTCAAACTGACCAGATAGAGAGAAGCAGCAAAGTACAAGAGATAAATGAGATCACAAAAGCAAAATACTGCGGATGCTGGAAATCTGAAACAAAAACAAAAATTGCTGGAAAAACTCAGCAGGTCTGACAGCATCTGTGGAGAGGAACACACAATTAATGTTTCGAGTCCGCATGACTCTTGTTCAGAACTAAAGAGAAGTAGAAATGTGGTGAAATATATACTGTTTAAGCGGGGTGGGACAGGCGAAGCTGAATAGAAGGCCAGTAATTGGTGGAGGCAAAGGAGAGATTGCAAAAGACGTTGTAAACAAAAGGTCGAAGGGGTATTGATAGTGGTGATACTGGCTAAAGGAGGTGCTAATAGTGACATTAAGTGTAGAAAGCAGGATGAGCAAGTGACAGATGGCTCTAGTGGGGGTGGAGATCAAAAAGGGGTGAGGATGGAGGAGAGAGTTCATGATCTGAAGTTGTTGAACTCAATGTTAAATCTAGAAGGCTGTAAAGTGCCTAGTCGGAGAATGAGGTGCTGTTCCTCCAGTTTGCGTTGAGCTTCACTGGAACATTACAGCAGGCCAAGGACGGACATGTGGGCATGAGAGCAGGATGGTGTGTTGAAATGACAAGCGACAGGAAGGTCTGGGTAATGCTTGCGGACAGACCGAAGCTGTTCCACAAAGCGGTCGCCCAGTCTGTGTTTGGTCTCTCTAATGTAGAGGAGACCGCATTGGGAGCAGCGAATGCAGTAGACTAAACTGAGGGAAGTGCAAGTGAAGTGCTGCTTCACTTGAAAGGAGTGTTTGGGCCCTTGGACGGTGAGAAGGGGGGAAGTAAAGGGGCAGGTGTGGCACTTTCTACGATTGCATGGGAAGATGTCATGGGAGGGGGTTGAGGTGTTGGGGGTGATGGAGGAGTGGACCAGGGTGTCCCAGAGGGAACAGTCCCTACAGAATGCCGCCAGGGGTGGGGGGCCTGAAGGGAAGATGTGTTTGATGGTGGCGTCATGCTGGAGTTGGCGGAAATGGCGGAGGATGATCCTTTGACTGTGGAGGCTGTGGGGGTGAAAAGTGAGGACACCTTTGGTTCTGGGAGGGAAAGGAAGGTGTGAGGGCAGAGGTGTGGGAGATGGGTTGGACACGGTTGAGGACCCTGTCAACCACAGTGGGTGGAAAACCTCGGTTGAGGAAGAAGGAAAACATGTCAGAAGCACTCTTTTGGAAAGTGACATCATCGGAACAGATGTGATGGAGGTGAAGGAACTGAGAGAATGGGATGGATCCCTTACAGGAAGCAGGATGTGAAGAGTTGTAGTTGAGGTAGCTGTGGGAGTCGATGGGCTTGTAATGAATATTGGTGGACAGTCTATCCCCAGAAATTGAGACAGAGAAGTCAAGGAAGGGAAGGGAAGTGTCAGTGATGGACCATGTGAAAGTAATGGAGGGGTGAAAATTGGAAGCAAAATTAATAAATTTTTCCAGGCCCAGACGAGAGTATGAAATGGCACTGAAACAGTCAATGTCTGTTTTGTTGAAGAGTCATGCGGACTCGAATCATTAACTGTGCTCCCTTCCACAGATGCTGCCAAACCTGCTGAGTTTTTCCTGGTATTTTTGTTTTTGTTTTCAATTTTCAGCATCCGCAGTTTTTTGCTTTTATCTATAGTGGTGGATGGGGATTGTTTGGGCCTCTGTTCAAGGAAGAAGCGGAGAGCCCTCAGACCATCCTGGTGGGGGATGGAGGTTTAGAGGGATTGGATGTATAAGGACGTCCCCTCCCTCACCCCCACTAGGTCCATTTGTCACTTGCTCATCCTGTTTTCTACTCTTAATGTCACCATTAGCACCTCCTTTAGCCAGTATCACCACCATCAACACCCCTTCGACCTTTTGTTTGACATAATTTGCAATCTCTCCTTTGCCTCCACCTATCACTGGCCTTCTATCCAGCTCCGCCCATCCCACCCCCCTTAAACTGTATTTATTTCACCACATTTCTACTTCTCTTTAGTTTTGAAGAAGAGTCTTGCGGACTGGAAATGTTAGCTCTGTCTTTCTCTCCACAGATGCTGTCAGACCTGCTGAGCTTTTCCAGCAATTTTTATAAATGAGATCATGTTCTCTGACAAGAGCAACATCAAGGGAGGTTGGCCTAAATAGCCAAGTGGTTATGGTACTGGGTTTGTAACCCCAAGATCAAGAGTTCAAATCTCACAATGGCAAACTATGGAACAATGTAACTTCATCTGAAACAGATGGAAACGTGTTTTTAAAATTGCACTTCAGCCCCACGCTCCTGATCTATGGGCACCCGGTGCGGAAGGGGGTCGGGAAGGAGGAGGACCTCCTCGTGAACCTGCTCCTGGGCCTGGCCAAGTTGGCCATTAACAGGTCCAGGCAGCGGGCGATCGACGGGGGAGTCCCGCCCGATTGTTTGTCCCTCTTCCGCGGCTACGTTCGCTGCCGGATGTCCCTGGAGAAGGAGCACGCGGTGTCTGCTGGCACTCTCGAGGCCTTCCGTGCTCGGTGGGCACCGCGGGGACTGGGGTGTTTTGTTGACCCCTTTAATCACATTTTGATTTAAAGTTTGTAAGTTTCCTTTAAACTTTTTTCTTGGTTTTACAGCTGACCTGAATTAGGGGCTGTGCCTGATTTATCCCAATTTTGTTGATTTGGTTTTCATTTAAAAGATTATCAAGGGAGGTTGACAAGTAACATTAATAATTAGGAGTTCAAATGCCAATACAAATGCAAATCAGATTAATTAATATACTTTTACACTAATACCGTGATTCAACACATTTAAATGAATATCTTGTACATTACAGCAGTAACTATACAGTACTTCTGAAATATTTCATTGGCTGTAAAATGCTTCGGAACATCTTGAACTGCTGAAAGGTGCTGTATAAAGCAAGGATTTCTTTCTGATCTTTGATTATATCAATCAGCATGAAACTTTTGATGATTATTTATAAGTAGATCCAAAATACAAAAATTCTTTTGATATTCTCCCCTGAATAATTCCTGAAGCTTTAATCGCTCTTTCTAAACAATGGGGCAAATAAAACGTACCGAGCGACACACTGTAGTTTCCCAGCATCAAGTTAGATATACACTGATAAAAATGATAATCTATCCTAAATGAACTGAAAATGTATGTCAATTCCCTTTAAAATACATTACCTGTACAAGAAGGGGGACTTGGCTCTCAGTTAATGTCTAAGGTAAGTGAGTGAACCCTTCTGACTCAGTGGTGAGAGTAGTACCACTGAGCCAATGCCAACACCTACAGAAGGAATGTTACTTTTTAACTGATGAATTAGCTTTAACTATGAGTTTCTTAATTATCATTTATCATACAAATATTACTATTTGTTTGTTGTTAGAATTAACTTCTGGGAAACTAACAGAAATCTGCGCCAATTAAAACAATTCTTTTCTGATTCCACAGTAGAATGGGACTGTGTATTCCTGGTATGTTTGCTGTACTTAGCATCTTTGTGGAACCAATAGCAGCCTATGCAAATGGTCAGGTGACTGTTGCTTGTGACACCATGTCTCCAAACCATGGAGGTTTTCCTCAGAAATCATCAAGCCCTGCCATTATCACAGTGGACAAAGATGTGTTCAGCTCAAAGGATCAAATAAAAGGTGTAGATATTTTTAACAGTAAAAAAGATCTTTTCAAATTTTATATTACAGTTGTTAATGTGCTATTGTGTTATTTTCACCTGTGCAAATCCATTTGATCAGTGTTGAAACAAAATGTGTCACAGTACAGTTTATTCAGTATGATATTCAGTAATATTTGGAATGCTTCCTGTGGTTTGTAGTTTGATGCAAATAAATAGTTTGCTAGGCCATTTCCTTACATTGAAAGCTGGTCCTAAGAGGCCACCTCCATGAAGATTGCTGTAGTCTTGCTGAAAAATGCCACGTGCTATCTAAGCATTCCGACTTGCACTCACCAGGATAGCTCACAAGAAATTACCAAACTGTAATGGGGGAACAACAACTTATACTGCATGAGAAGAGAGTGCTGATTGGTTGGCAAGCGCATTGTGATTGGTGGAGAGATAATGGCTACCCTGATCAGATCATCGCTCACTGTATCATGCAAACTCATGAATGAGCCTAAGGCCGCCACTTTCGGTCCCGAAAAGTGCCTGGTCTTCCTCAGATTACTCTGGAAGGGTATGGTGCCTCAAAAATCTGAGCAACAGGTGAAACTAGCCATTGTATGCTGCTACTACGCATTAGCATCATGAATGATATTCTCCACCAACAGGATGCTGCCATCAAGCCAAAATGATGTTCTGCCTAACACACAAATGAATAATGTGTTATATGAATTTCAGAGCCAGTGTGATGCCAGGTATTTAGGCCGTACAACCCAACGCTTGCCGGAAAATATCAAACAGCATACTCCTTTAACTGTTCACAACAGGCAAAGTATTAACCATACCCAACCAGCCTGTGCTTGCAAAACTCAAAACATAATGTCCAACATTGGATTTGATTCCATGAATGGATAACACCTGCTAAACTGTCCCTTCACTTCCTCTCTCCTCACCGTCCAAGGGCCCAAACACTCCTTTCAAGTGAAGCAGCATTTCACTTGCATTTCCCCCAACTTAGTACCTTCAAAAAGTTCCTCTGACATGTCCTCCTTCTTCCTTAACTGAGGTTTTCCACCCATGGTTGTTGACAGGGCCCTCAACCTTGTCCGGCCCATCTCCCGCGCATCCGTCCTCACGCCTTCTCCTCCCTCCCAGAAACATGATAGGGTCCCCCTTGTCCTCACTTATCACCCCACCAGCCTCCGCATTCAAAGGATCATCCTCCGCCATTTCCGCCAACTCCAGCATGATGCCACCACCAAACACATCTTCCCTTCACCCCCGCTATCGGCATTCCATAGGGATCGTTCCCTCCAGGACACCCTGGTTCACTCCTTCATCACCCCCTACTCCTCAACCCCCTCCTATGCCACCACCCCATGCCCATGCAAAAGATGTAACACCTGCCCCTTCACTTCCTTTCTCCTCACCGTCCAAGGGCCCAAACACTCCTTTCAAGTGAAGCAGCATTTCACTTGCATTTCCCCAACTTAGTCTACTGCATTCGTTGCTCCCAATGTGGTCTCCTCTACATTGGAGAGACCAAACGTAAACTGGGCTACCGCTTTGCAGAACACCTATGGTCTGTCCGCAAGAATGACCCAAATCTCCCTGTCGCTTGCCATTTTAACACTCCACCCTACTCTCTCGTCCACATGTCTGTCCTTGGCTTGCTGCATTGTTCCAGTGAAGCCCAACGCAAACTGGAGGAACAACACCTCATCTTCCGATTAGGCACTTTACAGCCTTCTGGACTGAATATTGAATTCAACAACTTTAGGTCTTGAACTCCCTCCTCCATCCCCACCCCCTTTCTGTTTCTTCCCCTTTCCTTTTGTTTTTTCCAATAAATTATATAGATTTTTCTTTTCCCACCTATTTCCATTATTTTTAAATATTTTAAAATCTTTTATGCTCCCCACACCCCCATTAGAGCTATACCTTGAGTGCCCTACCATTCATTCTTAATTAGCACATTCGTTTAGATAATATCACCAACTTTAACACCTCTGTGTTCTTTTGTTCTGTTGCCTGTGACATCTTTTGATGATCTGCTTCTATCACTGCTTGTTTGTCCCTACAACCACACCAACCCCCTCCACTTCTCTCCCCCCACCCAAACCCACCACCCACACCCCACACACACCAGCTTATATTTCACCCCTTTCTTGGATTCACTCAGTTCTGTCGAAGGGTCATGAGGACTCGAAACGTCAACTCTTTTCTTCTCCACCGATGCTGCCAGACCTGCTGAGTTTTTCCAGGTAATTCTGTTTTTGACCTGCTAAACAATCCTGATTGTGCTAAGAATTACACTGAAAACCAATTTAAGATTGTCAGTTGGGCTCGCAGTATGGCTCACTTACGTGTGGTAGAAGCCACATATATTCACACACAGGGCCCTGCCCTTTGCAGACAAAAGAAACATGTGCATACTTTGCACCTTTTTCGTCTAAATGAAAGCTTAGGGAACAGTCATTCCTTGATTCATTGCCCAGCCAATGCCTTGACCAATCTGAGTCAACCTGCCCAGTTTGAATTTGAACAAAGATGGGTAGCTAACTGCTCCATGCTGCATTCTCCATGGCAACGCCTCCACCAATCAGAGTCCATTTACCAACCAATTAGCACTCTCTTCTCATACAGTATAAATTATTGTTCCCCCATTACAGGTTAATAATTTCTTGCGAGCTATCCTGATGAGTGCAAGAGGAACAGCTTAGATAGCAATACTCCATTTCTGTACTACTAAATGACTAATTGCTGTAGTCCCACTGCCTGTCCATGCGGGCTTGGGATTTGCATGTGGTTCCAAAGTCGGGACCTCCTCCACCTCCCCAAGAAAATACCAGCTGTGATATCCCATTTATTTTGTATTTACTTTGCTGTACTGGCCATTCAACAGCCGGTGTGACAGGCCTATTTCTAAGCCATTGGCAATGCTGCTCTTGGTCTAGTCTTGATGAGGAGGCCTGGGATAACTGTCTGGGTGATTCTCCTCTACTTTTAATGGGGCAGTGAGAGAGGCTGCCCGCATGTTCAATGTCTGCTTCCATACTCTAACGGTGTTCTCCCTTGGTTTCAGTTACACTCACTGTGAGACAGTCTGGAACTTCATTCCAAGGATTTTTTATACAAGCACGAGATGCTGCTGACCTGAATGCTGGGCCTGTTGGAACCTTTACTCTTATTGATAAGAACTCCCAGCTCCTGACATGTGGAGATGTTAAAGTTTGTAACTGCATTGCCAATTCTAAATGAATTACAGAAGTTCTTATAAATCAGTTTGGAATTTTGTATTATTGGTCAGATAAGCTGTAAATGTCTTAATTTTAAATGTATGAGAAAGATGCTCGGGGCAGGGGAATAGCAAGTGACTGGAAGTGATGGTTAAATGGAGATTTCCCTAACTGGATGAACTGTAATGGGCCCAAAGGCCTTCCTCATCCAAATTTATTCTATGGCCGGCATCTTCCGGTCGGCGAGTGGGGGCAGGACCCGCTTGCCGACGCAGGGTGACATCGGTTGCACGTCCCAACGTCACCCCGTGTCATTTAGAATGTCAATTCGGCAGGTGTGCATCCGACTTGGATGCGCCCGCCGAACTGTCAATGGCCTATTTAGGCCATTCAAAAAGAAATTAAGCTCATTAGTGGACCTGCCTGTCCAAACTTAAGGTTGGCGGGCAGGTCGGGAACGCTGGCAGCCTCCAGAAAAAGCATGAAACCTCATCCACAGTCAGGATAAGGTTTCATTGCTGAATCAGATGGGTTATTGTGACAATTGATGATAGTTTCATGGTCACCATTACTGAGGCTAGCTTCAATTCTAGATTTTATTAATTGAATCTAAATTCCACCAGCTACCATGGCAGGATTTGAACAGAGTATTAGCCTGGGTCTCTAGGTTACCAGTCCAGTAACATTACCTGTGTACCACCATCTGCCCCTAAGTTTTACATTATAACAACAACTTGCATTTATATAGCGTCTTTAACATAAAATCAATTAGTAGTCAGTTATACACAGAAATTTTATGGATTGTTTGAATACTAAAGAGTTAGTCTAGACAATAAGTAAAAATATGAAGTGTTTTGATATACTGAACATATTGATTGTAAGAAACCAGCTTGTATTGAACATTGTGCTCTTGTCTCTCTTCCATAGGACTCTGCAGTCAGTCACACAAGCTCATCAGGAAAGCACACAATTATGGTGCTGTGGAACCCACCTGAAACAAAACCAGGTCACGTCCAATTCCTGTAAGCATTGCAGTACATTTAACAAATACCTTTAACTGGATAAAACAAATCTCTCATTCTCTTAAATTAAGATCACTTTCCGCATTGTTCAGTGTTTGAAACAGGTTTAAAATGGAGATGCAAATTATTATAAGTGTGAGTGCGACATCAGTCAATGTGCATGAGGGATTTGTGTGTTTCCCAGATTGTCACATTATACTGTGATAAGAATTATTTATCTATCCGGTACTGTTTTTATCCATCACTGACCCTACTATACATTCTTTCCACTTACTGCACACCTCACAACTGAAGGTCATTGAATAGTGGAATAAATAATTAGAAACATCAATAGCAGAACAGATCCTGAAGTTTGATCACTTGGGAACCATTCATTTTAGTTTCAGTTTACAAATATAAAATAATTGAATAAAATTCCATTACTTTTTCTATAGTAAATGGAGGCCTAATGTATAAGTATATTGCAATAATAGTGGTAGATGATAGGTGTTCACATTCAGAAATGGAACACTGTTTGCTCATGTATCTCACAATTTCATGTTTGAATTCCTCGAATTGGGTTTCCAGTCTGACCACAGTACTGAAAGAGCTCTTGTCAAAATCACAAATACCATTCTTTGTGACTGTGGCCATGACAAACTTTCCCCCCTTTATCATTCTCAGCCTACCTGCAGCCTTTGAGACTGTTGACCACACCACCCTTCTCCAAAGTCTCTTCCCTGTCCTCCAGCTGTGTGGAATTAACCTAGCTTGGTTCCATTATGTGTCTGATCATAGCCAGTGAACCAGCTGCAAGGTCTTCTATTCTCTTCTTCCTGCGCAGTCTCTGGACTCCCCCAAAGATCTATCCTTGGCCCCCTCCTACAGCTCAAAAAGCACTTGATGATATCATCCAGAAACACATCATCAGGTTCCACACTTATGGCAATGACACTCAACTCTGTCTCACCACTAACTCTTCGGACCCCTCCAATGTCTCTGATTTTTCACTTGCTTGTTCGACGTCTAGTATTGGTTGAGTAGATATTTCCTTCATCTAAATATTGGGAGATGGAAGCCATTATCATTGGTCCCTGCCACAAACTCTATTCCCTGACCATTGTTTCCACCCCTGGCAATTGTCTTAGCTGTTTGCAACCTTTGTGTTTCACCCCAGGATTAACTTCTGACCACGTATCTGCACCATTACCAAATTGGCCAGGACTGCCTATTTCCACCTCTGTAACATTGCTTGACTCTGACCCTGCTCAATTAATCTGCTGATGAAACCCTCATCCGTGTCTTTGTTCTCTCTTGACTTGCCTGTTCCAATGTTGTCTTGGCTGGCCACCCATATTCCACCCTAGGCCATCCAGAGCCCAGCTATCACCCATCACCCTTCTGCTTGTTAACAGTCAGTGGCTCCCAGTTGGGCAATGCCTCAATTTAAAAATCCTCATCCTTGTTTTCAAATCGTTCCCTTACTTCTCCCTAACACTGTAGCCTCCTCCAGTCATACAAAGCCTGAGAAATCTATATACACTTCTAATTCTGGCCTCTTGCACACCCCTCAATTTAATCTTTTCCACCATTGGCAGTCATGCTCTTAATTGCATTGGCTCTAAGCTCTGGAATTCCCTCCTTAGACCACCTGCCCCTCAACCTCTTTCTCCTCTTTTAAGAGGCTCCTTAAACCTATCTCTATGATCATCTTTCCTGACATCATCTTCTGTGGCTCAGCATCTGTGGCTCAAAAATATTTTTATTTATATTGCCTTTAAGTGTCTTGGGACGTTAAATGCACTATATAAATGTAAGTTGTATCTTCTGTTAAATGCTCCATCTTGGACTTTTTCCAGTAAAATATTACAATACTTGGTCAATCCAGAGTAAAGAAATGGTAACTGCATTTACTGCAAGCAAATATTTTAATGCAGTACTCTGGGCCAAGATTTTCATCTTCCTGCTCTTTGGGCAGTAATCTAGCCTGATGGATTGTGTCCTACATGAAGAAACTGCTTGATTGTTGTTCCAATGATTTCAATGGACTGAAAATCAGTAAAGATCTTCTGCCAGCACAGATTAAAAGAGTCGCTGTCAACCTTAGCAATTGACCCAAGCTGACTAAGTAAGTGCCTTCCAAATAGTTTCAGAATAAGGTGTTGAATTTCAAGGGTAGAGATGGAAAAGGATGTTTAGAAATAATTTTGATCCATGTTCTATCGGACGTGTAATACACACCACCAGATTACCACCCAGTCAGTGAAGACAAAAGCCTACCTCATTGCCCGTCAGTGTACACAGGTGTATCTTGATTTAACTCTTGGAGTATATTTCTTTTGTTTATCATTTGTAGCAAATTCAGGACAATTGTCAGGTTGGGATCTCCTCATTTTCCATATAACTATGAAGTATTAGGAGAGTTTAACTGCAGAGAGGAGGTGCAGCATCAGTTGAGATTTGGAGGTGGCCAAACTGGTTGTATCAGGAGAGTTCAGCATGTGAGACTGATCCCCTCATCCATTTTAAGTATTTCCCTTGTTTTCTGACTGAAGAAGGGCAAAACAAGACTGAATTTCTCCCTTAACTTCATCTTTCTTCATTTCAGGGTCACAGTGGTTCAGAAATTCAACATTTACTGGGTGAAATTACGTGGTCCAGTGATTTCTCAATTAAATGCCCCTCCCCTACCAGTACAAACTACAACAGAAGCTCCACCAATCTTACCAATTACCTCCCAGTTGACTAAACCAGTAAGTGCCCTCCAAATTGATCCAGGACAAGATGTTGGATTTCAAGGGTGTTTAGAAATAATTTTGATTCATGTTTTAAGTAGACATGTGGATGATTTTCTGAATTCGCACTGAAATTAAACTTTATTTTATTCAAAATTGATCTTGTGCCTTTCTGCATTACAAGCCATACTTTAATTGAAATTGAGTTTCACAGTTTAGGTGTGTGATTGTGGGAACCTATCTTGGGATTTCGGATGAGAATTCCCAATGGCAATATAACTTCAGAAAAGCAGCCCATGGAAATGATGGATCAATATCAATGTAATCATCAGTATTGCACAACAGATTCATTCACATTCTCTTCGAAAGCTTTATGAAGCCTAATTTTTACAAGCCTAATTTGAAATAAAGAGTGCTTGTTTTACATATAGGAAAACACAAGATCAAACTTCTATCAAATCAAATGTCATTTCAGATTAATGTTTTTAGATTGTGATTTCCTCTTTTGATACTTGGGGGATGGAGGGAATAATTTTAACCTATACTCACCTTGCAGGAAACCTAGAAGACTGGTTGGAGCACTAGTTTTATACTCACCCAATATTACCTCTCTATTAACTTTAATGGAGAGTAAAATCAGCGTCATAAAAACCAACATTGCATCTAATGTTGTCCAATTCTTGATGAGCAGGTTAGGTTAAAATTGCCTCCTAAAAGTTTTGTTTTGTGCGCTTCTTTTCTTTTCAATGTAGTTTTTTTTTTATTGGATGCACCAATGATTGGTTGCAGTGAATGATTTGTTAGCGCTCAGATCAACTCAGAAACTGTAAATTTCACTGGCTCTGGGGCTTCTAATGTCATATCATGGTATTTGAATGGCAAGTCATGCTACTTGGCTGAGGGGAAGCTCTTGTGTGATGTCATGCTGTGCCAAATTAGTCTTTCCAGGGAGCCAAATGAATTCTAAGATGGATCAAACACTTGCTCCAAAACCCTCTGGGAGAGAATTTCCCTGGGATTCTCCCAGTCTCCTTCTTTAACTTTGGTGGGCATTCTGGACAAATAGCATTTTCAACCATTTACACTGTTTCTTTGGGGATTCTATTGATTGTTCCCACAGGATCCCCGATGGCAATTTCCAGGCATATCTTTTTGAGAATACCGTTTCTTTAAAGCAGGCGTGTGCACAGAAATAATTTAAAATTCTTTTTGCAATGCTAAAGACCAGCCTTTAAACCAATGAAAATAATGTCACCCTCATTCGCCAACCATGTGGAAATGATTCATTTTAGCTTCTTCTGTTGCTAGTTCAATGTGACAGAATGTGGCAGCAAAAAATTCTGCCTGCGGAATCCCTCTGGATGTGACCCTGAGCTGGACCGATTGTGCTTCTTCCTCTCCTTCACAATGCAAGACTCTTCAGTGCTGTTTGAGTTGAGTGGACCTTCGAATGGTTACATCTCTTTTGGCCTATCAGATGACAAATGGATGGTCAGTATCATAGGAAATGAAAACTCTTCTTGTATTGGATGAAGGCAATACTTACAATGCTTGTGGATGTGCTGATCCGACAACAGTTCAATCCACTCAGTATGTCTTTCCCAATCCTAGCTCTAGCTGGAAACCTTCTGCTTAGGAGAGAGTTGTCAGCATTATTGCTTACCGGTATCTGCAGTTTCTTTTTTGACCATTTAACATTTAAATGTCTTGAGAATGTGGGTAAGAATGTTTATTGAAACCAACTCCAGTTAAGTTTAAAAAAATGTGCAGGATCAGGGGCAGTTTATAAAGTAGGTTTGACACTGCAACATGGGACTACCTTTACCAGGATTCTCTTGCCATTCCCCTCTGGAATCAGGTCAAGGCCCAATTCCAACAACAATCAAGAAGCTCAGCACCATCCAGGACAAAGCAGTCCACTTGATTGACACCCCATCCACCACTTTCAACATTCACTCCCTCCATCACCAACACAAAATGGCAACAGTGCGTACCATCTACAAGGTGCACTGTAGCAACTCACCAAGGCTCCTTCAACAGCATTTTCCAAATCTGTGACCTCTAACACCAAGAAGGACAAGGGCAGCAGATGCTTGGGAACAGCACTATCTGCAAACCCACCTCCAAGTCACACACCATCCTGACTTGGAACTATATTTCCATTCCTTTGCTGTCACTATGTCAAAATCCTGGAACTCCCTTCCTAACAGCCCTATAGGTGCTACACCACATCGATTGCAGTGGTTCAAGAAGGTGGCTCACCACCACCTTCTCAAGGGCAATTAGGGCTGGGCAACAAATGTTGGCCCAGCCAGTGATGTCTACACCCCATAAAAGAATAAATAAAACAATTTACTGAGTTATACTGCAGATCTGGTGTTGCTCTGAAATGGAACCATTTGGCAGCCACGATGGTTTCAGTATTAACGTATGCTGACCCATTGCATTTAATAGAATAATGAATTACAAGCAATCCAATTTTTTTAAATGGCTAATAACTACATTAAACTTAACTGTTGTTATTAGCAGATGGGTTGGAGAAATGGGACCAAAGGAATTATTTTCTAGTAGAATATTCTCCTGAAATTTAGGTTTTCAATTAGTGACATAGCTTAGAATAGAAACAAAGGAGGTGATTTTTGAGACCTCCCAGCAGCTGGAAATGGGATGGTGGTGCTCCAAAAATGGTAGAGAATCATTACTGCCCCATTCTCACTGATGACAAGGTCATTCCTATCTACCCTCAGACTACTGCTAGCCAATCAAAGCATACACCTAAGCCCAGCAGTAGACCCTTTAGCATCCAAATTGAGACCTAGGACTTACATGGGATTTTGATTTTACATTTTAGGACATATACTGTGTGAGGCGTACACTGTGTACACACTGCCTTGCATCAGCTAGTTCTGCCAAAGGGGAGTCCGAGGGTAAGTTTTATTTTGTTATTGTGTAGTTGGAAAAAGCTGAGGGACTCCTCTAACCTCCACATAGAAAACTTAGGCTATTGCCGCACTAGGCCCCTCATGCTCCCAAGAATGGAGAGAAGGGGCAGTGATGAGCTTCTATGATTTTGCTACAACTTTGGGAGCATTCCTACTTCTCTGGCACCCCCCCCACAGCTTATTTTATGACGTCTCTTTGACTGGACTGCCAGCTGATACCAGGCGAAGGGTTTACTGACTTCCCTGCATTAGGCCTGGTTGGACTTTGCAGTGGCTGCAGCAGCATCGGTAACTGGGCAAAAGGTCATTTCCCATCATTTTCAGCGAGCTATCACCTCATTCCTGCTGAGGGAGCCCTCAAGGTCCACCATCCCCTCCCCATCACTCTCTCCCAAACCCATAAAACATTAAAGAACTTAGGAACAATTATTTCCAAATTCCCACAAAAAGTGTGAGATTAACAAAATTCTGCTGGGACCAGGAATGATTCTTACAGGAGGATGACTAGGACATGCAAGCCTGTAATGTGTTTATTGGCAGTAGAAGCTTATATAATTTTGTTAGTGAAAAAGTAAACACTGCAACAAAAATCAGATAGGTTAGGTGGCATATTGATATAGTGGGGCTTGGTTATTGCAAGTGTGATTTATATTTACTGTTATCTTCTGTTATCAGGGTAATGACGACATCTATTTATGTATTGTAAATGATCAAAGTGTACAGATCAATCCAGGCCATTCCACTGGCCGTTCACATCCAATATTGAACTCACAGGTGGGTGTAGTAATGCTAATTTTTCTAACTATATTCTCAATTGATCTATGTACTTGTCTGAATGAGGCTGGCCCTTTATGCATGTTTTGAAGATGAACAGAATGTTCTCCCAGTGTCCTAGCAACCATCCATCCCTCAACCAACAGCACTAAGACAGATTAGCTGGTCATTGCTGTTTGTGGCATCTTCCTATATGAGAATTGTATGTTGCATTTTCTTACTTAGCAACAGTGACTACAGTTCAAATGTTATTAGTGTGAACTGATGTTTCTCCGAAATTTGATACAACACCAATTAGATGCAAGTTTTCTTTTTTACGTATGTTTGCTTTGATAAAATAGTATTGAATTAAATATATTGTATAGGTACAAATTAAAGCAAATTGCAGGGCTATGGGACAAAGGCTATGGAGTGGAGCTATTTTGGATAGCTCTTTCAAGGTACAGGTACAATGGACCAAGTGGTCTCCTTCTGTGCTGTATCATTCTATATGAATGTGATTTAACTTATTATCTGTTTGAATTTAATCCAGATTGGAGGTTCTCCATTTAAAAATGTGCTTCGAAAATACTATGTTTGAAATTAAAAATATATTTGAGTCCAGCTGTGGCTCACCTCATCAGATATGTTGGAGATATTAATTTGAAACTCTCACAAAGGGTGAGGAGATACATTAAGAGAAATTTCTTTGCACAGAGGGCTTTTGGAGCATGAAGTGCTGTTTCTCAAAGAGTTATAGTCTCAGGGAAGAGTAGATAAGGATTCTCCCAGTTTCTCTGTCTCCATCCCATCTGTTCTGACAATGTATCCTTCCATACAAGTGTTTCTGATTTATCTTCCTTTATCTTCAACTGAAGGCCCCCCCAACTCCCACCCCTCACCATGCTTTACACTGCTTTCAGCCATGTCCACTCCATTTCACACTTCTCTCACTCCTTCCTTTCCCTCCCAGAACCACGATAGGCTTCCCCTTCTCCTAGCTTTCCACCATACTAGCATTTGTATTCAACTGTCTACCCTCTGCGATTTCTGCCACCTCCAATGTGATACTAGCACCAAACACATCTTCCCCTCCCTTTCCCTTCTAGCATTTCAAAGGGGTCATTCCCTCCATGATCCCTTGGTTCACTCCTCAGTTTCTCCCAATAACCTCATCCCTTTCCATGGCACCTTTCCATGCAAGAAAAGGAGATGCAACATCTGCCCTTTTACCTCTTACCCTCTCACCTTCAAGGCCGCAATACTCCTTCTAGGTGAAACAGTGATTTACTCGTACCTCTTTCAATTTAGTATACTGTATTCACTGCTCATAATGTGGTATCCTCCATATTGGGGAAACCAAATGCAGATTGGGTGATTGTTCTCTGGAATACCTCTGCTCAATCTGCAGTCGTGACCCCGACCTTCCAGTCGCCTGTCATTTTAATTCCCCATCTTGTTCCCACTCTGACCTTTCTGTCCAGTGTTCCAATGCAGCTTAACACAGGTTTGAGGAGCTGCCCCTCATTGTTAACTGGCCACTTTATAGCCTTTTAGACTCAATACTGAGCTCAACATTTTCAGATTGTAACCTCTGTCCTATTTTGTTTCCTTGTTCTCTCTTGATTCTCATTTTCTCATCTTATTTTTGCTTTCAGACCTGCCATTCATATCTCCCCTAGACACATCATTTGTTTCTTTACATGGCCCATTACCATTCCCTTTGGCCTTGCACCATGAAACCTATTGTCATTTAATCTCTCCTGCCCACCATCCTATCACAGACCTTCCCTTTTGTTTTTTTTTCACACGCGTCCCCCTTTCACTTGCTCAAAGCCTATTATATTTCTACCTTTTTCAGTTCAGATGAAAGGTCATAGATCTGAAACATTAACTCTTGTTTCCCTTTCTGCAAATGCTGCCTGACCTGCTGGCATTTCCAGAATTTTCTGTTTTCATTATCGAACGTTTGAACAAGACTTGGGGAAGAGAGAGCAGGGGAACGGGATTACTTTTGGATTAACCTAGGCAAGAGCTGACACAAACATCATGGGTTGAATAAACTCCTTCTGTGAGGTAAATTGGTTCTATGGTGTACAGGAGACTGTCATTGCTCCTTCTTCTCACAGATATGCAGCTAGTAATGATGAAAATTGCTCTCATAATTGATTTGATTCACTTTTAATTGGGGTGAAATTGTAAAAGCAGCTAATTACAAAACCTAAGCTTTGTAAATTACATTCCTTTTACCTATGCCATTAAATTGTAACAAAACCACTTTCCAAGCAATCAAATAAAAGGTTACTTCACTTCCTGCACTTGAGCAGAAGCATGGATCGCAGAATTGAGGCTACAATGACATGGCCCTATTTCTGATCCATGATTCCTTTACGTGTGGCTCCCTGCTGGCATCATGGAACACAGAAATCTCGACTACAGCTCCTCACACCCCACTTCCTGTAAGGACTCCATCCCATTCTCTCAGTTCCTTCGCCTCCGTCGCATCTGTTCCGATGATGCTACATTCAAAAACAGTTCCTCTGACATGTCCTCCTTCTTCCTTAACCGAGGTTTTCCACCCACGGTCGTTGACAGGGCCCTCAACCGTGTCCGGCCCATCTCCCGCGCATCCGCCCTCACTCCTTCTCCTCCCTCCCAGAAACATGATAGGGTCCCCCTTGTCCTCACTTATCACCCCACCAGCCTCCGCATTCAAAGGATCATCCTCCGCCATTTCCGCCAACTCCAGCATGATGCCACTACCAAACACATCTTCCCTTCACCCCCCTTATCGGCATTCCGTAGGGATCGCTCCCTCCGGGACACCCTGGTCCACTCCTCCATCACCCCCTACTCCTCAACCCCCTCCTATGGCACAACCCCTTGCCCACGCAAAAGATGCAACACCTGCCCCTTCACTTCCTCTCTCCTCACCGTCCAAGGACCCAAACACTCCTTTCAAGTGAAGCAGCATTTCACTTGCATTTCCCCCAACTTAGTCTACTGCATTCGTTGCTCCCAATGTGGTCTCCTCTACATTGGAGAGACCAAACGTAAACTGGGCGACCGCTTTGCAGAACACCTGCGGTCTGTCCGCAAGAATGACCCAAACCTCCCTGTCGCTTGCCATTTTAACACTCCACCCTGCTCTCTTGCCCACATGTCTGTCCTTGGTTTGCTGCATTGTTCCAGTGAAGCCCAACGCAAACTGGAGGAACAACACCTCATCTTCCGACTAGGGACTTTACAGCCTTCCGGACTGAATATTGAATTCAACAACTTTAGGTCGTGAGTCCCCTCCCCCATCCCCACCCCCTTTCTGTTTCCCCCTTCTTTTTTTTTCCCAATAAATTATAAAGATTTTCCTTTTCCCACCTATTTCCATTATATAAAAAAAAAACCCACTAGAGCTATACCTTGAGTGCCCTACCATCCATTCTTAATTAGCACATTCGTTTAGATAATATCACCAACTTTAACTTTAACACCTATGTGTTCTATTGTACTATTGTTGTTGACATCTTTTGATGATCTGCTTCTATCACTGCTTGTTTGTCGCTACAACCACACCAACCCCCTCCACCTCTCTGTCTCTCTATCTCTCCGCCCCCCACACACACACCTTAAACCAGCTTATATTTCAGCTCTTTCCTGGACTCGAACTCAAGTTCTGTCGAAGGGTCATGAGGACTCGAAACGTCAACTCTTTTCTTCTCCGCCGATGCTGCCAGACCTGCTGAGTTTTTCCAGGTAATTCTGTTTTTGTATTGAATTCAACAACTTTAGGTCGTGAGTCCCCTCCCCCATCCCCACCCCCTTTCTGTTACCCCCTTCTTTTTTTTTTTTCCCAATAAATTATAAAGATTTTCCTTTTCCCACCTATTTCCATTATATAAAATATAAAAAAAAAACCACTAGAGCTATACCTTGAGTGCCCTACCATCCATTCTTAATTAGCACATTCGTTTAGATAATATCACCAACTTTAACTTTAACACCTATGTGTTCTATTGTACTATTGTTGTTGACATCTTTTGATGATCTGCTTCTATCACTGTTTGTTTGTCGCTACAACCACACCAACCCCCTCCACCTCTCTGTCTCTCTATCTCTCCGCCCCCCACACACACACCTTAAACCAGCTTATATTTCAGCTCTTTCCTGGACTCGAACTCAAGTTCTGTCGAAGGGTCATGAGGACTCGAAACGTCAACTCTTTTCTTCTCCGCCGATGCTGCCAGACCTGCTGAGTTTTTCCAGGTAATTCTGTTTTTGTTACAGAAATCACTCTTATAGCTTCAAGCCTGTAAGTATCTCAATATTGGAATTGGGGTTGGGGGATGTGGGGGGGTGGAAGGTGGGGTGCAGATTTTATTGTGGCACCTGGCAATGGCAGCCTGAAAATGACATTTGGTCTCTTACTACCCCATGCCACTGGTATCCCTGGAAGGGAGCCTTTACATGGACACCTTGTTCTCTGTACCCCAGCTTAGTGGTGAAAACAAATTTCTCTTCCTAAGCTGCTAGGAAAGACTAAGGGAATCAGAAGAAAAGAAAACTCAGAAAAGAAAATGTATCAAAGTTTACAAAATTTGGGATGTGGGTTGGATTAGGGGAGAGAGGTGGGTGGATAGAAGCATAGATTATATTGTATTGCTGAGAAAAGAGACATGCTGTCAAAGCATTTCATATTGCAATCATCAGGATAGGTTCTCAAGAATGTTGAATCATGCAAGTTCAATGCTGAAATAGGGCATGATAGCTATCCCGTGGGATAATATCTACCCTGATCAAATAATTGCTCGCTGTGTATTGTGCAAACTCACAAATGGGCCTAAAACTCACTTTAGGTCCGGAAAAGTGACCAGTCTATCTCAGATTACCCTGGAAGGTGGCTGAAAAATTTGAGCAACAGGTAAAGCTAGCCGTTTCATGCTGCTACAATGCAGTAGCAACATGAATGGTATTCTCTATGAACAGGAAGCTGCCATCAAGTGTAAAAGACATTTTGACTACCATGCAAATAAGTAACGTGGTATATGAATTTCAGTGCCAGTGTGATGCCAGGTATGTAGGCCATATGTCCCAATAACTGGGGAATCATACCAAACAGCACATCCCCTCAGATGTTCACAATATACAAAGTACTGACCATACTCAACCAGCCCATGTTTGCAAAACTTAGAACAAAGTGTCCAACATTAGATGCCATCCCGTGATTGGACAACATTTGCTAAACAATCTTGATTGTGCTAAGAATTATACTGACAACCAATTTAAACTTATTAGTTAGGCTCACAGTGTAGCTCACTTATGCATGCTAGAAGCTACATATACTTACACACAGGGCCCTGTCCCTTGCAGACAGAAAGAACATTGTGCCTTTTTCAACTAAACAAAAGCTTGGGGGACACTCACTCCCTGGTTCATTCCCTATGGCAATCCCTTGACCATTCATAGTTGACCTGCCTGGATTGAATTTAAGCAAAAGCTTGGCAGTTATTTGCTCCCTGGCACATTCTCCATGGCAATACCCCTACCAATCAGTGTCTACTTGTCAACCACTCAGCACCCTCTTCTCATGCAGTATAAATTGGTATTCTTGCAAATCTGTCCTGATGAGTGCAAGACGAAAAACTTTGACAGCATGTCTCTCTTTTCAGCAATACTCAAGTTCTGTACTACCCAGCAACTAGACTATGTTGTGCTTGTTTTGGATTTTGAGACCAGCCAGGTTAACCACAATGATATTTTCCAAAGTTGTACCTTCTTATTTTTCCTAAATACATATTCTGGTTTTTACCAATTAAAACTGGGGACTGTTCATTTAATTATCAATAATTGACTAATAAAAATTGGACCTCATTTAATATAATGAAGGTACAGATCAAATTTATACCAAACAGCTAATTAACTTGAACAGTAAATGTCAAACTAGGGGACAACACTACATTAATAAACATTGAGTAAGGTTTAGGGTTGAGAAAACAGTTCCAGTGACAGCAGACATGTGGAATAGGGTCTCAGAGAAGATAGTTGATGCAGGATCAAATGGCTTTTAAAAGGACCTGGAATGATAACTATGGAGAAGGAGAGATAAAAGGTTATAAAAGTATTTAACAAGGGATGTTATGGACGATGTAATTCATCTTGGCCTGCAGTCTGTTTTACACTTGGCCTGATTTCCCTTCTCGTTGAAGTCAGCGTTCTTAAGGTAGTGATGGTGAAAGATGGAAGAGTATGATAAAATAATCATACCTGTGTTCTATATCGAGTGAACTTCATGGGAAGGGACAGGAAGGCTTTTCGTGGGAAGGGACAGGAAGCCTTTTCTCATTAAATTTTCATACATTCAAATGGGTTCGTTTTCATGCTAATTAATGGCAACAGATATAAAATTGTCAAAATAATGTGCTGTTTAACAATGATAAATTATTGCAGGTTCCTATTCATGATATAGCATGGAGTTTAGAAGATGGGCTGACTCAGTGTTCCTTCAGAAGAAACATTCACCTCTCTGAATACAGTGAACGTTTTGACCTGCTGGACAGACAATATTACATTTTCCTAGCAGAAGGGAGAGCTGAGAATGGTGGGTTTGTCACTTTTTATAAGCAATGTAAACACATCCTTTCCATGAACAGTAGTGAGTATTGATTATGCAGTTGTCAGCTATCATTTGCAATTGGGACTAAGTGGCTTTAGAGGTGATTCAATGCAAAAGTGGTAATGTAGGTAGGAAACCAGGTCAGGCATCTGACTTCAATGCACACTAAAGCCAAACCATGCGGTATGACTCTTAGACAGTGGGAGTCTGAGGCCTGAATCACATGAGATTCATCATGGAAAGATACTAAAGATAGAAAAAATTGAAATGATATTGTGATTTCTCCATATTTAACAGAATATACAAACAATTACAACCCTTAAAGTGAGCAACATAGTTACTTTCCCTCTTCACAGGGACATTTCACTCAAGGCATTCTGTTCCATTAACTCTATTTCCAAAGTTCATAGAGGTGCTTTCCTCCTCTAGCTTCCCCACCATTTCACAGAAACACCTGTCACCCCTCCCCCAACTAATGCCCCCCAGTTGACAGAAACAGTCCTGCCATATCCAGTTGTGAATGATGGTGGACAATTAAACAACTCACTGGAGGAGGAGGCTCCACAAATATCTCCATCCTCAATGATGGAGGAGCCCAGCGCATCAGTGCAAAAGATAAGGCTGAAGCTTTTGTAACATTTGTCAGCCAGGAGTGCCAAGTGGATGATCCATCCTGGTCTCCTCCGGAGGTCCCCATCATCACAAATGCCAGTCTTCAGCAAATTTTATTCGCTCCATGTGATATCAAGAAACGACTGACGGCACTGGATACTGCAAAAGCTATGAGCCCTGAAAATATTCCGGAAATAGTACTGAAGACTTGTGCTCTGGAACTTGCCACACCCCCAGCCAAGCTGTTCCAGTACAGCTACGACACTGTATAAAATTGCCCAGCTATGTCCTGTACACAAAAACAGGACAAATCCAACACAGCCAATTACTGCCCCATCAATCTACTCTTGATCATCAGTAAACAGGTGGAAGGTGTTATCAACAGCACTATCAAATGGCACTTACTTAGTAATACCTGCTTACTGATGCCCAGTTTGGGTTCTGCCAGGGTCACTCAGCTTCTAATCTCATTTACACATGGACAAAAGTGCTGAACTCCAGAGGTGAGGTGAGAATGACTGCCCTTGACTTCAAGTCAGCATTTGACTGAGTGTGGCATCAGGGAGCCCTAGCAAAACTGGAGTCAGTGGGTATCACGGGGAAGACTCTCCATTGGTTGGAGTCATACTTAGCACAAAGGAAGATGGTTGAGATTGTTGGAGGTCAATCACCTCAGTCCCAGGACATCACTGCAGGAGTTCCTCAGGGTAGAGTTCAAGGCCCAACTATCTTCAGCTGTTTCACCAATGACCTTCCTTCCATTATAAGGTCAGAAACGGGGATGTTCCCTGATGATTGTGCAACGTTCAGCACCATTTGTGACTCCTCAGCTACCAAAGCAGTCCATGTCCAAATGCAGCAAGACCTGAACAATATCCAGGCTTGGGCTGACAAATGGCAAATAACTTTCACGGCACACAAGTGCCAAGCAATGACCATCTCCAACAAGAGAGAATCTAACCATCGGCCCTTAACATTCAATGGCGTCACCATCACTTAAACCCCCATTATCAACATCCTGGTGGTTACAATTGACCAGAGACTGAACTGGACTAGCCATATAAATACTATGGCTACAAGAGCTGGTCAGAGGCTAGGAATCCTGTGATGAGTAACTTACCTCCTGATTTCCCAAAGCCTGTCCACCATCAACAAGGCACAAGTCAGGAATAGAATACTCTCCACTTGCCTGGATGAATGCAGCTCCAACAACACTCAAGAAGCTTAATACTGTCCAGGACAAAGCACACATTATAATATATATATAATATAATATATATTATAATATAATATAATATATTGATTGGCACCACATCCACAAACATTCACTCCCTCCACTACTGATGCACATAGCAGTAGTGTGTACCATCTACAAGATGCACTGCAGGAACTCACCAAGGCTCCCTAGGCAGCACCTTCCAAATCTATGACCACCACCATCTAGAAGGACAAGGGCAGCAGATAGATGGGAACACTGCCACCTTGAAGTTCCCCTCCAAATCACTCACCATCCTGACTTGGAAATATATCACTGTTCCTGGGTGAAAACCCTGGGACTCCCTCCCTAACAGCACTGTGGATGTACCTACACCACATAGACTGCAATGGTTCAAGAAGGCAGCTCAACACCACCTTCTCAAGGGCAATTAGGGATGAGAAAATAAATACTGGCCCAGCCAGTGAAGCCCACATCCTGTAAATGAGTAAGAAACAACATCTGTCACATATTTTCCCTATTCGTAAAGGCACTGCTGGAAGAAAAGTTTCTTCTTTCAAAGCTGGTACATCACACTGCAGTGTCCTAGCTCAGTTTAGCCAGTGCCCCTCTTTGAGAGGCTTTGTGTGCATTGGAGGACATCTGCCTCTGTTGTCCACCTACTAATATAATACTATAGGAATATGGCAGGCTTGATTTCAATCTGTGCTGAATTTGCTGATCTCTGCCAGAAAGGCAGTAGAGATACCAGGATTGGTCAAGGCATCTGGGCTAAAATATCAGCCAAGATCCTTCCTCCTGAAGGTTGTTAGGGGTTCACTGCCGAAAAGGAATGGGAGGGCTGTGGAATGAAGGCTGTTACGTCAAACATTTTACCGGAATTTACTTCCACGGGGTCTCTTATGGGCAATGGCTGCTTCAGTGAGCTATTTCAAGACTCCTGGTGTCCATGGATTTATACCTATGCCAATTCTAAGTTTTCAGAAGAGGAAGGGAGATTTCTTTTTTATAGTTTCGTGGTGTCTGTGCTTAATTTTAAAAAGTCAAGCAAAAGCAATATTTTACTGGTCCAGCCAGGCTGCTGCACTTGCCCTGTTTAAGATCTAAAATGGTGTGCAGGTGCTAAGCATCACCTTGTGGAGTAATTACCTCAGTCAACTCTCTTTGTAAATTGGCAAAATGTTTAGCATGAGACGCTCCTGGCGTGCATGACAGGGCCACCTATCAGGAATCTGCCCTGTAGGGAGCACTCAATTGTAAACTATAGCCCAATTTTTGGCCTTGTTCTGAATTTTCAGTGAAAATGTGTTTGAGGTGGTTATCGAGAGCTATTCTGAGGATTATGAGAAACCATTTTCTAATGGT
The DNA here is from genome assembly GCF_017639515.1 of Carcharodon carcharias. Taxonomy (NCBI): domain Eukaryota; kingdom Metazoa; phylum Chordata; class Chondrichthyes; order Lamniformes; family Lamnidae; genus Carcharodon; species Carcharodon carcharias. Next base: position 94,677,659 of record NC_054482.1, read on the forward strand.
ACATCTGCTCTTCCCATCCTCCTCTTCTGAAGGTGCTTGTGGAGGATTATGGTTCCACAGGTTCAAATGCCTTTTCCTCATGTGTGGGTCTAAATATTCAGATTCAATTCAGTCCTTATCTGATATCCACATGTACCCTTGGGAGTCACTCACTGGATGCAAATTAAGAGCAGAAACCCCCGAGAGAAATTTTCCCCTGCTCCCTAGCTTAGGAGCACGGAGACCAACTGTAGTTCCCCATTAGAACCACTGGCTAAGATCAAATAAATTATCACAAGATTGAACCAGCCAGCATCCTAGTCTGATTGGCTCAAATCTACACAAGACGCTCCCTGACTGATCCATGAAACAGCTGTTATTACTTTACTTACTTATGTTCTACTTTAAATAGTTATATTCATTTTGTCTGAATAAACATTTAATTTTCTCTTGTATTCTGGCCCAATTCACTTTCAGGGCTACTGTCAATTTGTCTTTTTGTCTTTTTAATTATCATGTTATTTTCATGATGCGTTTTATGCTCCCAGAATGACATATTGACTCAAATAAGTAATAAAATATTTTCAAAGTCTATTAACAAGTGTAATTTGCTTGATATAACCATTAGTTCTTTTATTTTATTAAAGGAAGAATTTATAAACATCACCGCCAACCACTGATCACACATGGCAAGGTTTACTTTGGCGGATCTCCTCGTGAACTCACAGGCTCTCGATCTCCTATGTATATTAAAGCTCATGGTAAGTGACTGGTACTAAAATGATCAATGTGAATAATAAAGACTATGGGCCAGATTTTTGTCTCCCAGTGGAAGCGTGAATCGGGTTTCTGCACACAGAATTTTGTATTTCCAGCAAGGAAAATTCTATTTTCCTCTCCTGTTTTTGCATGGCCTTTTCATGCACTTCTGAGGTTGGAGACCCCATTAGTTGGAATTTTCCACTCCCGATTGTGGCGGGTGTGTTTGGCCGCATGATCACGTTAGGAAATAGAGACAGTTTAAGTAAATTATCTTTGTATTTGTGGGTGTTAGGAATGAGCTTTAGCTTTAAAGTTTAAGTTTGATTTGTATTTCTGTAGTTGAGTGTTCAGAAAAGGTCAAGTTGAGTTTTAGTTTCACTTTAAAAGGTGAAACCTGGGATTTAGTTTCATTTTTGAGGGAGACAGCAGGTGTAAAGTTGTTTGTGTACCTGCATTTCTAATGAGTTTTACGACTCCTGAAGAGAAGTTAAAGCAAACACAACAGAAGAAAAAAGCTGCGCTGTTGCCTAGCAACAGGGGTCCAGAGAGGCACGTGCGCACACACATACACACTCTCACATACACTCACACTCTCACACACACACACACACTCTCACACGCACACACAGACACACACACACACTCACATACACACACACTCTCACCCACACACACACACTCACACACCCACACACACTCTCACACGCACACACAGACACACACACACACTCACATACACACACTCTTACACATACACACACACACACACACACACACACACACACACACACACACACACACACACACACACACACACACACACACACCAGCAGTTTGAGTGCAGTGGGAAGAAGGTGCCAGAACAGGCAGGACATGAAAAGGGACTGAAAGCAAGTTCCAAACAAAAGGAGAAAGCCCCAAGATGACCTTCTAGTCAAAGGAAGGATAGGCACCTAGAAAAGTCCCTGTTAAGTGAAGTTAAGAATGAGGAGCAGAGGAAGGCTCCAAGCTTCAAACTTAAAGGATGAAAAGCTGCAGGAACCAGATTTAAAGTGAGGCCAGAAGGTCCTAAGTGAAGGGTGAAGGTCTGTAACTCTTTACTACGGGCATGTGAAGCAGTGGTGTACTGTTGAGGGCTGAGTCGGCGAGACAGAGTGCATGGAAGAAAGCTTGAATGCATGTGGTGACCCAGGGAGAGGAACATCGGAAGGAATGTTCAAAACGTTGGCAGTGGACCCCTTGCCTCTGAGAGAAAACGTAGTTTTAGAAGAAGATTCCAAGTAAGTTCTTGGAGAGTTGAGATTGGAAGCTCTCATGTGAAAGACAGAGTTCAGTGAGACTGGTTGGCTCATGGTGTGACAAGCGCCTGAGGGGAGCTGGTGAGAGATTCATAGCATCTGTTTTGAGTGGCATCTGTCACTTGGTTTCAGAGTGTGGTGTGTCTGACCACAGGTCGCCAATTGGTTTACATGGACTATGTACTTACTGTGAACATTAGAGTAAAAGAGAGTTTTGTAACTTGTATTATCCTTACAAATCTATATATTTGTGGGTGATGGAATCTTGTAATGTAGTTCATATCTTCTTGTTTAATAAATGTTTTATTCATTTGTTAATAGTTCATCAGCTGACCCCTGTGACTCCGTTCAGTAGCCACTCTCCACGTATCTAAACAAAAGATAAAAGTTAGGATCTACCAAGCCGGGTTCTACCCTGGGATCAGGCTTGTATAGTAATAATATCAGCTGGGATGGTAACAAGCAGAAAATATCGTGAGGTGGCCCTAGTCGCGTTTCCCGGCGACGTAAATCCAGGACGTGATTGTCCCCTTCCCCGTCAGTGGCAGTCTGTGTTTCCCGCCATCTGATGTTAGGAACTTAATTCTAATGCATTTGCATCTCATAATTTTGTCCGCATGCCGGAATCATCCCTCCATGCCAAATTTAATTCCCATGTTGGCAAGACTTCAGATATCGTGATTTATGGCTGCCGTAAAAAGGTGTGCACCTGGCGAGCTGAACTTCGTGGGAACTTGGAGGTGAGAGCACATAACCTTGTGCAGCGCTCACGTGGATTGCTCACAGGACATCAAGGAAGAGACATTCTGTTGGGGTGGAGGCACAGGCAAGTCACTTCTTCCTGGCTGGCTTTCAGTGCGGTGTCAGGGCAAGGGCTCCAGTGCAGGTGGGGCCAGGGGGTGGGGAAGGCAGCACAGGCTGATGGAAGTACACAAGCACATGCCGGGGGGTGGGTGGGGGGTAGGGGGTGGGGAGAGGGTGAGGGAAGTGCACTTGGAAAATCTTGTCGAAAGTGAGCATTCTTCTACAACTGAGATCGTTCAGCAGCAGCTCCATTGACATGCTTGGAGTCGGGCCTCTGAAGCACTTCTGCCTGCTCAAACATGCATGTGCTACCAAGTGCTCCAGAAATTTTCACCCCTCTAGCGTAGACTGCAAATTAATGTGAGTTTTAGGAGGCTGAAGAACAATTGGACGATTGGGCAACTTGTTGAATCCCCTTGTGAAAGGTGGGCATGGAACAGTTATTGATGGAGGTGCTCAGAGCCCCTTGCAATGTATTTATTCAGGTTTGGACAAGTCTTCTCCCGTGGTTCAAGATAACAGTGCAGCCTTGCAGTGCAGATTAGGATAATGCCTGAGCTGAGAGCACAGCATAGCAGTTGAGTGGCCAAAGCTGCCGCCAATCGGTCAAGTGGAGTGGATTGCGGTGAAGGTGGGTGGGGATTTGGATAGCCATGAAGTGCACTAAACACTGGCCATCCAAATGGTGGCCAGCATTCTCCAGCATGCGTGAAGGGGCCCTGAGAGGTGGCCAGAGCTGGAGACTTAACCAAGAGAGGTCCTGGGGAGGAGAATATCAGGATCATGGATCCTGGTGTTACAGCTGTATGTTTCCTAGGGAAAGGAGAAGATTGTGACGGAGGGCCCTCACTCGGCAAAGGGAGGAGCACCACCCTCAAGATGAAGGGGCGGCAGGGCCTTCTCCGGTCACAGCTGAAGATCCACAGTGAGCTGTCACTCGTAGGTACCTTGCTAGACCCAGGGCCCATAGACGGTGCTTGTCATTTCTGCAGATGAGCGAGAACTAGTGTTGCCAAAGATTGCACAAATCAAGGGAACAGGTCGCTTACATATGCCATCTTCACTGCCTGTGGCAGTGAATGTGACCGCGCCACTCAGTTTTTACACTAGTCGTTCCTTCCAGGGCTTCACAGTTGTCTTGTGTGGGATCTTGCAAGCCTCCATGTACAAGTGTATCCAGGAGGTCACAGCTGCCATCTTCACGAAGGCACAGAACTTTGAGCATTTTGACTGGGATCAGGAAAGCCAAGAAACATGAAGACTGGGATTTGCAGTGTTCTCTGGTTTTCCACAGGTGCATCAACTGCACTCAAATGGCGCTTAAATCTCCATGGCAATAAACAGTCCACTATGTGAATCATAAGGGCGTCCACTCACTGAATGTTCAGCTGGTGTGCGACCACAAAAAATAGATCCTGCAGGTCTGCGCACGATACCCTGGAAGCGTCCATGACTCCTACATCCTAGGCTAGTCTCAGATCCCTGACATCTTTCAGGGTCCACAGAGGCTACAGTTGGCTCCTTAGGGACAAAGGCTACCCACAGAGGATGTGGCTGATGATGCCCATGTGGCGGCCTCAGACTACAGCAGAGAGATGGTACAATGAGGCTCATGCCGCAGCCTGGACTTTGGTGAAGCACACAGTTGGAATCTTGAAAATGAGGTTCCGGTACCTTGACAGTTCTGGTGGATCACTGCAGTAAGGTCCCCAGAGCATGTCACGCATCATCATAACTTGCTGCACGCTACACAACCTGGCGCTGCAGTGGGGGAAGGACCTGGCTGAGGAGGAGACGGAAGAGCTGCCATTTCCTCCAATGAGGAGGATGTCGAAGGGGATGAGGGGGATGAGATCCTGGAAGGTGGGTATGCTGGCAATGAGGCCAGTGCAGTGGCCAGATGAAGCTGGTGTGCTCGTGAGACCCTAATAGCCGCAAAATTCCAGGAGGAAGATGATGACATGCAACGAGGACATTACTGTCGTCCACACATTGCATCTGTGAACATTTGACTCCTGTGTGGCTGATGGCAGCGCACATACCCTCAGTGCTCAGCCTCATGTCATGGAGATGCAGCGGAGGCCCTAATAGTCATTAGATTCCAGAGGATGATGACGACATGCAGTGAGGACACTCCATAGATCTTCATATTGCATCTGTGAATGTATGACTCCTGTCTGGCTGAGGGCAGCTCGCTTGCGCTCGGTGATCAGGGTCATATCATGGAGATGCAGCTGTGATACTTTAACAGCACCTGATCCTTTGGCAGCCTTCAGCACCTGTCCCCTTCAGGACCACACCTTCGCTGGACGCAGATGCTGAAGAGATGGGGGACCAGCCTCACCTCAAAGGCGCTGAGAGCACACAAAGAATATCATGGAACTCTGTGACGCCTGCCCACGACATTCTGGCTGCAAAAACATGCACCATTGAGATGCTGGCATTACTGATGTGTAGAGTGACTGTGAAGCCAGACAAGCACTTTGCTCTGAAGAGGGAAGAGGCCCTGGACTGAGACACCTGCTTTCATCTTGTTAAGGAACTAAGCTTTCACATCTGAATGACATGAACACTGCTCATCATAACAAGAAGCCATGGACAAGGAGACATTCTTGGGAATTTATTTACAATAGTGAACAATATGTACAAGTGATTAGCACCATTGCCCAGGCTGTGCACCCACATCTTCTTAAACTTCCTAACCCTGTCGCTATTTTTTGGTGCTCTCCCCACATCCACAGCGGTGGTGGAGACATTGACCTTGGTGAGCGTCCTCTGGAGGGCTGAGACCTGGAGGGCCCCGGCCTGCTTTCAGGGCACCCTCCTTGGCCTGCAGAGCTGGTGCTGCTGGGCTCACAGGAGTGGGGAATTAGATGGGCCGGACTCTCTCGGAGTCACCTGGATGGATGGGCCCAGGGTGTGCACCTACAGATCCTCCTCCCGGTGGGTGCCCAAGGGCCCCTGGCTGACTCCTTGAGAGGAAGGGGCAGCTGGAGTGAGTTCGAGATGCCCCACCCCACTTCTCGCATTGACACTGGATGCCAGCAAGTGCCTCAGCAATGGAGTGCAGCTCCTGCAGCAGTGCAGGAGCAATGTGCTGGACCAAGGTCTCCCTGGTGTCCACCATCCTACTAGTGTTGACCTTGGTGCATTGGCATGCTGACACTATCACCTCAGCCTGAAGACAGATGGACTCCTCCATTGTGCCTTACAATCTGAAGAGTGCAGCAAACATCCCTTCCTGATGTTCCCGAGTTTGTCTTTGCAGCTCCAGCAACTGAGGTAGAACCGAATCCAGAGGCTCATCATCTGACTCGGACATGGCAAATTCCTGGCCTCTAGCTGTTCGCCGAGTGCCAGCGCACTTGGATTTCCCTGCCTCCGCCTGCTGTGTGCACACCAGATTGTGACTCTGAAGCTAATCTAGAACTAGGCCCCGCCGAGGTGTGTGTCTCTGTGCTAGTGGAGGGTGTGGGTGAGCGCCGTGATGGGTCTTCAATATCGATGTCTGCGCATTCCGCTTCCGAGGTGTCCTCAGGGCTGGAGTTGATGACCTGGCTCGTGGCCGCACTCGGCTGCTTCCCGGATGTGTCTGTGAGAGAAAAGAGAGATAATTAGTGCATGGCAGGGGACTGGGAAACAGCAGACATCACTCAGCTTCGTTATCCGATGGATGTTGCAGTGCAGAATCCTCACTTGGTCGAGCGCCGCCGACTTCACCGATTGTGCAGGAAAGTTCCACATTCAGTTGGATGGCTCCATTTTCAAAGGCTGTAAGGACCTTGATCTTGGGCATTCCTCCCCCGGTCTGGGACATCTCCATCTTGTTGTGGGCTAGCTTATCCTGTATAGAGACAGATTGAGAGAGTGTACATGCAAGATGCCTGCCAGGCCAGATGAGAAGAATGTCTAGCATGTGTGGAGTGTGACTGGTGCCATGGGTAGCATGAGGACTCAATGGACAGGGGAGATGAGCGTGTTTGTGTGAGAGAGTGAGTGGTGATATCCCTTGAGCTGGCAGTGAGTGTGAACGATGTGGATGTGTGATGGGTTTGTGAGCGTGAGAGTTGAGAGTGGTGAGAAGAATGACTTACCTTGGTGGAACAGATGAGATCATTCCTCCTCTTGTGGCACTGTGTGGCTGTGCTCTTTTGGAGGGCCGAGGTGCTCACCACCACCTCCCTTGCTGAATTGGTGAGCTTGGTGGCTGGTCTTCACCCAGAGTGCTTGTAGAGGAGTTTGTGGCAGGCATCCAGCAGGTGCCTCAGAGAAGCATCACTAAATTTGGGGGCCGCCATCTTCTTTGCTATCAGAGCCATCTATTGCCTGAGCTGTCCTGGTCTGTATACATGAAGTATGGTGTCCAGAGAGAGGAAGTACTGAGGTCACGGCATGATGGGCAAATCTGAGCCCACCCGCCAGTGATCCAGCATGTTTCCTGTGCATGCATTAGTAATGAGGCGGGACGTGCCGGGAAGTAGACGATATAGCACAAAAGCCCACTATGATGGCTGGCGGAAGAAACATCTCTTTTAACGCAGTCCCCCCCACCACCAACACCCACCATACTTAGTGTAATTCCGGCGTTGTGAGGACCACTGGAAAATTGTATTTCCTCTCACACACCATTTTCATGTGCTGTTGTGGGTTTTTAGAACCTATATAAAACAAGTCTCTCAGTCGAGATGTGTTCGCTTCTGCCAGGTGAAGGGCGTTGGAAGTATCCTGGTGTTGTGGGCCTTCTTCTCCTGAAAGGAAAATGCTTATCGAGCATGGTACTTGGAGATGCCTCCAAGATGTATCAATTGTCTCTTCCTCAAAGTTCTCCATTCGCATGTACATTGTTTGATTCAGCTTGGCCATGGACATATGCTGCTGCTGCATTTTTGAGCATCATGCACCTTGTGTCCACCTAAGGCCAAGACATGCCTCATAGAGTAAGGCCAGGCTGCACGTGTCATTCACATCTCATTCACCTTACCGTAGTGTAGAAGATCACTGAAGCACTTATGGCACTGGATGGTCCTGGTAGGCAGTCTGGGCCTAGGGAGAAGGGGATGTTCCTGTGGGCCTCCAGCTGTTGCAGCAGGATCTCCAGGCCATGTTCGGGGAATCTGGGTGCTGCTCCCACCTGGGACCCCTGGGAATGGGCCATCCTGGAATAGGGAAATAAGGATGCTCATGAGTCAGCATGTGTGGTTGGCATGTCTTTCCTTGTCATGAACTTCATGGGATTCAATGATTGCAAGGGGAAGGTGTGTGGCATGGGAGGGAAGGGTTTGCCTTGCACAGAATTTTGCCTTGCACAGGCTTGGTGGCAAGCCAAGTTCCAGGTCACAATGCAGTAAGGGCCCAAGGGCTTTGTGACCTGTTTTGTGGTGCCTCTGGGAGTAGGCTTGGGAGTGCACAGTTTGCTGCATGCCCTGAAAGCGAATGTTTCAAAATGGCTGTTATAGGTGTGAGAGGGTCTGAGTTGGGGTGCAGCAGATATCTCTGTGGCGAGTCACAGAGCTATGTGAACAGCAGCACGATGTTTCTTTAAGACCCCAAGACTTTCAGGGGTGAGAAACAAAAGGTTGGTGTAGCACAGAACTCAACGGTAGAGTAGCAAGTGAACTCCCCATTACATGTTGCTTTAACCAAGGGATGCAGTCAATGGGCCAGTTCACACTGGGAAACAATGGGAAGAATTTTTAGGAAGATGGGCAGGTGTGATCAGCGGGTTCAGGATTGGCTGGGGAATGGACTGCCGACCGCGATCAGCCCCCGACTGCGATTTCACGCTGGCTGGCCATTAAGCACATGCTGAGAAGCTCAGCGCTGCTGGGGTGGGGTTGCAAGGAGGGCAGGCACAGACATCAGCACTGAGCACTGATAGAAAACTCGCTGAAGGCAGAGAGCTGCCTCAGGGAGCTGAAGACCTGAAAAGCATTAGATAAAGTTATTAAAATCAGGGAAAAAAATGTCCAGACATCACAATCAGTCACCTGAACATATACACGATGAAAATGCTGTCCATAGATTTTTCTTTTTCTTTCATCTAATAACGGAAACCTCATCCTGCCCGTGAATAAGGTTTCATCAAAAATGTAAAGTCCACCTGGCCAATTCGCCTGTCCGCCAACCGACAGAAAATCAGAGACAATTACAATTTTAATAACCTTAATTGGCCTCTTAATCTTAATCCTAATGCCTTGCTCTGATCTGTAGCCTGTGGAGCCACTAAGTTTTATCTATTATCTGCTGCTTATAGTATTCATGATGCGGCTAGCCCAGTGCTGTTGTTTCAATGTATGTTATGTCTTATTCTAAGATGTAGCAGAAGCTGATCCTCCCCTTCTACATTTTGCACTTAATTGCTTTCTAATGTCACAGCGCTTGAACCAAATCGGTTTGATATTGGCATCGATGGTAATATTCGTTTTTATATGTACTTGAAAATAACTCTCACAATTGTTTGAATGCAGAGGGTTAAAGTATTCAGTCATTAAATTATGAATTGTTTTGCAATTGAGCAAGCAATATCTCTTGTTATTAAGTCTCAGCACATCGGTGAGGGTGCCTAGGCAAGGGTACAAGAAACTTTAGACCTTTGCTAATTTGATTTAATAGAGGTTTCTTTATTTCAGGTTCTATTCCAGTATGTCATGACAAGTAAATGTTTTTATTTTTTTTCCTTAGGAGCATTAATGTTTATTGCTTGGGTGACTACAGCCAACATTGGCGTCATTGTAGCTCGATTTTTCAAACCTGTCTGGCCAGCCAGCACACTGTTTGGCAAAAAGGTCTGGTTTCAGGTAAATATCAGTGCTGTATCAATAATATGTGACTGATGCCAGTTCAAATTCAGCTGTAACAAATTATGGATGTTATGCTATTGATAAATACTGAGCATAACTCAAATGCTTTACTATAGAGATTTTGGTCTTTCCCTGGGTGTTCAGCATCGTATGAGTAGAGTGCAGATAGGGATGCCTTGCAGGAAGGATCCATCACTCATTCAAGAATGCATTGGATTTTTCTTCCATTAATTTGAATGTATGAAAATCAGGTGGCATTTGTTACTGGAGTTTCACTTCCAGATTTCCCCCTTTCAGTTTCGCACATTATTTGATCCTTAAGTGATAAAAGACCAAAATATATGCCTATTATATTTAAATAACTTTAACTATAAGAGTCATGGGCTATAAGTTCAGCTTTCTGTCTTTCAGGTGTTAACTGACCTATTAAGCCCCCAGTGTAGCAGAGAAGAAGTGCATGCCCATTTCCATCCAGAAATGCTTTAGAGTGAATAGGAGTTCAGGTCCTTAGCCCAGGCATGAGCCGTATTTATACAAACATACGAATTAGGAACAGGAGTAGGCTATTCGGCCCCTCGAGCCTGTTCCACAATCCAATAAGATCATGCCTGATCTGATTGTGGCCTCAAGTCCACATTCTACCTACCGCCAATAACCTTTGTTAATCAAGAATCTATCTATTTCTGCCTTAAAAATATTCATTGACCCTGCCTCCACCACTCTTGGGGGAAGAGAGTTCCAAAGACTCACAATCCTCTGAGAGAAAAAAAATCTTCTCATCTCCATCTTACAGGAGGCCTCTTCTTTTTAAACTGTGTCCCTTAGTTCTGGTCTCTCCCACAAGAGGAAACATCCTTTCAGCATCCACCCAATCAAGTCCCCTCAGGCTCTTATATGTTTCAAAAAGATCACCTCTCATTCTTCTAAACTCCAGTACAGGCTCAGCCTGTCCAACGTTTCCTCATAAGATAACCCACCCGTCCCAGGTATCAGTCGAATGAACCTTGTCCAAGCTGCTTCTAATGCATTTATATCCTATCTTAAATAAAGAAACCAAAACTGCACACAATACTCTAGATGTGGTCTCACTGACGCCCTGTGCAACTGTAGCAAAACATCCCCACTTTTATATTCCATTCCACTTGCAATAAACAACAACATTCCATTTGCCTTCTGGATCACTTGCTGTCCCTGCATACTAACTTTTTGTGATTCATGTGCCAGGACACCCATATCCCTCTGTACCTCCAGAGCTCTGCAACCCCCCTCCATTTAAATAATATGCTGCTTTTCAATTCTTCCTGCCAAAGTGAACACGTTCACCTTTTCTCACATTATGCTCCATCTGCCAAATTTTTTCCCATTCACTTAACCTATCTATTCCCCTTTGCAGACTCCTTACTTCCCCTTCACAACTCACTTTCAAGGATGATAACTGAGTGGGAATCCTGTGGCACTGATTATTTTGTTCCATCTTGGATACCATCTAAAAACTTGATGAGAGCAATGCAATTAGCTCTATTATAACAAGTGCCAATCTAGTATCTGCTAACGCTGTGTGCAGTAGTGCTGTTTAAATTTGTATTTTCCAAGGAATATTTGACACAGCTTCTATTTGGGTGCACTGCTCTCTTATCAGAGCATATGTGGGGAACAATACCTATACCGTAGCCTGACACTGTTCCTCCTTTGGAAATTGTGATAACATTTTTTCTGGGCTATAAAAGATTGATTTCTCTGAACTGGAAGCAGGCGGTTTGAAAATCTCTAACAGAATCTGTCAGTTTGAAACTCCTGAAAGAGTGGGAGAAATAGTTTGAATTTTCAAGAAATAGATTGCATTAGGTTATTACAGAATTTTTTTTAAAAAGATGCACCACTGGGATTGTTACAACCTGTCCTGGAGCCACAAGGAGTTGGCAAGTTTCCATTTTCACCTGTTCTCCTGAACAGGCAGTAAGGACACTCACTCAACTTATCGTACGTATGTTTAGTACCAATGACATTATCAGGAACCAACTGCAATATTCACAAAGGTGGCCTGCGAGGGAAAAGGCAGCAAATTTCCCATCAGGCTGACACCACAAATAAAACAACTGTGCCTGAAGAGGTGCAAATGGGTAAAATTTTTAACATTTTCCTTTTTACTTGCCTTGTGGAAGACAAGCTTAGACAATGTTGTGAATGATGAGTTGATACACACGAATGAGAGTAATCTAACAAACAAGAACCCCAAAAATGTTTTTTTTTTAAACCTTCACATTCACAATCAATGCAACAAATATTCCTGGAACAGGGAAACCTGTGGAAGGTGGGCCTTTATTTCTGCATCCATCAGTTGAATTTTTTTTTTGTGGTGTGTAACTTGTTGCAAGTGCAAGGTGATAATGGTGTGGCAAGGACAGTGTGGCATTTGGGACCTCAATGAATGGCTAGACTGACAGTGAGTATCCTTAATCTAAGAGAATCAAGGATTGAAAAAGAAACATGAGCAGTGATGGCGGGTGAATTAGATTCAGATTAGGTACAGAAAGAGAAATAAAGAAAGGGAAAGAAAGATTAAATTAAAAGAGGAAGAAGAAAGAGACAGGAAGGAAAGGAATGTCGCTTTTAAATAATCTGACATTTCTAAAACCTCCAGTAACAATTTGCTACCTGCTGGAATGAGCTTAAGTAGTTTAATTTGCTCCCTTTCTGGGCTAGGGAGGATGATTGGCATTCTGTTATAATTATCAAATTGTTAAAAAGGTACTAACATTGTTCACTTCCAGTCATCACTATCTGTGGTGAGTTTAATGTGTATATCCAAAATGTTCTTAAAAATAACTGGGCAGCTAAGGGTGAGATGCTGTTTGTGCAAAGCGAGCAGTAAATCGACCAGCAAGCTTTGAAGAATCACGTCTTGCGGCCATTCTCTTCACCCTGGGGTTGCTGGCCAATTTGCATGTTAGTAATGGTGTGTGATGTTAAGATACTGTTATTTGTCCAGCAAGATTCAGCTTGTTATTTATTAATGATGTTAAAGCATCCCACTGAAGTAGTTTTACGATGGATGGGCCTAATTTAATTTGCGAAACTTTTCACTTGACCATTGATTTTTATTTACTACTTGTGTTGACATAAACACGACTGAAGCTACTTCATATGTTTTCTAACTGTTGTGAGGGCTATAGGTGATTAGCAGTGTTTCTGTAAGTGAGCTTGGCAGCACTTGAGAGTGGTATGGGTTTGATGCATATGCGAAATAGAGCAGTGTTGCACTCCCACTCATTGCTTTTTTTTGGAAGTAATACTGGTTCCAAACCTCAAGATGTGTGTATGCTGTGGAGATAGGCACGATAGGACACACAACAGGTAAACTAGTCTGGAAATTTGTTTTAATTTGCACAAATAAGAGGTGGTTTCCCTTTAGGGGAAAGTTAATGTGAGAAAGCAAACTGCACTTTGCCCTAGTACTCCCAGTGGCATCTCTCAACCCAACCTACACTTGGCTTCAAGCAGTCAAAGTTTAACTGCTAGCTGTACAATGGCAAACTCCTGAGACATCTCCTACTTCTGCATTATTTAATTCCATATTCTGATGCTGATATCATTGCCGAGTCAAACTGCCACTGGCCTGTGTTTGCACTTCCTATCAACCGTTTTCTGTCAGTGATAAAACCGTGGAACAATTCTGCCCTGTGACGACAGCTTTACAATTTTCAAATATATAAAGGGACAGAGTGAAGGCGCCTCTGATGTGGGTGAACAGCCTGTCTACCCTTTTATTGCGACCCTCAAAAAAGCCCTCATTTTGCAATTTTTAGCTTTGAAAACCCAAAGCAGACATCACCTAACCACTGCTCTTCCATGCACATGATCATACTCTTTTCAAATGTGGGGGTCTTTTGCACAATAGACCTTGTTGCATCAACTCAGGTTTTTCAACACTGTCAAGTAAGTATCGATCAGAATGCAAGGTTTGCTGCTTTGATGCATCATTTAGAAATCAGCGTTCAATTTTAACATTAAATGCAGTTGGATATTGGAAACAAAAATGCAAAAATATATTTTCTAACCTTGGCATACTAAGATGTTTTGACTGTACGGAGGTTGACAATTCATTAAGTGGGATATGGTTGCTGTTATTAATACCAGTTCAGGACACACAGCTGTATAGTCAGGCATTGAAGCTGTTAATCTTGAGTCACGGTTGATAAAATACAAGCAGATCATTGCGACATTTGACTTCTGCTGTTTCTCTCTTGTTGTAGGTGCACTGGATGCTAATGGTAACCACGGTGTTGCTAACATGCCTTGCCTTTATTCTCCCTTTTCTATACAGGGAAGCCTGGAGCCATGTAAGTCAGCATTTGTTGGTTTTTGTAGTGAGAAATGGAAAATAGTTCCGTTTGAAAATAAAAACTGCAAATGTTACAACTGGAAGTGTGCTAAAGATGAAACATTACATGTTAGCTTTACAAGTAGGAGAGTAGTTTTTTTTATTTCATAAGGAAAATAAGCACAATGCCTCGGACAAACTGATTTATTCAGCTAGAATTAAAGTGTAAACTGAATAGGACGTCAAGTCGATGAGTGCATTGTACTTTCCAGAGTCAGCCTTGATAGGGGGTACTTCCTCAAAAATTTGGAAGCTACACATTGACTGCTATACAACAACAACTTGCATTTAGATTGCACCTTCTACCATAGTAAAATGCTCCAAGACATTTCATAGGAGTGTTATCAGACAAAACTTTGCCAAGCCAATTAAGGAGATATTAGATAGGTGACCAAAAGCTTGGTCAAAGAAATATGATTTAAGAAGTGTCTAGAAAGTGGAGTGAGAGTTAGGGAGGCAGAGAGGTTTAGGGAGGGAATCCCAGAGATTTAGGGAGGGAATGATGTGGTTTCTTCTTATACTCATCCTTAATTGAGCAAGTGCACCCTTTCGCTACTGTACTGTATGATTCATAGGCACTTGACCTCTGGGCTTCAGGGAAGCGTAACTGGAGGGTATCCCAAAGATGTGCTGGGGAACACTGGAAGTCCCCAGCTCAGGGAAGTTCAAACATGTGTTGGGCAATTGCCCTTCAATCGGAACTATCCGAAAGTACGATTTAGAGCGCAAACCTTGGAGGTTCTGACTGTCTTACAGTAATAGTTACCCAGGAAAGGTTAGAAGAATTAAAACCACTCTACCCACTGGTAACTATAGAACTGACCCCACCCTCTTCAACCCCTCCCTGAACACCGGACCTTCCCACTGACTGACTACCAACCTCCTGACCACCTGATACCACAGGGGGACACAACCACAGGAACTCCCCCCGAACACCTGACCCTCCCACTGACCACCCAACCCCCAATCCTTCCACCAACCACATGACCCCCACAACTGACTATGTGACCCTCCCCTCTGACCACCTGACCCCCCCGAACACACAATCTCCCCCACTGATCACCCAACAGCCCTCCCTTGACAGAACCCCGCCCCTGCCCACTGACCACTGGACCCTCACCCACACCCCGCTGGCCACCCGATGCTCCCCAAAAGCGCCCCGTGACCACCTGACCACCCAGAACTCCACTCCGATGACCCGACACTCCATCTGACCACCCAACACCCCCCGACCACCTGACTGCCCCCCCACAACTGACCCCCTGACCTATCACCCCATGACCAGCCAACACCCCCACTCACCACCTGCTTCCCCCCTCGCTGACCATCTGACCTGCCCACCCCGCCACCCTCACAACACCCCCACTGATCCCCTGACTGACCTCCCTTGACCCCCTGGTCACACGGCACTGCCCCCCGCCACTCCTTCATTTACTTACCTTACAAACCTACCTTCTCCCTGGTGCTGTAAAAAAGGGGGGAGGGGCGTGGCCTCCATATGTCCGATTGTGCAGCCCTCGACCGAAGGCCTCAGGACCGCGCTGCCCGACACAGTTCTCACCTAGCCTGAGTTGGAAGGTTGGGCGAGAAGAGATTTCCGCTCCGCGGAATAAAATTGTGGGCTCCGAGAAACCTCAGAGTTTCTATTTCATTTTTGACATAGTTTCCATCTGAAACTCTTCTAAATAGCAAGGCACAGTTTCTCTACGCTGTAATGCCTGCTGCTGACCGGAAAGGCATCCGGAACAGTTGCGAGTTTGCATTTGGCCCGCACTCAGGCTGCTGGAGTATGCGCAGATTCTCCCACCAAGATGGTGGGCGTCTGCTGTTTTGTTCCCAGGCTCATTTAACACCGCAAAAAGGTAGTTCTTTTTCCACTAACTGATTTTGTTGAAAAACTGTTATAAGACACAAGCTTGCAAAGAAATGCATAATTCAGTGACAGAAAGCAGAATTACACTAAAAAGCATCTCTCACTTTAAATAGTCGCAGGCTGAACATGTGCAGAAGTGCTCCCCCTAGTGTTGTGCACAAATTGTGCAAAAGTTTAACTGCAAATTTAACCACTGTATGATACTTTTGTAAAAATAAATAAGAAAGTTGGAAAGCCTTTGTGCGGGGAGTTCCTATACAACCTGGCTCGCTCAGTTAATAGATCATAGGACTCTTAATCCCAGGATTGTGGCTTTGAGCCCTTTTGATGATTCTTTTTTCCTTAAATATTTATTTTATTGGTTTTTACCAATGGTGGAACTTCACAATTTAAGAGCACTAATTGGTTGCTGGAGAAAAAAAAACCTATCACTCCCAGGCATCTTGTATTTACTGCTTGAATAAATATTTGAAACAATTTGCATGGATATTAAAATGGCTGCTCCCTGAGTGTTTGCAGTTTTTTTTCCACTAACTGATTTTGTTGAAAAACAGTTATAAGTCACCAGCTTGCAAAGAAATGTATAATTCAGTGACAGAAAGCAGAATTGCACTAAAAAGCATCTCTCACTTTAAATAGCTGCAGGCTGAACATGTGCAGAAGTGCTCCCCCTAGTGTTGCGCACAAATAAATGGAGTCTGTTTTCTTAGGGCAGAATATCATCCTCGGCCCGACATACCCGAGTGTAAAATCATGCGTGATGAAGTCAGGCGAGCATCCCGACATCATCGTGCAGTCTTGCGATATTTCATTTGGCAGGCGCGGGCCGGAGTTGGCTGCACGCCCCGCCGACAATTAAAAGGCCTATTTTAAGGCCATTAAGAAGCTAATTAAATTCAAATTTACGCTGCCCGTCCAACTTAACGGTTGGTGGGCAGGCAAAAAGGCCAAGCGGCCTTTACATTTTTTTTAGAAAATCTCATCCACAGGTTTCCTAAAGCAAATAAACATCAAACAAAGATTTAATTTTTGAATTAAAAACATGTCCCAGCTCATGCGACAGAGTCACTTGGGAGGACATGTTTTATGACAATCTTATTTCCTTTATTTTTTTTTTAAACAGCGTTTCATTTCCCTGAGGCAGCTCCGTGGCTCAGAGAGATTGAAGCGCTCTTTCGTGCGCGTGCGCGAAGATCGGGCTGGGTCCGCTCGCCCTGCTCCCTCCATCCACACAGGCAGCGTTCAGCGCTGCTGCTCACGTTCAACGCTGGGCAGGCCCTAATTGGCCTGCCAACGTGAAATCGTGGAGCGGAGCTGATCACAGGCGGTGGTCAGCTTCCCGACCACCCCTGCTTGCCCATGCCGAGCACTCCTGCCAAGGGCAAAATCCTGCCCTTTAATGTTGTCCCTACTCCTTCCTTCTTTAGAAGCATTGACTCCTTACCATGGTATATTTCCAAAGGTACAAGCCAGGTGTTGTCTGCTACCTCTCTGTAAACCAGCCATTATTAATGTTAGTTATTGTTGACAGGCCATTCAACTGCCAGTAAAGCACGTAATTGCATAATCCTGTCTTAGTCTGTTTGGGGATTTCTGAGAGGGCGTGGGAGGAAGGTTGGGATCTGACTCCCTGGGGGAAAAGAGATCAGAGGTCGGGGACTGGAGAATGAAGGGAGATTGGAGATCTCAGGGCTGGGATGGGGAGATCCAGGATCTCAGGGCCCTGAGTGTCAGCAATCGGGATTGTGCTGTACAGCAAATTAACTTGCTTTGTTTTGCAAGTGATCTTTAGGGTTGGTTTTGCTGAGTGCTGGCAGCGTTGGCTGCCTCAGGAGAACTCATGTTGAAGTGGGGACCAAAAGCAGGTGTTAGGCCACTTGTATGTATATGTAAAAGGCCTTAGGTCTGATTTGGACCTAGCTAAAGGACACCTCTCGTTTGCCCTTTCCCAATGTGGCAGGGGGCCATACTTTGGTGAAAAATGTGCTAGTGCTTCCTGCCTGGACAGGAGGCCGCAGCACCTGAAAAGCTTCTGTGACTGAATTTCGAGGCCACTGTCTGTTATGTTGTACATTATAGAGTAAGGGCACCTGTCATGATAAAATAGCATCTCTTCCAACTCAGTTGGGGGATATCCATTAGCTTTAATTACAAAATCTTGATATGTAATAATTTTCCCATTCATCCCTGTCATTGCATTAAATGTAATCAATAATAGTGACAACCTTCACATAGACAGAAATATAGGGCAGAATTTTAGGTCCCGCGGATGGGCGCACACCCAATCCGATCGAGTGTAAAATAGCGCGGGAAGATGGCATTTGAGCGTCCCAAGGTCATCGCGCACTTGCGCGATAATTTGCTTGGCGGGCGCGCACAAGAGTCGGAAGCATGCCCACCAACAATTAAGAGGGCAATTCAGCCCATTAACGGCGCAATTGTCTCCGATTTTTCGTGACCCGTCCAATCTTACGGTTAGTGGATGGGTAAATCAGCCAGGCGGCCTTTGCATTTGTCATCAAACCTCATCCAAGGGCAGGATGAGATTTCCGTTATGAAATAAAATAAAAATAAATATCTGTGGACAGCATTTTTATCAGCTATAATTTCAGGTGACTGATTTTAATGCATGGGCATTTCTTTGCGGCTTTCTATTTTAACCCTTATTTGATCATTTTCAGGTCTACAGCTCCCTGAGGCAGCTGTCTGCCTTCAGGGTGCTCTCCCGCAGCGCTCATCCGTAACCACGGAAACATCATCGCCTTCCTGTCCCCACCCTGGCAGCGCTGAGCATTGGGTGTGCGTTTCATGCTGGCTGGCGGTTAATTGGCCAGCCTGTGTGAAATGGCGGTCGGGGGCGAGTTTCCTGACCGCTCCTGGGCCTGCCGATCATGTGCGCCCACCAAAAGTAAAATTCAGGTCACAAGTTTTAAGTCTAAATTTTTAAGTGCCCGCAGCACTCCTGTATTTAATTCTGTATTGATTGAATAAGCTGTGGACTTTTCCTGGGCAATGGTGGTTTTTAATGTGGGGCTGAGCCATTGCCAAATAAAAAAGCTCCCAGGTTTATCACTGGTTGGTATAAATTTCAGTGATGGGCTGAATGGTCTCCTTCTTTGTCATAATGACTCTGATTCTATGGCAGCAGTTGGAGGGCTATATTAGATCTCCCTGAGCGAGGAACAGGAGAAATCAACTAGGTTCTCCCTCCAGAGTGATATGCAGTGACCCCTACTGGAATGTTGGTATGTGCATGCAAGATGGCTTTGAACCATGGTGGGCACATGCTTATAGACATTGTCCGGGCTTAGACATGAGGAACGATGATTTAACTGAGCTGCCTGAGATTCAGACCCTGTCCTGGAACTGTGCCCAATATGAGTTATGGGCGACGGGAAACAATGGGCTTCAAGATAAAGGTTTGCAAATTGACAACTTATAGTTGTATAAGCTTGAATCTGATCCAAATGTAAAACTGGGCAGACAAGTCCTGGGACTTGTCATGATCACCAAAGAGCAGTAATAAACTCAAATTTAAAAAACAGAAAATGGTGGAAACACTTAATAGGCCAGGAGGTATCTGTGGACAGAGCTCTGTCATAAACTCACACTTGTCCAGTAGAATATATTGAAGATAACAGTTTGATGAAAGTACTCAACCATTGATCTCACCCAATCTTTCTGCTTCTCCTCACACATAACCCTTTCCACTCACAATTACACATTCCCATTTTATTGTAAGTCAGAGTTCAGTGTTTTTTCTTAGTTTAAAACTAAGCATTGCTGCCAGTCATTCTCAAAATCCCAACTGGCAAGAATACTTAAACTTAGAAAACTTGCTGCACTTAACATAGAACATACACTATAAACCAATTATATACTGCTGAAGAAAACAATGGTTTAACCATTATTGGCATCAGGTTGTACAGATAATATATGTAAGTATCATCATGTAACAATTCAGTGAGTGGAAGCTCTTTTCCATTTGCTAACATATCTGTATATTGTCATTTGAAATTCCCATCAAAGTGATGAAGCAGAGACCTCTGCTTATCTCCACCTCCCACCAGGATGGTCTTAGGGTTCTCCATTTCTTCCTTGAATGGAGGCTGTACCAGGGTGCATTGACCATCACCCTTAACCGGCCAACCTAACTTGTTCTCTCATTGAACAATTTCTCCTTTAATACATCTCATTTCCTCCACATAAAAGGTGTTGCTATGGTACCCGTATGGGTATTAGCTAGGCCTGTCTTTTTATGGGATATATGGAACATTCCTTGTTCCAGTCCTACTCAGGCCCCCTTACTCAACACTTTTTCTGGTACATTGATGAACGTATTGGTGCCGTGCCTGCTCTCACCCTGAACTGGAAAACTTCTTCAACTTTGCTTCCAATTTTCATCCGTCTCTCAGTTTCATATAGTCCATCTCCAACTCTTCCCTTCATTAACTTCTCTGCCTCCATTTCTGGTGATAGGCTATCAACTAATATTTAGTATAAGCCCAATGAATCCCACAGCTACCTCAACTACACTTTCTTGGACCTTACACCCTGTAAAGACTCCATTCCATTCTCCCCATTCCTCTGTCTCCATCGCATCTGTTCCAATGATGCAACCTTCCACGCCAGTGTTTCTCAGGTGTCTTCTTCTTTTCTCAATCGAGGATTGCCTCCCCACTCTGGATGACTGGGCCCTCGACCATGTCTGTCTTATTTCCCACACTTCTGCTCTCACCCCTTTCCCTCCTCCCCAGAACCACACTTAAGTTCCCCTTATTCTCATCTCCCATCTTACCAAACTCTGAATTCAACAGATCATTAATTTCCACCACCTCCAACATGATGCTACCACCAAACACATCTTCCCCTCTCCTCCCCTTCCAGCATTCCCTCCGTGACACCCTGGCCCACCCATCAATCACCCCAGTACTCACTCCCCTTCCATCTGAGCGCAGGAGTTGTGACACTTGCCTTTTACTTTCCTTTCCCCTCACTGTCCAAGGCCCAAAGCACTGCTTCCAGTTGAGGCAGTGACTAATGTGTACTTCTTTCAATTTAGTATACTGAATTTGCTGTTCACAATGCGATCTCCTCTACACTAGGGAATCTAAACTCAGACTGCGTGACAGCTTTGTGGACCATCTCCTTTTAGTCCTTAAGCATGACTCTGAGCTTCCAGTGACCTGTCATTTTAATTTTAATTTTGCTCTCACTCTGTTGTCTCTGTCCGTGGCCTACTATGGAGATCCACATGTCAGGATTTCCACAGGGTCCCGATGTGCATCTTTGGTAATACATCTGGTCTCTAACGATCTAGAGACCGAAAAATTTGGCCCGTCAACTCTGTCTCTCTCTCCACAGATGCTGCCTGACCTGCTGAGTAATTTCTGTTTTTATTCCTTTGCTTCTTACTGTAGTTAAGTTCAGGAGGGAGTTCTAAATGAGTAATGCTTGTAAGATGCATTACCAGTGCATTAACTTCACACTCTTCTCAGTGTGCAGGTGCCCATCCATACTTTGGCTGTATGATTCTTACACTAGTAATTCTTCAGCCGATTATGGCCATCTTCAGACCGAATCCACAAACACCCAGGTAGGTATAACAAAATTAGTTTTAATATATTTTCTTACTGTTTTCTGTGTTACAATCTTTGGTCATTAGAAAGAAAACTGAAACAATTCTAAAATATCTTAAAGACAAATGAAAAGCACAACCTTTAAGAGAGGCGTGGACCTCAGCCAAACTTTTCTAACTTTTTTTTATCTTCTGCAGACGGTATATTTTTAACTGGGTGCATTGGGCTACAGGCACCTTTGCTAGAACAATGGCAGGTAAGTATGTACATTTACTGAAAGGAAAAACTGATAGCCTTGTTGGCTGGAATTTAAAACAAATGTTTTTCATCTAATTAGTAAAGATGTTTGTAAAATTTGATGTAAGCTTTAGGTGGATTTCCTTCCAATAAATCAGTTAAATGCACACTAGAGACTGATGTGTCAATGTGCTGTTTCGTGGCGTATTGGTGAAATCATGTTCTCAACATGGCTTCTGGAAGAAGCATGGAATAGATGCTGCATCTTTCAGTCGGAGTGTCAGAAAATTGGAGATCACATTAATTAATGCCTCTTTTAAGCAGCTTTGAATGGCTAGATCAAGAACAGGTTTCCGACCAGGTTTCCTACCCAGTATCTTGATTGCCAAGATGTGCCAGTTGAAATTTGGGAATCATAGAACAGTACAGCACAGGAGGCCGACATTTGGCTCTTCACATCTGCACAGGTCTTACGAAGAGCAATCCAGTTAGTCCCACTCTTTCCCCATATTGCTGCATTTTTTTTCCCCTTCAAGTCTTTTTGAAGGTTACTGTTGAATCTGTATCCACCGCATAAATTCCAAATGCATTCCAAATCATAACCACTCATCAAATTAAATTGTGCTCCCTCATTAGCCACCCTTTAGCTGTTAGAAACAGTTTCTCTGCTTTTTCCATCTCAATCTTTCCTGTTTCATGATGAAAAAGAAACATTGAGAGGTACTAAGGTATACATTTAAAGAAGTAAATGTTCAAAAGCATTTGGTAATTCTTTGCCAAAAACATTATTTAATTTTGAAGGGCATGGTGTCACAAAAGCGCCTTTCTGTCATTAATAGATGACATAATTACAGTGAACATAATACATGGTTATCGTTTTCTTTGGTGACCACAGTTTCTCCTTTAAATCAGACATTTTGCAGATGCGTCAACAATGATGACAATGTACCAAGAGTAGCCTGTGCTATCCTCTGACACCAAACATCAGCTCAAATAAGATTACCCCTTATGTTTTATGCATTATAAATTATAAAATGGCTACAGAACAGAGAGAGGCCATTTGATTCATTAAGCCTGTGCTGGCTCACTGCAAGAACAATTTAATGAGTCTCACTTCCTTGCCCTTTTCTCTTAACCTTGCAATTTTATTCCACTCAGGTACTTATCCAATTCTCGTTTGAAAGCCATGATTGAATCTGCCTCCACCATACTTTCAGGCAGTGCATCCCAGATGCATATAAATGTTTTCATCATGTCTATTTGGTGCTTTGACCAGTTACCTGAATCTGTGTCTTCTGGTTCTTGACCCTTCATCCAATGGAAACAGATTCTATCAATTCAATCTAGACTCCTCCTGATCTTTAACACCTGTCAAACCTCCTCTCAACCTTCTCTACATTTGTGTCTGCAGAATATAATTGGAGTTGTGAAAAGTAGCATTTTTCTATCCCTCACAATTAGATTACTGAGCATTCCTATAAAAGATTTCTCAGTAGAAATTGCCGATCAGAAAAAATAAATCAATTGCTTATTTTACCTTCACATAGTTGCATCAATCTTTCTTGGAATGGATCTGCCAGCCTTAGACCTCTATAACCCATGGGATACTTTAGTCATGGTTGGATTCATAGTTTGGCATGTTGCAACTGAACTAATTCTAGAGGTTCATAATTACATAATCATGTGTAAAGGTCAGTAGTTCTTTTTATCAATTTCAGTTTGTTTTATAATTCCTTAATTTACTGTGTTGATATAGGAGATAACTGCAATTCAAAATGTCTGGATTTTTGTAGCGGTGTTGAGGAATTTTGAAAACCACTGAATGATTTTAAAAATGTGGAGCATTTACAGGTGGCCCCGAACAAATGGGCAAGACTAAAGAGTTGTTGATCACCATCTGCTCAAAGAACGTCCTAAAGATACTCCATACTGGTTTAAACCAGTGTCCCCTTATTCTACCTCCACTGTTTTTTTTTGTTAGTTTACAGAAAGTGAGTGTCACTGGCAAGACCAGCATTTATTTCCCATCCTTAATTGCCCTTGATGAGATGATGGTGAGCTGCCATCATGAACTACTTAATTTTCCACCACCATTCATGACTGGTTATGGCAGAGCCTTGTTCTGATATTTTGACTGTGGGATGACTTCTCTCTGTTTATAGCATACTGCTTCCCCTCTTTATTTTGCATGTGGTCCTGCATTGTAGCTTCACCATTTGCTATCTTATATAATCAATACGGTCGCTTCTCAGGCACTTCCACTCTAGGCTGTAAAGAACAAGTCACTCCAGACTTTCCAGGCAAGATATTCCTGTCTAAAAACATGTTGACTATCATTTGCCGGATTGTGGATTGCCAGAAAAATAAGTTAATAACCTGACAGGGCAGATGCTGGGAGGATATTACCACCTGTGGGACAGCTTAGAATTAGGGACAAAGTTTAGAGACAAAAATTAGGGGTCTCCCATTTAAGACTGAGATGAGAATTTTTTTCTCTCAGAGAGTTGTTGGTCTGTGGAATTCTCTTCCCCAGTGAGCAGTGGAGGCTGGGTCATTGAGTTAGATATATTTTTGATCAATGAGTCAAGGGTTATGAGGTGGGGAGACAGGAAAGTGGAATTGAAATCACCACCCGATCAGCTATAACCTTATCGAATAGCAGAGCAGGCTCTAGGCCGAATGGCCTACTCCTGCTCCTAATTCTTGTGTTCTTGTGCTTTGTATAAATGGAAGGTGTTCAGTTTGCTCAGAAGAAAATTGAGTTTTAAATATAAAGTTTATTTTACAGCAATTTCCATGCAACATTTAGATTAGTTACTGATCCCAAGGCCAATTTCATTTCCAATGCTTCTGACAAAGCTTCATGTACCATGAAATAATGGGAATTTGGGCACAGAATATGATGAGGAATGTTAATTCCTCATAATCCATTCCCAGTGGTAAGAAAATATTGCACCAAGAGAGCTGAAGGTTAAACTTTATTCACATTATGTTACCAGCAACAGGCCATGGAAAAGCTGTGGTTTGATTGTGTTATGTCATTCTGCTTACGAAATCTTTTGTGCCATATTAGTGCATGATTAGTATATACCTTCATCATTTTAAACCAAAAATATTTCTCAATTACTCCGAATAATGAATTTGATTCCGACCTTTTATAGCACAGAAAAGAGAAGAGGATAAAATGGAGATAATGGATTCAAGTGAATTGATTGACCCACAGGTACACAATTTTAACTTCAGGTTTTTATTAAATGCTTTTTTACTGATAGTATCAGAAGTATAGAAAGCTCTCAGTTATTTTCATGTAAATCACAAATGCAGAAATACTGTAATACAGCAGAAACGTAAATTCAACTTATACTCATTGTTCAATTCTACAATTACAGGGTCATAGGTTTAAAATTATGGTATTAACAATCTACATCTGTGGAAACCTAACCTTTCTGGTAACATTACTGGTTGCAATTAGTCTCGTTTGACGGTGACCTTGATGCTGCCTCCATCGATCATGATCTTGAAGCTGTTTATGTCTGCTCTTGTCTGATGAGCATCTTGACATTACCTATTGCTGTGCATTGAAGATTCCTCAGACAGAGAACTCAAATACTCCATAATCAACAGAATGTGAGATTCTCATTGTGCTCATTTTACTTTCCACTCCAGAACTGGCACAAAAGTTAATCACACAGAGACTAACAGTGTAACAAGTCAACAAACTAGGAAGGCAATAATCTTGTGAAAATAGCAAGCAGCACTCAACAACTTTAAATAGCAGTTTGGATATTTTAAAATGTGGATTTCTTTTGTGGTTTTAGATTATTTTATCTACTTCTAATAAAAGAAGTATGTTATAACAAGCCTGTAAAAATATTTATGAGTTAATGTAGTATAAATGAAAAATGATGTTTTTAAAATGTAAATTAAATTACACTAATAAAGTATGTCCCAAATTAACTAATGTCCCTTTTATAAATTGTGATAAGCGAACCTTTTGCCATTATAGATCTAATAGATCATTTTTTAAATGGGGTTATCGCAATGTCATTTGGATGGACAATTTCATCTAGCTTCTGCAAATATTGATGTGCACATTATATTTATAATGAATTAAAATGCTAACATGATACATTTCTAAACAAAGGGGTTGAATTCTGTTCACTCGTAAATATGGTAATTCTGTTGTGTTTTAGTTTGATCAAAAAGATTGTATTTTAAGGTTATGCTATTGTTTTGAACTGCAGATAATTCAGAAAACAATTATCAGAAGCTGCAGGCAGTTTCTATTTTAGTGCTTTAAATCAAATTCTTAGAGCATTAACTCTGCTTCTCTCCACAGATGAGTATTTGCAGCATTTTTTGTTTTTATTTCAGATTTTCAGCATCTGCAGTATTTTGCTTCTATCTGAAATTAGCATGTTGCTGAGGAAGTCTTTCATGAAGCATAATGACCAGTATTTTCGGCACTATGGCTGCTGTTGTGGGTCCAGCATGGCGTCAGTGCTGCGCTTGCACACTTCTGGTGGGGGCTGTGCCGGTACGGACAATGGGGAGCATGTGCCGGAAGTGTGCAGCTTAGACAGTCCATATTGTCAATCGGCTTGTAACTGACTTGACTGAGGAGGTGCCATTTTCAACCTTGATGCTCCTGCTAATACAATTGCTTAACTTCGCACAGTTGAATATGTGTTCAACAGCAGATAGGATCCCTCACCAGTGCTATTATCTGCATTCGCTGAAGGTAAGCATGCAGGTGCAGCAGGCGGTAAAGAAGGCAAATGGTATGTTGGCCTTCATAGCCAGAGGATTTGAGTACAGGAACAGGGACATCTTGCTGTAATTGTACAGGGCCTTGGTGAGACCACATCTGGAATATTGTGTGCAGATTTGGTCTTCTTATCTGAGGAAGGATGTACATGCTATAGAGGGAGTGCAGCGACTGATTCCTGGGATGGCAGGACTGACATATGAGGAGAGATTGAGTCAATCAGGATTATATTCGCTGGAGTTCAGAAGAATGAGGGGGGATCTCACAGAAACCTATAAAATTCTAACAGGACTAGACAGGGTAGATGCAGCAAGGATGTTCCCAATGGTGGGGGAGTCCAGAACCAGGGGTCACAGTCTGAGGATACGGGGTAGTCCATTTAGGACTGAGATGAGGAGAAATTTCTTCACCAAGAGAGTGGTGAGCCTGTGGAATTCGCTACCACAGAAAGTAGTTGAGACCAAAACATTGTATGCTTTCAAGGAGTTAGATATAGCTCTTGGGGCGAAAGAGATCAAAGGGTATGGGGAGAAAGCGGGAGCAGGCTATTGAGTTGGATGATCAGCCATGATCATAATGAATGGTGGTGCAGGCTCGAAGGGCCGAATGGCCTACTCCCACTCCTAGTTTCTATGTTTTTAAAGGCATCAAATATTGCTTTTCAGTTAATTGCTGATTGATTTCTACTGGCTGTTGCTGAGTTAATATAAATGTTTGGTAGTTTGTACAATACTGTTATTAAAGATGGGGGGTGTGGTAAAGGTCCTTGATTCTCACTTTTCAAGGTTCTGCTCACATTATTTGCTCCCAGTTATCGATGCTATGGTTTGTTGCCCCTGGCCAGCAACATGACAGTTAGAAAGAACAGAGACTGTTCAAAGAGGGAGAAGGAATCTCTGCAAGAGGCTATGCCTACACAAGAACACTGTGTGCAATGTCTCCACTTCACTAAGACGTTGCTCACTAAAATCTGCTGCCCCTTGCAAGCAGACTGCAAGTGGCTTTGTAGGTGACTGTGGTCATGTAATTCCTTGTGTCGATCTCCCAGGCTAGAGCAGGGGACATCGCCAACATGTTGCAGCTTGCTGTCCACTGCTCTGTAAGGGAGATAGCTTACACACGTAGGTGAAGCAAAGGGAATACATTGCCTTCTCTCTTGAGAAAACCAAGCAGAGCACACATGCAGGATAGCAGACTTCCTCAAGTTGCAAGGTTCCCTTGACTTCATACATGTTGCTTTGCAGATGTTGCATGCAATGGCTACAGCATATCTAGAAGACTGCTGACTTTCAATGGGAAGGCGGGCTGCAGATGGCCTTGTAGGATGGCCTTATACAGCTCAAGCCCTAGAGGGCCCTACTTTGCAATGTACCATCTCCACATAAGTAGCTGCATTCTGTGCTGGCTAGCTGGCAGGCAACAGCAAAGGCATTGGAAGAGTGGCAGTGATAGGAGCACAAAAGCGGTCACCCTGAGACAGAACAGCAGATTGATGCTCTATAGTGCCATTGCCATTCCCCCAGGGCAGGGCCTCAGGAGGACAGAACATAAGCAGGGCAGAGAATTAAAATGACAGGGAACCAGAAACTTGGGATCACACCTGTGGATTCAATGAGGATATTCTGCAAAGTCCCCATCTAATTTGGCATTTAGTCTCTAATGTAGGAGGAGGCTACAAATTGAACAGTAAATACAGTATACTAAATAAAAATAAGTATAAGTAAATCACTTTTGCAGCCCTGGAGGGTGGGGAGGAGTTAAAAGTGAAGGTGTTGCATCTCCTGTGCTTGTGTAGAAAGGTGCAGTGGGAAAGGAAGAGGAAGTTGGGATGATTGAGGAGTGGACAAGGGTATCATGGAGTGGGGGTAAATATATTTGGTTGTGGCATCAAGCCAAATAGGTCACGCACAAAAAAATAGAGGAAATGCTGGTCCTAGCTAAACCTAGCGGCATTTTCATGGGATATATGGAAATTCTTTGTTCCAGCCCTATACTCAGTTTCCCTCCCTCACCTCTCCAGAACACCAATAACTATATCAGTGCTGTTTCCTGTTCTTGATTTGAACTAGAAAATGTCATCAACTTTGCTTCCAATGCTGAGTATTTTCAGCATTTTCCGTTTATATTTTTAAACTTAAGCCCATTCATTACAAAAGAAATGATACTGCATGTTCTGCAACACAGGGTGTACCACATGTACTAATTTCTATCTGGTGCCAACCCTCTTTGGTAGGGATTCCCGAAGATTTGGCTTTTGCTTTAATCAGGAATACAATTAGAAGCATCTTTTGCAAATGCCCTTTTAAAAAAATAATTATAACACATCTTGCAATGAAATGTATTTGGTGAATTACAGAAACTAGTATCCTTTTAATATATTTAAATTTCACATTAACATGTTCCTGTAAATACTTCTACAAATAAAATAATTTTAGAATTATTAGTTTCACATGTTTACCCATTTGCCATCATGTTCAACAAACTAAACTTTTGACCAAAACAGAAACAGAAATACCTGGAAAAACTCAGCAGGTCTGGCAGCATCGGCAGCATGACCCTTCATGAGGACTCGAAGCGTCAACTGTACTCTTCTCCGCCGATGCTGCCAGACTGCTGAGTTTTTCCAGGTAATTCTGTTTTTGTCTTGGATTTCCAGCATCCGCAGTTTTTTGTTTTTAAACTTTTGACCAGTTGTAGGGATAGTAGCAGAGTTCATTTCATTGAATTCACATACTCCATCCACTCATGTAAACTGAAATTTTTAACCCTGGGGGAAAATAAAAGCAGGATTCAAATTGGACATGAACAATTGTATTATGTTCATCATTAAAGAGAGTTAAAAGAATGTTTTAAATGATTGAATAGGTTTATTAATCACGTAACAACTCAAAGCATATGAAGTGCAGAACATGGCGGCCTTTGGGTATGCACATAGATGAACAAGTTTTAGGGTAGCTTAATTGCTGCAGTATGCATATGAATTCACTGTATTCCTCTAGGAGTGCTATTCATTTCTGTAGTTGCTAGCATATATACGAGCCTCCCAGCGCAGGGTCTGAGCAGTCTTATGGCATGTTTTTGTTGCTCTTCTGTCCTGTAGATAAATGGCATATTGTTAGTTTATCCATAGATGCCCATTCTTAACACATTGCTATTATAGAAACCCAACTGAAAGGTCCAAGATCGTTATGCAGGACATCACTAAGAATCACAGGAAGGAAAGGTGATTGGGGAGGGGATGGTTAATATTTCCACATGGTGATCCAGGCAAAGAACAAGTTAAAACCTAAGAGAGGAGGAAGAGTGCATATTTTAAGATCATTTTAAGTTAAGGAGAAACAAAGGATGATGGATCTGAGAAAAATAAGTCTAGTATTATTGATTATATGCGAGAAGCAAGAAAGGCTGCATGGAATCACGCCATGCCCCTCAAAATTGCCCAAGAATTCATAAATATGAAGTTAATCTCGCTGAGTAAACAGATAAAGAATGCTAATACTGATTAGTATTTTCAGCATTGATAGAAAAATATTTACTAGTTAGGAAGGGTACAAAACATAGAAATTTGCACCGTTTTACATGTAAACTTCAGAATTTCCTGGTCTAATTCCCCAAACCTCCCTGATATATAAGCAAATTCCTTCAGTGCCTTGACTACTAGAGTCTGGGAGGAGAGCCCACACACCAGTCTTTGCAGGGCTCCCTTCCCAGCCTCTTTTGGCAGCCCTGCTTTTGTGATACTTATTGGTTTAAGCCTTTGGTTTGTTGATGCATTTGAGAAAAGCGAATTATAACAATCAAATTGCTAAGCTTCTGACCTCATTTAACATAGATGGTCAGAAGATAGAGGGGATACCCCCTTAGGAGTTATCCAAACACGATCTGTGCTATGCAAGAACCAACTGCCAAGGCCCCACGGATGTCCCTGAGGAGACTCTGATACAGAAAAGCAGGTTGGCACTAAGAGCTATCATTTCAGGACTAGGCCTGGCAAGAATTGGCACCATCACCAATCACAATGAAAATCAGCATAGTCTTCACTTTTAATATATTTTTCCTGTGACTGAATAGAAGAAACTTCTGTGCCAGGTTGCTGTGCAACACTGCCTAAAATAAGTGACCATGCAAAGACCTAAACAGACTTGGGTTTGAACAGCAGCAAGAGGTTGGCATAGGTCCAGATCTTTTGATCAAGATTGGAAACCCTATTTCCGATCCTGATCAGACAAAAAAATGCGCACTTACCTTCCCATGATATTTCAGGGCAGTCTACTGATGGAGGGTCCTTCACATCTGCCCAGTGCAGCAAACCTTGTACAGAAAATCAGTTCCGAAACCATGCTTCCTTTTTACAGCACTAGCTGCTGTATTTCAGTAAGTAAAGAGTTTAAATGTCCCAAACCAGCTTTGAAAATATCTACGGAGAGAAGGTCAGTATGTAAGGTAAGTCTGTAGGGTGAGTAAGATAAGTGGGTAGGTTGCCATGTGGGTAGGTAGGTGGGTGCGGTGGGTAGGTGGGGGAGGTAGGTTGGGTGACAGGTGATTGAGTGGGTAGGTGGGTCAGGAGAGTTGGGTTGGGGGCTAGTCCGGTGGGGGAATCGGGCCAAGTCAGGGGGTAGTTGATTTGGGTCAGAGTGACTGGGGAGTCAATTGTATAATTGCCCAGGTATTGAACCAGGCTTTTATCTTGTGTAACATTTCCTGCATAACTACCCAGGTAAGTACGTCAAAACTGTCCTCAGTCTCTGACTCTAAATCTGAGTTGGAGAATTCAAACAGTCTTAGAAGCAGGGGAATTGACTATCAGAAGTTCAAACTTCCCAGGCCATTCCCATGGAATCCCTGCATTGGGACTTCTGTGGGGTCCCATAGCGCATCTTCCTGGGCATGACTGGTGTCCGACTATCCAGAGACTGGAAGATCTGGGTCAATATATTTCTATATCTATGGCTTCTCTGGAATTCAGGATATCATTGATTGTATACATGTAGGCTTTTATGTACCTCTGTTCTATATGTGTACTCTGAAGGAATAGGGTAGGATTCTGCATGCTCCTTGGGATTACAATTTTACCCTTGTTGGGCGTGGCAATCGGCCAGCCCGGGAGCGATCAGGAAACAGGACCCCAACTGCAATCGGCCCACGACCTTGATTTCATGCTGGCTGGCCAATTAAGGCCCGCCCAGCACGAAACACGTCTTCCTAAGGGTCAGGAAGGTCCAGGTGGGGGCCTGTCAGGCGCCGGGTCCAATGACGAAACGGTAGGCAGTTTAAAAATGGCACAAGATGTTTCCTGAAAGTTGCCAGGGGAGAATCATATTCAACAGTCTGCAGACTGAAGCTATGGCCTCAACAGCAGCTGGAGATGTCAGGTGGGAGGGCAGGTTGGGTAGGCACTCAGCCCCCTGTTTTTCGGATGAGTGCCTTGTGGTCCTCCTGGAGGAGGTGGGTGTCAGGCAGGACACCCTTGTTCCCAGGGATGGTAGGAAGCGGCCACTGCACCAGACAAAATGTGTGGGAGGAGGTGGCAGCCGAGGTCAGCAGCCACGACTTAGTGCGGCGCACATGGGTGCAGTGCTGCAAAAGGTTCAATGACCTGCTGTGCTCAGGAAGGGTGAGTACTGAGTTGGCATGGATCAGTGTGGAGAAGTGTTAAGGTCTGGCTGTCCCTCTCCCCTGTGGAGCTCAGGGGTGTTAGAGTCTGAGTGCCAACTGTCAATAACACTGGAGCTGGCCAAGTGGGTGAGCCCTGGCTGCTTGGGCTGAGTGCCTTGCAACTCAAGAGCCACGACTTGGATGTGCCCTGCAAGGTGTTCCTCAGGTGGGGTTGGCCAGACTGCAGGTAGAGAGTTGACTAATCAATGCTCTCTGTTCTTTCAGGAGAAGGTGACCCATCACAACATGGAGAGGTCAAGGACAGGCGGAGGCACCTCCAAACCTCCTAATATTGGTGAGATTAGAACTGGACACCTTGGAGCTGGAGAGTTGCCACCCACCTTGCTCAGCCAGTGGCGGAGAGGCATGGGTCTCTGACGAAGGTGAAAATGATGAGTTTCAGATTGTGCAAACATTCTTGGGTAGTCTCTTCATTGATGGAAGCCTCAAAACTGGACTCCCCGTTGGTCATTGAAAGATGAGGGCACCATGATGCAGATCTCCATTGTCTCACCAGAGTGCCTGGCATACACAGTGACAGCATGATGACGTAAAGTAATGACATCTCCTTCTTCTCCCTTAGATTCGCCAGCAGCCACTTGTTCGCAGGACCTTGCAGAGCCACCCCTGACACCAGAGTGCCACCTGGCTTCAGATGCACCTGCGTCACACCCGCTCTCTGAACCAGCACCTCGTTGGGCATTAGATCATTGGCTAGAATGTCAGTGCACATTGGTGAGGGCTTTTCACACTCAATTGAGGTGCAGGCAGAGGCAGAGAGTGCCTATGCTGCCGGCAGTCAGAGGACTGCTGGAGACCAGAATGATGCTGAGTTTAAGGCAGATAATGAGCCTCTGGAGTCATCCATTAGATGGCAGATGCTGGATGTCCGGAGGGATATGCGGGAGGATCTGGCGGAAATCTGTGAGGGTATCCTTGCCATGGTCTCTATTGTGCAGGAGTCCATGCGGAGCATGAGCACTGCGCTGACCCTCATGGCCAAACGCACTGCCTCCTCCATTGAGAGAGTGGCGACTTTCATGGAGAGACAGCTAAAGGGACAGAATCAGGGGTTCCTGGGGTTGCACTTGGACCTGCAAGCCCTCATACAGGCAATGACCTCAGGTGGTCAGTGCCAGTGTGGGAGGTGGATGAGGTACCCAGTATCCCAGCTAGGTGCCTGTCCATCAATGGCAAACAGGGAGGTCCAGAGCGGCCTCACGTTGGTGCAAAGGCTGCCTGTCATCTCTGTGGGCTCCTCTCAAGGCACTGCCCTTGAGGGCGGCAGCAGCCCCTCCACCCCTCTGCCAGTGAACGTGGCATCTGATGAGGCTGTGATGACTGGGAGATGCCAGCCGTGGCAACAGCCGCTCCCTCCCAGGGGGGGCCAGCACAAGCTCCACTGGCCAGAGGATGACCGCCAAGGTCATCAAGGCCAACAAGACACCAGAGCCAGCCAGCTGCCTCCAATGCTGCTGGCAGTGAGGGGAGGGCACCAGGACACAACACTCGTAAACATAAGTTCAAGACACCACGTGCACAAGAGGGACTGTTCACGGATGATCTTCTGTTCTGTAATGTTTTGTTCATATGTTTACTGGTGTGGCCATGAACACCAGAGATGGTAATATTAATTTATTTTGAGAGTGAAAATTATATAAATTTTACTTTTGTCATAACGGCCTGAGTATGCTTTAGTTTTCTTTTGATGCAGGATATGCCAGTATCTAATGATGGACGTGAATGGCTCAATAATTTACTGCACAGGCACTAAGTGACTTTAGGTTCAAATGAAAGGGTCATTTCAGACATCCCGGGATGGAGGCTGCAGCCCTGGCATGAGGTGGAAGCAAATCTTTGAGAGCCTAGCTGAAGGATTGTTTGATTAAGGCATCTCTGGTGTCCCTGCCTCCCTGAACAATACAGAGGTCTGTCTCCATGCACTCAGCATTCTCCCCACCGTGCTCCCCTTCTGACTCACTGCTGGATTCATCATCTGTGGTCTGTGGAGCTGTGTCAAGATCGTCGTCCTCCAACGGGTCGCCCCTTACCAGTGCCAGATTGTGGAGAGTGTAGCAAGCAACCACTATCTGTGACACCCGCTCTGGGGGGTATTGTCGTGCTCCCTCTGAGCGGTCTAGGCATTGGAAGTGCATCTTCAGAAGACCTATGATCATCTCTAGCACATTTTAGAGGCATGACTCTTATTATAATGCTGCACGGTCTCTGCTCTTGGGTGGCGGAGAGGTGTCATAAGCCACCTTTTCAATGGAAAGCCCTTGTCACCCAGCAGTCATCTATCCAGTTGGGCTGGAGCACCGAATAGCCTTGGCACCTGGGGGTGTCTCAGGATATAAGCGTCTTGGGAGCTGCCAGGGTACCTTGCACTGACTTGCAGAAACTGCCTCTTGCGGTTACAAACCATCTGGACGTTCATTGATTGGAATCCCTTCCTGTTGACCAATGCACCCGGCTAACCCACTGGCACCATGATGTGTGCAGTCGATTGCACTCTGGACGTGGGGGACCCCCAAAATCACTGCAAACCCTCTGGCTCACTCAGCCGTGCTGGCCTCGTCCGTATGGAAATAAATAAATTTCATTACTACCTGAACAGAGCTTCTGTCATCAGCTTGATGTAACTGTGGCCAGCTGATTGGGACACTCCACAAAGGTCCTCCACTGACCCCTGGAAAGAGCCGGAGGCATAGAAGTTGAGGGCCACTGTGACTTTCAGAGCCACTGGCATGGGGTTTCCACCTACACAGTTGGAGCTGATCTCAGGTCCAATCATGCGACAAATGGAGGTCAGTCTCCCTGGAGAGGTGGAGCCTCCTTTGGCATTGCACCTTGGACATATTGCAGTAGCTGTATTGCTGCCTGTAAACCTTGGCAGCAGGACAGTGGTGTCTTCTGCGGCCCATTACGCCTTGGGCTACCTGCTGGCCCTGCACCATTGTGCCTGCGCCTCTCCTCTCACAGGTCGCTCCCCTGGAAGCTGCATTGGGACACCCAACCGCCTCTTCCTTCTGTCCCTCTCTTCCTCCTCAGAGGAGGTGCCCCCAGCAGAGAGCACAATCCCCATTACCTGGGTAACAGAAGGCTGTCTGATACCTGGAAGGGTCCACATGGTCAAAATCCTCCGGGGGCCTTGGAGACACCAATAGGTCCTGAAATGAAGCGTGGAAATGCTGAGAATGAAGCTCAGAGCTGAGATGAAGCTGCCAAGTTCAAATAAGCAACCAGCAGCAAACTATCTTCTAAACTCCTCACTACTCACAACAGCAATGCTGCTGACCCTTTTTATCCTGCCCTTGGATGAGATTTTGCAGAAAATGGGCTGCCCGCCTGCCTATTTTGCCCACATGATGAATGTGAAATCACACAGGCAATGTAAAATTGGGATCAATTGGGTTTTTAATGGCCTTAAGTAGCCTTTTAATTGCTGGCGGGTGTGGCTCCAATACCCGTGTGTGCCTGCTGAGCTGAAGATTGCGTGCGAGCAGGATGACGTCTGATGTCTTGCACATGCGGATTGACTTTGGGACACTCGCCCGACGTCATCTCGCACAATTTTACACCTGATCAGGTTGGGCGCAGGCCTGCCCGCGAGGAGTAAAATTCCGCCCTCTGTCTCCATGTGTTTGTTGCCTAGTGATACCTCACAACTGTGGCAGGAATGACTTGCGCTGTACTCAACGTTGGGATACTGTACACTTTCACTAAAAGTAGCCCCTAATATTGAAGAGATACAAGATGACAATGTATTATGCCTAGCACTCGGGGATCAATTTTAACTTGTCAAAATCAATAGCGAGGCAATTCTCTAAGTGGGTTCCCAGGTGGACATACTAGCCCATTAACACAGATGTTGTGCCCACTGTCACTTCTACTACATGGGCCTACCACTGGGCAGCCAAAGCCCATTTCAAGCAGTATTCCTGTTTAATATGCAAATCAGGATTCTATGACACACAGGATTCCAAATGCCATTTTAGGGCAGAATTGGTCCAAGAATACTCCTTATGTCCTCCGAACAGTTTTATTGGCATGAAAGTGAAAGGACCTGAAAACGCAAGTTTGAATTTTTTTTCTTTGCGAAACCAGGAGTGCTTCCCTAGACTTGCATACCATCCACAGCCTGACACCTTCCAGGTTGCCCGATATTGTGCTCACCCCGCGACAGCTCAGTGGATTAGAGTAACCAGGCCAGAAGTTAAAGTTGATACCGCGAAATGCAACAGGCTCTTTCAATCACTCCTCTGAAAGTCCTCTCAATTCAGTCTGACCTCTTTAATTGCACCGTGGATTTTAGATCCCTAAAGCACACAGCAACAAGTGATGCAGCATTCATGAAGTATATTCCTACTGTGCTTTCTTCCTGTAACACTGAAATCTTCACTGCTGAATTTGGTAGCACCTACTATAGTATTTATGGTACATAGATTATGGTTGTTGTATATCGTTGGAATGCATAATAATTTTTAGACAAGCACAAGTTTGAATTAGTTCAATTTTATGCAAACTTAATTGTAAGGGTTAAGTACTCATGCCAATGTTAAAACTGTATTTGTTTATTAAGGAAGGATGTAGTTGTACTGTGACAAGTTTACATAGTTTCCATTATGTTTGAATGTGTAATTGTATTTTGTATTTGCTTAAAATAATTGAATTGAGCACCTGAACTCTGTGTTCTGCCATTTGTAACATGATGCCTTTCTCCTACGCTGTGAAATATATATAAATAGTATCTTCGTGGTGTCAGACAAGAATCCAGTAAAACTAGTGACCCTGATGAAGAGCAACCTTAGAGAAAATACTGAGCTACATCAACAAAGCCATAAATTGAATTAAAGAAACATGAAGGAAGAATAATGAGAATGAACAGATCACTTCTGAATGTCTGGGTTAAGTCATGCTCCATTGTTGAACCTGTGCTGACGAGATTGTAAATATCTCCAAGAAGAAAACTTAAAAACAAGTGGATTGTAAAAGTTTGAAGAAAATATATGAAACGCTATCATTGGACAAGAGAAGCCGGTGGCAAGTTAGGATTGTTAACATGCGTTAGGATTGTTAACATGCATTAAACAGTTTGTTCTATAAACATAAGGAAGATCAAAAAATCCAATAGGCAGAAGGAGCCAGGTTTTTGGAAGAAACAGATGGGAAGGGTAATACAACCTTATATTAAATTTACTAAACTGATTAAGATAGACTTAGAAATTAGGTGAATACTGGTCTTAATCTCCCCTTTGTTCCTGAGAACTCCAAACACACGCCAACACATTTTGTCTTCTAACCCAGGTGACCTAACAAGTAGAGGGACTGATTTTAATATTCCGCCTGGATAATCAACAACATAAGAAACAGGAGGACCCAGCCTGATAAGGGCTCCTGCTCAGAGGCAGATACACGCTCCTTGGCCTGACTAGCTGGAGTTGATGGGGTCACAGATAGAGAGGATTCTGAGTGGCTGGACGCCCTTGGAGCCCCTTATGCATCTGGCTGATGCTCATCATCCCTGTCAGAAGGACCACATGGAGAGTGGCACCCACCACCCCCTCGCACCCTTTCCCTCACCTAGCCACTGATGGACCCCACAAATGCTTATAGCCATTGCGTGCAGGTCTGAGCACAAATCTGTTAGGATCTTCTGGACCAAAGGTCTCCAAGGTGGTTGCCACCCTTCCCTTGGTGACCTCAGGGTGCTTGTACGCAGGAGCCACAATATCAGACCGAACACAGACAGACTCCTCCATCCTTTGGCCAGTCTGCTGACTGACTCTTGCATCTCAGCCTGATGTTCCACTGCCTGTTGCATCTCCAGCATTGTCTCGGTGGCCCTTCTGCAGTCCTCCGAGTTCCTGAGCCCTCAGCTGTTATTGCCTCCAACTCCTGTGTAGATGTCAGTGAGGTGTTCTCTAGAAAGTGACCTGAACCCAATCTAGAACTATGACCCACTAGGGTGCATGCCTCTGTGCTAGTGGAGGGTGTGGGTAAAGCAGTAAGGGATCTTCTTCAAATGGCTCCTCAGCATCCTTGTCTGAGGTGGGCTGGGGACTGGGGCTTATGTTGGCCTTATTCCTCTGCCTGGACCTACTAATGCCAGTAAGAGAGAAAAGATAGACTTAGTTCACGAGAATACAAGATTGCAGGTTACTCACTGTGAACGTCAGGAGTTGATCAACTCATGGAGGTCTCATTCGTACTAGGTTGCTGGGAGAAGCTGATTTCGCCTTCCCCACAAGATTGATCCCTGTCCTCCCCAGCTAGCTCTGCAGCATCCTCCTTAAATTTGCTGAGCTCAATTTTGCTGGCTGTCCCTTCTTCTGTTGTGAGCAAGCTTGGACTTCATGAAGACATAAGGAAGGAATGTGATGAGAAGGGATGGAGCAGAGGTTGGGAAACATGCATTACCCTTGTGTGTGGTGAGCCCTCCCCAGAAAGGGCTGAAGATGGAGTTTGTGCAGCATGATAGATGAAATGGTGGTGTTGTGAAAGTATCTGGAGACAAACAGTGCTGATATGTGTCTCCTGCTAATGTTGTGTGAGATCCCTGAAGAGTGTGGCCCTTTGAGTGCATGATGCCATGATAAGAGTTTGAAATTGGACTGAGCTGAAGGTTAACATACCCTGGCAGAGTGGATGAGGTCATTCATCCTCTTCCTGCACTGGATAGCGTTACGGGGGTGGTTGCCAGTGGTGCTGACTTGCCCTGCTATTGCCTCCCAGGCCAGAGAGTTGAGGCTGGTGTGCTTCCTGGAGTCATCGTTTGGATACAGCACATTCTGGTGCTGGTGTAATATTCTTATCAAAGCCTCAAGGGAGTTGTGGCTAAACCTTGTGTGCATCTTTCGTCGCTTTGCTTGCAGCTACCTCTATCGGTCTCCTGAAGACAGCTGGGCAGGAAAGTGTGAAACGTGTCTGCTCGGATGGTGTTTAAATATGGTGCCTGGACCTTTGACTCCATTAGGTAATGGCAGGGTGGACAAATCAGTTCCTGACTGGCCAGGTGATTCAGAGAGATACTCAACTATGCATAATTAATCCGCTTCTGAGCACAAAATCACGCGCAATTTCCCACCACTCCAACCAGTGGGAAATGCCGTGGAACCCACCCACCACGGCACTTAGTTTCAAAAATAGAAAATTCTGCCCATTATTTCATCATTAGAGGTTCTGTGAGCACTGTTGTTATAGCACTGTAAGTTGTCTATTTTGGGGTGCTGTTCATCCACTATTCGCCACCAGGAGATTTAACAGTTCTCGGTAATGTAGCTCTTTGGACATATCATGGTACCCTATTCAGGCTTCCCCCCTTGAAGGCTGTAAGGGATTCATCTCTTTCCAGCTGGATGCTAGTTTTTTTCTAGAAGGAACAAACAGTAGAGATTGTGCCATGATAATGTAATAATTGATGGTCTAATGCAATTTCTAAAACTAGGCACATCAAGGTCCTGCAAAGAGAAAATACTAAATAAATGGCTTAATTAGTTTCATGAAGAGTCATACAGACTCGAAAGGTTAACTCTGTTTCTATCTCCACAGATGCTGCCAGACTTGCTGAGTTTATCC
Organism: Carcharodon carcharias; assembly: GCF_017639515.1. Classification (NCBI taxonomy): domain Eukaryota; kingdom Metazoa; phylum Chordata; class Chondrichthyes; order Lamniformes; family Lamnidae; genus Carcharodon; species Carcharodon carcharias. The sequence goes on from NC_054482.1 coordinate 94,717,373, forward strand.
AGCATTTTCGGTTTTTATTTTAGATTTCTAGCAACCGCAGTACTTTGCTTTTGAATTAATTGGTTTGTTTTGGTGATGGTAAGTCAATGGCGAGCATCAGCCAGAACAGTAGCAGAACTCCACGCATTCCTCTGCGTAGTGCCTTGGACCTTATCTTGGCTGGAATTTTCCACCCCCGTTGGCACGTGCGTCATGGCGGGCATGAGAGCAGAATATGGCGAGAAGGCCAAAAATCGGTTTAGACTATCATGAAACCAGTTTGTGATCGCTCTGTCCGTCAATGGGATGAGGTGCGGGGATAGTGGGGGCAGGGGGGGGCAAGGTAGCAGGGTCTGATAGCAATGCACAAGCACATGCAGGGGGGTTAGGGAAGCGGCCACGCATTAGGGAAACCTTGTATAAAAAGTGAGCATTCATCCACAGCTCAGAGTCCAGGCGCAGCTACAGTGGTGTGCTTGCAGTCTGTGCTTCTAGCTTATCTGCCCACTCAAGCAACCTGGAGGCCTGAAAGTGCCACCAAATGCTCCTGAGCTTTGCACTCCTTGGGCACAGACTGCAAATTAAGCATTTTAGGGGGGTGCAGAATAATTGGACAACTGGGCAAGTTGTACAATCTCCTTGCGAAAGCTGGCTATGGAGCAGTCACTGGTGGAGGCGCTCACAGCCCCTTGCAATGTCTTCATTAAGTTTTGGACCAGTGTCCCCCATGCTTCAAGCTAATAGCACAGCCTCGCATTGTGGGTTAGGAGAATGCCTCCACCTGAGCGGACAGCACAACATGCAGTCCAGTGGGCAAAGCTGCCACCAACTGTTATGTGGACCGGGGTGGAGGTTGATGGGTTTTGGGCACCCATGCAGCGCACTAAACTCTGGCCATCCAAGTGGTAGCTAGCACTCTGCGGCATGTGTTAAGCGACCTTGAGATGGAGCTGGAGCTGCACATGTAACCATGAGAGGTCCCTAGGAGACTAATGCCAACACATGCGTCTCTTTCTTTCATCCTGCAGGAGGAGTACATCAGGAGCACAAAGCCTGGTGAACTAGCTGTATGCCTCATGGTTTACAGGGAGCAAAGGTGACAGAGAAGAGAGCAATGGAGGTGCCTGGCTGGCCAGAGAGAGGAGCAGCACCCTCAAGAAGGGGCTGCTAGGGTTCCTGTGCATACCGCTGAAGAGCCACAGTGAGTCGTCATGGATTGATGCCTAGCTAGACCCAGGGTATACAGGCACTCGTCATTCATGCAGATAACCAAGAACTAGTGTCGCCGAAGACTGTGCATGCCCAGGAAACAGGTTGGTCATATACGTCACCTGCTGCAGGATTTGACTCCATGGGGACTCGGAGGGTATCCACTGCCAGTGGCCATGAAAGTAACCCCGATGCTCTAGTTTTACACCAAGGGCTACCCACAGAGGACGTGGCTGATGCCTGTGCAGCGGCCCCAGAGTGTGGCAGAGAGGAGGCACAATGAGGCTCATGCTGCAACACAGTGCGAGTTGCAGCAAACCATTGGAATGTTGAAAATGAGCTTCCTGTGCTTGGACCAGTCTGGTGGAGCCCGGCAGAGGGCATCAACGATGGAGCTCATCCCATGCAGCAGTGCAGGACTGATATTCTGGACCAAGGTCTCCATGGTGGTCGCCATCCTACCAGTGTTGACCTTGGTGAATTGACAGGCTGCCACTATCACCTCAGAATGAAGGCAGACAGACTCCTCCAACATGCTCTGCAATCTGAGGAATGCAGCAGACATCCTTTCCTGATGTTCCCGAGCTTGCCTTTGCAGCGCCAGCAACCTGAGGTACGACTGAGTCCAGAGGCTCCTCATCTGATTTGGACTCAGCAGATTTCTGGTCTCCAGCAGTTCCCAGAGTGCTAGAGACCTGGAAAATCCTTGCCACTGCCTGCTGTGGATCAGTCAGTGCCATGTGCTCACCAGATTGTGACCCTGAGGCTACTCTAGAACAAAGTCCCACCAAGGTGTGCGTCTCTGTGCTGATGGAGGGTGTGGGTGAGCGCTGTGACGGGTCTTCAGTGAATGTTTCATCATTCTTCTTCTGAGGTTTCTTCGAGCTTGAGTCGAAGACCTGGGTCATGGACACCCCCGGCTGCTTCCCAAATGTGCCAGCGAAAGCAAGGAGAAACAATTAGTGCTTGGCAGGGGACTGCGCAACAGGGGAACTAACTCACAGCATAGTTGTCTGATGGATGTTGCACTTCTGGATCCTCACTTGGTTGAGCACCGCCGATCTCACCATTAGCACAGGAACAGGCCAGATTGCTGATCAGCTGGATGGCTCTATTTTCAAAGTCTGTTAGGACCTTTGAGGTCAAGCATTCCTCCACCAGTCTGCGACCTCTCCCTTTCGTTGTGCGCCAACTTGTCCTGCATGAATACAGATGATGGGAGTGTAAGCAGGACGCCTGCCAGGCCAGATGATAAGGATGCCTGGCAGGTGTGGGTGGTGAGTGGTACCATGGACAGGATGAGGACACGACGTGCAGGGAAGATGAAGGTGTGTGTGTGAGAGTGAATGGTGATGTCCCTTGAACTGGCAGTGAGTGAGATCCCTGTGGATATGTGATGGGTTTGAAAGTGTGAGATTTGAGAGTGATGAGAAGAGTGCATTAGCCTGGCAGTACAGAGAAGATCATTCATCCTCTTTTGGCACTGGGTGGCTGTCCTCTTTTGCAGGGCATTGGTGCTGGCCACCACTGCCACCACCTCACATGCTGGATTTGTCACCTTGCTTGCTGGCCCTGGCCCAGACTGGAGGGGGTAGAGGACTTCACGACAGGCCTCCACTGTGTTCAATAGGCACTCGAGGGTGATGATGCTAAATTTGGGGGCAGCATGTTTCCTCCCTTTGGCAGCCATGAGTTTCCAGCAGCTTCCGATGCCTTAGAGAGGGCTAGCTCTGTGCAGGGGTGCCCAGATTACTGGAGGCCTGAGGTGATGGCAGGGCTGTCCAGTCAGAGGCCTGTTTCCCGGGAATGCGTTACTAATGGAAGCGGAACGTGTCGGGAATGGGACGATATGGCACAAAAACCCGTCATTGTGGCCGGCGGGTTAAATGTCCTTTTTCCTGCCTGTTACCGCACTTAGTGCAAATCTGGGATGATTCCGCCCTTTGTGTGTATTTTAGCAGGAGACTTAACATTTTATTATGAAGACAGTACTCTCCATTAACCTGAGGTGCCAGTCTAGATTAAATGTTTAAACCTATAAGAATAGGATTTGACCTCATATCTTTCCACCTCAAAAAGGCTAAAAATGCTACCTCTCACAGCCAGTTAAATGCCTCATTATCTCACCGACTAGCACTTTGACAGAATTACTGCAGATGTGACTTGATTGGCTACATAATTGGACAGGTAGTTGTTTTTGCACTGTGGTGAAATCCCATTGAAGTTTCAAAGTTCCTTCCTGCAGATTCACTAGAAAAAGTTGCATGCTATTGCAACACATCTTCCATTTCTAAGAATTTCTAGCTCTTACTGTTAGTATAACTAAACTATCAGTAGACAAGTGAGAACTATATGCAAACTAGGACATTGGCCTTAGAATGAAACACTTTACTATATATCTAGAAATGTTAACCACATTCTCCTATTAGATTTTCCGTGTCTGATTGGGGTAGACACGTTCAGTGGCACGATTGGAAAATCTTGCAAGAAGGCCCTATCCATGTTTCCAGGTGACGTAAATCCAGGATGCGATTGTCCCCTCCCTCCGTCAATGGCGGGCTGTGTTTCCCAACATCAAACATCTGGAACTTAAATTTTATTAAATTTGCACCTCAATATTGTGGCCACGTGTCAGAATCATCCCCCCTACGTCAAATTTAAATCTCAGGTTGACGTGACTTCAGAACAGTGTGATTTACAACTGCCTTTATAAGGTGTGCACTTGGCAACCTGAACTTCCAGGCGAACTTGGAGGTGAGTGCACACAATTTAGCATAGCACTCATGAGCATCCCCCCATTGGAACTGAAGGAGGTGGCGCCGTGGATTCGGTGCAGTGTGGTGGGGGGGGGGAGGGAGAGGGAAGGTATCACAGGCAAGTCTCCAAAGTTGCTTCTTTGTGACTGGCTTTCAGTGTGGTGCTGGGGCAAGGGCTTCAGTGGGTTGGGGGCACAATGCAGCACTGAGGGGAGCTGTGACTTTGGGATGGGACAATCATTGTGGGCAGAGGTTTACGCACTGCATACCAGGAGAGGCCCTGGACTATGACTCGGTCCCTGCACAAAGTGAAGTCACAAAGTTTCACTTCTGTATGACACGAACACACCTCATTATAACAAGGGGCCATAGACAAGGAGACATGATGATGAGTGTTATTTATATTGGTGAACGTTATGTATAAGTAATTAACACACGTACCCACATTGTACAACTATTTCTTCTTGACTTTCCTAACTCTGCTGTTATGTCTTGGTGCATCCCCGACAACCACAGCGGTGTTGGAGGCAGCCTGCTGACTGCTATGCCTTGTTGCCTGTGCTGACCTTGATGGGCGTCCTCTGGAGGCTGAGACCTGGAGGGCCCCGGCCTGCTTTTGGGGTCCTGCTGTGTGGCAGGTCCACTCTCCTCGCCCTGCACAGCTGGAGCTGCTGGGGTCACAGGACGAGGGGATTTAGATGGGCCAGTCACTCCTGCAGTCACCTGGGTGGATGGCACCGATCCTCCTCCCTATGGGTGCCCGAGTGCCCAGGCTGACTCCTTGAGAGGAAGGGGCAGCTGGAGATGCCCTGCCCCCTCGCGTTGGAACTGATGAATGACAGCAACTGCTTCAGAATGGAGTGCAGCTCCTAGAGCAATGCAGGACTAATATCCTGGACCAAGGTCTCCATTGTGGCTGCCACCCTGTCAGTTTGACCCCAGTGTGTTGGCATGCTGGTACTATCAGCTTGGTCTGAAGGCGAATGGATTCTTCCATCATGCCTTGCAATCTGAGGAATGCAGCAGACATCCCTTCCTGATGTTCCCGAGCTTGTCTTTGCAGCTACAGCAACTAAGGTAGAATCGAGTCCAGAGGCTCCTCATTTGGCTCGAACTCAGCGGATTCCCGGTCTCCAGCTGTCCTCTGAATGCCAGCACCCTGGGATGTCCTTGCCTCCGCCTGCTGTGGATCAGATAAGTGCGATGTTCTCGCCAGACTGTGACCCCGAGGCTACTCTAGCACTTGGTTCCACTGAGGTGTGTGTCTCTTTGCTGTGAAGGGTGTAGGTGAGCAATGTGATTGGTCTTCAATTAGGGTGTCATCAGATTCCTCTTCCAAGGTGTATTTGGGGCTTGATCTGAGGGCCTGGCTTGTGGATGCCCTTGGATAATTCCCAGATGTGCCTGCGAAAGAAAGGATAGATCATTTCTACATGGCAGGGGACTGCGGAACAAAAGATATCACTCAGAGTATGGCTGTGCGACGGATGTTGTAGCACAGGATCCTTATTTGGTTGAGCGCCTCCAGCCCCACCGTCAGCATAGGAGCGATCCACATCCTCATCGACCAGATGGATGGCTCCATTCTCAAAGTCGGTCAGGATCTTCAGTTGAGGCATTCTATCCCTGAACTGGGATCTTTCCCTTTTCTTATGAGCCAGCTTGCCCTGCATGAAGACAGATGGAGAGAGTGGAAGCAGGATACCTGCCAGGTCAGATAAGAAGGATGCCTGGCATATGTGGGTGGTGAACGGTGCCATGGATGGGATAAGGACACGATCCACAGAGGAGATGACAGTGTGTGAGAGAGAGTGAGTGGGTTTGCGAGTGTTTGAGTTGAGACTGATGAGAAGGATGACTTACCCTGGCGTAACGGAGGAGATCATCTTCTTCCTGCACTGGTTGTCTGTCCTCTTTTGTAGGGCGTTGGTGCTCACCATCGCTTCCCATGCTGGATTTGTTACCAGCCGGGGTAGAGGACTTCACGGTGGGCCTCTACTGCATTCAGGTGCTCGAGAGAACTGTCACTGAATTTAGCAGCTGCATGTTTCCTCCTTTTGGAAGCCATGACTTTTCACAAGCTCTTGATCCCTTAGAGAGTGGTAGCTCTGCATAGAGCTATAAACATGGCACCCAGATTACAGAAGGCCTGAGGTGACAGCGGGGTGGGCCAATCAGAGGCCGCCCCACCAGCGATCCAACGTGAAACCTGTGCCTCTCAAATTTTTCAATGAAGTGGCACACGATATGGAGGAAAATACTGCCATTGCCGTCGGTGGCTCATTCTCCGATTTCCCTGCCCGCTTTTGGACTTTGCTTATTTCACTGAAAATCCCAGCCTATGAAACTTATGACCAGGCTTTTAAATCGAATTTATTTTGCTAGAAAACAAAATCATGTGATTATCTTTCTTGTTGATGGATTCTGCCCTTTCAAATTTCTCAGCAAGTTAAGCTGGAGTATTACCTTCACCTACTGGACTCTCACCCTGGACCTGTTGTCCTATTGCATTCCACTCCCCCCTCTGACTTTGACGGTTTCCCCTTACCACCAGTACCCTTAGTTTGCACCCCCAGGATGCCACTGTCAACTCCACCGATCCCACCCTCTAAAACACTCTGCCACTTCCCTGGACACCCCCACCATCTTCCCCAGGCACCCCTCCACCCACCTCCCCTGTAAGCCTGGCTCCCCTGTCCAGCCTTGGAGCTGCCTGTGATACATGCACCCAAATTAAAAGGTAGATGAAAGGAGCATCTATGTACCTCGAAGTTGTTGATGAAGTGAAACTCGCCAGGTACATGCTGCCTATGTGAAACAGACTATTCTAATTATCCGCTGGTGGGGCATTTAATTTAAAAGGGGAAAATGTGATTCCATCAAGGTAGCCTTTTAATGAGCATGCAAATGAATGCAAATATGGTTCCTGACAGATCAGTGGGAAAGTCGAGCTGCCTTTAACCCGCCACCAAAGTCAGGAGAACAACATTCCAAACGGATTTCCCAATGGCAGGAAACTCTGACTTTTCGCTCCAAATTTTGTACCCCCCTGTCTGCCAAGGTTCCCATCACGGGAGCAGAAAATTTCACCCATGACTGGATGGTAGAAAATCTGCATCAAATAGTCAAATGCATTCAATTTTCATTACTGAAACTTTGTAGGAACCAATCAGGGTCAATCTTAGATAGTTTAAAGGCTTAGCTTATCATGGAACTTCAGGCACAAGCAGAGGAAAAGAGTTTAGTTGTAATACAGCCAATAAAAAAAAACACCCTAAACAGCAGCACTTGAAATATATTGCTCCTGTCCAGTCTCAAGACTATTAGGACTTCCTGTCCCAGCAACACTTCACTCAAAACTGTTCCCTGACAAGACCCATTGCCTGCAGGGGAACAAGGAAAGAAGATACGGTTGTAGACTATTAGGCCCCAGGCATCCCAGGAACTTGTGTTGATGCTCAAATGAGGAAAAGAAATGGCCTTATCTCAAAGTCTTTGGCTTTCCCCCAGCTGTGGCAGAGGGATGAAGAACTGTAGGTGCAGGCCACAGAAAAACGTTTTCTAGGCACCCAGCACATGAGCAATCTAATGAAGCAGGAAACCTCATTTGTATTGCATCAACTGACCTGCACTTACAGACAAGTGATCTGGATATTCAAGAATTAAAATGCATTTTTAAAAAATTACATAGATTTGCAAAGAGGCTTCAATGCAGAAATAGGCCATTCAGCCCAAATGGCCTCTGCTGCCAATGATGTTCCACCTGAACCTTCTCTTACCCTTCTCCATCTAGTCCCATAAGTATTTCCTTCTATTCCGTTTTTCCCTCATTTGCTTAAATGCATCTATTCTATTTGCCTCCACTGCTCCCTGGGGTACTGCAGCCCATATTCTTACCTGTCTTTGTGTGAAAACGATTTTCCTTGAATTCCCTGTTGGAATCAGCCAGATTTGCCCCAGGGAAACTGATACAACAACTACCTGGGTGCAGGCAAGCTCTAAGCCCTTCCCCAAAACTAGAGTTTACCACAACATGGGCAGGTGGCTGGCAGAGGTGAGGTTGAGGTGATGTTTGCATTCACCTGATCCACACTAATGAAGTGTCTCCCCACTGATCACAGAAACATCGGTGATATCTGTGTTGCAGGCATAGTCCGGCATGATGCCAGCATCACCTCTGTAATTGTGACGTGAACCATTTTGGGGTCAATTTGGCAACAAGAGTTTGATCTTTGGAACACTAAAAGGGAAATCATGTGACTTATGTCTGGAAACTCAGGCAAAACAATTTTCCTGCTGAAATATTTTTTCCATAAATGTTTACATGGACCACATCCAAATGAAGCATTGGTCAATTTTACCTGGTGGCAAAGTATTAGCTGCAGTTGAAGACAGCATACTGCTTTCACGTACAGCTGCCATTCCAAGAAGGTAGCACCTTTGTTTACGTAGCTCTTCCTCTCGCTGTAGAACTTCTCTGATCTCTTGACTAAGGATGGACTGAGATCCATGTGAACGGAGCTTGAAGAAGGGGTTCTTTTGCAATTTCTCCTCTGTCTGCAGAGATGAGATGGATGACAGTGCAAAGTCTGTGGAATGCCGTAGGACCACATCTGGTGTTTCCAGTATTACAACATTAGCAGTTTCTACAGTTGGATATTTAAGCTTCAGTACAGCATCAGTAACTCCTGCCTTGTCTTCCTCTGAAGAAGTTAATACACCATTTTCCAGTCTAAAATTACCAACATTCATTTCGTTATTGGAGGGATGCTTTTTCATTGTAGAAGGTGTACCCAACAAAGAGGCAGGAGTATTAATATGGGGGATAAACATTTTACTGTTTGATGGCAATGGGAAAGGATAATGTTGTTCGAAGAACTTCCTTCTCTCTTCAATCTCTGGGATCAGGCTTTTGTCACTTGTTCCCTTTATCTTCCCTTGCTGGATGAGGTCTTCCTCCCGTTGGCGCTCAAGTAAAATTTCACGCTGCATCTGCATCTCCGCTAATTGATTATTTTTAACTTTTGCTGAAGGGGCGGGAACAGGCGGAAAAGTAAATGGCCGAGTTTTGATTTCTACATATTCTTCAGAGCAAGGATGTTTTTTAATGCCTCTGGCCTTCTTTAGACTTTCTTCCCGTTTCACACCCAGACGGATCTCTCTTTCGATTGGAGTTTCAGATTTTCCATTTGTTATGGACACAGAACTTGAAGTTTCATTCTGAAATATGGTGTCAGTTAAATTCCCAGCTTCCGATCTACAAGTTGAGTCATCTAGACCAGAGTCGCTCCCTTCTGAGCATGCACTAAAATCTGCTATGTTCAATAACAGGTTCTGCTCGAAATCCCTCATTGCACCTTTATTCTCCTGTAATGCTACTGTGTCCTGTTTATTATTTAGGTTTGTTAAACTTCTCCAGCATTCCACTTCATCAATTTTGATTTCTACTGGTGTGCTGCTTCGTATTTTATCTTTAGAAAAAGATGCAGAATGTGGAGGGGTTGCCTCCTTTATCAGTTTAGTAATGGAAGTGCCATCTGTGCTGTCTTTAGTAACACGTTTTGTTATGCTTTTATTCTTCTGCTGCTTGACTGGTGGCCTATGGCCATGTGCTTTGCTAATCTCTTCCAGCAGCAACCACTGTCTGCGGGCAGCAGCAAAATCCACATGTTCTGTGTCAACATTTTCAGAGGCTTTAGTCTGGCTTCTTTGGCCTGGGGTTTGTTCAGCAGATCGGGTTTCAGTATTGTTGGATGTACCCTTCACTTCATCGTTCTGGTTAGGGTTACTTTTTAGTGACCTGTGCTCTAGCTCCATTACTTCAAATGCAATTTTGTTACTTAGGGAAGTCACACTTCCATTAGACCGACTTTCATGAATTAAGTCATTTGTATGTTCCTTGCTGGATTTGAATTTGTCTGCATGGGCAGATTCTAAACCATCCTCATATTGCATGAGAGTGGTGCCTGGCAAAAATTCATTCTGAATAGCTGATGAACCGGCTTCTGGCTCTCTTTGATACATCATACTTTCATTTGATATTTGATTACCATGACTGGTCAAGTAAGTTAGACCAGTGGCTGATAGATCCATCAAGCCTTTATCATCCTGTGGAATGACTAAAGGAGTTAAACTTTCTATGGTCAATTTACTTAAATCAATCACTGAGAAATTTTCAACATTTTCTTCCCATTGTCTGACTTCTGATAAGGTTTCCAGTATTCCTTCATTTAGCTTGATTAATGATGAATTTTCTGGTGAATATTCTTCTGATCTTGTGACTGCAGGAGTGGCTGTTTCATTTTCAGCTTCGTTGGTAGTTTGGAAGGCCTTCGACATTTCTTTCTGGTTGAGTTTAGCTTCAACTGTTGCAGCTGCAGTCACTGTAAAAGGTTTGCTGGCAATGTCCTGACCTAACTCTAAACCTTCCACTGCCACTGATTTAGCACCTGCTCCGCCCAGTACCTCAGTTGAAGAATCTTTGAAGTTGTCTTTATGAATAATGGCATAAATCACTTCTGGCATTTCATAGGATGAAGGCATGGTTTCAAATGCTAAAGGTACTTGCATTGGGTGATCTAAATCTTCAATTTTGAAAGGAAGTTTTATGCCATTTGCATTGTCATTATGATGTCCATCACTGACTTCTTTTCCATTTTCCACTACAGTAGGATCTGCTGTTAATATGCAAGTATCCAAGATTTGCTGCTGGTCATTTAACCCAGAGTATTTTCTTTCAGTAGTCACATTAACATTTCCTTCATGAATAGTGCCATTTTCTGTTACTTCTGTTTCCATAGCAATAGATTCGGGCACACAAGTGCTTTTAGATTCCGAAACGTCCTCACTGGTTTCCATAGTTACAGCTGGTGTACAAGTATCTCCCATGCCAACATTTTCTTTCAGTTCCTCTCCATTCTTCTTCCACTTGGCCAGGAAACCACTTGGCTACAAAGATAAACATACATGTAAATTACCAAAATGCTTACAACTTGGTTTGATCAAATTTCTCAAGAAACAACACAAGATATTCATTCCAGAAATTGTATAGGAATTTCCAACCTTTGGTTAAGCTGTTAAAGTAAAGCCCCATCTACCCTCTTAAGCTGATAGAAAATAAAACACAGAACTATTCAAAGAGAAGGGGAATTCTCCTGATTTCCTGGACAACTTTTATCCTTCAGCCACTTAAAGCAGATTATTTTATAATTCATTTCATTGTTGGTTGTGGCACTTTGCTGTGTACATTTTGATGGCCTGGGGTTTCTATACCACAACAGGAACCACGATTCTAAAGTACTTCATTGACCATAAAGTGCTTTGGGACCACCCTACGTTATTAAAAGCGTTATATATAAATGCAAGTCCTTTCTTTAATACTTCAGAATCTCCATCATTATATTCACAAAATGATTGTACCATTAACCTTAGAAATTCAGTAACTTGCAGTGTTTTCAGATTATCACAATGATAGAACTGGAGACAGGATACCAGATTGACTGTTGAATAGTGCTGTTGATTTTTCTCAAGACATGAAAAATAACTTGTCTAAGACGAGTTTTAAAAATTCTTTGAGGAATTCTTCTTTGAAACGTGTTCTCTAAAAATGCCACATACTGTATATCTTTCACTAGCTAGATATATATGAGTAGGCAGGGTGTGCTTGGTCCTCTGTATAGCTATATTTTGAAGTCCTAAGCCAGTGGCCAAAGTTCTGGACCCCTAATTTTCATCCCTTTGTAGGGTGGGTGGGAGGAGGAAAATGTAGCCGAGTTTCTCTCAGCAATCATCTCAACAAAGCTCATTCAATAGTTGCTCTAACAAACTGCAGAGCCTGGGAAATACATTATTACCCAGATAAACAAAAATATCAAAGTATGAACAATTTAATGATACAAAAATGCACATAAATTTTTGTAGCTCCATTAATTTCTTGTACAAAAATAACAATTCAGAAATAAAAATATGATTCAATTGGTAAAGTGGAGTTATTTCAAAATCCCAGAGGGAAACTTTAAACAACTGTCATAACCTATAATTTTAAGTGTTACGTTTGAGATGCGACTGTAAATTCAGGAATCAGACCACCAGTTCTCGACGTTTTACATCAAACTAAATGAAACATTTTATTTATTTACACAGGTTAGAATATATATGCACACATGACTACAAATTACTACTACCATAACTTTTTTTTAACAAATTCTCAAACAAATCTCCATTAAGGCAACAGCAACCCATAGACTTAACCAAATATCAGACAAAGCATTTTCACCTTACAAATTCAAAAGGAGGTTCTTTCACTTTGGTTCCTATGGAGTGAGCTGGAGGCTTAAGATGTCTTTTGATTTCACATTGCCTCTGCCCTGCACACCTGAAAACTACTGAAATTATACCTACCACCACTGATTGAATGCAAATTCTCATTGTATCAACAACCTCTGAACTAAACCTCTCTAACAATAAAACCCCTTTCATAGTAACAATTTTATTCGTAATATAAACATATTGCTTGGTAGCTGCTAGAAAGGCACCAGTTTTCACCCACTTCTTGAATGCTCTATTCAAAAAATGCAAATGCACACTATCTCTCTTACATATCAAAGCTAGTACCCATCAAAGCACCCAGACTAGCTGGCTTTACTCCAATTAAGACACACCCGCAGACTAAACCTCTATTTTAAAAGAAAAATGTTTTCCAAAATATTATATACATTAATAGCTTCATGAAATGAAGTTTAATGGAAGTAATGACTGATATATAGTAAAGATTTTAATAGGCATAATTAAATATTAGCAGACTGTCAAGCTATTATAGTACAATGCTTTTTCACAATACTTACTGAATCTAGTTTTGACCTGATGCCCTTCTGATACTGGCACCTGCTCCAACTTCAGTGGCAAAGCCTCCTGCTATATTGCCTTTACACTCTAGAACTCTCCATAAATTCACCTCACTATCTTTCTTCCTATCATCAAAAGCCTCCTCAAAATCCATCTCTTCAAAAATGCCTTCGCTTACCTCTTTGAACTTCCTCTACTACAGCTTAGCATTTTTTCTCTCTCTGTTATGTTTGGAATGTTTATAATATCAGCAGCACTATAAAAGTTACTTTTAAAGAAAAACTATGCTTTTAACTCCCAAGAATGCCAAATGTACAGTTTACATGGCATGCTTACAAATACAATTGTTCCTCAAACAGTATAATTTCTGGACCCTGTAAAAATCTGCTAAAAAATGCTTTTCCTAAATTCACACCTTTTTAATATCTAGATGGAAATGTGTTCTAGTAGTCAGCCACAATTCACATTAGAGTAATTTGAGAAAAAGGTAACCCTCAATTATTGCTGTTTCATACATTATCCTGGTTTTCAAAATACTATTAAATACAGTATTCTTTCTGAAGTTCACTAACACTTGGCCTAATTGCAGATAAGTGTTTCACTGAGCTATTTAAAATATTTATTGTGAAATACTTGGTTTAGCATCCACAAATTCTAGTTGTACAAAAATTGTGGTCAAATAGAACACAAAATCACTTGACACAAAGTACTGGTTTTAGACCCACATTTCTCAATCTCAAGCTGTATGTGCTCTTGCCTACAGGATCTTTTACTATGAGGTCAATTAATCCAGTCTCATTACACAGTACCAGGTCTAATATTACCTGTCCCCTGGTTGGTTTCAGAATGTATTGTTCTAAACTGTCCCGAATATCATCCACTAATAATCACCCACGATTATTAGTTCCCTACTTACAAGCCCCTATTATTTATTTATTTATACTCAGTCCTATAGAATTGCTACTGCTGGGGAACTCTCAACTACTCCCACCAGTAATTTCCTTCATTATTTCTTATCTACACCCAAACTTTCTTTAAAACAAAAACGTTGTGGGATGTGGGTGTCAATAGCTAGGCCAGCATTTATTACCCTTAAGAAGGTGGTGGTAAGCTGCCTTGTTGAACCACTGCAGTCAGTATTCCTTATAGACTTTCTAGCAATGGCTAGGCCATTTCAGACCGCATTTAAGAGACAAACATATTGCAGTGGGTCTTGAGTCACATGTAGGCCAGCCCAGGTAAGGGCAGCAGATTTCCTTCCACAAAGCACGTTAGTGAACCAGATGGATTTTTACAACAATCGACAATTTTGAATTCAAATCTGCCTCGGTGGGATCACCCTGGGTCTCTGGATTTCCAGTCCAGTGACAATACCATGACGCCACCACCTCTCATGATTCTATGTCTTGAGTTTCTGAACCTTGATTAACAGAATTACCCCAATTCTATTTCCTTTCTTTCTATCCTTCCACAATGTCAAATACACTTAATATTCAGGCCCCAGCATTGTTCAATATTCAGGCCCCAGCATTGTTCACCTTGTAAACATGTCTCTACAATGGCGATCATATCATACTCAATTTCTATTTCTGCTATTAATTTATCCATCTTTATATGAATGCTCAAAGCATTCAGAATAAAAGCCTTTATTTCTGTCTTCTTAGCATTTTTTCCTACTCTGACCTTATTTGCTGGTGCGTTCTTGTTTGTAAGCTTTATGCCTTCCTGTCACACTCTGGTTGTCATTACCCATTTCACTACTTGCATTATCGTCTCGCCTTTTCTTTTTAACTTTCCAAATCTCCCCTCACATGAACCCGCCCCTCCATTATTCAGTTTAAAGTATTCTCTAAACCCTAGTTATATGATTCACATGGACACTGGTCCCAGTGTGGTTCAGGTGAAGAATGTCCCAATGGTACAGCTCCCTCTTTCCCTAGTACTGGTGCCAGAGCCCCAAGAATCAAAACACGTTTCTCCCACACCAATCTTTGAGCCCTGAATACAACTCTCTGATCTTATTTACCCTATGTCAATTTGCTCATGGCTCAGGTAGTAATCCAGAGATTATTACCTTCAAGGTTCTGCCTTTTAATTTAGCTCCTGACCGGTCATACTCCCTTAGGTAGGACGAGGGAAGAGGTTCTGTCTGCTATGACAGTGGTACCAATGTAGTCCATAGCAACAGGATCATTTCCATCCTGCTCCAAGTTCCTTTCCAGTTCTAAGGAGGTGTTCTTGACCTTGGCACCAGGCAGGCAATACAACCTTAAAGACTTACACTCTTTGCTGCAGAGAACAATATCTATGCTTCTAACCATACTGTCCCCTACTACTCCCTCCACTGGAATGGCCCCCTGCACCACAGTACTGTGGTCAGTTTGCTCATCCTCCCTGCAGTCCCTGCCCTTGTCCACACAAACTACAGAAACATCAAACCTGTTGGACAAGTGTAACTGCTGAGGTGCTACACATAGTAACTTTTATGAGGGAATGGGGAGTTGTACAATCCAAGCTTGCAGATAACATTAAGAGGTACAGTAAATTGTATAGCTAGGATCAGGAAATTCTAAAGGGAAATGGTCTGCCAGTGAGCCAAAACTGTGGCTAATGGATTTGAATGCAACGGGTGTGGGGAAGTTTGATATCATCGACTTTGAGTCAAGGAAAGACAAATTAGAATATTTTCTTAATGAAGAAAACTCTGGTGGGAGAAATTCACTTTGGACTAATGATTAGTGGTTTGCATAGATCAGGGTTTTGCAGTTTTGAGTTCTGTTCTCCTGGAGATGAGCAAGTCCCAGCCCTACAGGAGTGGCAGTGGCTCCATGGGAATGGTACACATTGGCCTCTCAGGATGTTAGAGTGTCTAATCTTTTGTCACCTTCCAAGCAAACAGCCACCATGCCAGAGTGTTTGGCAGCTGCAGAGATGCAGCAGTCTGGTGCTGGGCTTATGTGGATTTGAACACCCAGAACTCCCTGGAGACAAGCATATGAAGGGTTCCAACAGGAGCATTCTTCCACTAGCTTTGCTCATTACCTTGGAGTATGAGAGTTAGGAAAGCCTCCTATAAAGAAAAGTATTATATATAAAGACAAGAAGTACATTAGTTTTGAATAATAGCAATTAATGCTGAAAAAATTGCACTTTTTTGTTAAAGCTTTTTGTCTTGCACTCATCAGGATAATTTGCAAAAAATATGCCAATGTCAGGGAAAACATCAAATTTACACTGTTTGAGAAGTTGGTGCTGATTGGTTGGCAAGTGGACTCTGGTTGGCAAGTGGATACTGATTGGTAGAGGCATTGCAATGGAGCCTGCACCAGTTGATGGCAACTGACAGTTAACTGCCAAGCACTGTTTGAAATTTAAACCAAGCAACTTGAGTCTGATTGGTCATGGCATTGCCCTGGGGAATAAACCAGCGAGTGCTGTCTCTTTTGTTTAGTTGAAACAGGTGTGTACATGTTTTTTCTGCTTGCAAAGAACAGTTGGCAACTTGACGTTGCTGGTGCTGTTATATACCACTTGATTGCAACACCAATGTTCAACACTGGCGGGAGGGGATGTGTCCGTAATAAATAGAAGTCAAAAGAGAAAACCACAGGAACAAATTAGTGAAAGAAAATAAACAGGAGCAAGAATCAGATAAGGACAGAGTTGTAGGGAAACAAATGCAGGAATGGAAGAAGCTTGGATAAAAAATGAATGAGGAAGAAAGCAGTCAGCTGAACCATGAACAGAAAGGGTTAAAACACATACATGGTTTTTGCTGCAGAGATTACTTCAGTAGAATGGTTAAGACTGGTAAATCTCAAAACGTAAATCACAATTATTAAATCAACCCATTTATTTCCAAATCACTGAATAAGATCTGCCCTCCCCTGTGGGCAATGGCAGGGTCAAGATTATGCAGCATTTTTATACATCCTATCGGCTACCTCCAGTGCAAAGGTGAAAGGAAACACAGCTTAAACTATATTTTCAAAAACAGAGTATGATCTACTAAATTCAAAGCACCTCATAATTAGTTATTTTAAGCACAAGACTCCTAATTTGCAGTGTTTGTGCGAATTAATCAAAATGGTTAGTATCTTAGTTCTGTGCAAGAATTCTTTAGAATCATTGTATGGACTGTAATAGGAGTCATCAGAACAGTAGAAATATAGTTTGTGTCAGTTTTCAAAATTGCATCTAAAATGATAGACACTTTTTTTTTTAAATGTTACTTTGAGAAGTCACAGGATCTTGCTGGGGACACAATAGCCTTGCATAACCAAGCACATAACGCAGAAAAAGGTCGTTTTACCATAGGTCTGGCAGAATAGTTCTTCAGATTTCAGTAATGAGTTTACATCATTTCACCAATCCTTAGGTTGTAAATTAATAGATCATTTCAAATTTGAGCTTTCTGTAATCAGGAGCGTCGTACGAAAGTTTTAAAATCATATTAGATTGGAGCTAAACCCACTCAAATCCAGGTGAGAGTAACAAAACTACTCAGCTGCTTACTTTAGCCCTTACAGGAGGTCAATAAATGTAACATTGCTACATATCAGATGTGACCTCCCTTCAAGTAACATTGTAATCAACTTGGTAAAACGTTAGAGTAAAAAACACTAAGTATACAATTTTAGGATAAAGTAGTTCTCTTGATTAGATTAAACAGGAATATTTTACCTAAGCAGCCTATAACACTGCTGGGAATGAGGAATGTCAGAAAATGTTACACAGGATCAAGTTCTTGGAAGTTTATTCAGACGTCAGGTAAGTTCCATAATGCTTGCAATTTACCAGAATTAAATACTGACTGAGAAAAAAGACTTTCATTTCTATAATGCCTTTCACCATCACTGGCCATCTCAAATTGCTTTACAGCCAACTAAGTATTGTGGATTGCGGCATATAAGATGTCCTTTGAAAAATCCTTCCAAAGAGCAGTTTTTGACTTATGTGGTGATTATAAATGTGAACCGCTGCCACTGGTGTAAGTGGCTGCCATATAGTCCTGAGCTGAAAAATTAAGGCTGACTCCTAATGTGAGTATGGCCCTAAACATGTATTTATTAGCTGAAAAAATGGGGGAGGGTTGACTTATGCATGGCAATCTGCAGTACTTTCTGAAGTGCAGTCACCGTTGGCAGCCAATTTGCAGACAGCAAGCTCCTACAAACAGCAATAACGAGGAATTAGAAGAAATAAATGCATACTTACCTGGTCTTGAAAATTGCACTGACCCTTCTATTTGCTGGAGCTGCTTGGGACCTGCATTGAAAGCCTCCTCGCAGGCCCAGGGGGTGGGGGGGGGGGGGGGGGATCAGAGGTCAGGGTGGGTCGGGAGGGGTGGGGGGGAAGGTTGGAGGTCCAGGTGTGATCCATGGTCAGTCTAGATTTTTACAATAGTTACCCAGAAGTTAAGAGGTTTTAATTCTTCTAACTTTTTCTGAGTAACTATTGGTATAACCCTGGCAGAACCATGCGAAGTTTGCGATTTAAACTGCATTTTCAGATGGTTCCCAGCGCAGTGCAATTGTCCAGAGGAAGTGTGCACTTCTGGGTAATTGCCGTGCAAACCTCCAATAGGGATTCCCAGCGCATCTTTGGGGTATCCCCCAAATCTGACATTGGGCCATAACCTCCGAAAACCCCAATCTGCTTTTGTGATGTTGATGGAGGAGTAACTATTGGGCAGGACACTGGGGATAACTCTGCTGTTTATTTTCAAATAAAGAGATGGTGCCATGGGATCTTTTACATTCATCTGAATTGCCAGACTCTGATTAACATCTCATCTGAAATCTTTGACAGTGCAACGCTCCCAGAATACTGCACTGGAGTGTCAGCCTTGACTTTTGTGCTCCAGTCCTGCAGCCCTCTGACTTGGAGGCAACAGTACTGAGCCATGGCACCTATATTGTTAGCTCCAATGACGTTTATAATAACAGGAATATCTTTTAAAAAATGCCATTTTATTTTCATGCATGTTTACTGAGGGACAATGTTGGAAATAATTGCATAATCGTTGGTCACTTAGCACAAACATTTTCAGAATAGAATACGTGCCTGCTCTCAATCAAGGATTTACATTTTAATGCACTTACACAATGGGCAGAATTTTGCCCTTGATGGGCAGGCGGGCCCCACTGGGTTGGCGGCGGGCGGGCAGCTGATCCCCGCCGCCAAAACTTTGTGGGCGGGGCCAATTAAGGCCCACCCAGCGGGCCGTCCAACAGGAAGCGCTATGTACTTCCTGTGCGGGGGGGGGGGGGGGGGGGGGGGGGTGGTGTGCAGAAGAGGGGTTCCTCAGCTGTCAGAGTGCGTTCCTTCATGCCTGCGCACTGCTCCCTGAGACTAAGTGCTGCCTCAGGGAGAGCGCTGACAGTGTTTGAAACTTTAAAAATAGAAAAATAAAAAAAATTAACATGCCCCCCTCATGTGACAATGTCACACGAGATGGGACATGTTAATAAATATCACTAAAACTTTATTAAAGTTTTTAAAAACAGACATGAAACCTCATGCCGCCGGTGGATGAGGTTTCATGTTTTTTCAGAAGCCCACTGGGGCTCCTGGCCTGCCCGCCAACCTTAAGGTTGAATGGGCAGGGCCTTTAATTGGTTTAACTACCCTGTCAGAGGCCCCAATTGGCCATTAACAGGTCGGCGGGTGGACAGCTGATCGCGCTGTCCGCCTGCTTTCCTGAATATTTAAATGGGGAGGGATGATGTTGGGGGTTCCCCTCAATGTCATCCCGCGTCAGCGAGCGGGCCCCGCCCCCAACTCACCGACGGAAAAATTCTGCCCAATGCCTCTCGGTTACATCTTCCATCAGATTGCCACAAAATATTTCATATCAACAGGAGAACAACAGAGGGGTCCTTTAATATGATCTATACTGTTTCCACTGTTTTCCCAATGTTCAGTCAGGTTGGAATTTGGTTTTTTTGTGCAATGGCAGGAAGATTGGCAGCATGCATAGTATCCTTAATAACATGTGCTCTCCTTGTTTGGTTATATTTGGTGTTTTGTTTCTTTCACATAAAGCTACAAAGTTTTCTTTCCTTGGTTTAAGTTAGTAAAGTCCAAGGTGGAAGGGGCTGCAGAAAATGCCACTATCCTGCTGCCAGGGTATACTGGCAGTGAAGCAGCTACCTCAATATATCTGAGGCGCAATGCCGAAGGAGGCTCTGCCTCTCCAGGGAGACCATGACCTCCATCTATCAGATGATTGGCCCTGCGATCAGCTCCAACAGTGTGGGTGGACACCCCATGCCAGTGGCGCTGGAGGTTACAATGGCCCTCAACTTCTATGCCTCCAGCTTTTTCCAGGGGTTGGTGGGTGGTGATCTTTGTGGAGTTTCCCAATCAGCTATCCACAGTTGTGTCAGGCTGGTGACAGATGCTCTGTTCAGGCGTGCAGTGACTTTCATTCACTATCGCCCGGACGAGGCCAGCCAGGCACAGAGAGCCAGAGGCTTTGCCACAATTGCTGGGTTCCCCCACATCCAGGGTGCAATTGACTGCACAAGTGGCCATCAAGGTGCCAGCGGGTGAGCTGGGTGCCTTCGTCAACAGGAAGGGATTCTACTCCATGAACATGCAGATAGTATGCGACCATAGGATGCAGATTCTGCAAATCTGTGCAAGGTACCCATGGCAACTCCCATGACACTTATGTCCTGAGACACTCCCAGGTGCCAAGGCTCTTCAGTGCTCCAGCCTGACTGGGTTGATGACTGCTAGGCAACAAGGGCTATCCCCTCAAAAGGTGGCTCATGACACCTGTCCGCCGTCCAAGAACAGAGGCCGAGCAGCGGTACAATAGGAGCCATGCCTCCACAAGGGCGGTGGTAGAGAGGACCATTGGTCTTCTCAAGATGCCCTTCCAGTGCCTGGACCATTCAGTGGGCGCACTGCAATACCCCCCAGATCGTGTGTCACTGATAGTAGTTGCATGCTTTGCTCTCCACAATCTGGTGCTAGAAAGGGGGATGCAGTGGAGGAAGATCTTGACGCACCTGCTCTGGCAACAGACGATGAGTCCAGTAGTGTGTCCGAGGACGAGCACAATCAAGAAAATTGCTGAGGGGATAGACGCCGACCTGGGCAACCTCCAGGGAGGCAGGGATACCCGGGATGCTGTGATCCAACACTCCTTCAACCAACCCATCAAAGAACCACCACCACATGCCAGGGCTGCAGGCTCCATACTCGATACTGACAATGCATGTTGTTCACCAAGCAAATGTTCCTATGTGTCGTTTCAATAAAGTTCAATGACAAATAAGTCACTCAATAACATCATGGGTTATCCTGCACCTGCAGAACTAATGGAGCACCCAGAGGCTTGTTGAACACAAACACATTTAATGGTGTGGTGCCTAACATGCATAAAACAAATTAAATGGAAAGGTGTTCTCCATCACACCTAATAATAATTCATGTAAAAGTAGGGGAAAAAATAATTACCAGTGATAAAGCACCTTAAGCACAACATGGGCTTAAGTTTTCATTTGCGGGTGCTACATCTAGGTGCTCCCCCTTCTCTGGCACTGGCATTGGAGACAGCCTGCTCACTCTGCTGTCCTGTTGGCTTTGATAACTTTAGGGGCGTCCTCTGACCCATGGAGCCTGCACAGGCCTTGCCTGGGAGGGAGCAGCCAGTTCCATGGCTGGCATCTCCCCAGCCTCATTGGATGCCACAGTCACTGGCAGTGAAGCAGAGGAGCTGCTGCTGTCATCTGGAGCACCCCAAGAAGCCCACAGAGACAACAGGCAGCTCGTGCGCCAACATCAGGTCGCTTTGGACCTCCCTGCTCACCACTGATGGATGGGCACCCAGCTGGGATACTGGGTGCCCAATCCATCTCCCACACTGATAGGGTGCCCTCATCTTTCCATTATCAATGGAGATTTCATGTTCAAGTCTCACATCAATATAGCGACTACAATGGAATGGTTGCTTTAACAGACGCTCTGAACTCAAGAACACTGCACTCCTACCTCCCTGTGGCACTGCAGTCGGTTGACCTAGGTGCTTTGCGCCTCTCCAGCTCCAGGGCCTGCTGTGCATATCTACTCCTCCGCCGGTCTGCAATCTTTCTGCATTGTTATGGGATGGCTTCTCCCGAAAGGACAGAGGAGTATTAATTAGTCTACCCTGTACCTGCACTGCCATTGCAGACTGGCTAACCCCACCTGAGAAATATCTCACGGGGCTCAGCTGATTTGAGAGCCTGGAGCTGTAAGACAC
Source organism: Carcharodon carcharias (assembly GCF_017639515.1). Classification (NCBI taxonomy): domain Eukaryota; kingdom Metazoa; phylum Chordata; class Chondrichthyes; order Lamniformes; family Lamnidae; genus Carcharodon; species Carcharodon carcharias. Next base: position 94,739,417 of record NC_054482.1, read on the forward strand.
TCATTCCAAGCAGCCAGGCCTCACCCCCTTGCCTAGATGCTGCCTCATTGACATTTGCGACTCACACTCTAGAACTCTGAGGTCCGGTGGGGGTGGGGGAGGGGGGGTACTCCTAGCTGCTGTGCTAAGTGACCCATGCCAACACGGTACTCGCCCTTCTCGATCACAGGAGATAATTGAAGCGCTTACGGCACAGCACCCACGTGCGCCTCACCACATCATGGGAGCTCACCCTGGGTGCCACCTCCTCCCGTCTCTCGGGACAAGTATATCCCAGCGTGTTGCCACCTCCTCCAGGGAGGGCAGTGAGACACTCATTGGAAAAACGCGGGGCCGACTGCCCCACAGACCTGCCCTCCCGCCTGCCCTGTTCTACACTGAGGTTCTCCATACAAGGTTCCTCCGAGTCACTGGCAGCCTTTGTTTGACTCCTGCGGCTGCTTTTGAATCGGCTGCCGGGTCACCATTAGACCTGGTGAAAACTGAGCTCCCACCCCCGCCTGCCCCTTCTCGCTGATGCCGCTGTCGCGTAATACACAGAGGATCTGGCAGAGATACATGAGGGAATGTATGCCTGGGTTCCTGGGGATGCACTCGGACCTGCAAGCCCCTCAATTGGCCTGCCCCTCATAAAATGGTGGTGCAGAGCTGATCACAGGCGGCGGTTGGGTTCCTGACCCGTCCTGCTCACTCCTGCCGAATGTAAAATCCTGGCCAAAGTCTTCAATGTGGTTCACATAAGCCTATTTCCTGAATCATAATTTGTATTTCAACATCTTATAATGGCAAGGTGCTAAGTGAACATTTTTGCAATTGGAGCAGCCTATATACGCATCATACTGTAGTTGCAGGCCTCTCGCTGTTAGATGGGGCAAGCTGCCCAGCTTTGCTGCCATTTTATTTTTGCCTATTTAAAATCAGCTATTTAAAACTCCTTGCTTATCCAGTCCACTCACATACACCTGATTTTGGGCCTTGGCCTACCCATATCCATCTTTGGTTGGATGTCCTTCATCACAGAGAGTGATTGGCTGGTCTCAAGCCAGGTGCTTGCAACTATCTATTCAAGTGATCCATTTACCATCTCAGTTTCGCATCATAGGTTAGCATAGTGGCAGGTTGCGAACTTAACATCTTGGATGTCAAACTCTAATCCCAACCTTCCCGAATACCTCAAGACCTATGAATCCCTTAGAGTTTATTATGCATGCTCCTGAGCTCCTCCCCATTTACTTCATTCTCCCTAAAGATACAGGTTGATTTTTTATTGTTCCTTCTGCTACATAATGAGTTGTAGCTCTTAGCTGCACCATTGCAAGCAAGCACCAAGAAGACATATGCTTTGCCATGAGGAGAGAAGAGAGAATTGATAGCTGCTTCAATGCAGTTGGTTTTCACATCTTACCAATATGGCAAAGAACTGAAAGCAGGTCATCTACCTGGCCTTTAGTCAGTAGTAAACTGTTGTGATAGGCAACAGTCATAACTACAGGACATTAAGTTATATGTTTTAACATTTGTTCTTATGATGTGGATGACACTAGCAAGGTTGTCTCTAGTTTCTTTGAGAAAGGAATGATGAACCAACTTTTTGAGTAAGTTTGTGCAACTGATTTTCAGCTTGCTAAGCTACTTCAGGATCAAGTTCACAGTAGGGTAGAAGATCCCTTTGCTTTAATCTATAATCCAGTGAATTGTTTGAACAGCAAGATTTCTTTATAAGCACTTAAGACAAACTTCTAAACTAAATTGAATAGGCTTGGCTTAATAAGCCAAAAGCTGTTTTCCGTAAACTCAAATGTTAAAAGCGTGTATTAAAAAAAAAACTTACATTTTGCATCAGTTTCGGTGACATAGTGAAATGAATTGTGGACAGAGCGGAGGGGGAATATTATAGGCTTAAAAGTGATATAAAATTCACTATTAATCCCAAGAGCCTTGACAAGCCATGATTCTTCTTTTTGCTTCAATAATAAACTAAAGAAGCTTTCAGACTCTTTAGCTATCTTTCATCAATGTGAATCCACAAGTTCTGTCGTATAGAACTACAGAAGGAATAATTATATAGTCACGGGGACGGAAAAACAGCACATCTTGTAATCACCATGAGCAATGCCACAAGAGATCTGCTAGCATATTTTTAAAAATTGCAGCCATTATATAGCTTACATGAAATAACAGTATGGGGGTCCTAGATTAGTAAACCAGAGCTTTCAATCTTCCCATATGAACGTCTAACATCAGGAACAGCTGCTGGATTATCGCAAAAACACAACTGTTTCACTAATGCAGTATCCTTTAAGCAAGGGGATCTTCTACCCCACTGTGTACTCGATCCCGAAGTAGCTTAGCAAGCCGAAAATCAGTTGCACAAACTTACTCAAAAAGTTAGTTCACCATTATTTTCTCAGAGAAACTAGAGACAACCTTGCTGGCGTCATCCACATCGTAAGAACAAATTTTAAAACATATAACTTATTGTCCTGAAGTTATGACTGTTGCCTTTCACAACAGTTTACTACTGACTAAAGGCCAGGTAGATGACCTGCTTTCAGTTCCTTGCCGTATTGATAAGATGTGAAAACCAATTGCATTGAAGCAGCTATCAATTCTCTCTTCTCTCCTCATGGCAAAGCATATGTCTCCTTAGCTGCACCATTGCAAGCAAGCACCAAGAGCTACAACTCATTACGTAGCAGAAGGAACAATAAAAATCAACCTGTATCTTTAGGGAGAATGAAATCAAATGAGCTGATTGCTTAGGCATTGCATCAGATGTTTCCCATTTAACTTCTTAGGATATTTAGCAGTGTCCTTGGTTTATTTGTATTTTCAATGATCTTTAGAGATCTGGAGTATAGAAAACAACTGTGTCGTCTGCTAGGAAACAGGCATTTGGAATGTGTACAACATTTTTGCAGGTCATTTATATAACAAAGTAACAGCAAATGGTCCTTGTATGGAGCCTTCAGCAAAATGGATATCAAACTGTGTCATACAATGAGTTACAGTTCCTGCTTACTGCAGTATTTTTTCATGTCCAGCACCTAACGGTGGTTTCCATAAGCAAACCCTCCCAACAGATGAACTAACAAAGGGGCTTATGTATAAAGCAGTTGGGTTAAGTGCTCAGGGAAACACCAAGCACTCTTAATTACTTGAATTGCATGTTTACTTAAATGGATATCAGCATGATAAGTGTTACTAAACTATGAATAGAGTTATTTACAGGAGCAATACAAGTGAGATTTAGAATAAATTCAAATACGGTAGCCTTGAGCCAGTTCACTAAGGGCCTGCAACAAAACAACTTCAGAATATAACAGCAGTCTTTACAAGCATTACATGAGCCATCCAGACTCCGAATTAACAGACACTGCATGGCTAAATTTCTAGGACATGATATCGCCTTTCACATGTATATTGCAAACAAGCAGCTCCATGTTTCCAATACTTCTCGATTTCTCAGAGATATAAACAATAAAACTGCGGATGCTGGAAATCCAAAACAAAAACAGAATTACCTGGAAAAACTCAGCAGGTCTGGCAGCATCGGTGGAGAAGAAAAGAGTTGACGTTTCGAGTCCTCATGACCCTTCGACAGAACTGTTGAAGGGTCATGAGGACTTGAAACGTCAACTCTTTTCTTCTCCGCCGATGCTGCCAGACCTGCTGAGTTTTTCCAGGTAATTCTGTTTTTGTTCTCGATATCTCCACCATCTTTCTGCCATTATCTTAGAGAAGATGCAATTTCCTCTAGCTAAACATTTGGAAGACGATTGGGTCCCCTTCACAAGTTCCATGCTCTTGAAAACAGACTCCATGGCTTCCCCCAGGCACTGTCATTGGCAGAAATCAAATTGTTTACAAACTTGGCATCTTGGTCGACTATAAATGATGCTTAAAAACTCATACCTTCTCCCTGACCTCTAACATCACATGCCTTTGGCATTATCCAATGCCTTTAGACTTGATGATCGAGAAATTGGGCTGGGCAGTGCCAATTTTTCAGGTGCCTCAAGGCCCGAGGCTCCAAAACAACAAGCAGCTGCCTGCCACAGCCACATTTGGTAAGGAAATAGCTGAAACAGACATTTGATTCTTTTTCTAAAAAATCGTTTGAGGTGCAAGGTGGAGTTTTCTGCTCCGGAGACCAAGAGTGGTAGCGGGCAGGCAGGAAAGTTGATGCGGCTCCCCCTAGCTGGCAGGTGGGTTGCTGCACCAGAACGTCCACTTATCAGTTCATTGTCAGTATGCATAAAAGAACAGCTTGTTGAATCTCGTGGCGAGGCAGGCTGGAATTTGGCTGCCCTGTTAATTCACCGGGTCGACGTTCCGGGTGCCATATTTAAATGGCGCCCACACGCACATTCACTCTCTGCAGCCCAGGACATGTTCTGGCGAGTGATGGCCCTCCCACAAGATATGCGCTCTGTGCCAAAGTTCAGTAACAGGTGCCTGGAGAGACTCCTCCAGGCAGTCGAGGACCGGTGAGAGATCCTCAGTCCCCGTGATGGGAGCTAGAGATCCACCAACCTCACTACGCAAGCTTGGCGGGAGATTGACAGCGAGGTTAACACTTGTAGACCTCAGAGGAGGACCACCCTCCAGTGCTGAAAAAGGATGAATGATCTCATCTGCTGCGTAGGGTAAGTCAACTTTCTCCTCACTCTCAATTCAGACTCTTATGAGGCCACCAGGCATTTGCAGGGTTACAATCCACCGGGATCTCTCACATTACCAGCACAAGGGACATCACCACTGTTTCTCTCACACACACTAACATCTTCATCTCGTCACATCCTGCACAAGTCGCATCTTCACCCCTTACATAGACCCAGACTCAGCACACAATAGGCAGGTGTGCTTATCATATGCTTTTACATCCATCCTGCTCACAGTCTATCCATCTGCCTTTATGCAGGACAAGGGTGCCCACAACAAGAGGGTGAGATCCCAGACAGGAGTGGGGGGATGCCAGAGCTCAGGCCACTCATCCCCTTTGAGCAGGCGGCAGTATTGGCTGGCAAAGACGGAGACCGCTCCTGCGCCAAAGGCAAGATTGGTGCCTCCCAACAAGCCAGCGTGTCCATCCAGTAGTCTTCACCCAGTCAGTCCAACAGCCCCTGCACCTCGGATGAGGATCCTGAGGAAGCATCTGGAGAAGGCCTAGTCACTGCTTTCATCTGCACCCTCCACCAGTGCAGAAACACACACCTCGGTGGGACCTAGTTCTAGAGCAGGCTCAGTGTCACCATCTGATGTGCACAGCAGAGAAACAGGTTCACAACAGGTGGAGGCAGTGACAGCCAAGGTCACCGTCACTCGGAGGACTGCTGGAGGCCAGACTCCTGCTGAGTCCGAGCCCAGTGAGGGCTGATTCAGAGGCTCATACAGAGATTCTGGAGTCCAAAGGCAGGCAGTGTTGTCAGAGGCCGTCACCAGATTAGAACGGAGGATGGAGGAGTCTGTCCATGTTTTATCTGATGTCGTTCAACCGACATGTGAGCACATTGGAGGTCACCATTGGAAAGGCGGCATCCGCCATGGAGACCCTGGTACAGCAGTTTGTGAGTGATATGCGCTCAGACCTGTGCGCCATTGCTTTAGCCATGAATGGGATCCATCAGTGGCTAGGCGAGGGGGATACGGGGCACTCAATCTCCCTCTACGAGCCCTTTCCCCTCAAGGAGTCAGGGACCCACAGGGAGGAGGCGGATCAACAGACACCCCAGGGCAATCCACCCAGGACTCTCCATGACTGTCCAGCCACTCCAAATCCTATGATCCCAGCAACTCCAGCTGCTCAGCCGAGGAGAGTACACATGCTCCAAAGCAGGCCAGGGCCCTCCAGGCCTCAGGCCTCCAGAAGACGCCCGCCAAGGTCATCTCAGACAACAGGGTATAGCAATCAGCAGGCTACCTCCACCTCTGCTGCAGATGTTAGGGATACACCCAGACATAGTGAAAGGATAAAGAAAATGTTTTTAAAAGTACAATGGGTGTTCACACTATATATTTGTTACACATCTGTAAATATATTTTGCTTTTCTGAAGTTCTCAATAGTGAATGGCTCTTCTATCTGATGCAATGCTCAGAGGTCATCAAATCTAGCAGATGGCTCCCCTCCCCACCTCACTTATCTCACATTGTGTCCCTCAAGTCCATGGTGTTTCACCCAATCTCAGTTCAGTAAGTCGCTTTTATGTCCACAGAAGTGACATGAACAAAGCCAGTTGCTCTATCGACATGGTGGTTGGGCAATTCATATGTTAGACTTGTGTCAGAGGATCTTGTATCATGTGGCCTCACGAGTATAGATTTTGCAGTTTTGTTTATTCTCCTGATGCTGCTGCACTGAAGTCTGTTCTCTCTGGATGTTGTGCACGTTATAGGTTCTAATGGCGACTTGCACTGGAGTCATTCCAACCCGGTGCATTTTTCAATGGCTTCCATGTAATGTCTGTCAGGTTTGGTTGTAGGTTACAGTTTAAGTAATAGTCAAGGACCTTAGCCATTCATGGCCGCCTGCAGCGTGACATCGATCATGGCTAAACATTACCCCTACAATAGTTCCTACGCTCCACCTGCATGATGCAGAGCTATGGACCTAGCTGGTATTTTGAGACTCCTGAAATGTATGCTAGATGGCCACGACTATACGAGGTTAAAGGTGTGTGTCTAGTCTCATGATGCTGGCTTATTACATGGGAGGAAGCTGGTTTGCATCTGAAGATCTGTCTAGCATGGCTTAACAGAATCCCTGTGCTAGCTCTAAGAAGGACAGTCGACATCGCTATCTGATTGTGACAGTGCCATCAGTGCCCTAGGCTCTCTCATGTATATCTTAGCTTGCTAGAATGAAAATGTGGAGGACTGTAATAGGATGAGAGAGAAGCTCTGGTACATCTGCTAAGTAATACTTAAATGCTGTGTCGAGACTGACTGGGCCACCTCACTCCCATATGCCAAGGCAATGCTGGTCATGAACTTGGAAAGCTCCAAGTGAAGGCTGGGTCATGAATGCTCATCAATGATGGTGGTGCACAGAGGTAACCTGACTCACAGAGCTCGCATCCATGACCGAGAGGGACAGATCTCAGCGTCCTAAAGAACGATCCCATGCTGAGACTCAGTCCGAGGAGGCCAGAACGTTATTCCTGCATGAAAGATGGCACAATCCGGTTTGAGATCAGTCCTCAGATGGTTAAGCGAGAACCCGTGATTGATGATTGTCCTTCTTGAGGGCCCTGCAATGTTCCAAACATACTGCCATGAGGGCATGGATATCTGCAGTGCTGTTCCTGCCTCTTGAAGGCTGCCATAGGCAGTGAAATGTTGGTGCAATAATGGAAAGGACTGCTTCACAGTAAGCGTTGGAGGAGTTTTTAATCCCATTACAGAAAAGCCACAGGCTCCATCGGCTGCTTAGACTTCCAAGGATGAGGTCATTGCCACGCAAAATTGTGACTACTCATCCTGAGACTGATGCAATCCTCAACATCTCAATGAAGGACAAAGAAGGTGTTAATGTTGACTCTACATCAAGGGGACAGGTGTAATGGGGCCATATGAGCTAGTCATCTTCATCACCCTGGAACCTTGTCACCAAAAGGGTCTCACGGGCACATTTGCTGCATCTGGCCTGTGCAGTTCATCCCTTTCGACATCATCCTCATTGGAGGAGACATGCAGCTCCTCCATCTCTCCATTTGGCAACTCATGCCCCCCTTAGAGCACCAGGTTGTGTAGAGCACAGCAAACCACAATAATTCAAGACACTCTCTGGAGAAAAGATAGCACTGGAGAGCACTGCCTGACCGGTCCAGACATCTGAAATGCGTCTTCAACATGTCAATGATTTGCTCAACCAAGGTGAGCGTTGCAGAATGAGCCTCATTCTGAAGCACCCTGTGGCCACTGAACGGGCATCATTAGCCATGTCTTTTGGGGGTAGCCTTTATCACTGATGAGCCAACCCCGAATGCACTGAGGGCCCTCGAAGATCTGTGGCATCTGCGATTGACTCAAGATGTAAGAGTCATGCGAGCTCCCAGGGTACCTTGTGCAGACCTGCATAATCTGCTTTCAGTGATCATAGATCAGTGGCACGTTGAGAGAGTGGAAGCCTCTTCTATTGATGAACCTTTATGGCTGCTGCTAGGGAGCTCTTAATGCCTCATGTGTGCAGTCAATGACACCCTGCACCTATGGGAAGGTGGAGGTCGCTGCAAATCCCACTGCTCTGGCCGCCTGGCTGGCTTCATCCAGGGAGAAATGCATGTAATTGTGTGCCTAATGAATAGAGTGTAGGTGACCTCTTATACACATTTATGAGCAGGGGATTGTGATATTCCCCAGTGGCCCCCATTGGAGACCTGGAACAAGCCACTCACAAAAATGTTGAGAGCGGTGGTCATCTTTAGTGGCACTGGCAATGGGTGGCCTCCAGCCTGTGTGGCATCAGATCCTCCCGAAGAATGTGGCAGATGTGAGCCACCACATCCCTTGACAAGCGAAGGTGTTTGCGGCACCATCTCTTGCTCATCTCTGAGAAAGAGAGGTGTCTTCGCTACAGCCTGGGTTGCACCAAACACCTCCATGGAATTGGTCTCTCCTCAACTTCTGGGTCCTAATGGAGCCCCCTGGCCCATGCTCCTTAGGGCGAGGTTCTTCCCTTTGCCCTGCCTGACAGTGACAGGTCCTTCTCCTCCTCCTCAGTTACATCAAAACCATGAAGAAGGCAGGGTTGCCTGTTGCCTGCATTCTGCACTCCTCCTTGTGTCTGTGGAAAAGTAGTTCAGAGACATGATTGAACATTCACCTGACACGATCACCTTCCATCACCAAGCTAGGAAGTCATTGTGAAGCCCTGGGCTGCCCTCATTCCAGACAGACAGACAATCCCCAGATTCTCCCTTTCAGCTGTCGCACAGCCTTAACGATCACTGGTAGCTGAGTTTCACCCCCCCCCCTCCCCCCAACCCCACACCCCAGGCATGTCAGGGCATTCACAAAGGGGGATTGGGTCTGGAAGAGTACAGCCAGACACTATCAGCCTCAGTCAGGGCACTGTCAGGCTGCCCCCTTTGGATAAAACTAGGGCCCAGCTTGCACTAATGTAATGACTGCAATTATATAGCATAAACCTCTCAGCTGCAATGTGTAGGGTTGTTTGGAGCATTTGCGTATGTACTTTAGCCATGGCCTCTTTATAGTTGGATCCTTATGACCTTTTCACGTTACTTTGAGAGGGACATAGCCAATCTACATTTGGCCACAAGCCCTAATGGATTCCAGTAAGAATGCACATGAGTGAAGGTTCCCAAATCCTTCAATTGGCATTTGAGTCTCCCTAATATGTCTCAGGTGAGCCTTGCTCTCTATGTCCTGAAGCAAAACCTATTAGGGTGCCCCTTCAAATCGGCCCAAAAGTGCAGCAGTTGACTCCTCCCACAAGCCATCAGACCCCTTCCCTAGCATTTCTTTCCCCTAAGGTTATGTTCAACTGCATCATTACATTTGCTGTCGAAATGGTACTGCTCCACTTCTACTATGAGAGCAGATTTCAACCACCACCCCCACCACTGTCATTGTCCAAGTCCCTCCTCCCTTTCCCTAGAGTCCATCGTTATTCTAGAAGATATCCCCGTCCTCCCCATGAACTGTTTTCTGCAGACATCCCCATGCCCAGTATCGACCTCACCCCTCCCCATCTTGAGATCCCATGCACAGTGACCTACCAAGATCTCTCCGCCACATGAGACCATCGAGTACACCCCTCTTATTTACCAGTTCCCCATCTACAGGCTGCAGATGCTTCCCCTGACTGTGCCATCTGCCGCCCAGTACCAAGCCACCAACCTGCACGACCCAAATGTGTGTGAGGGACTCACTACACCCTGCACACCATGTTGCTCACGACACAGCACAGACAGACCTTCCCAGGGTTGGGACCAAGAATGCGTGCCAGGCATAGCCTTGTAGTATGGTGCGTGCTGCCCAAGGACCACCGTTATTTTCTGTCCCTGACTCCATGGTGCGCACTAACACAGGACTGCCTCAGGCTTATCCCCCTTCTTCCTTTAACTGTTCTCCCTCCAAATCATGTGCCTCTGTCCACCTCTTGCCTCCTGCGGTCCAGTAACCTTGCCTCTCCCCCCCAGTCATGTGTCCAAGTCCTGCCCAAGTCAAATGTATAGGTGTGTGCCTTCCACCATCAGTCCCCCCAATATCTCCCTTCCGACTGGTCTTGCTTGAGCAGCCCTGGCATGGAGTTGAAGCAGCTGTGAGAGCAGCGCAGTGAAAGTTAGCCTAATGCTATGCATACAAACCTCGAAGTTGCGAGTGAAGTGCAGTTCACAAGGTGCATATCATTTCTATCCAGTTATGATTCTCACCAGCCTAATTATCTGCCAGCAGGGCAATTAGATTGGGAGTGCAAATGTGATTCCGGCAAGCTGTGTTTTTAATGAGCATTCATGAGATGCAAAGGCATGCAAATACATTTCCTGACATGGCGCGGTGTGCAACCCAACACGCCAAGAAGGTCAGGAGAGGAAAACTGCAACCTGTTTATCCGCTGGCAGAAAATTACTTTTGGCCACACTCCAAATTTTCAGGTCCCACCACGATGCCCGCCACTGGCAGGACCGGAAAGTTCCACCTGTGGGCATAGCTGGTAAGGCCATTATTTATTGCCCATCTCCTCATTACTCTTAACTACACTAACAAGCAACTTGTTAAGAGTTGCTCGTTAATAAGTTGCATCTAACAAGCTGCTTGTTAAGAGTTAATCACATTGCTCTGGGCTCAGAATCATATACAGAACAAACTAAAGCTTGGCCTAAATAGCCAAGTGGTTATGGTACTGGGTTTGTAACCCCAAGATCAAGAGTTCAAATCTCACAATGGCAAACTATGAAACAATGTAATTTCATCTGAAACAGATGGAAACATGTTTAAAAAAGGCTTGGCCTAAATAGCCAAGTGGTTATGGTACTGGGTTTGTAACCCCAAGATCAAGAGTTCAAATCTCACAATGGGAAACAATGTGACTTCATCTGAAACAGATGGGAACGGGTTTGTACTCGAAAGAGTTACAGAACAAACTAAAGCTTGGCCTAAATAGCCAAGTGGTTATGGTACTGGGTTTGTAACCCCAAGATCAAGAGTTCAAATCTCACAATGGCAAACTATGAAACAATGTAATTTCATCTGAAACAGATGGAAACATGTTTAAAAAAGGCTTGGCCTAAATAGCCAAGTGGTTATGGTACTGGGTTTGTGACCCCAAGATTAAGAGTTCAAATCTCACAATGGCAAACTATGAAACAATGTAACTTCATCTGAAACAGATGGAAACGGGTTTGTACTCGAAAGAGTTACAGAACAAACTAAAGCTTGGCCTAAATAGCCAAGTGGTTATGGTACTGGGTTTGTAACCCCAAGATCAAGAGTTCAAATCTCACAATGGCAAACTATGAAACAATGTAACTTCATCTGAAACAGATGGAAACAGGTTTACTCAAAAGAGTATCAAGAGTTCAAATCTCACAATGGCAAACTATGGAACAATGTGACTTCATCTGAAACAGATGGAAACAGGTTTGTACTTGAAAGAGTATCAAGAGTTCAATTCTCACAATGGCAAACTATGAAACAATGTAACTTCATCTGAAACAGATGGAAATGGGCTTATACTCGAAAGAGTTACATCTTCGCTTGGCCTAAATAGCTAAGTGGTTATGGTACTGGGTTTGTAACCCCAAGATCAAGAGTTCAATTCTCACAATGGCAAACTATGAAACAATGTAACTTCATCTGAAACAGATGGAAATGGGCTTATACTCGAAAGAGTTACATCTTCGCTTGGCCTAAATAGCTAAGTGGTTATGGTACTGGGTTTGTAACCCTAAGATCAAGAGTTCAAATCTCACAATGGCAAACTACGAATCAAGAGTTCAAATCTCACAATGGCAAACTATGAAACAATGTAACTTCATCTGAAACAGATGGAAACGTGTTTGTACTCGAAAGAGTTACATCCTGATGATCTCAGGCTTGGCCTAAATAGCCAAGTGGTTATGGTACTGGGCTTGTAACCCCAAGATCAAAAGTTCAACTCTCACTCAAAAGAGTATCAAGTGTTCAAATCTCACAATGGCAAACTATGAAACAATGTAACTTCATCTGAAACAGATGGAAATGTGTTTGTACTCGAAAGAGTTACAGAACAGACTAAGTAAGGGCAGTAGCTTTCCTTCCTAAAAGATTTTAGCCAACCGGATGGATTTTTAATGAAAATCTGGGGGAGAATTTCCTGATCAGCAAGTGGGGGGGTGGGACCGGGTGGGACCCACTCACCGACGCGTAAATTGACGCACGATGACGTGGGGCGGGTGTCCCAATGTCACCGTGTGTCATTTAGATTTTCAGTTTGGCGGGCGCACAGCCACGTTGGCTGCATACCCGCCAAACTGTCAAAGGCCTATTAAGGCCTGTTAAAAATTATTTAAAATTGTTAAATGAGCTGCCCGTCTAACCCTAAGGTTGACGGGCAGGCGCAGAGCCCAGGCGGCCTTCACATTTTTCATGAAACCTCATCCACGGGCGAGATGAGGTTTCACGAAGTGTTTAAAAATTCAATAAAAATTTTCAAAAAAAATTAATTGACATGTCTCAGCACATGTGACACTGTTGCATGAGGGGACATGTTTTAAAAGTTAAGTTCTTTATTTTGATGTTTAAAACTTAAAACAAATCTCCCTGAGCCACAGAGCTGCCTCAGGGAGATTTCTGCGCTCTTTTGTGTGCACGTGCGAAAGAGCGCAGGCCCGGACTCAGGGAATTCACCCCCTCCCCACCCAGCCCGCAGAGGGAATGCTCATTGCTTCCAGGCAAGTGTCATGCTTGGCCGGCCTTAATTGGCCTGCCCATGTAAAATGGCGGCGCGCACCTGATCGGGGGTGCCGATCGGGTTTGCGCTCGCTCCCACCTGCCCTCGCACAAGGGCAGGGGGTGGAAATTCAGCCCCTGGTAATTACATGGTCACCACTACCGAGACTGGTTTTATTCCAGATTTATTAACTGAATTTAAATTCCTCAGTTGCCATGGTGGGACTTGAACTCATGGGCAGAATTTTACGCCGATGGGATTTTACGGTTCCACCTAGGTCAATGGAGCTTTGAATGGCTCGCCGTATTTTCGCCCTGCCGTGACAGAACCATAAAATTCTGCCCCATGTCTCTGAAACATTAGTTCAGTCGTCTAGATCACTAGCTCACTAACAAAACCACTATACTACCATTCTTATCTTTACATATGAAAGGAAGTGACTAACAGCTCCAACATTAGTTTGCCCTGAAGCAGCCACTGCCACCACGGTCTGCACACAGGGAAACCAGTCCATGGAACAAAAAAGGGCAAGTAAAGTATCTGAACGTGTAACCTGGAGGAGTGAGAGTGCTCCTCCTACCCCAAGTTAGATCACTCTCTCGACCACAACTGCTCTGAACACTCCTTCCCCCGATTTAACTCTTCCCTCTTCCTGTACCACTCCCATTACCAGCTCCTCCCTCCAGATCTCCCTCCATCACAAGTCCAATCTCTCATCCTCCACACACTTTAGCTCATACCAAAATTCTGCCTACATTCACATGCAAAGAAATAAGCTAATTACACTTCTGCTTTAAAAAAAAGTCCTCTCAATTTCTTCTGCTATTTTAATGAGGATCTTAAAAAATGTCACCTAGTTACTAACTCACTCAGTAGCAGCCTAGGCTTATCTAGATGTACCTTAGCACGATCATACATCATGTTCAACGCATCAGGTCTCTTCTTAGCCTTTGGTTTTAGTAAAAAGAGCCCCCCTTTATTTTTAATAATCATTCACAAATAAAAGCATATCTTTTCTGGTATCATCTTAGTAAAATTGCTTCATAATGGTCTCCCTGACTTAACATTCTTCCTAAAATAGATTGGTCAAGGCTTCAGAAAATATTCCATTGTAGCCTACAAATGATTTGTATTCCTTTTAGTTATAAAACCTACAACTCCCCACATATCTAAGTCAGGAGTGTAATAGAATACTCACCACTTGCCTGGATAAGTGCAGCTCCAACAACCCTCCAGAAGCTCGACACCATCGAGGTAAAGCAACGAATCCACCACCTTAAACATTCACTCCCATTGGTACACAATGTCAGTAGTGGGTAACACCTGCAAGATGCATTGCAGCAACTTGCCAATGTTCTTATGATAGCACCTTCTAAACCTGTGAGCTCTGCCATCAAGATGTCCAAGGGCAGCAGACACAAGAGAACACCACCACATCTAAGTTCTCCAAGTCATACATCATCCTGACTTGAAATATCGCATCCTTGCATTGTCACTGCGTCAAAATGCTCAAACTTCTTCTCTAACAGCACCACAAGAACTGTAGTGATGCTAGAAGGCAGGTCACCACCACCATCTTTTCAAGGGTAATTACGGATAGGCAATAAATGCCAGCCTTGCCAGAGATGCCTACATCCAATGACCACATAAATAATTTTTTAAAAGTTTCGTCTACATCTAAATACTGTGCGAATGAATTCCAAGTCGTTCTACTCTCCTACATTTAAATATTTCATAGAGAACAGGACTAATCTGTCAAAAAACTAATCACTACTTCAACAACATTGGTTGCCCTTACAATGTACTAAATCACAACTCAATTTTTACAAAAGATAAATGCAGCAGTCAATTTTCCCTCAAGAAATATATCTACATAAATATAAATTGCACAAAACTTATATATCCACAATTAATAAACCAATTTCTATGCTTAAATTTACATATAAAAATGTCACAACCTGCAAAACACAAAACAATATACAAATACATTTGATTATTTCCAACTAATATTATCAAGAGGGTTATCATTTATTTTGCTACAACTGACAGATCCAAGTCACAATTGTGACGGCACCTACCAGAAACTTGGTACAAATTAACCAAACTGAAATCATGTCAAACAAGATAAAAATTGTTCTGGGATTGTCATCTGTGATCAGAAAACATCTCAGCAAGAGCTCATACTGTTGTTTTTATTTATTTATTTACAGCACTATTGATCTGATCCATTTGTAGATAAAAAGAGATGAGATGCTAACTGACATACTGTCAAGTGTAGTTCACACCAATAATAGGCTGTGCTGTACATTCTGTCCTTGAGCATTGCTTTGTACTCTTATGGAATGAGGTAGAGAGATGTGTTGGAAAAATCCACATTGACAAATAGTCTCAAATCCATTTTGTATTTAGCACATTCTTCTTACCATAACATTAGAGAAAAGTTAGATATAGAGTGAAATTTCATAGTTCTGAGAGGTCACTGTTCCATGTTACTTATGAGATTTTATGTTGACACTCAGGAAATAGGTTAATTTTAACTTGTCGCCAGAATACAGTTAACAAATGACTAATTAATTCAACTAAATGGTGAGACTTCAGGCTGTAGACTTATCATGCTTTGGAGATATTTAGTATAGTTTGTAGTACAGATAATAAATATTCTTTCACAGTAATTCAGTCCAAGAGCTTATGGAAGTTACAATAATGCAGAGAAGCTCATCTAAAATAGTAAGTGGTTGTGGTGATCTTTTGTGAAACTCAAGGCTGTTTTTTTGCACCGCAACAATAGGGGGAGCATTTTCTGCACATGCACAGTGTCAGCTGCTGCATTAAAACAAACAAGTTTACATGGCACAGACGGACAATACTGTGCAGTCCTTAACCAATTGCAAGTTCTTGTTTTACAGAGGGAATTGATGATAAATAATAGGTAAAATGGATACATGTTTCAGATGATTCAGTGAATGAAGAAGATACATAATTAGGGAAATTTCAATAAATGAGATTCACAACTTTCAATGGACTCAGACTGTGGAGAATTGATTGTAACATTTTTCAGTTAAAAAAATCAATAAAAGTATACTGAATAATGTACTTAAGAAGAAATTTAATGTCTCATGTGGCAATCAAAATAATGCCCCTGGTATTAAGAGCCCGATTATCATCCGACTGAGCTACCTGGGCTGAGAGAGAAAATTTGATACCCGTGCCCCTGAAGTAAACTTTGACAATGAGCATACACTCTTCCGATGAGACGTTAGTTATGTCCTGATGTCCAGAAAGCTTTCAGTCTAACAAGGAAACCAGTTCTGAAAGGCATGGTATAAAAGGTGACATCTGAGCCTTGTAAAAGGAAATCTGTACGTGGCGAATGCTGTTTAGGAGTCTTTCATCCATGTATCCATTATCAGGATCTATCAGTTTGCCTAATTTGCTTGCCTTCTCACTATATTTTGAGCTTTGACAGTCCCAACACGAAGCATTATACTTCAGAATTGCTCCGAAGCAGAGAAGAAGGGTTCTTGACAGCAAGGTGTTTAGCTGTTATGGCAGCCAACCTCTGATGGCATTTGAACCCTGTTGAAAAAAATGTATTTGCAGCAACACCACGGTATCTCAAGGGTAAAATCTGGAATAGTCATTATGACCCCTTGGATCTACTTTAACTTGGAAAGTCATTTTTTCCTTTCTCCCAAACAGTTTGGTAGTTTCAGAGAGCAATTTTGTCAGCTTGCCAAAGTATTTTAAGCCGTGTATGCTTGTTGTGCATGATGCTTTGATTAGTAGATTTCAGGCCAAATTTTTGTCAGGGTTCGGAGCTGCGTTTGAGTCCAAAAATGGTAGTTTTTTTGGAGGAAACCTGATTTTCCACTGTAGTCCTGACCCCCGTTATCCTCTGTCTTTTTGCATGTTGGGAATGCTTTGTGTGCAAAATACACACCCACCCCTGCTGAGGTCAGATTCCCCATTTTAAATGGGGTACAAAAATCAGATTTCTTCTTGCATACCATCTGATGGTGAGACGTTTTGGAACCACGTTGCCTCGATGACATGATTTGTGCAGGAGTGACATTAATCTGTAATTTTACCAGCTGACCAAACGTATACTGAACTCTATAAAAAGGACATTTAAAAGACAAAAGACACTGACTAATGATGGCTAGCACAAATCACCTGATGTCTGATATTACAAGTTGACCAACTTTTGGAAAGTTCCACTGTGAATTGCAATTTAGACATGCCACGGTATCCTTCTCTGGAATTTCATACTGGAGGATGTCAAGAACCACTCCAAAGGGATTTGCTGAAATATACTGAACATAGCATTTGCACTTCTATAAGACTACCTCTTCAGTGGAGGCAGAAAGTCTGCTAAAATAATGGTTATATATAGATATGTCTCCCTACCTCATCAATATGGAGAACGACTCATTCAAGGTGTTGATAACTAGGACATTGCTGGGACAAAGGCTGCAGTCAGTTCAGACATCAGCTAAACAAATACCTTCTGAAATCATTATTGGGAGATCATGTGACTGAAGTAACAATTTTGAAATCTCTTTAATACAAGCTGCTAAAGACTGAAGCAGTGAGATATTTGGAAAAGCTGCCATTGAAGCAGCAAGCAGCTCCCTACTCTCCTCTCCCAAGTTAACACCCTCTCACAGTTTAAAAATCCAGCACAGAGATAGTGGCGGAATTTTACGAAGGCAGGAGTCCACGGTCTCGCCAAAGTCAATGGACTTTTGAATGGCTCGCTGCATTTTACAGCCCTGCCGTAAAATTCTGCCCAGTGTATTTTCCATTGAAAGGAACCTCAGGTGCAAAGCTCATCAATTTCTGGAAGAGTCAGATTATGTTTTATAAAAGAAATTGTCTCCAGCAATTGCAGTTACATGGGCTTCAACTCAACTCCTGGAACCTAAAGGAACTTGGATAAGTTTCTGCCGCAGCCACAGTGACCAACGAAGGACTCAAACAGTGAACTCTCAAGTTTTTTTAAAAAAATCTTTCAGCATTGAACTTTAACATAGCTAACAAAGTAACTACCTATACTATAACTTCTAAAATTGTGCATGCTTGTGTGTTTGCGTGAATGTGGATTGCGGAAGTTCGAGAAGCATGGGTTTACCTTCCTAAATGTTTTGTTATCTTTGCCCTGGGTGGGTTTTAACTCAATAAGAACTAACCTCTTTTTGTTTTAAAACTCAAGAAAGCCTGCCAGACTTGTTTTCTTTGCAATCAGCACATGAATGGTGAAACACAGACACTGAGTAAGATTCCTTCATCCCTCTAAATCTTCCAATGAAACCTGTTACAGTCAGACTTGGAGTAGTACCATAGGAGTCATTTGTACATTTCCTCAAGTGACTGCAACAACATTAAAAGCACATCAGGTCTGACAGGTCATGAAGAAAATGGAAAGTCAGCTAAGTAGTCTGGAACATTCAGAAAGGCAAATGTAAAGTGTTTTCATACTTTTAAATGTCACTATTAGGTCCTGTCTGTAATCTGATGTGTTTTTAATTTTTAATGCAATGAATCATCGTAAGGATCTGTCCTTAAAAGGTAAGCTGACCATTCCTGTGGACTTGTTCACATCCATGTTAAAAACACTAATGCAAAATGCACCATAATGCAGAGAAAAATATGTCAAAGTGCCCTGCCAGCCTGTGCTATCATCTTTTCTACTGTGATTAAAATGGCTCTGGTTGATAAAAAAAAAAACACTTGCTTTGACACTTAAAAAATCTACCCATCTGATTCCCTACATTGATCGACAGGTACACGGCTTAGTGGTATTGTTGCTGGACTAGTAATCCAGAGACCCAGAGTAATGCTCCCGGGACCTGGGTTTGAATCCCACCATGGCAGATGGTGGAATTTGAATTCAATAAAAATCTGGAATTAAAAAGTCCAATGATGACCATGAAACCATTGTTGATTGTTGTAGAAACCTATCTAGTTCACTAATGCCCTTTAAGGAAATCTGCTGTCCTTAGCTGGTCTGGCTGACGTGACTCCAGACCAACAGCAATGTGGTTGACTCACAAATGGTCTGGCCTAGCAAGCCACTCAGTTGTATCAAACAAAAAAGGAAGGAAACTGGACAGACCACCCATCATCGACCTAGGCACTGGAAATGAAATGGCAATCTCAGCCCTGTCAACCCTGCAAAGTCCTCCTTACTAACATCTGAGGGATGGTGCCAAAATTGATCGAGCTGTCTCACAGGCTAGTCAAGCAACAGCCTGACATAGTCATCCTCATGGAATCATACCTTACAGATAATGTCCCAGACAGCACCATCACCATCCCTGGGTATGTCCTGTCCCACAGCAGGACAGGCCATGCAGAGGTGGCAGCACAGTGGTATACAGTCAGGAGGGAGTTGCCCTGGGAGTCCTCAACATCGACATCGGACCCAATGAAGTCTCATGACACCAGGTCAAATGTAGGCAAGGAAACCTCCTGCTGATTACCATGTATCACCCTCCCTCAGCTGATGAATCTGTGCTCCTCCATGTTGAACACCACTTGGAGGAAGCACTGAGGGCGGCAAGAGTGCACAATGTACTCTGGGTGGGAGACTTCAATATCCATCACCAACAGTAGCTCGGTAACACCACTACTGACCGAGCTGGCTGAGTCCTAAAGGACATAGCTGCTAGACTGGGTTTGTGGCAGGTGGTGAGGGAACCAACAAGAGGGAAAAAAATACTTGACTTCATCCTCACCATCCTGCTTACCACAGGTACATCTGTCCATGATAGTATCGGTGGGAGCGACAATCGCACAGCTCTTGCGGGGACGAACTCCCACCTTCACATTGAGGATACCTGCCATCATGTTGTGTGGCGCTGCCACCATGCTAAATGGGGTAGATTTCGAATAGATATAGCAACTCAAGACTGGGCAACCATGAGGTGTTTTGGGCCATCAGCAGCAGCGGAATTGTACTGGAACACAATTTGTAACCTCATGACACAGCATATCCCCCACTCTACCATTACCATCAAGCCAGGGGCTCAACCCTGGTTCAAAGAAGGGTGCAGGAGGGCATGTCAGGAGCAGCAACAGGCATACTTAAAAATGAGGTGTCAACCTGGTGAAGCTAAAAGACTCAGTATCGTTAGGAGTGGAGACTGTCATACCACATCACAAAATAGCCTCCAAAAAAGGGGTTTCCAAAAGACCTCATATCACTTAAAAGATGGAGATATCTTTGCCTGGTTATACCTTGTTATCAATTTCAGAGCAGTAGCTGCAATATTGATCATTTGTGGCAATACCTGGTTTACACTGCCCTGCAGGAGTCACTCTGTAGCCATGGAAAAGCTCTGCTGGTAGCCTGTATTAACAACAAGCTTCACACCTAGCGTTTTTTAAAAATACTGTGAGAGCATAAACAGGCAAACATTTTAAAAAATCTCTGCTTACATTTAATAAACGAAGTCCAATTGACAGCTCCACATCCCTGCCTCCTCCAGTGAACTTGTACATTCTAAGCCTGGCTGGACAACTCGAGTCATATTTCATTCAATGTCAAACCTAAATAGTGAGTGATGGCCTCCCCGAAATGGTGTCACAATGCTGCATTCCAAAGGATTCCAATTACGTTGCATAACTGGCAAGACATTGTAACTTACATTTAACAATTAACAAACAAGTTAGTTATTCATTGCAAGTCACTACTTTAAATTGTATTTGAATGTGGAAACTTTAAAACAGTTATGGATTTAAAATGTCTTTATGAAATAACAATTCAAGATTGTTTTGATATTTTTATTACTAATAAATCTCCAGTTGCTTTGCTCAGCAAGTCCTGCTTATCTCTTCACCATTGTGTCACCATAATTGGCCTTGCTTGCTCTCTTTTTCTCTCAATTTCTCCCTCCCCCGTCTCTTTAATAACTCTATTTTCTGCAACCCCCTCCTCCCAATTCTGGGTCTCCAGTCTTATTCTTTGTTTTCTTTCTCTTCCTCTCTCCCCAACATTCGTTGCTCAGTGTCTGTACCACTGCAATATCTCCCTTGCAATGTAACTGAGAGCACTGGTCAACAGCACATTTGATGAGGCTGCAATAGTGGGAACCTGTGAAGTGGAGGGGATCTCATACGTTGGCAGTGACTGGTGAAAAGGTTGTGAATATGGATGCTGGTTGGCCTGGTTTGGAAGTGGCAGGGTGGCAGCTTGAATACCAAAAGGACTGAAACAGGTAGCAAAGATTGAGAGCACAATGGCAGTCCGACAGTGAAGGAGGAAAGTCCAGAATGACTGTCAGGGGATAAAAATATATCCTTCAGTCTGTCTGCAAGCATTACCCAGACCTCCATGTCGCTTGCCATTTCAACACTCCACCCTGCTCTCATGCCCACATGTCTGTCCTTGGCTTGCTGCATTGTTCCAGTGAAGCTCAATGCAAACTGGAGGAACTGCACTTCATCTTCCGACTAGACACTTTACAGCCTTCCGGACTGAATATTGAGTTCAACAATTTTAGATCTTGAACTCTCTCCTCCACCCACACCCCTTTCAGTTTCTTCCCCCTCCTTTTTGTTTTTTCCAATAATTTATATAGATTTTTCTTTTCCCAACTATTTCCATTATTTTTAAATGTATTTCCACCCATTTTTTAATCTCTATCTTTTAGCCCTTTTAGTATTCCTTCACCCCACCCCCACTAGAGCTATCTGTACCTTGTCTGTCCTGCTTCCTACTCTTAATTAGCACATTCCTTTAGATAATATCACCACCTTCAACACCCCTTTGTCCTTTTGCCTGTGACATCTTTTGATTATCTCCACCTATTACTAGCTGCTTGTCCCAACAACCTCCCCCTCCCCCCCAAACCAGTGTATATTTCACCCCTTTCCTATTTTTACTTAGTTCTGTTGAAGGGTCATGAGGACTCGAAACGTCAATTGTGCTCTTCTCCATCGATGCTGCTAGACCTGCTGAGTTTTTCCAGGTATTTCTGTTTTTGTTGTGATAAAAAAATATATATTTTTAAAGATTTAAACTTCCCTATGTCAATGTGGCTGACACAGGTTCAAGGGACTTTGAATGCTACACAGCAATGCTGAGTGGCTACAATCTACCTTTTAAAAAAAAACTGTACACTACAACACCTACTATTGTTATATGATATTTAACATTTAAAACCCATATCATAACATCCTAATAGACATAACAGTTACTGAAATAAATTGACGTTTTCCCCATTGTAAACTCCCATGTTAAATTTTGTTAATGTAATTAGAGATGGAATATTACAACCAGTTAATTCATAAATAATGCCATAATTCAGATGCTGTCATATTTTTGACAAAAATGCTGTACAAATTCATCTGACAAATACTATTTTTCTAATTCTCCTTGGCTAATCCAGTTACTCTGACATTATTGCGCGCGCACACACACACACCCACACACAATAATAATTTGCATGCCAAACTCTTAACTTTTGCAAGTAGAAAGATATATGCCAGCAGTTTCTGCAATAAAGGCAATAGTTAACATATTGGAACAATTTAATTAGTTCATTAGGCATTGCACTGGGAATTGTAGTGGCACCAGCCAAAAATCAGGACCACAAGTAGTAACTCTGGCAGGGCACCACTGATAAAATAATAAACTCAAACTCCAATCAAACCAGAAAAAAGTTCAATGTAAAGCAAAGCAGTACTTTGCTACATTGGTCAATTGTACAATTGCAGACAGCAGAGCATACAAGTATACGCATATGGTTCTTCTCCACAGATATCAATGTGAATAAGACCATGGAAGATAGGCAGACAGCCAGAGTGACTTTCTCCCCAAGTTCTACACATTCTGCACTCGGGGAAGACTGTTTTGGTCACAGGAGCAGACCCACAAGAAAGTCCTCAAACTTATCCATGTCCTCTTGTACTGGTGTCTGAATATCAGGAGTGTGGGATTAAAATTGAATCAAAGGTTAGGAACAGCCAATTCAAATAGAATGAGAGGTGTAGCTCCTATGTTTTTGTGGAGAATAGTATCTTCCAGGCCATAAAAATTACACATGGCATGGTTATCATTGAATTAGATCAAGAGTAGTTGGATGCTGCTGCTCTGTACAACAGTCTTCAACCTAGATCTTCGATGGTGCAGGGAAGGAGCCCCAAGTACAGAATCTTCCACCAAGTGTCTTTGCCTTCGGTGGTCAGCAAGGTGGCATGCCAAGATATGTCCCGTTGGAAGACAAGAGGAAGGATGTACAAAAAGTACGAGAACAACCTATACAGGAAATCCTTTCAGAATGTAAGGGCATAAAGGAAATTTCCTAGAGACAATTCAAGTTGTGAGGCAGTGTTGATTTTTCATTTTTAATTTTTGTTTCTCCTCTATTACCCCCATCTCCTCCACTATCGTATTTTCTTCAGTCTGGTCTTCCAGTTACCAGTTCTAACAAAAGGATTTAACTTGAAAAATTAACCTACCTTTTCAGATGCTGATAGAAAATCTGCTGAAACACAGGGCTGGTTTTATTTGATATCCAACATTTGCAAATATTTATTTTAATCTCTGTCTCTCAAATGCAACTGGAGTTGAGTATGTGATCAAATGCAATTTTTTTTGGAGGCTGAAATGTTTGTCTGGCAGTATCCTATCAGTGTAGTTATTGCAATTTCTATATCTAGGCAGATACTTCCACTGACCCAATCCACGAAGCAAGCAAAAACATGAACGTCAATCAAAAAAATCAAAAGCAAACTAATGGTTTCAATAAACCGGACAGTTGCCTAAGGCTGAAATCCCTGCGTACAAACACATAAGATGGAAACAAGTAGCTACATCAGTTTGTAACTGTGGCTGTATCTAACATTGTATTAGAGCAGAAAAAAGACTGAAGACGCAAAACGGTTATGCACTTCTAAAAGGTTGAAGGTAAGTTTCCCAGGAAATTATTGAAATTTATATTAATAATGGTGCATTCTGGCTCACAATTGACAGATTTTTAATGATCAGAGGAAAAAACAAAATGATAATTAGACTTTCAAGGACCATCAGCCTCTCCAAAAGTAACCTTAAACACTCAATCCTCCATAACCATTCAGCTGCAGCAGTTCACTGATGTAATCTACTCTTTCGAAAGTTTGTAGAGACTGTAGTTCAACTGATCCAACTCCCTGCCATTTCACTTAAGAATATAGTAAATAGGAGTACATTGATGCACTTTGTTCCTTCAATCCTGCTAGTACATAGCAGCGTCCTTCATCTTCTCCCCATTCAACTTAGATCAGGCTGGAACCAAATCTCCTCTTCCCTATTTCTGGCGGGTACCCATTCTTTTCATGCTGGCATTCTCCTTCCTTCCCATTACAAAACAACAGCTTCATCGTCTGCCCCTTCCCCCTCCTTTCATTGCCATGCATTCCTCCTTTCCCTCTCCCCTTCAGCAGCATCAATTTCCTTTCTTCTCCTTCTCTGTTATCCGTTTCATGTTCCTTCATTGCAATCTCTTCATTCTTGGTAACCATTCTCTACTTTCTCCTCCTTTATTGCTATCCATTTTCTTTCTGTTAGTTTCTACACATGTTGCAAATTGATTTTGGTCAATGTGTTGATGGGAATTCCTATCCTCATGAGAATCCAAAGACACTTTGTATTAAGATGCACTAGAAGCCCAACTATCTTCAGTTGCTTTATCAATGACTTTCTCTCCAGCATAAGGTCAGAAGTGGGGATGTTCGCTGATGATTTCACTGTGTTCAGTGCCATTTGAACAATAAACTTCTCAAAATACTGAAACAATGCATGCCCAGATGCATCAAGTCCTGGACAACATTCAGACTTGAGCTGACAAGTGGCAAGTGACATGCATGTCACACAAGTGCAAGGCAATGACCACCTCCAACAAGGGGTGTGTCCTTGACACCCAAATGGCATTATGATCAGTGAATTTTCCACCATCTACATCCTAGGGGTTACCATCGACCTGAAATGGAACTGAACCAGCCTTATAAAATACTGTGGCTACAAGACCAGGTTAACAGCTGGGAATTCTGTGGTGCGTAACTCACTTTCTGACTCCTCAAAGCCCGTCCACCATCTACAAGGCACAAGTCACAAGTGTGATGGATTACTCTCCACTTGTCGGAATGAATGCAGCCCCAACAATACAAGAAGATGGATGCCACCCAAAACAAAGCAGACTAGTTGATTGGCACCCAATCCATCACCTTAAATATTCATTCCCTCCATCGCCAATGCATTGTGACAGCAGTGTGTACCGTATACAAGATGCACTTACAGGATATACTGCATTAGTTTCTTTAGGACTTATTTACAGCATCCCCCTCTGTGGGTTGCAACTTTGACATGGTGGAGAGGGTTGTGCGCTCCAACTATCCTTTGAGGGATGCCGTTGGGAGCACCTTGCTCCTGGTAGGACCACCCATAGCGGCAAGGTTAGGGGGTGTTGCCAGACAAAATGCAATCCAAAAAGTCCTCAATAGCAGATCAGGCGAAGGAAGACTATGTCTCATCAGAAAAAGGCTGTAGCAGTGAGGTAGCCCCAGTGATCGCGGTTTGACTTGTGACCAAAATCTGACCGTCAACATGTCAGAGTCACATGGACTCTGGACGATGACACTCCAAGGTCCCCACATTAAACAAAGTCATGTGCAGGCTTCTACCAAGGTCCATTTGCCAAGTCCTGTGACGATGGAGAATTGGTGACGGGGACAGGGCTGTAAACTTGAGAGTCCCTAGTCTAGAGTCTGCATACAGGGGGCAGATGCATGAAGGTTGTTGGACACCTGTGTTGGGACAGAGGTGCCTTTTGGCCAGCAGCATCTGTGACTGGGCAGTCCTCTTCAGGCTACCCTCAGTTCAGCCCAAATGGGGAGGGGGCTAGAAAAGGTGCCCTAAAAATAGGCTGTCCCATTTTCTCCTGGCTGGGGAACCACAGCCTGCAGGATCACCACTTTGTGGTCAAAGAAAGAAAACTTTAACATTTTGCAACTTGGCATGTTACAATCCTCATGGATAATCTCAGGAGTGACTGTTTAGAATGAAGAACTGCAGTTGTATCAGGTGAGCTACTAAGACTCCAAATTGACATCTCGGCCCTCAGTGGGACCCACATGCCTGGGGAGGAACAAAGGAACAAGCAGGGTTAAACAGCTTCTGCTGAAAAGGAAAGGTTGATAGTGAGCCTCATGTCCACAGAGTTGTTTATGCCATCCGGAACAGGATCTTGGATGCACTGCCAGAGCTCCCCAATTGTTTCAATGAAAGACTCATGACACTTCACCTACAGCTCAGCCGTAACCAATTTGCCACTGTCATCAGTGTTTATGCTCCGACCCTGGACTATGATGAAGATGTTAAGGAAAAGCACTTCTCTGATCTTGGTGAAATCCTCAATGCTACCCTGAAAGAAGATCATCCTTTTGGGGATATTAATTCCAGGGTTGCCCATGACTCTGATGTCTGGAGCAGAACCAATGGGAAAAATGAGCAGCAAAAGCCAATGCAAATGGTGTCCTCTGGCTGACAAAGTGTTATCAGCATGGCCTCATTATAAACAAATACCCTGTTCTGCCAGAAAGACAAATACAAAACCATGCATGGAGACTTCCTAGATCAAACCATTGGCACCCCCTGGATTATGTCATTGCTTGGCTCAAAGATCTAAGTGACATCTGTATCACTTGATCCATTGCTGATGGATAGATCATAGACTTGTTCAGTCGATAATGAACATCAACCTAGCGCCAAGACATCACAAGGCCCAGAAGTCAGAGTGAAAGAAGATCAATGTGTCAGCTCTAAAGCAGCCTCTAAAGTGCAGCTCACAACCAATCTGGAAAATCTTCACACATCCAACTTAAGTCCAGCACAGTGGTGTCAAATAAAGTTAGCTGTACTAGACTCTTATGCCAAGAACATTGGGTTTAAAGCACCATCAGCAGCAGGACTAGTTCGTTGAAAAAGGTGCTGAAACATGTGACATCCTAGATCAAAAACGAGCAGCTTTCATTGCCTGGCAGAACAACCAAAGGTCGCAAATCAAGAAGGCAGCGTTCCAGTAGCTCAAGGCTGATGCCCAAAGATAAATCTGGAAGATAAAGGACATGTGGTGGGAAGAGAAAGCCCAGGAGAGTCACCAATATGCTATCATGACATGCAAAGCATTTTTGAATCCACCAGGGCCACCTATAAACCAAGATCAAATGGACAAAATCCCCTTTGTTCACAGAATGGTGTTTCTCTTCTTGAAGGATGACAATGCCATTCTTCAATCCTGGATAAAACATTTTCAACAACTCCACAACCATGAATCCACAGTAGCAGCTGATAGCCTGGAGAGTATCACCCCGTACTCTGTGTAGAATCCATGGGCGAACCAGAATCAACGGAAAAGCTGCAACAAGCAATCAAACAATTGAAAAGCAACAAAGCCTGCAGCCCTGATGGTATTCCAGCAGAGGTCTTCAAAGCTGGTGGGCTTTTGCACATGTCAAACCTCCATGTGCTCATCTTACAGATTTGGGAGGAAAAAGAACCCCCCACCAACCCCCCACCCCCGACTTCAGAAATGCGAAAATTGTAATCATCTTCAAGGGGGGAGGTAAATCATGATGTGGAAACTATTGAGGTAATCCTCTCCTTGTCCATAGCAGGGAAAATCCTGACATGCCTAATTTCCAGTGGCTGAGGAAATCCTGCCAGTGACAGCATAGCTTTAGACCTTCCAGAGGAGCCTCTTTATTGTCAGAAATATTCAAGAAAAATATGTCACGAAAAATATGTCAAGAACAACGCCAGGAATTCTTCATTGCATTCATCGAACAGACAAAAGCATTTGACTCAGTAAATTGCGGGGCTCTGTGGATTAGGCTCCAGAGATTTGAATGTCCAAGAAACTTCATCACAATCTTTTAACTGATTGCAACTGTCTTGAGTGGGAGATCTGAAATGGACATCTTCAAAATCTGGACCAATGTCAAACAAGGTTGTGTGATAGCCTCAGTTGCCTTTGTGCCAAAACTAAACTGATCACTATAGACATACATGACCTACAGTTTGTGGATGACTGCAGTGTTGTTGGCAACTCTACATCAGATAGGCAAATGTTACAATTATGAGGTTTATAAGATTATATTTTGAGACTGTAGCTTTATATTTAGGATAAATGAATGGGTATGTGATCTGTGCTGAAGTCTGCCCGACAGTAAGTCTGTGTCACCTGATTGTTAGAGATCAAAAGGCGGCTTAGATTGTTTTACTGAGAGAAAAAAGGTGCAAGATATTTATGCTCAAAGACAATAGCAGCAGTCTTTGGGTTTTCAACGAGTAGACTCCATGTCTCTCAAAGTCACAGAGAGGTGTTGAAGGTACTGTGTTGTAAACAGTTGTACTGTAAACTGTCCATTTACTTCGAAGATGAAAGGGAGTTGGGATCAAGAATAGTTCATGGGCACATCTACCAAGAAGCAAAATCAATGTGTTTCACATTCCCCTGAGGTAGAGGGCAGAAGAAGCCACTTTTGAGTCCAGGTTACACAATTCCCTACAAATCAACTAATATTAGACAGACAGCAGTTCGGTGTGACCAGCAGAGAGAACAGGCTAAAACAAAAACAGAATTACCTGGAAAAACTCAGCAGGTCTGGCAGCATTGGCGGAAAAGAAAAGAGTTGACGTTTCGAGTCCTCATGACCCTTCAGCAGAACTGACTGCAAGAGAACAGGCTGCTTGGCTTCGTGAGCTACCACAGCTGGATGCTGGAGGGAGACAGTCTCTAGTTGAAGGGATGCATCGTGCAGACATCTAAGGATTCTGGGATGGCCAAGAGAAGAAGAATCATCGGAACAGACTTTACTGGTGGTGAATTTAAGGGCCTGTCTGAAAACTGAGGAAAGCACCTGGACACTATCACTTGAAATTACTACTCGATGAAGGGAGGATATGGGAACCTATTGAAAACAATCGTTGACTGCTATAAGTACTGTAATTCCATAGAGAGTGTGATGTGTGATAAGTACAAAAAGGTCATGCTCCTTTATGTAGTTTAAAGTATATGTTGCTTAAAAAAGAAAATGAGGTTTAGTTAATAGTGCTACTTTTAGTCATTTGTTACAGTAAAAGTTTTAAAATCTGAAATCTTGACAGTCTTTCAGCCAGTAACTGGAATTTTGATCTCTTTTTTAAAAAGTTATCAGTCTCCAAGGAAATGGCAAGATAAGTTCTTCAATTCTGCACACAACAAACCCAGGCTGTCCTTGAATGTAGCCAAAAAAACTCACATCAACACACAGCTAGTCAGCCAAATATTCTACTTCCCATATATGTTGAAGGAGAGACATTGGGATATGTTGAGCACTTCCTATACCTTGGCAGTCACCTCTCTTAAAAGGCCACCATTGACAAGGAGATCCAACACTGGATCAACTGCACCAGCTCAGCCTTCTACCAACTACATCAGTGAGTTTTTGACAACAAAGACCTCTAAGTCAACAAAATCCTACTGTACAAAGCAGCTGTCATCACCAGACTCCCATAGAACCATAGAACAGTACAGCACAGAAAACAGGCCATTTGGCCCTTCTAGTCTGTGTCGAAATATTATTCTGCTAGTCCCATTGATCTGCGCCTAGTCCATAACCCTCCAGACCTCTCCCATCCATGTATCTATCCAATTTATTCTTAAAACTTAAGAGTGAACCCGCATTTACCACGTCAGATGGCAGCTCGTTCCACATTCTCACCACTCTCTGAGTGAAGAAGTTCCCCCTAATTTTCCCCCAAACCTTTCCCCTTTCACCCTAAAGCCATGTCCTCTTGTGCTTATCTCTCCTAATCTAAGTGGAAAGAGCCTACTTGCATTTACTCTGTCTATACCCCTCATAATTTTGTAAACTTTATCAAATCTCCCCTCATTCTTCTACGCTCCAAGGAATAAAGTCCTAACCTGTTTAATCTTTCCCTGTAACTCAACTCCTTAAGATCCGGCAACATCCTAGTAAATCATCTCTGCACTCTCTCAATCTTACTGATATCCTTCCTGTAGTTAACCGACCAGAACTGCACACAATACTCCAAAGTTGGCCTCACCAACGTCTTATACAACCTCACCATAACATCCCAATTCCTTTACTCAATACTTTGATTTATGAAGGCCAGTATGCCAAAAGCTTTCTTTACAACGTTGTGACGCCACTTTCAGGGAATTATGTATCTGAACTCCCAGATCCCTTTGTTCCTCTGCACTCCTCAGTGCCCTACCATTTACTGTGTATGTCCTACCTTGGTTTGTCCTTCCAAAATGCAGTACCTCACACTTTTCCACATTAAATTCCATCTGCCATTTTCTGGCCCATTTTTCCAGTTGGTCTAGATCCCTCTGCAAGCTTTGAAAGCCTTCCTCACTGTCCACAACACCTCCAATCTTAGTGTCATCAGCAAACTTGCTGATCCAATTTACCACATTATCATCCAAATCATTGATATAGACAACAAACAACAATGGTCCCAGCACAGATCCCTGAGGCACACCACTAGTCACCGACCTCCAGTCTGAGAAGCAATCATCCACTACCGCTCTCTGTCTTTTCCCACCCGGCCAATTTCGAATCCAGTTTACAACCTCTCCATGGAAACCTCTCCATGAATACCAAGTATCTGAACCTTCTGAACTAACCTCCCATGTGGGACCTTGTCAAAGGCCTTACTAAAGTCCATGTAGACAACATCCACAGCCTTTCCTTCATCTACTTTCTTGGTACTGCAGTAAGACATGGACAGTGTATGAGTGACACATAAGAGCATTAAAGAAACTCCATCAGCAATGCTTCTGCTGCAACCTCTGGATTCAATGGGAGGACCGTCAAACAAGCGCAAGTGTCCTTCTTGAAGCCAGCTCCATAAGCATTCAGGCAAAATATCCTGCAAAATTAAACTTTGATGGATGGGTGAAAAGTATCTCCTTCCTGCCAGGTTTCGTTTTCTCAACTCAAGTGACAAATGTGCCAAAGGCGGACAAAGAAAATGCTTGAAAGACACCCTGAAACTCTCATTGAAGCATGGCAGCATTGACATTAATGAGTGGGAGGAGCTCGCTACCAATTGTTCAAAATGGCGACAACTTGTTCAAGCTGCCTCATGCTTTGAATCAGCACACTGGGAGAGAAAGAAAATGAAGCAAGTCATTCACTCCAGATCCCACTACCTTATGGGACATCCTGCCCCATGTGCCCCAAGTTCTGGTTGGAGAATGGGCTTGTTCAGTCACTTGAAGGCCCGTGACAGAACACGATCCTGGGTAGATATCATCCCCCAATCGAGGTACAGCCGACACCGACCCCAAGATGGCATTTGATACATTATTTGCGAGACAGCTACACAAAGCTAGCGACAAAAAAGTGTTTCCAAAAGTGTAATGCCATAATTGCATTAACTGCCATTTGAACTTTGACCTTGACTGGAAAAGTACTTAAGTTCTGTCGCTGAAAGCTTCAACAACGCTTTTGAGCATTTAAGAAAGAAACATTAACAAGAGTGAACAACGGTCACGAATTTGGAGGTTTTGTTGTAAATCAGCCTTTTGTTCCAGCATTTTTCTTTCCTTGGCACCAAAGCTGCACCCTAGCCAACAACAGTGACGGGAAAGAATTCCTCTGGTTGTTATGCAGAGAGCCAGGGTAAATCCTCACCGGTGAATGATCCGTGATCCCAAGCACAACTTTTAACAGTTCATAGAAAAGAAGTAAAAGAACGCTAACCACCAAGTTACCATACAAAAGCTATTAAGAATAAACCATGTCCTCACAGCTAATAGTTTACCAAATCACCCGACAGAATTTTTTAAAAATCGCAACATTACTTAATTTATAATCGATCTGAAGATCTTTCGGGTGAAAACACACTATTTTCGTTTCGGACGTTAATAGAAGCCCTGAGCGGTGAAACTCAAGAGTGAACTTTGGAGAGAAGCTTACCTTCACACCCCTCCTGGGATAGTGCCGTCCACTATTACCACTGACCCTTTATAGTCTGGACAAGTCAATGGTTTCTTTAACGCGGGAAGGGGGGGTGGGTTGTGGAGAGTGGAACGTGAAGTCGCTTGTCCTCACTTACCTGTTTCCAGGGGATAGCGCCTGTCCAGAGCCACCGTCCCGGATTGCGGGAGTGAGCAGCCAACCCGCTAACTGCAGGGAAACACGGCGGCCGCCTCGCCCTGAGCCCAGCGCCGTCAATATGAAAGGCTGGTCCTGCTTCTTTCACCCAGCCGCCTCCCGGTGACTGCATTTCCACTCACTCCTCCTCCTGAGACAGAGAGAGACAGCGGGAGTCCGCACCAGTCAACACAAAATTAACGAGTCTCCATGGAAACGGCTGGAAACCAGATTATCTTTTTTTTGTGTTTTAATTGTTGCTTAATCAGCACGAATTTTCACACGGACCCTCCCAGTCTGAGCATTGCTGATCCCGCAGAAATATATAGCCATTGTTAATTGGCTATATATGGGAGTAGGTCACCTTCGTAAATCAAGATGAGTATCGCTCCAAGTGAGGGAGACTTGATAGAATCCTGTTGATGCATTAAATATGGAAGTGAGAAGAAACTTCTTTATCCAGAGCGTAGTGAGAATGTGAAAACTGGCTATTACAGGGAGAAGCTGAAGTGGAGTTGAGGTTACAATCAGATCAGATCAGATACAGTCATACCTAGCACAAAGGAAGTTGATTGTGGTTGTTGGAGGTCAATCATCTCAGCTCCAGGATATCACTGCAGGACTTCCTCAGGGTAGTGTCCTTGGCCCAAACATCTTCAGCTGCTTCATCAATGATCTTCCTTCCATCATAAGGTCAGAGGAGGGGATGCTCGCTGATGATTGGACAATGTTTAGCACCATTCGCGATTCCTCAGATACAGAAGTAGTCCATGTCCAAATGCAGCAAGACCTGGACAATATCCAGGCTTGGGCTGACAAGTGGCAAGTAACATTCACACCACACAAGTGCCAGGCAATGACCACCTCCAACAAGCAAGAATCTAACCATCACCCCTTGTGGTTCAATGGCATTACCATCACTGAATCCCTCACTATTAACATCCTGGGGGTTACCATTGACCAGAAACTGAACAGGGCTAGTCATATAAATACTTTGGCTACAAGAGCAGGTCAGAGGTTAGGAATCCTGTGGTGAATAACTCATCTCCTGACTCCCCAAAGCCTGTCCACCATCTACAAGGCACAAGTCAGGAGTGTGATTGAATACTCCCCACTTGTCTGGATGAGTGCAGCTCCCACAACACTCAAGGACTTTACACCGTTCAGGCCAAAGCAGCCCACTTGATTGGCACCACATCCACAAACATCCACCCTCTCCACCGCCAATGCACAGTAGCAGCAGTGTGTATCACCTACAAGATGCACTGCAGGAATTCACCAAGGCTCCTTAGACAGCATCTTCCAAACCCATGACCACTACATCTAGAAGGGCAAAGGCAGCAGATAGATGGGAACACCACCACCTGGAAGTTCCCCTCCAAGTCATTCACCATCCTGACTTAGAAATATATCGCCGTTCCTTCACTGTCACTGGTTCAAAATCCTGGAACTCCCTTCCTAACAGCACTGTGGGCCTACCTACATCACATGGACTGCAGTGGTTCAAGAAGGCAGCTCACTACCACCTTCTGAAGGGCAACTAGGAATAGGCAATAAGTGCTAGTCCAGCCAGCGAAGCCCACATCCTGTGAATGAATAAAAAGAAAATCAGCCATGATCTTATAGAATGGGATAGCAGGCTCAAGGGGCCGAGTGGCCTATTCCTGGTCTTAATTTGTGTGTTTGTATGCATTCAAGGAAAAGTTAGATAAGCACATGAGGGAAGAGGGAATAGACAGTATGTTGTTAGACTTGGATGAGGAAAGATGGAAGGAGGCTCAAATGGACCATAAAGGCTGGCATGGACTGTTTGGGCTGAATAGCCCATTTCTGTGCTGTAAATCCTGTACAATTCCAAGGAGACCAAGACCAAGTATTCATTAATAATAATGAATCAATGTATGTATCAAACAGGTACATCATTTGGTTGGCATGTTGTCAGGGAATTTGTCAATGCTGGAAATACACAGGAGGCCTATCAGCATCAGGAAAGTGAAAAGTTAGGTTGATATTTCAGGTGAAGGGCCATTGTCACAAATCTTAGTCTATCTTTTCAGAAGAATGGTGGCCAGCAAGAAAGAGCGACTCCGTCAAACATCAGATGAGAGGCACCCTCTACATGGTCATACACCTACACCCAGCCACCTAAAGTCAAGAAAGAGCTTCATGAACAGTGTTGGTCCATTACAATTAACCCCATCTGAAGCCCGCATCACTTTGTGGAAAGACCAGCTCGCCAGTCTCGAACAACCCCCAGCGATGGAAATTCTACCAGATGAATGCCTTTCCCCAGGAGCTAATTGCAACTGGGCAACCTGGAAGTGCCTTAACAGACTTAGGACTGGTGTAGGTCATTCAAAGGTGTCACAAAGCAAATGGGGATATACAACCAGCCCGACAACTTGTGAATGTGGAAATGAGCCTCAGACTATGCAGCATGTCCTGCAATGCCTATCACAAGAGGAACCCTGCACTGTTGCAGATCTTGCCGAATTCAACAACAAGGTGCAAAAATGTGTCCAGTTCTGTCTGGGCCATGTATAGACTGTCCATGGACATGATAAGAAGATCTTACAGGTGCTGATAGACCAGTTTTGTTTCTCTAGGATTTTCTTCTTTTACTCCAGATTTCCAGCATTTGCAGTGTTTGCTTTTTTATCTCTTCAGGAAGGAATGATGGAATGCAGGAAATGCTGAAATATGAATCCAATGTGTTAGTTTTAACTGATGCTCCTTCACCGCTTTATAAGATAATTTTTAAACCAATTGGGTTCATGGGCATACAACCTGTTCTGCCATATCTTAGTCTGGGGATGGGAAGGGTGGGGGGTTGGTGGGGTGGTGTAATTATTCTGAACAGGAAGCTAAGTGACCACTTGTAATTTGGGTGTGGCTCAAAAAGGTGTATAAAAGTTATCAGTTATCTGCAAAGTAGTCATACAGAGTTTACATAAGTGGAGTACATCGTATAGAGTATGTAAACTTGGGAATTTGGTGCAGAGAGGGAAAGGAGATTTTTTTTGCCTCCAATATGGGACAAAGGTGGGCACATGGAGTTAGGTCACAGATCAATCATGATAAAATTGAATGGCAGAAAAGGCTCAAGGGGCTAAATGGCCTATTCATGTTCCCATGTCCTTTCACTTTGTATTCCAAAATCAAATCAGCCCAGATAGTCTTCTTGGTCTGGTTGCTGTAATTATACTTGAAGCAGACCCTTCAAGAGATGAAGATGCTTTGGTAGTGTTAATCTTGATCCTGGTGTTTGTGGGTTCCAACAAAATGCAGCCTGCAATTTGGCTCTAACTGGCATTAAATTGGCCATGTCAGATACATCAAAATAGTTGGTGGGTAAAATGAGAAACAATAGTGCAAAAGGGAATGGTATTCTGAAGTTAAAATTGTGGCACATTCATGGGCAAAGTAGAAGACATTTTGCTGTGCTACACTTATCTGAGAACATTTGCTGTTGACATTTTAGGTTAAAAGTGAAGTAAGTGTTGTATTCCCACATCTGACATCCTTCATCTTAGCATTCAAAACATGGGGTACAGAGGCATCAAATAAATATTTGAGTTACTTTATTGATAACTTTGCTACATGTTCATTCTATAATCAGATTAAACTATATTTCAGATATATTTGTGTGACAGAGCATGCAGCCTCTATTGCACCACCTGAAGATGCTGTTTCTCAATTTCTGGCTGCGATTTCTCATCCACTTTGTTTATCTTTGAGCGCCCAATAGCCAGTTCAGGGGTCCTCCTGGTGGGTCTGCCTCTGGATCTAACAGAATCCACTGTGCACAGTCCAGGATGCATAACATTACCTGGGAGTGTTTCTGAATGTAGACTTCAGTTTTTTAACCCTCATATGGGTATAACCATGCAGTATCCATTGGATTGATAGAAAACTTCTGTGACTGGTAGGCACTACAGGACACTGATAGTTTAATTGATCTAAACTTAATATTTTATTTAACACATTTTAATTACATGCTTTATGTAGTTTGGACAGACTATCCATTTGTTTTACAAGTGCACTTTGTTATGAACACTGGATTTTATAGGATGGTTATGTTTTAAACTGTCTTTTTTAATTCAAGCTATAATGCAGTAGTTTGGAGAGGGGGAATGTGACCTCCTACTGAAAACTGCCTGGGGACAAGCTCATGTGACTGAGTTGCCATGAGGTTAGGGGTTTAGGTCAAACTTATTGAAAGTAAGCAGCAAGGTGTAAGATGGTCTGTAAAAGCTGGCCTAGTCAGCGAAGCCCACATCCCGCAAATGGATAATACAAAACCTAGACACAAAGTAAGAGGCAGCTAGTCTTACTGTGTACAGACTCACAGACCCTCAGAGTCAGTCAAGCAGAAAGATTTGGGGAATAAGATCCACAACAGGTGGTGCCATGTCAAGTAGCAAAAAGGACTGTTTTGGGGTTAACCACCGAGCAGACTATCGGTGAAGATGGATTCCTGGTTCAAAGAAATTAGGCTTGTGGAGAATTAAGGACCAAGGAGTCACCAGACTTGTGCCTTGCTTTGGAAGTATATTCGTGTATGTTCAGATCATTGAGTGAAGGGGCTTTGTTAAAAAAGGACACTGGAAGAATTATGCTGGGAGAAGAGTTAAGGCTTGAAGGAGCTTTGGACTTTAAACGCATGACTACATTTCTGCTGAGAGTCTGGTGTGTATTAACATGGCATGGGGTTTTTAATTGTGTTAAGAAGTTAAAGGGGAATACCTTTTCCATAGTTTATTATATTAATTGGCTTCTAAGTGATATTTAATCGAAGCCAGTTGTAGTTTTGTTTGTTACAGTAAAAGTCTTAAATTGTGAAACCTTGTCATGGGATCCTTTACTTTTGTTCTGGGAAATTGATATCCCTTTTTAAAAGTTATTGAGGATACCATAAAAAGGTATGCTTGTAATTGTCCATATTCTGATCCAAATGAAATAGGACATCATTCATCTCGATGAACACAACAACAATCACCTTAGAAGCAGTGAGCTTCATCTTTAACACGAATTATTGCACACGTATGAGAAAAGATTAAAAGAGGTAAATATTGTGGAAAACATTAAATAATAAAAGTTTCAGGAGTAAACAAAGATAGAACAAGAAGAAAAATAAAGGATTTAGAACAAAAAAATGGAACAAGGATAGAAAGACAAGTGTAAAAAACTGATTAAAGAAATAGTTAAGCAAAGGAAGAAAAATAAACATAAGTACTCAAATGTTCCAAAATGTAAAAACTGAAACAAAGTTCTGCTGTTATTGAATGCTTAAGATTTAAACAAAAAATAAAATTGTTAAGCAACAGCACAGGCAAATATGCAATGACACAAGTGGGCAGGTCAATTTGAAAATCTAACTGCATGATGCCAAAGCAAGATAAACACACACCAGCATTGTTTTTATTAATCATGTTAATTATATTAATTTTATTAATCAATAGTTTTGAACAACTTGTTCCTTTTGTGCTGCCTCTCAAACTTGAGGAGACCTTCATCAGGGTACTACTGACTCATGTTAGAATCCCATGCTAAATCCAAACATGTCATATCTTATAGTTTATGTATTGAACCTAATCACTTTCATGAAATGACATATCTTGTAGGAGTGAGGGGAGGAGGGTGGTGACAAATTGCTTAGTGATATGCAAGGTAATGGAAAATCAGAAGCCCAGTAGTTTCAATAATACATCCACTTGACGCACAAACTGGCATGTGTGCTACTCTAATCTTTTGATAAGTGAAACTATTGAACACTTTGGTAAGACAAGGTTGATGACAAATCAAGAAGTTGGTTTATTTTGCAGAATACACATGACTGAACAAAAGTAGCAATTCTGGACTTATTTTAAACTTCAACAACATTCCTGCCGCAAATACAAAATAACAAAAACACGCCATGCAATCCTGCATACTGGGCAGAGCAGTGACTTATTGTTTTTTTTGCCTTTTGCTTCACGCTTCTCACAGGGAAAACAAACTGGTTGTATCTTAAATCTGAGCTCAAGCCAGATGGACCTACTTGCAGTCTTGGTTGTGCCTGACTAACCCTGAACATGGGACTCTCCTTCCTTAATTAACTTTGACCCCAGGGAACTTGGAATCGCAATGGACTATTCTGGCGACTATTCTGGCAGCTACTCCTGCTGAATCAAATGAATCAAGACCCCCTCAAACCAGGTTAGGTATGAATGATCACTGAAATTATTACATACAGTGTGCAATGTGGAAACTGGCCATTCAGCCTAGCTGGTCTGTGCCAGTGTTTATGCTCCACAATTCATTATGCGGACCAACAGTTAGACGATTTGAAACATAGAAGCGAATGAAAAAACCAAGAGAAACCTGAGCCTCCACCCACCCAACTTCATATCTTGATTAAAAACCATATCAACATATGTTTCTCTTGTCTCCTTTATGGGTAAGAATCTTCAGTCAGTGTGCAGGGGCAGGCCCAACACGCTGATGAGTAAAGTGATGCGCGATGATGTCGGCGTGCATCCCGACGTCATTGCGCTGTCTCGCGATGTGTCGTTTGGCGGACGCGTGCTGGAGTCGGCTGCGCTCCCACTGATATTTAAATGGCCTATTAAGGCCATTAAGGAAGTAATTAATGTAATTGTTAATGCTGCCCTTCCAACCTTAAGGTTGGTGGGCAGGCGCAAAGGGGTTATTAGGAAATCTCATCCGTGAGTAGGTTAAAGCTTTTATTAATTAAATAAAATAGAGTTCCGAAATATAAAAACTTGTCCCATCTCATGTGGCGCAGTCACATGAGGGGACATGTTTAAATAAATTTTTAATCCATTTATTTGATAATTTCAATAGCAATTCAATCTCCCTGAGGCAGGTCTGTGCCTCAGGGAGATTGAAGCGCTCTTTCACACGCATATACGAAAGAGCACTAGCCCCGACTCTCTCTCCTCCCCCCCCCCGCCCACACAAGTGGCACTGAGCGCTACGGCTCACATCTTACGCTGGGCAGGCTTTAATTGGCTCACCAGTGTAAAATGGCGGTGAAGAGCCAATCGTGGGTGGTGATTGGCTCCACGGCTGCCCCGCCCACTCCCTCCGAGCCCAACTGCCTACCGAAAAATTCAGACCTATGTGTTTATCTAGCTTTCCTTTGAATGCATCTATGCTAGTCACCTCATCTGCTCTTTGTAGGAGCAAGTTTCACATTCTACCCACTCTTGGTAAAGAAATCTGTTCTGAATTCTGTAATGGATTTATTAGTGACTAACTTATATTTATGGCTCCTAGTTTTGGGTCTCCCCACAGGGGGAAGGTTTTTCACAATATTTACCCTATCAAATACTTTCATATCAAGTCACCCTGTACAATCTTTCCTAATGAATATAAACTCTCAGTTCTGCTTTCATCCTTTGTACATCTTCATTAGTGCCTCTGTATCCTTTTTATAAGATGAGATGAGAATTGCACCCCAAATGTGGCCTAAGATTCTATACAAGTTTAACATAACTTCCCAGCTTTTCAATTCCATTCCTCTAAAAATGAATGCCAGTGTTTGGTTTGCTTATTTTTATGTCCTATTTTTAAGTCCTTGATAACCTGTCGCTACATTTGTGTATCTGCACCCGTAAATCCCTTTGATCCTCTAACCCATTTAGACTTATTATTCCAAGGAGTATGTGCCTTTCCTATTCTTCTTACCAAAATTCACCATCTCACACATATCTATATTGGAATTACTTTGCTAATTACACACCTATTCTGAAATTTTATTAATGTCTTTTTGTATTTGTGTCACAGTTTTCCTCAGTGTTGATTATGATCTCAATTTGGTTTCAGTTGTGATATTGTACTTCCAATTTCAGAATCCAAATCATTTATGTGAATAATGAACTGAGTGGTGAACTAGATAATTTTGGAGGGAACTAAGAGTCAACCACATTATGTTGGCTAAAGCCAGGTATCGTTTAGAACATATGGAGGGGGGGGAGGGGGGTGCTGCGGACCGGATCCCTTCCATAAAGGATAGCAGTGCCTCAAAAAAATAAAGAAATAAACAATGGTTGCTACGCTTTTTACATTTGTCTTACACTTGATTGTATTGCATTACTCTGACAATCCACCTATCTGTCCATTTTATCAAAGAAATCACATCCAAAAAAACTGCAAGCTCATAAAGAGAAGGTAATCTATCAAGCTTTTATAAAACTTCACATTAAAATACAGAAACACACTCCATTTGAACTAATTTGAGGAATTTAATGTAGTGAAATAAGCAGCAAACATCACATGTTACAACTATGAAGTTTATAAGATTGTTGTGATTTGGAACTGTGTCTTGAGTTCTAGGTAAATTGGGTTCATCTGGCCTGTTCTGAAGTTTACTTGACATCACGCCTGAAGCAGTTAAAGATCAAAGACCCAGATTGTTTTACTGAGGCAATGTATGTAAGCAATAATCATATTTCACCTTTCTTCTATTTTTACTTAGTTCTGTTGAAGGGTCATTTGGACTCGAAACATTAACTATGTTCCTCTCTGCAAATGCTGCCAGACCTGCTGAGCTTTTTCCGGTATTTTTGTTTTTTGTTTTGGATTTCCAGCCTCTGCAGTTTTTTTGCTTTTATATCAATGATGTAAGGTGTTCACCACTGGAGACAATAGTTGTGGTACCCGAGTTCACAATAGGTATACCCTGAATCTCCCCAAGTCGCATAAATGTGTTGCAAGTATTGGGTTATAAACAGTTGTGCTATAAAATGTCTATTTACTTCTAAGATGAAAGAGAATTGTGGTCAAGAATGGCTAATCAGCATTTCTACCTAAATGCAATGTGTTTCATGTTGCTGTTTGTAGAGGAAGACATATCTGAGAGCAGGTTACAGGCTGCCCTACGAATCAATGAATATTACAGACAGACAGCAGTTTTGTGCAGTCAGCAGAGAGAAGAGGCTATTTGGCTTGCAAACTACCACGGCTGGATAAGAGAGGGGGATGGTCTCTGGTTGAAGAGGTGCTTCCTCCAGCCATCTGAGGATCCTGGGAAATTCATCCCAGCATGGCCAGAGGGGAAATAGTCATCGGGAAAGGCTTTGTTGTTGGTAGTATATTTGGGAAATCCTCCAAAAACTAATAAGGACTGTAATTCCCTGGAGAGAATAATATGTGTTAAATATAAAAGAGGAACATTCCTTTCTGTAGTTTAAAGTATAAGTTGCCCATAAAAAGAAAATAAGGTTCAGTCAAAACTGCTATTTTCAGTCATTTGTTACAGAAAATATTTTTAAAAGTGAAATGCTGTTTTGTCAAGCTTTCAGCTATTAACTAGAAATTCAAATTTTTCTTTAAGTTATCGATCTCTCCGGAGATTGTAACACAGGATTTGTGCAGTACTTATCATATGTCGTTAGTTATCCCATAGTTCAGTTTCACAAAGGTTTTTTTAGAGAATTATTCTTTCATGGGATTTGAGCATCACTGCCAAGGCTAGCATTTGTTCCCCATCCCTAATTGCTCTAAACAAGGTGGTGGTGAACTGCTGTAGTCTATCTTGTGCAGGTACACTCACAGGGCTGTTTGGAAGGGAGTTCTAGGAATGTGACGCAGCAAGTGAAGGAACAATAATAAAACTCCAAGTTAGGATGGTGAGTGGCTTGGAGGGCAACTTATAGGTAATGATGTTCCTATGTGTCTGCTGCCCTTATCCTTTTAGGTGGCATAAGTTGCAGGTTTGGAAGGTGCTGCCGAAGGAGGATTGGTGAGTTGTTGCTGTGCATATTGTATATGGTATACAGTGCTTCCACTGTGTGGTGATGGTGGAGGAAATGAATATTTAAGGTAGTGGATGAGGTGCCGATCAAGCAGACTGCTTGTCTTGGATGATATCGATCTTCTTGAGTGTTGTTGGAGCTGCACTCATCCAGGAAATTGGAGAGTATTCTATCACATTCCTGACGTGTGCCTTTTAGATGGTGGACAGGCTTTGGGTAGACAGGTGTAAGATTTCTGGATTCGGGCCCACAGATACCTAAATAGGCAGTTGACTATTTGTTTGTAATTTTAAGATAGTTTATTGAGTTTATTAAAAAGCAACAGTTTAGATATGATACATTAACTAATTAGACAGGAAAGGGTATACTATCTGTAACAGCTTGTGATAACAGCATTCAGCTCTCTAATTGAAATGTCAGGAAACTTTCCCAATCTCTCAATTTTCCTCTTCCTCCTCTGATCCATCTTCCATCTGAAGAAGGCAGCTGTCCAATGAGCACCTCCATCTCGCCAGCACCTCAGCTCCTCACCAGCACCTCAGCAGAACCTCAGCCCACTACCACCGGTATGACACCAATCTATATAACCCTTTTGGAGGCTGATGGTCATCCAATCAAAACGTCATCCTGCTCTGCTGTCTGTAATATTCATTGATTTGTATGGAAGCCTGTAACCTGATCTCAAATATGTTTTCCCTTACAACCTTTCTGATGGCAATGTGAAACACATTGCGTTCAGGTAGAAATGCTGATTAGCCATTCTTGACCCCAACTCTCTTTCATCTTAGCAGTAAATAGTCATCATCCAGCTGGAGGTCAGCTTTTTAGTTTACATCTTGCTGAAGGTCATATCCTGGTCCTTTTTAAACAATTGCATAGATAAGGGGGTAAAGAAGATGCAACCTTAACTTAGGAATGAACTAAGTGACCTTGCCTGTTTTCACAGACTATTTAAAAATTGTTGTCTTTTTAGAAAGCTTTTAAAGGTATGTTACATTATATTATGCAGAAAATATCTGTTTATTCAAGACCCCAATTTCTTACAAGGAAGGTGAGTTAAGTGTTACGGAATTCCCAGCCATCAACATTTTTAAAAAAATATTCTTTCATGGTATGGGGGTGTTGCTATCAAAGCCAGCATTTGTTGCCCATCCCTAATGGTTCATGAACCCAGTGGCTTCCCTGACTATTTCAGAGGGGAGTTAAGAGCCAGCCACATTGCTGTGGGTTAGGAGTCACATATATTCCTGATCAGGTAAGGATAGCACTTTTCCTTTCCTCACAGGCATTGGTAAACCAGATGGGTTTTTACACCACAATTGATGATATTTTCATGGTCACCATTACTGAGACTAGCTTTCAAGTCCAGATTTTATTAATTGAATTTAAATTTCACCAACTGCCATGGTGGGATTTGAACCTGTGTCCACAGAGGATTAGCCTGGGACTCTGGATTACTAGTCAAATGACATTGCCACTATACCACCATCTCACCTACTCTTGTAGCCACAGTATTGATATCACTGGTCCAATTAAGTTTCAGGTAACCTCCAGGCTGTTGATAGAGGGGGATTCAGCAATAGTAATATAATTGCACATCAAGGGAAAATGGTTAGATTCTCGCTTGTTGGACTTGGTCATTGTCTGGTATTTGTGTGGTGTGAATGTTACTTGGCACTTATAATCCCAAGCTTGCATGTTGTCCAGGTCCTGCTGCATATTATTACAATCATGTGAGAAGGGATGGGATGGCTCCCCTCTTTTCCCACATCTCGTTTGGCCACAACAGGGTTTCTAAAAGGATATGCTTGTTAATTCAGTGCATGTTTAACTATTTGCATGCTTTG
Organism: Carcharodon carcharias; assembly: GCF_017639515.1. Classification (NCBI taxonomy): domain Eukaryota; kingdom Metazoa; phylum Chordata; class Chondrichthyes; order Lamniformes; family Lamnidae; genus Carcharodon; species Carcharodon carcharias. Next base: position 94,783,073 of record NC_054482.1, read on the forward strand.
ACGATAAAATTCACAATCAGTCAGGTTTTCATGAGCTTTTTAAAGAAAAGAGGATAGCTTTTATTGTACTCAACCTGATCTAAGAAAAATTATGAAAAAGCTCCAACTTTTATATGCGCACACACTCGAAGTTCACACGCACATACAAACAAATAGCTTACAGAGTGGGAGGATAGATTAAGCAATTTAAAGCCCAGTAAAGATAAAGGGTATACACATTGGTGACTTGTCTGGCTTCAGGCTGAACTCAGTGGTCCTTCTGGGTTTGGCATCAAAGTAGTTAAAAAATGCAGATGAATGATTTATCTGTTCTTCTGAAGGTAGCAGCTGCAGGGTTGATTTCCTTTTAAAATCTCTGGGGCACATGGCGGGTCAAACAAAAAATAGCAGGCAGGGTTAGAAACGAGCAAGTTGGATGAAGAGAGAGAGAAAGAAGGATTCGGCTTCTTCAGGTTCTCATTTTCTTGTGCACTGGTCTGCAGAGAAAACAGGTGCTTAAATACAAAAGGGTTAGCTGGCTTGTCACATGACTCCCTCACTCCAACTGCCCAGTGACCTAAATATGGTCATGGCTAGTTCTGACTTACATGATTAGGTTACATCTGGACCACTTCCTTTTGTAGCCAGAGTCCCTTTGTTCAAGTGATTATGTCTAATGGTTTGTCTATGTCCAGTTGAGTACCCAGGTGATTGTCTGGATGCTATGTTAATGGGATAGGAGATGGCCCCCATGCATACTCCTTCAAGGCAATTGTTCCTGGTGAGGCTTTGCAGACAGGCTTTCTCCATTTCAATAGCATTGGAACGTAGAATGTACAGTGATGCAATATCCAACCATCTTTGATTGTGATTTCAAGTCTTTTTAAAAATTCAATTAGTGGTTTCCAGTCAGTAAGTTCATAAAGCAATTTTTATAAAGCATTGCTCCACAACAAAACAGATAAATCAGCTTACAATATAATTTAGGAAAATGTTATTCACCCAATCATACAACAACTTAAATTTATATAATGCCTTTATCATAGTAGAACATCTTATGGCGATTCCCAGGAGCATTATCATATAACATTTGACACCAAGACGCATAAAGAGATATTAGGGCACACGACCAAAAGGTTGGTAAAGAAATAGGCTTTACGGTATCAGCTGAAAGGACAAAGCAGGACGATATTGATGGACTGGTCAGGTGAATTCAATCCATAGAATTGTGAGGTAATTAATTTGGGGAGGACACAAAAGACAAGGGTATACACAATAAATGGCAGGATTCTGAGAAATGTAGAGGAACAGAGGGACCTTGACGTGCTTGTCTACAGATCTCTGAAACTAATATTGCAGGTGTATAAGATGGTCAAAAAGGCATGTAGGATAATTTCCTTTACTGGCCAAGAGTATAAAGCAGGGAGGTTATGCTCGAACTTTATAAAACAATAGTTAGATTGTAGCCAAGGTACAGCATACAGTTCTATCATCGCAAATAGGAAGGATGTGATCATACAGAAGAGATTTACAAGTATGTTCCCAGGAATGAAGAATTTTAGCTTTGAGAAAATATTGGAGAAGCTGGAGTTGTTTTGTTTGGAACAGAAGAGACTGAGGGGTGATTTAATTGAGGTGTATCAAATTATGAGTGCCTAGATGGAGTGGATAGGAAGGATTACCTGGAAAAACTCAGCAGGTCTGGCAGCATCGGCGGAGAAGAAAAGAGTTGACGTTTCGAGTCCTCATGACCCTTCGACAGAACTTGTGTTCGAGTCCAAGAAAGAGTTCAACTCTTTCTTGGACTCGAACACAAGTTCTGTCGAAGGGTCATGAGGACTCGAAACGTCAACTCTTTTCTTCTCCGCCGATGCTGCCAGACCTGCTGAGTTTTTCCAGGTAATTCTGTTTTTGTTTTGGATTTCCAGCATCCGCAGTTTTTTTGTTTTTATCTGGATAGGAAGGACTTTTTCTGTTAGCAGAAATATCAAAATACAGATGATAATTTTTCATATTTATTCTTCCATGGGATGTGGGTGTCACTGGCTAGGCCAGCATTTTTTATTGCCCATCCCAAATTGCCCTTGAGAAGGTGGTGGCGAGCTGCCTTCTTGAACTGCTGCAGTCCATATGGTGTAGGTACACTCATAATGCTGTTAAGAAGGGAGTTCCAGGATTTTGACCCAATGACAGTGAAGGAACAATGATAAATTTTCAAGTCAGGATGGCATGTGGCTTTGAGGAGAACTTACAGGTGATGGTGTTCCTATGCATCTGCTGCCCTTGCCCTTCTAGGTGGTAGAGATTGCGGGTTTGGAAGGTGCTGTCCAAGGAACCATGATGAGCTCCTGAAGTGCATCTTCTAGATTGTACACACTGCTGCCACTGTGCATCGGTGGTGCAGGGGGTGAATGTTTGGGGATGGGGTGCCAATCAAGCAGGCTACTTTGTCCTGGATGGCATTGAGCTTCTTGAGTGTTGTTGGAGCTGCACTCATCCAGGCAAGAGGAGAATATTTCATCATACTCCTGACTTGTGCCTTGTAGATGGTAGACAGGCTTTGGGGAGTCAAGAAGTAAGTTACTCACTGCAGGATTCCTAGCCTGTGGCCTGCTCTTGTAGCAACTGTGTTTATATGGCTAGTCCAGTTCAGTTTCTGGTCAATGATATACCCTAGGATGTTGATAGTGGGGGATTTAGCGATGGAAATGCCATTAAATGTCAAGAGGTAATGGTTAGATTCTCTCTTGTTGGACATGGTCATTGCCTGGAATTTGTGTGATGCGAATGTTACTTGCCACTTGTCAAACCTGGATATTGTCCAGATCTTAAGATAGAAGCAAAATACTGCGGATGTTGGAAATCTGAAATGAAAACAGAAGATGCTGGAAAAACTCAGCAGGTCTGGCAGCATCTGTGGATAGAGAAACAGTTAATGTTTTGAGTCCACATGACTCGTCTTCAGAGCTAAAGAGAAATAGAAATATGATAGATTTTATACTGTTTAAGAGGGGGTGATGCAGGAGGAGCAAAAGTGAAGGTCAGGGATAGGTGGGAGCTAAGGAGAAATTTGACAAAGACGTCATGGACACAGGACAAAGGGTTTATTGGTGGTAGTGTTACAGACTAAAGAAGGTGCTAGTTGTTGCATTAAGGTAAGATAGCAAAATGTGTTAATAGCAGAACAAGGGTAAGCACTCTGTGAAAGCACAACATAAGAACAAATAACAGATAGCTTTGTGTGTGTGAGGTGTGGGGGATGATCGACAGTGGGTTGGGGGGAAGAACCCCAAAAATAAAATAATTGGATTGAAAAGGGGTAGAGAATGAAGAAAGAGTTCATGGTCTGAAGTTGTTGAACTCAAAGTTAAGTCGGAAGACTGTAAAGTGCCTAATCAGCACTTGTCCAGGTCTTGCTGTATTTGGACATGGACTGCTTCAGTGTCTGAGGAGTTGCGAATGGTGCTGAACATTAGACAATCATCAGTGAATATCCCCACTTCTTATCTTATGATGGAAGGAAGGTAATTGATGAAGCAACTGAAGATGGTTAGGCCCAAGACACTACCCTGAGGAACTCTGCAGTCATGTCCTGGGACTAAGATGACTGACTCCCAACAACCACAACCATCTTCCTTTGTACAAGGTATGATTCCAACCGGTGGAGAGTTTTCCCCCTGATTCCCATTGACTCCAGTTTTGCTAGGGCTCCTTGATGCCACACTTGGTCAAATGCTGCCTTGATGTCAAGAGCAGTCACTCTCACCTCAGCTCCTTTGTCCATGTTTGGACCCCAGTGGAACCCAAACTGGGCATCGGTGAACAGGTTATTGCGAAGCAAGTGCCACTTGATATAGCATTGTTGATGATCCCTTCTATCGCTTTACTGATGATGGAGAGTAGACTGATTGGCCAGATTGGATTTGTCCTATTTTTTGTGTACAGGACATACCTGGGCAATTTTCCACATAGCCAGGTAGTCAGTGTTGTAGCAACTTAGCTAGGGGCAAAGCAAGTTCTGGAGCGCGAGTCTTCAGTGCTATTACTGGAATGTTGTCAGGGCCCATGGCCTTTTAGGTGTTTAGTGCTTGCAGCCATTTCTTGATGTGGAGTGAATCGAATTGGCTGAAGACTAGCACCCATGATAATGGAGACCTCCGGAGGAGGCCGAGATGGATCATCCACTCGGCACTTCTGGCTGAAGATTATAGCAAATGCTTCAGCCTTACCTTTTGCACTGATGTGCTGGGCTCCCCCATCATTGGGAATGGGGGTATTTATGGAGCCTCCTCCTCCAGTGAGTTGTTTAATTGGCCACAACCATTCATGACCGGAAATGGCAGGACTTCAGAGCTTTGTTCTAATCCGTTGGTTGTGGAATCGCTTAGCTCTGTCTATTGCATGCTGCTTACCCTGTTTGGCATGCAACTAATCCTGAGTTTAACCAGGTTGACACCTCATTTTCAGGAACGCCTAGTGCTGCTCCTGACATGCCCTTCTGCCCTCTTCATTGAACCAGGGATGATCCCCTGGCTTGATGGTAATGGTAGAGTTGGGGATATGCCAGGCCATGAGGTTATAGATTGTGACTGAGTACAATTCTGCTGCTGTTGAGGGCCCACAGCACCTTGTGGATGCAAAGTCTTGAATTGCAATAGGAATCGGAAGTATTTTTTTACACAGAGTGCCGTGCAGGTCTGAAACTCACTGCCTAAAATATGTGGGTAGCAATCCTTATCGCATTTAAAAAACACTGGGGTGTTCAGCTGACGTGCCATAACCAACAGGGCTATGGATCAAGAGCTGGAAGATGGGAATAGACTGGGAAGCTCCTTTTTGGCTAGCAAGGATGTGATGGGCCAAATGATCTCTTTCTGTGCTTTAAATCTTTCAATGTTTCTGTCACAGAGCAGCAGAGAGGTTTAGGGTGGGAATTCCAAAGCCTATTCCTGTTTCTATTTCTTTTGTTCTTAAGAATTTCCTTTTTTAACCAGTTAAGCACAAGTTTACATTCAAGCTAAATGGGCTTTACACTTTAATGGCAACAAATGGGGACAGTGGAGTAAGAAATCAAAGTATTAGGCCCAGACCCTGTGTTGTGTCTGCGTCTCTGACATGACACAATTTAAAATGAAAAGTCTCCAATTGGACCAGAGGTGAGCTCAGTGCCCAATTACTGACGCTGGGTGCTGCTTCGAAGGGAGATGGTGGCCTAGTTGGTAATGTCACTAGGCTAGTAATCCAGATGGCCAGACAAATTCTCTGCAGGCAGGTATGGGTTCACCTTCCACCATGGCAGCTGGTGGTATTTGAATTCATTTAATAATTCTGGAATATAAAGCTAGTCTCAGTAATGGTGACCATGAGACAATCATTGATTGCTGTAAAAAAAAACATTTGGTTCACTTATGTCCTTTAAGGAAGGAAATCTGCCATCCTTGCCTGGTCTGACCTACATATGACTCCAGACCCACAGCAATGTAGTTGACTCTTAACTGCCCAACAAAAAGGCATAGCAAGCCACTCAGTTCAAGGGCAATTAGGGATGGGCAACAAATGCTGGCCTTGCCAGTGATGCCCACATCCTACCAAAAAATAAAGAACAAAAAAAGAAATTGGCTCTGGACTGCAATGCTCAAAGGCAGACAGCAGCCAAGTTTGAACTTGCAGTTGCCTTGCAGATGGCAGTAGTCAGGAGGGCAGTGTGCCAGCAGCCACATAGTGCTTATAAGTGGCGAATGGTTAGTCACAAGGCACTTGACCCGATCTGCTGAAGCGGTGGCAATTTTGTGTCACCACTTGAGCACCTCAGTTTGAATAACTCTGTTTCTTCAGTACTTTGATTCAGCAGAAACATCCATTATGGCCTCAGTGCACCCATCAGTGGTGCTGACCGGTGTGTACTAATATGCCCTTGACCATTCTCTCTTCTGCCATCTGAAAATTTCCTTCTGGCCCTTTCCAGCCTGTTAACAAGCTCTTCAAGGAGCTTAACTGGCAGTTAATTGGAGGTGAACAGCTTTGGAAGCCTAACAGGACATCTGGGAGCGCTATTTTCAAAGCATGCCCGTAACTGAACTTGTGCCCTCCTTCAGTTTGAAAATCCAGCCCCCTGAAACAAATGTAAAGCTGAAATTATTTTGAGTGTCAAAGAACATCATTGCTAAATATATTTGTGAAATATGTTTGTCTAGCTTTGGACATTATTGGATTTTTGAGGTTATTCCATTTAAATGGAGTTCTCGTTCATGGAGAGAAAAACACAGGGCTGCATTTTACCGGTGGGGTGGACAGCTCGCCACCCATCTACCCCACCCCACCTTTAAGGAAAGTCAGCTGAAAGCCGATTCGCTCCGTGCAAGCCTACCCCACAGCCATAATATGCTGCAGGCAGGCTAAGTTGGCTAACAGTGGGATTTCCATCCCTCACTGGGAAGTTCCACTCTTGGGAGCTGCCGGCCAATCTGATTGGCTGGAAGTGCCAGCAGTCCTGGCACGCCAAGAGCTCAGTATTAGGCACTACTGGGACTGTATCCAGTCCCATGAAGAAGGCCCAATGGATCCTGGAGTGAATAACTCTGGGGTATTGGGCATGGAAGGCTTTGGACAGCTTAGAGAGGGAGGTTGGGGGGTAGGATGTGGATGAGGTGGTTTTTGGAGAGCAGGCAGAGAAGAAGGAAGGGAGTGTATTATCTTCAGTGGGCTGTCCCCAATGCGCAAAGGGCATCCCCTAAAGATAGTATCCTACTTCCTTCCCATCCTTTTAGGACAATTTTTTTTAAAAAGCAGGCTGTCCCTCCTGCCCGCCTGCCCATGCCAACCATATTATGGTGTGGGCAGTGTATTGTCGGTGTCAATTGGCTTGTTAACAATTGACCCTTAAATATTTATTTACACATGGTGTTATGGAGGTGAGCTTGGGGGTGGGTGGGAAGGTGGTGGGCTGGGCACCTGCCCTGTTTTATGGCCCGCATCCCCCCACCCCCTCTGCCACTGAAAACATGCGGTGGGGGCATGTAAAATCCAGGCAATGGTCTTTCCACAGTGGCCAATTTTAAGCCTTATTAGGGTTTTTGATTTTCAACAATAGATTACATGGTACTTTGATAGGAGAAATAATAAACTTTTTGAAGGAAATCCTGGACATCATTCAATACAACTCTTACATTCAGCTTATCGGTCTAAATTTGGCCAAGTTTCGATCATTGCAACAACAATGAATCTGATTTGAATTGGTAACATGCCAAATTGTATATGAGAAAACAGCAGACTGAAGTAAAGATCAATTATTCCATATGCCTCATAGGAGTTTCTTTATTAAATTTCAAAAAATATTTTTCCTCAGTCATAAGGCCAGTCTGGAAACAAATTATAGACTATAATGGAGATTTGTTAGGCATTCATGTTTAAGCTTTGATATAAAGAGGTTATATAATTTCATCATATTCAAAAAAGAAATTACCAAGTACCATTTAGGGCTACAAAGAACTTTCTATGCATCAGTCATTCAACTTGGCTTATTTCTACCAGGCTCCCCCAGTTCTGATCTAGTATCACCAAAATACACATTTATTGCATCAGGCTGCAAATTTTATTCTTCCATTAGCTGTGAAGGAGGCCTAAGTTTCAAATCATGCACTGCTGACAGGATTATGCATCTGCAATACTAAGAACATCAAATAAAAAGTGTATTATTGACTTGTAGCAGAGTTCCAAATGAGAATGCATTTCGTTGTCATAAGGCTAAACATGCCAATCTAGAAATTAAATATTGTTAATAACACAAGGTGAAAATGTTCACCAAATATTTTACATCCAAATTTGAAAAAAAAACCAATATAGATAACTTTGCCAAGAGTACTTTATTATTCACAAAGACTGTCTTTTAAACTAAGAACTTAAGTGAAAGTCAGTTTCAATAACTAAAATTAGTTCAATGCAAGTTTGTAATAGTTAGTTGAACCAACTACCGTTTTCCAAGTATAATATAGAGCACAAATAATCGGATACATCAATTATGTTTAGGTAAATGATAGCTGATACAAATGTAATGGATACAACATTTTGATTGAATACATATGTAGTAGCTGAACAGTAGGTTAAGTTGCAGCACAACAAACTTAATGGATGGTAATTTCCACTTGTCCGTCCTCTATTTAAAAGGGCACATTACCTCTCACTGTTCCAGGTAGAACTAATGGTCAAGTTATTGCTGGATGGAAGACTCCGCTTTACATCACCAGCTTTTTACCTAGCCTGGTCATTTTAGATCTTAAGGCTGTTGATTGAGGGAGGAACAAAGATAAATATAGTTACTTATATTTCTGGAACATTTTCAGATTTCACAAAATTTTAAAACCAAACTCTGTTGGAAGAAAGATACATACCACAACATTGTGTTGATGTCTTATGCACATAGTTAGTTGTGAAAAGCTCTAAAACAACACAGAGAGCTGGCATGCACTAAAAGCACAGAAACATCTTATGTAAAAGTGTTAGATTAGAGAAGGTCAGAATTTTTGTTGAAGCCCAGAGAATATTAAAAGATTCTAAAAGTTCTTTTTAACAAAAATATTTTCAGCAGCAAGTTTTTCAATTCACATACTGCACATTGAGATGTTACTCAGCACAGTTACTCTAAAGGTATCATTGAAATCTTCATTAAAATGGTACTAGAAGGAAAGGAAAGCCAAATAGCTTGTCCAGCAGCTTGGATTTTAGTGCTGAAGGTAGTAGTCAGTTTTGTCGATCAAATCCAATAAAATACTCATTAAGCATAGCATACTTCCCACATTGTGGAGGAAGAAACAAATCCTACAATCTAAACATCACTGAGATAAGCCGTTAATTGCAAGTCAATAGCACTACAGAGCTGTGCAAAATGTTCAATAAAAATGTTTTGCGTCCTACTAAACCAGTTTCTAGCCAGAACATGAACTGTTCTTTATTAATGACATTATTTGATGTTGACTCATTATAACGTGTGTTGAATATTTATTTACAATTTCTAAATTTCAATGCAATGGGTTTATTTTTTGAAATATAAAATTGTTGTCAGTGCATCATGTTGGATTTTTCTTTTGGTATTAACGAGCATGAGTTTAGAGGAAATGATTGAAACATATTTCTACACACCTCCTTTTGCTAATCCAGAAATCCAAATAATTAAGCCGAAGATAGTGCTGGAAAGATGGTTGAAATTTTTATTCCTTTCAATTCTGGAGGATTTCTCAGGTTTATTATTATATAACATTAAAAGAAATATTTTAAATATAATAAAGTAGTGAGAAAAAAATTAAAGAATATTGTTTAAATTCAATGCAAAATCTTAAAGATTCCAAATGTAGCATTTTTTTCATTTGGCTGGATAAAAGCAAGTGAAATCTTCAAAGGGAAAACATTCTGTCTGTGGCAACTAAAATAAACAGAATTGAACTAAGAACAGTTTTATGCTATCTTTTATACTCAAAATTATAGACAATTTCATTTGACTTCCTATTTAGAGAGATATAAATTATTTTTCTCAGTTTGGCCACATAGTTCAAGTATTACACTCCCATTACAGGTTGCATTTATGATGCTAAACCCATGGCTTCCTAGTGAGTTCCTTTATTTAAAGAAAGTTTGGAAACTGATCATGTTTTGCAGGAGGATAGAACACTTATCCTACACCTTATTCATGGTAAATCAATTAACGAAAAAATAGCATATTTGCACACTGTTCATTTTGTCAAGTGTTGCTACATAATATTAAATTTCATGCTGGAAAAATTCAGCAGGTCTGGCAGCATCCATGGCAAGTGAAACAAAGGCCTGAATTTTACCAGTGGTGGGCGCACACGATTGGCAGGCCCGGGAGCAGCTGGGAAACAGACCGCCGGCTGTGATTGGCTCCCAACCGCAATCTCACACTGGCTGGACAATTAACGGCCAGCACGCTTGAAACACGTGCTGAAAAGCTCAGTCCTACCGGAATGGGGGCAGGAAGATGGTGGGCGATGTCGTCACCACGGGCGGGGGTGAGTGCTGCGAGAGAGCTCCCTGAAGACAGACAGCTGCCTCAGGGAGCCGCAGATATTCAAATGATGAAATGAAGGTTTAAAAAGCGGCAAAAAAATGTCCATGCATCACAATCAAGAACCCGAAAATATACCCTATAAGAAGCTGTCCACAGATATTTATTTTCATTGTATTTCATAATGGAGATTTCATCCTGCTTTTGAATGAGGTTTGATGAAAAATGCAAAGGCCGCCTGGCTGATTCGCCTGTCTGCCAACTGTAAGGTTGGACAGGCCACCAAAAAAAGTAGACAATTGCGCCATTGCTGGGCTTAATTGCCCTTTTAATTGTCGGCGGGTGCGCTTCTGACTTTTGCGCTGGCCTGCCAAGCAAAATATCGTGCAAGTGCATGATGATGTTGGGACACTTGCCCAACGTCATCTTGTGCAATGTTACATCTGATCGGGTCAGACACGCACCCACCCGCAGGACTTAAAATTCTGCCCAGAGTTAACATTTTGGGTCCAATATGGCTCTTTGGAACTGTTCTGAAGAAGAACCATATTGGACTTGAAATATTCACTCTGTTTCTCCCTCCAGAAATGCTGCCAATCCTGCTGAGTTTTTCCAGAATTTTCTGTTTTTATTTCAGATTTCCAGCATCCACAGTATTTTGCTTTTATTATATTTCACAGATCATCCACGCAAGGTCTGCTAGGTGACATTTTAATTCACTTAATAAGAGCAACAGGTGTTGCTGGTTAAAATTGTTCACATAAAGCTGTTCTCATAAATTTTGAAAGGTAAGGAATGTCACAGAGCTTTTGCGAAAGGCATGTCGCAACCTGCAGCAATAGAAATTATGATCCCTTTTTTTCCATAATGTAATATTTATTGGAAAACTAAAGTAATACTCATGCTTAAAAGACTGAATTATTAAATAGTGGTCTGGATTAAAGATACAGACAGTTAACATTCTGTCTCTGTAGATTTGGATTCAGTGCAGTAAATTGAGTTGGTAAATTCGAAATTTACATATAATCAACAGGAACACATACCTGCCTCCCCTATCCTAGTAGTAGTTATCCTAGTAGCCTTTGAGGATTAATTTGAATTATATTTTTTTCTCTATACTACTGTTGATTAATATTTAAGGGCTTAGTATTTACCACTGGAATTACAGATCCCTTTTGTATATTTTTTTTAAATTAACCCCTGTCTGAGCTCCTGCATGTCTATCCTATACACATTCTATGGCCAATTCTCAGGGGAGATTGGATGTGGAGGTAGGGTAAATATACCTGCTTTTACACAATTATAGTTTGTGCAACAGTGTAAAATGCTATAAGCACTGTAAGATCATGAGAAATTGGAGGAGTAGGCCATTTGTCCCCTTGAGCCTGCTTCATTCAATAAGATGGCTATCACAGCTATCTGATTGTGGCTTTAATTCAACTTTCCCACCAGCCTCCCAAAACCCTTGGTTCCCATAGCAATCAAAAATCTGTTTACCTCAGCCTTGAGTATATTCAATGACCCAGTCTCGGCTGCTCTCTGGGAAAAAGAGTTCCAAAGCCTGAGGATCTTCTAAAGAAAACAATTCTCTTCATCTCGATCTTAAATGGAAGACATCTTATTTTGAAACTGCAACCCCTAGAACTAGACTCCCCCATAAGGTGAAACATCCTCCCATCACCCACCCTGTCAAGCCCCCCAGAATCTTACATGTTTCAATAAGATCACATTTTATTCTTCTAAATTCCAATGACTATCGGCCTCACCTGCTCAACCTTTCCTCATTAGACAACTCCTTCATCCCAGGAATCAACTGAGTGAACCTTATTGAGCTACTTTAATGCAATATATCCCTACTTAACTAAAGAGGCCAAAACTGTACAAAGTGCTCCAGATTCAGTCTCATGAAGGTCCTGTACAGCTTCCCTAATTTTATATTCCATTCCCCTTGCAATAATTCCAACATTCCATTTGCCCTCCCAATCATTTGCTATATCTGCATGCTTGCTTTTTGTGATTCATGCACCTGGACACCCTGATCCCTCTGCACCACAAAACTTTGACAGTTCAATAAGATGTCTTCCATTTAAGATCGAGATGAAGAGGATTGTTTTCTTTAGAGGGTTCTCAGACTTTGGAATTCTTTTCCCCAGAGAGCAGCTGAGGCTGGGTCATTGAATATCCTCAAGGCTAAGGCAATCTCTCACCATTTAAATAATATGCTGCTTTTCTATTCTTCCTGCCAAAGTGGACAAGTTCACATTTTCCTACATTATACGCCAGCTGCTAAATTTTTGTCCAATCACTTAACCTATAAATATTCCTATGCAGGAATATTTTCGTGTCCTCTTCGCAAATTGCTTTCCCACATAAAAACAGAATTACCTGGAAAAACTCAGCAGGTCTGGCAGCATTGGCGGAGGAGAAAAGAGTTGACGTTTCGAGTCCTCATGACCCTTCAGCAGAACTGGGTGAATCTGCCGATGCTGCCAGACCTGCTGAGTTTTTCCAGGTAATTCTGTTTTTGTTTTGGATTTCCAGCATCTGCAGTTTTTTGTTTTTATTGCTTTCCTATATGTTGGTGTCATCAGCAAATTTAGTTTCCATACACTCAGTCCCTTCATCCAAATCATTGACATAGATTATAAATATTTGAAGTCCCAGCATTGATCCCTGTGGCACTCCGCTAGTTAGTTTGCCAACTGGAATATGGCCTATTTATCCAGTCTGTTTGCTTCCTGTTGGCTGTTATACTAATATGTTACCTCCAATAACATGAGCTCCTATCTTGTGCAGTAACCTTCGATCTGGTGCCTCATCAAATACCTTTTGAAAATCCAAATGCACCGGATCTACTGATTCCCCATTATCCATCCTGCTTGTTACTTCCTCAAAGAACTCTAATAAAATAGACAAACATGATTTCCCTTTCACAAAGCCATGTTGGCTCTGTCTGATTGCGTTATGATTTTACAAATGTTCTGCTATTACCTTATTAATAATGCATTCAAGCACTTTCCCTACGATTGACATTAGACTAACTGGCCTATGGTTTCCTGCTTTCCGGGCAGGATTTTGCCCTTGTTGGGCGGGCTCAGCAGGGGAGGGCGGCTGGGCTTGCTTGGGAAGCCGACTGCCGTCCGTGATCAGGGCCAGACCACGATTTCACGCAGATGGGCCAATTAAGGTCCGCCCAGCATGAAATATGTGCCGCAGCACTCAGTGCTGCCTGTGTGGGGGTGGGAGGAAGGCAAACGGGGACCTTTGCGCATGCACGCAAGCGAGCCCAGGAAAAACTGCCTGAGGCATGGAGCTGCCTCAGGGAGATGAAGATATGAAAAATTAAAAGTAAAGCATTTTAAAATGTAAAAAAAACATGAGCAACAACATGTTAGAAATTAGGATGAAAATTTTATTTTTTTTTAATGACAGATCGAAACCTCGTGGATGAGCTTTCACAAAAAATGCAAAGGCCGCTTGGCCTTTTTGCCTGCCCGCCAACCGTAAGGTTGGACAGGCAGCAAAAAATTTATTTCAATTAGATTGTTAAAGGCCTTAATAGGGTCGCTCGCCCAATGTCATTGCGGTTCATTTTATGCTCATTCAGGTTGGGCCGGTGGCCGCCCAACAAGCAGAAAATTCTGCCCTCTGTCTCCCTCCATTCTTGAATAGAGGTGTTACATTTGTAGTTTTCCAGTGTGCTAGGACCTTTTCAGGATCCAGGAAATTTTGGAATGTTACAACCAATACACACACAATCTTTGCAGCCACATCTTTTAAGACCCTAGGATGCAGGCCATCAGGTCCAGGGGACTTGTCAGCCTTTAGTCCCAAGACTTTTCCCAGTATCTTTTCCCTGGTGATTGCAATTGTTTTAAGTTCCTCCCTCCCTTTTCTGTCCTGATTTAAATGATTCTTGGGAAGCTTTTTGTGTCTTCCACAATGAAAATTAATACAAAGTAACTGCTCAATGTTTCCGCCATTTCCTTGTTTCCCATTATTAATTTCCAGTCTCACGCTCTAAGGGACCAATGCTCACTTTAGCTACTGTTTTCCTTTATATATACTTGGAGAAAGCCCTAGAGCAGAATTTCCTCTTTGGCGTGCGGGGGGTGTGCCGATGTGTAAAACGACACGCGATGACATCGGGCGTGCATCCCAACAGCACTGCGCCTCATTGTGATCTTCCGTTCGGCGGGCACACGCCAGATGGCAGCGGTGCACCCGCCGAACCGTCAAAGGCCTCTTAAGGCCATTAATAAACCAATTGAACTAATTGACAGGGCTGCCCGTTGGCAGCAGGCGAAGAGCCCAAGCGGTTTTTCATGAAACCTCATCCATTGGCGGGATGAGGTTTCAAGAAGGTTTTATTAAATTAATAAATATTTTTTTACACATTTCATAACCAGGTCCGAGCTCATGTGACACATGAGGGGACATGTCTAAATAATTTCTATCTTTCTTTATTTTAAAGTTTCAAATTGGACTTAATCGGCCCACCAGTGTATAATCATGGTGTGGTGCTGATCGTGGGCAGCTGTCAGCTTCCTGACTGCACCCCACCACCTGCCCGGCCAAGCCTGCATGCCAAGGGCAAAATTCTGCCCATAATGTTATTATTGACGTGTCAATAAAATTAGGTTAACAGTAAGCAGAGGAGCGCTAAAATGAATGATTGTTGTGTAACATATACCCTACATATTGATTCCCTTACTGAGATTGTGGAATCGGGTTATTTTGAGCTATACATTATGGAAATGGTATGATATTATTAATATGACAATAGAGAGCAATATCATTTGTTTTAAGGTGTTGGTGAGACAGAATATAAGAGATTAGCGCTACACCTAATAAGAAAAGTTAATTTATTAAGTGGCATCCTAAGCCCAACCATCTTCAGCTCCTTCATCAATGACCTTCCTTTTATCATAAGGTCATGGACTGCAGCGGTTCAAGAAGGCAGCTCACCATCACCTTCTCAAGGGCAATTAAGGATGGGCAATAAATGCTGGCCTAGCCAGTGATGCCCACATCCCATAAACGTATAAAAAAAGTTCCATTGCAGAATATACTTCACACCACATTCTGAAGCCGAGTCATGTTCAACTTGAAACATTAACTCTGTTTCTCTCACCACAGCTGCGTCCAGACCTGCTGAGTTTTACCAGTGCATTCTTCACATCACGTTTTTTGTAACAGGACTTCAGATTTTGACCAGTGTAGACAACACAGGATTGTCTTTGAGATCAACATTCTTAACTTATTTTAATATTGGCTCTTAAAACATTACAGATAGAGGGATTAATAAAATGTTCCAGATCCACCAGGTTCATTACAGAATATTTTGTTCATCATCTCTGTTTGCCTTTCTACTTCAACTGTATATAATGGCACATATAAAAGGGCCCAAAAGCTGTGGGTCTCCTCTGAATAAGACTCACGAGGTGCCTGACCTTGTCTGATTTCCCAGGATCATGGAGAAATTTACATTACGTGGTCAGAGGTGTGTGCCCTTGGTGGCACCGCACAGGCACACATTGTGTTGGGGAAGGGAATTTTGCAGCACTGAGCTACCACCGGGGTGAATTATCAATGGGGTTAGAGAAGGATGCTAAAAAGACAAAACTGGTCCATTTCCCAAAAAGAGATTTGGTCAATTTGCACCGGCTTTTCAAACTATTGTGGGACCCACTTCCACCAGGATGAGATGCTGATGAACAGTGCATCCTTACTTCATCCAGGTAGATATTAACTTGAGGACAAAACAGATGGAACTGGCAAAAATTCTAGCAAGCAATGTGATCCATCTCTTTCACTGATGTTCCCCCTATAGGGGGTTGAACACAAGATGCTCCCTTCGTACTGTCTGAGGAAATTCTGGTGCAATTGGAAAGGGAATGGTGGGCACCCAACCATAACGGAGTCCTTCCCAAATTTTTCTTCTGCTTGCCATGACAGTGACAAACTAGATTGCATATGTGTCGATCGTCGACTATAACTAAGACTAGGCTTTACCTACAAATGTCAAAAAACTTTTTTAAAATTTATGCATGAATGGGATGTGGGCATCACTGGCTAGGCCAGCATTTACTACCCATCCCTAATTGCCCTTGAGAAGGCGGTGGTGAGCTGCCTTCTTGAACCGCTGCAGTCCATGAGTTGTAAGAACACCCAATGTGCTGTTAGGGAAGGAGTTCCAGGGTTTTGACCCAGCAGCAATCAAGGAACAGCGATACAGTTCCAGGGAAAAATGGTGAGTGGCTTGGAGGGGGACTTGCAGGTGATGTTGTTCCTATGCATCTACTACCCTTGTCCTTCTAGGTTGTGGGTTGGATGGTGCTGTCTAAGGAGACTTGGTGAGTTGCTGCAGTGCATTTCGGAGATGGTACATACTGTTGACACTGTGCATCGGTGGTGGAGGCAGTGGATGTTTAATTTTGTGTATGAGGTGCCAATCAAGTGGACTGCTTTGTCCTGGATGGTTTAGAGCTTCTTGAGTGTTGTTGGTGCTGCACTTATCCAGGCAAGTGGGGAGCATTTCACCACACTCCTGACTTGTGCCTTGTAGATGGTGGATAGACTTCGGTGTGTTAGGAGATGAATTACTTACCGCATAATTCCCGGCCTCCGACCTATTCTTGTAGCCGCAGTATTTATATGGCGAGTCCAGTTCAGTTTCTGGTCAATGGATCCTGAGGGGGATTCAGCGATGGTAATGTCATTGAATGTCAAGGAATGATGGTTAGATTCTATCTTTTTGGAGATGGTCATTGCCTGGCATTGTGTGGCGTGAATGTTACTTGCCACTTATCAGCCCAAGCTTGAATGTTGTCCAGGCTTTGCTGGTCATGGATTGCTTCAGAACTCCTGAACGCCACAGTTATTATAAAAGATGAATTTAATATGGAGTGTAAAATTGGGCTTGCAAATTCATGAGCTGTTACATAGTTAAGGGGCAATTTTAACCTAGTCAAAACCAGATTGACAGTTGAAATTGCCTGGACAACTTACCAATGGAGATTCTGCTATCTTCCTGCATTCGTCAACTGAGCAGAGGGAAAAATACCTGTTGGAAACCAGCTGGTCCCAACTTTAAATATGCTGAAGGGGCTCCAATTACAACACTGGGGACCAACTGCTATTTTAACAATGGGCCTGATCAAGGAAGCCATTGTGGCTTTCATTCCAGATCGATCTAACTGGAAGTTAGTTGAGGCCATGAAATGCTCAAACGAATCAAGTCTGTTCCTCAAATATAACCTTCCCTTCTTTTCCTGAGCCCCACAAAGAAAGTTTAGTCCTCCTGTGTCCGAGGCTAAACTTGCGCCCCCAATCATAAAGCCCTACCAAAACCCTCCCCTACAGCATAACTAAGCACTGGGGAACGTTCTGCCCAACATTGCGCTCCCATCCTCCAGCCAGCTGTCAGGCTTTACAAACAACTAATCATGAACCTGTAAATGAGTCCAGGGTATAAAATCACCCATAGCTCAAGCTTCAGAAATCAGGATGACTTTCCACCCATCTCGAGATAAAATGGGGCTTGAGTGCCATGCTTTACATTGGGTTATATTGTACAGCACATTAAAACAACAACTGTAAATCATAAGATTGTATCTAAATTGAAAATGTAAATACTCTAAAATATATTGATGAAAATCAGCAGGTACTTTCTTTTATCACTGTGAAAAAATATTCCTTGACCTTTTGCGCAGAATATTCACAGAGGTGGAAAATGTAAAACCATGCCAGCAATTGCAGCCTTTGAAAACATTTTCCACAATTGAAATATTAAAAGGACAGCATACCAAAAGAACACTATAAAGTAGTGGTAGCAAAGGGTAAAAAAGAGTATATTTAAATAAAGCACCTGGATATAGTAGCAATAAGAAATATTTTCCAAGCAGTTCATAATTTTATGAATATTAATAATACTGTATAATTCTTGTATTAGATTCATGCAGACAGGTCAGCATTTCAAGATATTCCATGTTTACACATTTATAGGCAGATGTATAGCATAAAGCTCAATCTCCTTAAAAATATGTTGATCATTTTTTCCAAATCACTATGAATAAGTGAGACAAAATTAGGGAAAGAATTAGATGAAACAATTTTTATTTGCAGAAAAGTAAAGAATGTTAGCATAAGGTAGCAACAAACCATACTGAACTGATTAATGTACAAACACATTGAAGCTGATTTTACAAAGAGAGTAGATTAGTAAAATTATGTTCACAATACAGGTCTAACATGAGAACAGCAGGGTCTAGAAGTACAAAAATATAAAGCTAAAAGCTTGCTACTCAAAGGCTAAAAAAAAATTTTTTGCATTCCATTTTCAATTTAAGTGAATCAATACATAATATAAAAACTTATAAATATGCAGGATTCCAAATTAATGCACAGAATGAAGAAATATTCATTATTATATTTTAATATTTGATATGGTCATATGAAAAGTGTTATGATTATGAAGTTTATAGGATTATTATATTTTGGGACTGTAGCTTAAATTTATGGTAAATGTAGGGGGTCACATGATCTTTTTTGCAATGTGCCTGATGGTAAGACCATCATTATTTACCTGTGGTCTGGGTCGATCTGCGATTCTGGGACTCTGGTGGGTGCTTTTTGCCCTGCAGCAGCCACCATCTCCCATTTTAGTAGGTGAGGCTTCAGCCCCTGTGGCGTTGATTCCAGGGGAAGGATCGCTGGTGACCTTGCCATTGCCTGATTGGCTTATGATTTGGTGGGCCTAATCAAAAAGAAGCAGCAGGGTTCTCTTGCCATCTCCTCAGCTGGCAAGTGAGACAATTCAGCAAGATTCCAGCCTGAATTTCCCAAGCCCCAGAATGGTGCCCTTTTTCTAAGCAGTTGTGCTTTAATCTGCCCATTTACTTCTAAGATGAAAGAGAATTGGCGTCAATGATATCTAATTAGCATTTCTACCTGAATGCGAGATTAAAGTTTTCATGTTGCTGTGGAGATATAGAAGAGAGCAGAGGAAGCCATTTTTCAGATCAGGTTACAGGCCTCCTTACAAATCAATGGATATCACAGGCAGACAGTAGTCTGTGTGTGGTCAGTCGGGGAGGTGATGGCGTAACGGTATTGTCACTGGACTAGTAATCCAGTGACCCAAGGTAATACTCAGGGGTTAAAAACAAAAAAACTGCGGATGCTGGAAATCCAAAACAAAAACAGAATTACCTGGAAAAACTCAGCAGGTCTGGCAGCATCGGCGGAGAAGAAAAGAGTTGACGTTTCGAGTCCTCATGACCCTTCGACAGAAGTTCTGTCAAAGGGTCATGAGGACTCGAAACGTCAACTCTTTTCTTCTCCGCTGATGCTGCCAGACCTGCTGAGTTTTTCCAGGTAATTCTGTTTTTGTTTTTAATACTCAGGGGACCTGGGTTTGAATCTTGCCACGCCGATGGTGGAATTTGAATTCAGTAAAAATCTGGAATTAAAAATCTAATGATGACCATGGAACCATTGCCAATTGTTGTAAAAACCCATCTGGTTCACTAATGCCCTTTAGGGAAGGAAATCTGCCATCCTTACCTGGTCTGGCCTACATGTGACTCCAGATCCACAGCAATGTGGTTGACTCTTGAATGCCCACTGAACAAGGGCAATTAGGGTTGGGCAATAAATGCTGGCCTAGCCAGTGAATCCCACATCCCATGAATGAATAAAAAAAAAGAAAGGCTGTTTGGCTTTGCGTGCTGCAACAGTTGGATGTGGGATGGAGATGGTCTCTAGTGGAAGAGACATATCCTGCAGCCATCTCAGGATTTTGGGAGATTTCTCCATAAGAATTATCAGAACAAGCTTTACTACTGGTGGTGGATTCAAGAACCTCTCTCAAAGCTGAGGAAAGTCCCAGGAGACAGTCACTCAAAGTTAGCATTCAGTGAAATGGGGATATGGGAATCCATTGGAAGGCAGGAGCAACTATGGACTGTTTGCTTAAAGGACTGTAGTTCACTGGAGAGTGCAATGGGTGACAAGTATATTGGGGAATTATACTTTCAGTAGTCTAAAGTATAAGTTGTCTACAAAAAGAAAAGTATTTATTCAATAGTGGGCAGAATCTTTGGCTTGACGAGCAGGGGTGGGGCTTGCTGGCCGAGGCATAAAATGACGCATGGTGACCTTGGGCATGTGTTCTGACGTCACTGTGCGTCATTCAAATTTTCAGCTCAGTGGTCGCGCACCCGAGTCGGCTATGCGCCCGCCGAACTGTCAAAGGCCTATTAAGGCCATTTAACTATCAATTAAAACAATAAACTGAGCTGCCAGTCCAACCTTAAGGTTGGTGGGCAGGTGAAAAGCTCAACGGCCTTTGCATTTTTCATGGAATCTCATCCAGGGGTGGGATGAGGTTTCATGAAGGAAAAGGTTTGAAAAAATTTTTAATAAAATTCACAGACATGCCCCAGCTCATGTGACAGTTTCTAAAAATGTCCTAAAAATGTTTTTTCCCTTTATTAAAATTTAAAAAATTTAAACTAATCTCCCTGTGTCCTGACTCAGGCAACGCCACACCCCTTCAGCGCTTCCGGGAATGTGTCACGCTGTGTGGGCCTTAATTGGCCCACCCACATAGAATGGCAGTGCCCAGCCAATTGCAGGTGGTGATCAGCTGCATACACACCCATGCATGCACCCGCACAACCCACCTCCGATGGGGACAAAATTCTCCCCAGTGCTTTTTTTTAGTAATTTGGTACAGTAAAATTTTTTAAAACGTGAAATAGTGTCAAACTAATCTTTCAACGAGTTATTGGAAGCTCAAATCTCTTTTTTAAGAGTTACTGATCTCTGTGGAGATGGTAACCAAATGAGCAGACCATTCAACTCCTAAACCCTATTCTGAAAAATAATTAGATTACAGCTGATCTTAAATACATCTTAAACATCTGACCTCATCTCCTCTGGGGATCTTCCTCCCACAGCTTCCAACCTGATAGTCGCCCAACCTCGGACGGCCTGCTTCTACCTCCTACCCAAAATCCACAAACAGAACTGTCCCAGTAGACCGATCGTCTCAGCTTGCTCCTGCCCCACAGAACTCATTTCTCATTATCTTGACTCCCTTCTCTCTCCCCTTGTCCAGTCCCTTCCCACCTACATCCGTGATTCCTCTGACACCTTACGTCACATCAACAATTTCCAGTTCCCTGGCCCCAACCACTTCCTCTTCACCATGGAAGTCCAATCTCTCTACACCTCCATCCCCCACCAGGATGGTCTGAGGGCCCTTAGCTTCTTCCTCGAACAGAGGCCCGAATAATCCCCATCCACCACTACTCTCCTCCGTCTGGCTGAACTTGTTCTCACACTGAACAATTTCTCCTTCAACTCCTCTCACTTCCTCCAAATAAAAGGTGTAGCTATGGGTACCCGCATGGGCCCCAGCTATGCCTGTCTCTTTATGGAGTATGTGGAACATTCCTTGTTCCAGTCCTACTCCGGCCCCCTTCCACAACTCTTTCTCCGGTACGTCGATGATTACTTCGGTGCTGCTTCATGCTCTCATCGGGACTTGGAAAAATTTAATAATTTTGCTTCCAATCTCCACCCCTCCATCATTTTCATGTGGTCCATCTCTGACACATCCCTTCCCTTCCTTGACCTCTCTGTCTCAATCTCTGGTGATAGACTGTCCACCAATATCCATTACAAACCTACCGACTCCCACAGCTACCTCGACTACAGCTCCTCACACCCCGCTTCCTGTAAGGACTCCATCCCATTCTCTCAGTTCCTTCACCTCCGTCGCATCTGTTCCGATGATGCTACTTTCAAAAACAGTTCCTCTGACATGTCCTCCTTCTTCCTTAACCGAGGTTTTCCACCCACGGTCGTTGACAGGGCCCTCAACCGTGTCCGGCCCATCTCCCGTGCAGCCGCCCTCACGCCTTCTCCTCCCTCCCAGAAACATGATAGGGTCCCCCTTGTCCTCACTTATCACCCCACCAGCCTCCACATTCAAAGGATCATCCTCCGCCATTTCCGCCAACTCCAGCATGATGCCACCACCAAACACATCTTCCCTTCACCCCCACTATCGGCATTCCGTAGGGATCGTTCCCTCCGGGACACCCTGGTCCACTCCTCCATCACCCCCTACTCCTCAACCCCCTCCTATGGCACCACCCATGCCCACGCAAAAGATGTAACACCTGTCCCTTCACTTCCTCTCTCCTCACCGTCCAAGGGCCCAAACACTCCTTTCAAGTGAAGCAACATTTCACTTGCATTTCCCCCTACTTAGTCTACTGCATTCGTTGCTCCCAATGTGGTCTCCTCTACATTGGAGAGACCAAACGTAAACTGGGCGACCACTTTGCAGAACACCTGTGGTCTGTCCGCAAGAATGACCCAAACCTCCCTGTCGCTTGCCATTTTAACATTCCACCCTGCTCTCTTGCCCACATGTCTGTCCTTGGCTTGCTGCATTGTTCCAGTGAAGCCCAACGCAAACTGGAGGAACACCACCTCATCTTCCGACTAGGTACTTTACAGCCTTACGGACTGAATATTGAATTCAACAACTTTAGGTCGTGAGCTCCCTCCTCCATCCCCACCCCCTTACTGTTTCTTCCCCCTTCCTTTTGTTTTTTCCAATAAATTACATAGATTTTTCTTTTCCACCTATTTCCATAATTTTTAAATGTTTTTAAATCTTTTATGCTCCCCCCACCCCACTAGAGCTATACCTTGAGTACCCTACCATCCATTCTTAATTAGCACATTCGTTTAGATAATATCACCAACTTTAACACCTATGTGTTCTTTTGTTCAGTTGTCTGTGACATCTTTTGATGATCTGCTTCTATCACTGCTTGTTTGTCCCTACAACCACACCAACCCCCTCCACTTCCACTTCTCTCCCCCCACCCAAATCCACCCCCCCCCCACCCCCGCACACCTTAAACCAACTTATATTTCACCCCTTTCTTGGATTCACTCAAGTTCTGTCGAAGGGTCACGAGGACTCGAAACGTCAACTCTTTTCTTCTCCGCCGATGCTGCCAGACCTGCTGAGTTTTTCCAGGTAATTCTGTTTTTGTTTTGGATTTCCAGCATCCGCAGTTTTTTTGTTTTTATCTTAAACTCCTCACTTAGATCAACCCTTAATCTTATATACTCAAGAGAATACAAGCTTAATTTATGCAACCCATCCTCATGATTTAACCATTTTAACCCAGGCATCATTCTGGTCAATCTGAAATGCATCCGCACCATGGCCAATATATCATTCCTGTGAGCTATACGCTCACTATACGCAGTCCTCTAAATGGGTTCTAGTCAGAGCTATCAATTTAAAAAGTAGCTAACTTTATCAGGTTGAAAACAGCAGCAGAGTAGCATGCTTTTGAAATGAATGAGCACAATTCATTTTTTCCTCTGATTTCATGTCTGACCAGCAACAAGCTCCCCAGTATTGTTCATGCTATAAGTTTGCCAATTGGGGCACAGAAGACTAAAGCACAGAAGAAGAAAGGTGAACAGTATAGATTTAAGTATTGTACAAACAGATTGTTTGGAGATTGGAAATGGATCATGAATTGGCAGATTCGAAAGGGAATTTGATAGATAGTTGGCAGAAAGAATGATTGGGAGGGTATGGAAAATGTGGTAGTGCAAATCATTTGGTGGAACAAGCCAGATGAACTGCAGTATATTCATCTAGTCTTGTACATTCTTGTGTTCTCAATATAAAACATGGAATGCATCAATACACATAGCTCCTTGGAAGCATGAGGCTGGGAAAGTAATGGAATATCCCAATGGAATGGCTTCCCAATGTCGTCTTCCCTTCCAGGCGAGTTTCTCAGGGGCAGGCTTACAGGTGGGTGTAGACAATCAAGACACTTAAGGCCTCAATTAGTGGCCATTTCTGGAGGCGGAGGCTGGTCTGCCCATGTCATACAAGTGCAATGCTGTGTCAGGAGCCTGGGAGCACTTCGTAAGCGGCTACATTCACAGCAGTGGATGGGGGGGTTGGGGGGGGGGTGGTGGTGGGGGGTGGGCGTGGGGGTGATGGGTGGGTTGAAGGGTGATCATAGCCTGATATGTATGCTGATATAAATGGTCCTAAAGGTGGTGGTGCATCTGTGGCTAACTGTATTTTTGTGGAGGTGTACCCCCTCCACACTAATGGCCCTGACAGTTCTGGCCATCTGAACCCTTTTGTTAATGTTTCCATTGTGAAGTGCCCCCTTGGATTCCTTCTTCTTGAGCAGCAATCAACTCTTCAAATGAGGCTGCCAGCCCTTCGGGCCCTCAGATTGGACCTCACTCATCTGTGTCCCACCCACCATCTTCAATTACATGGCTAAAGCAGAGGTAGTCGTCCGATCCCCTTATACATGCGCCAGCAAGCATGCTGCTGAGAAGCACAGGCTGGTCTGCAAATTGTCCTGATGCCTGAGAATTTTATAAACCTGAAATTTTCGGGCTGCAGTTCCTGGCCAGACTTTGCTGGAGGCGGGCACCTGGTGGTGTGCCCCATTAATTGATCGTGAACATCCAAGTTTTGAAATTTTTTACTCACATATTTGCCAGAAGTGCAAGCTGTTAATGGAGCAACAGGGCATCTTCGTGAAATGGGAGAGCTGCCTGTGGAGTCAGCAGTTTACCCAAATAATGTTAATGAGGTCTAATTTCAGAAGGTCTCAGGCCTCCTGGTTGAGGCACATGCTTTGTTACTCGTTAAGGCTGAAAAATGGGCCTAAGGAAAACTTCACCCCAAAGTATCTCCAAACGACGTATATCTAGGGGTATTTCAGGCTTTTCAAAACTGTGCTTATTAAATTTTGGCAACTGATTGAAATATTTTTTAAAGTTCTGATTAGAAATTGGAATAGAACACACAATTCTATTAATTAATGACCTCTTGTCATTTCAGACTTAAAGATTATGTTAATTTGAGAGTGGCATAACAGGAAATAAAATATTAGTCAAAAGGTTATGCATAAAGAATACTTGAAGTACTCAGAACACAAGTCAGTATTATCAATCCGTTAGTAATAACAGGAAAAATCAGGGTTAAGCTTCGGCTTGAAGAATAACTGTTAAGTTGTCATAAAAAGGAACAACAAGCACATTTTCGTTTGTCTTTTGTACCTGACACAGAGGCGTCATCATAGTTTCCAATTCCATCCATATGTCCATCAGAGTAATTTTTATAGGGACAATGATTTGTAGTTGTATCTTGGCCTGAAATTAAAGCAGATTTCTTTGGGAGAGTGCTCCCTCCTGTAGTTAAATTTATTGCAGCATATGATGTTTTATGTATCTCATCCCTCGTTGAAGATGGGGTTGGATGAAGTACTGGGGTGGTGTGACTATTTGCTTGATGTGGTGACACCTCACTATCGTCGTCATCGCTGATCATAACCAGTTCTGCTCGGATAGCTCCTTCGTACCCCAAAATCTTTTTGGTTTCATTTTCATCATCTACGTTGTGGTATCCCATGAACACCATGGTAACTGGCTCCTCAGTGTTGATAGTAGAAGGCAAGGAATGGACAACATTAAAACTAATGACTGTTTCATCAGAAGCGGAAGATGACCCACCATCATGATCAAGCTCTGAGCTGATAAACACAGCCTCACGGTGATTGTCCATTTGCTGATGGCACCGAACCTGGACTGAATTCAGCTTATCTTCAGTTGATGGTGGCTCGTTATGTTGCTGACTCTGAAGTTGTGTGGAGCTCAGAGACCTGAAATTGGTTACAGGGCAAGGTGAGAAGGTAGCAGGTAAAGACGTTGGCTGTGGAAAAGTGGGCAAATCCCTTTCCTGATACACAACAGTGTCATTACTTCCATAGGTTTGAGCCATAACAGGGTTATGCCTCTCAATTCTTTCATCTTTTGTCATGTTTTCTTGATTCATTGGTTCAGAACCTGTCTGCCCAGTGGGTAACATTTTAGGAGATTGGCGGTTATTATGGGAACTTGAGTAAACAGGTGCATGACATACTGCAGAAACACTGGTTTGCTTTTCACCAGCCTGCTCTAACAGTGCCTGCACCTCCTCATGAGTCATGTTGTCTATGCCATTCTGCACCCGCCCTCCATCACTGCGGACAGCATAAACAGATTTGACCCCATCTTCATAGACTTTAACACCTTTGTTTTTGATTTCATCGACCATCACTGGTATGGTTGATAGAATGGTGCTTTCTCCAGTCTTCATATCCTTTTGAACATTGATTTCCACAGCAAACAAAGCTGTTAAGAAAATATTTGTGTAGGTTAGTATTTAAACTGGATAAAACCTTTGTGATTGTGAGAGAGCTATAAATGTGATTTACCAATAATAAAAAATGATCACACATTGTTCTGCAATGAACATGTGCTCTCTATACTGTCAGGTTTGGCCACTGACTCACCACCACCTCCATTATTTTCCAACTCCTTCTCATGACTAAACAGCCAGGGCATGCCAAAAATACACACACACACACTAACATCTACCATCAAACTGGTGAGGAAAATGATCACATCCTCTGCAACTACACTAAATGGGACTGAGCACCTTTATTGGCATGATTAATGATAAATAATAGTGGTGTGGTTTAGCCACAGATATACAGCTTGCTCAACACTCACAAAACAAAAGTTTTGTACTGGAATGGCCCAGTGTGAAACTTGGATCCAAATTTTGTCAAAACCAACAGCACATCTTGCGTGGCAGTCCAGCAGGTAGTAACTGGCGGGGTGTAAAGTGAAGCAGGATTTGGTAACTCTGGAATTCAGCAACTCAGAAATGACCATATTCAGCATTATAAATCAGTCCTGCAATTCTGTTGATTATAAAATTTGGTTGAAAGTATAGAGGAAAATTAAGTTTACTGAAGAGGATCCAGATCTTTTGGCATAAGGTATCATGGCCAGGAAGTCTTCAATTGTTGGGATCACCAAACAACTCCCAAATGCCAAGGTAAAAAGTGGGACACAAGAGGAAGAGTTTGTCAGTTGAACTTAATTTCAGCAAGAGGTTGTTATTATGATAGTGGACAAGACTTTATATGATAAAGGTGATCAATATTTCTAGCATGAAGGAAGCTATATTCATCTGGTCAGTAAGACTTTTTAGGAGCCTTGAAATTATTGAGTACAATATCAGAATGACATTACCTGGCTATTAAAACATAGGTGTTAACTGTAGGAAGGTATAAATATGATAGAGATAAAGACTTAGGGGGAGAGTTAAGGGTTAACATTAGAAGCACATGATGCTGAGATAATGATGATGTAATATCACATGATTGAATAACAGAGATCTGAAGGGAGGAGAAGTCCCAGCCTTGTGAACAGGTCCCAATATCTACATAGCAGCTGTAAATAAAAACTCATTTTAATAAAGCCCCACAGAACCTCATCTGGACCCCAAATATACAATGAAACATTAATTACTTATTTTGATGTCCTGTATTTCTACAGTGAAATAGCAGGCAAAAAAAAAGAGAGGAGATGAAGTTTTTTTTAGCCCAGTGAGTTGTAGAAAGCACTGTCTGAAAGAACGGTGGAAGATTCAACAGTAACTTTCAGAAAGGAATTGGATATATATTTGAAAAAAAAACATTTGCAGTGTTATGAAGGAAAGAGCAGGGGAGAGGGACTAATTAGATAACTCTTTCAGAGAGCTGACACAAGTGTCTCAATGGCCTCCTTCTGTGCTATACAGTTGCATGATTCTATGATTTGTTAATGGAACTTACAATACAAAAAAAAGCTCCTCCTACAGATATGGTTTAATTACAAAAAAGATAATACCTTTAGGAAGAAACTGAATGAATCATCTAAATGGTACCTTCTTTAGGCTGCCCAATGTCTTGTGTTTCTGCATTTGGACTTGCTGTTCTCTGCTGGTCTTGAGATTTATATGATTTTGAAGGGTCTGGAATTTCTGAGTGTACAAACTGGTCTATGAACAATATCAGAGGAAATTAATAATATAATACTCTAATAGGTTATTGTTGCAAAAAATGATAAAAGAAATGTTGAAGTTCTCTTTCTTACCTTCATCATTTTCAGCCTGTGCTGCCTGTGAAGATACAGTTAAGATTAATTTTTGTGGTTTCTCAAAACCGAATGTGCTACCAGCAAAATAGTGATTCTATATCACCTATATAATATCCTATACTCTGCACAGTGGCACAGTGGTATTATCATTGCATTAGTATTCCAGAGATCCAGGGTAATTCTCTGGGGACTTGGGTTTGAATCCCACTGTGGCAGGTGGTGAAATTTGAATCCAGTAAAAATCTGGAATTAAAAGTCTAATGATGACCATGAAACCATTGCCGATTGTCATAAAAACCCCATCTGGTTCCCTCATGTCCTTTAGGGAAGGAAATCTGCCGTCCTTACCTGGTCTGGCCTATGTGTGACTCCAGACCCCACAGCAATGTGGTTGACTCTTAAATGTCCTCTGAACAAGGGCAATTAGGGATGGGCAATAAATGCTGGGCCTAGCCAACGATGACCCACATTCCGTGAACGAATAAAAATAAATAAATTAAAGATATGTTGACTGGATTGGTAAAGTAACATCTGCAATTGCCTCAATTCATAGATGGTATTATATATTACTGGGACCCAGAAATGTTTCAGCAACTTATCTTCTGAATGATACAAAAACGTATATCTCCCTGATATATTTAAATTACTACTCTGCAACCCAAATATTTATTGAATAAGCTTAACACACTCGGGCCCCAAGATGTGATTAAACACGTGGCCAGGATGTTGCCCTTGTCGGGCCGCGGGGGGATGAATGGGAGCGGTTGGAAAGCCGCCTGCTGCCTGCGATCGGGCCGCGACTGTGATTTCACGCTGGCTGGCCAGTTAAGGCCCGTCCAGTGTGAAACGTGCACTGCAGCGCTCAGCGCTGCCTGTGTGGAGGTGGGGGTGGGGGGGGTGGGGGGCGGTTGGTGGGAGAGTGGGTTGGGGGATGAGGGCACAGAGTTGCTTCAGGGAGATGATTTTGAAAAATAAAAAAGAAAGAATTTAAAAATGTTAAAAACCTGTTCCCTCATGTCACATAGGTAGGGACAAGTTAGAATATAGTTTGAAAATTTTTCATTAAATGACAGATCGAAATCGAAACCTCATCCCGCCTTGGATGAGGTTTTGCAAAAAATCCAAAAGCCGCTTGGCCTTTTTGCCTGCCCGCCAACCATAAGGTTAGATGGGCAGCATAAAATTTAATTCAATTAGATTTTTAATGGCCTTAGTAGGCCTGAACATGTGTGCCCGCTGACTGAAATATCGCTGAGTGCATGATGATGTCATCGCGTGTCATTTTACGTTTGTCCGGGTCGGCCGTGCGTCCACCTGACAAGCAGAAAATTCTGCCCATAATATTTCAGTTTTCAGGTGGTATGATTATATTGGGGCATATTTAGAGTGTGAAAGTGCATCACCAAAGCCAACTCTGCTTCAGAGTACGTTAATTACTAGCCTTTTCAATTATAGTTTAGAAAAAAGCCCAAGCTTTACAATTGATGGGGCATCTGTTGAAAGAGGAATACTTGCATTTATATAGTGCCTTATCTTGTATATCAGAAGCATCTAGAAATGCTTCATATGAAAAGAATAACTTGGAGTGCTGGTGTGACTTAGGAAAAGCATTTGAACATTGTTTCAGAAGTTGTTTTAAACCCTTACTTCAACAACTTTATATTTACAATATAACTTTGATATTTACACTGGCCTGTTAATGAGCAGAGAAGTGGTAAGCCAGTGTTTTCAAAGGCAAGTCAGGACTTGTAAATCTGATGCTTGAGCATGAATTGCGTCAATGGATTATCTGAAGTTATATAGCAGCCCTCAGCCCTTCTTCCTCCCAGGCTCACACCAGAACAGCTGGAATTTCTCTTTGATGTATTACAAACTGGCTCAGCTGTTATTACTATCATTTCCAAGTAAGAAGGTTGTGGATCCAAACTCCTCTCCAAGTTTGGACACATTATCTAGACTGATACAGAACAGCACTGATATGGGAGAATGACGGGGTTTGGTGTGGGGGGTGGGGGTTGGGTGGGGGGGTGGTGTGGGGGTGGTGCTTACATTGTCACTGCTTTTAGATGGGTTGTTAGACTGAGGCCCTGTTCTCCTCTATTCTACAGCTTGCATTGATCTGCATAACTTTGTAGTAATATTTAACAAAGAAATTTGGTGTCCTAACATTACCCAAGCCAACAGCACCAAAATCAGATTAACATTTTTTTTATTCATTCATCGGACATGGGCATCGCTGGTAAGGCCAGCATTTATTGCCCATTCTTAATTACCCTTAAGTAGGCGGTGGTGAGGGGAACTTGCAGGTGGTGGTGTTCCCATGTATCTGCTGCCCTTGTCCTTCTAGATGGTAGTGGTCTTGGGTTTGGAAGGTGCTGTCTAAGGTGGCTTGATGAGTTCCTGCAGTACATCTTGTAGATGGTACATATTGCTGCTCCTGTGCATCAGTGGTGGAGGGAGTGAATGTTTGTGCAATAGGTGCCAATCAAGTGTGCTTCTTTGTCCTGGATGATTGTTTTTATTCATTCACAGGATGTGGGCTTCACTGGCTGGGTCAGCATTTATTGCCCATACCTAGTTGCCCTTGGTGGTGGTGAGCTGCCTTCTTGAACCACTGCAGTCCATGTGCTGTAGGTACACCCACAGTGCTGTTAGGAGGGGGCTCCAGGATTTTGACCCAACGACAGTGAAGGAACGGCGATATATTTCCAAGTCAGGATGGTGAGTGACTTGGAGGGGAACCTCCAGGTGGTGGTGTTCCCATCTATCTGCTGCCCTTGTCCTTCTAGGTGGTAATGGTCATGGATTTGGAAGGTGCTGTCTAAGGAGCCTTGGTGAATTCCTGCAGTGCATCTTGTAGATGGTACGCACTGCTGCTACTGTGTGTTGGTGGTGGAGGGAGTGAATGTTTGTGGATGTGGTGCCAATCAAACAGGCTGCTTAGTCCTGAATGGTGTCAAACTTCTTGAGTGTTGTGGGAGCTGCATTCATCCAGGCAAGTGGGGAGTATTCCATTGCTCTCCTGACTTGTGCCTTGTAGATGGTGGACAGGCTTTGGGGTGTCAGGAGGTGAGATACTCATCGCAGGATTCCTAGCTTCTGACCTGCTCTTGTAGCCACAGTATTTCTATGGCTAGTCTAGTTCAGTTTCTGGTCAATGATAACCCTCAGGATGTTGATAGTGTCAGATTCAGTGAAGGCAATGCCATTGAATGTCAAGGGCTGATGGTTAGATTCTCCCTTGGTGGAGATGGTCATTGCCTGACACTTGTGTGGTGTGAATGTTACTTGCCACTTGTCAGCCCAAGCCTGGATATTGTCCAGATCTTGCTGCATTTGGACATGGACTTCTTTAGTACCTGAGAAGTCGCGAATGGTGCTGAACATTATGCTGAACATCGACGAACATTCCCACTTCTGACCTTATGATGGAAGGAAGGTCATTGATGAAGCAGTTGAAGATGCTGAGGAACTCCTGCAGTAATGTCCTGGAGCTGAGATGACTGGCCTCCAATAACCACAACCATCTTCCTTGTACAGGGTATGACTCTAACTAGTGGAGAGTTTTCCCCCTGATTTCCATTGACTCTATTTTTGCCATACTCAGTCAAATATGGTCTTGATGTTAAGGGAATCACTCTCGCCTCACCTCGGGAGTTCAGTTCTTTTGTCCAGGTTTGAACCTAGGCTGTAATGAGGTCAGGAACTGAGTGGCCCTGGCAGAACACAACTGGGTGTCAGAGCAGGTTATTGCTAAGCAAGAGCTGTTTGATAGCACTGTTGATGACCCCTTCCATTACTTTACTGATGATGGAGAGTAGACTGATTAGGCGGTAATTGGCCAGATTGAATTTGTCCTACTTTTTTTGTGTATAGGACACACCTGGGCAATTTTCCACATAGCCGGGTAGAGGCCAGTGTTGTTGCTGTACTGGAACAGCTTGGCTAGGGATGGAGCAAGTTCTGGAGCACAAGTCTATTGTCAGGACAATGAATATTGTCAGGACCCACGATGTCAAGCTTCTTGAGTGTTGTTGGAGCTTCACTCATTCAGGCCAGGGCAGAGTTTATGTTCAATGGTAACCCTCCAGGATGTTGACAGTGGGCGATTCAGCGATGGTACTGCCATTGAATGTCAAGAGTCAATTCTCCCTTGTTGGAAATGGTCATTGCCTGGCCCTTGTGTGGCATGAATGTTACTTGCCACTTGTTAGCCCAAGCCTGGATATTGTCCAGGTCTTGCTGCATTTGGAGAGGGACTGCTTCAGTATCTGAGGAGCCGTGACTGGTGCTGAACATTGTGCAGTTGTCTGTAAACATCCCCACTTTTGACCATATAATGGAAGTAATGTCATTGATGAAGTAGTTGAAGATAGTTGGGCCTAGGACACTACCCTGAAGAACTCCTGAGGTGATGTCCTGGAACTGAGATGACTGACGTCTAACAACCACAACTATCTTCCTCTGTGCTAGGTATGACTGCAACCAGCAGAGGATTTTCCCCCTGATTCCCATTGACTCCAGTTTTGCTTTTTACATGCCCTTCATCTTATTAATGTTTGTTGAGCCTTACTGTTCACAAAATGATGTCCTCTTTTGCTTACATAGCAATGTACAGGAAAAAATGTTAAAAATGAAAGCTAAGATGGATTATGCTCCAAAGCAACACATTTGCTCTATTCACTTGCCAAATAATTTTGAATATTGTACCTTTATTATATCCGCTGTAGATCTTTCTGCTGCTTTCAGTTTCTTCAGTAACATTTGTTCATTAAGTGAAATTTGGGCTTCTTGGTTTTCAAGAGCTTTGATTTCCTCTTCAAGCCTATAAGTAACATTTAGCTTTAGAATGTAGTTCTTATATTCAGCTTTAAGAAAGAAATAAAACTTTAGTGATAACTTGTCTATCCCGGTATGAAGCTAAATACAGCCTCTCTCACCAAACATATATCCAGAAAGCACCAATAGGTTTGTACTGGGTAGAAATCCGATATGAACTCATCTCCCGTAGCAAAAAAAAACTATAAATGACAGCAGTTTGTCAACTGGCTAGTACATTATTTGGTCAACATTCTCAGAAGCCTATATTAAGCATTGTATATAATGGAAATATGATATAGTATATTGGGCAGTAAATATATGAATTAGAGCATTTTAGTAGTATGTCTGCTGGATAGTATGTATATACAGCCAGTCGTCTACATCATGTTAATTGTTATATTGGGTAGTGTCAGCTCACATTTGGTGTGATGTATTTGATAGTGTATGGAGTGCCATACTGTCTACCTTAGCATAAAAACCTTACTAACTATTCATGAGGAAGTTTCTTGCTTGTGTAGGCTGCATTTGATAAGGGGCGGAATTGTCCCAGATTTGCACTAAGTGTGGTAGCGGGCGGTTAAAATGACATTTTACCCATTGACTGCAATGGCAGCTTCTTATGCTGTATCGTCCCAAACCCACCATATTAATTACGCATTCTCGGGAAACACGCCATTTCCATGGCGGGCAGGCTCTGATTTACCTGCCATGCTGTCACCTCAACATGTCATCATGCCGGGCGCCATATTTGAGGTAGACCCGTGCGCACACCTCTCAGTGCTTCCAGCCCAGGACTGCTGCAAATACGACATGGCCCCCAAAGGCTAGAAGACTGCAGCCCCCAAGTTTAGGGACGTGTCCCTCAAGTGTCTTTTGGACTCTGTGGAGGCCTGCCGTGATGGCCTCTACCTCCGCTCTGGTTGCAGGAGGGGCAACAACATTGCCACTCCAGCTTGGTAGGTGGTGGCAGTGGTGATCAGTACCAATGCTGCACAAAAGAGGTTGGCCATCCAATGCAGATAGAGGATGAATGATCTCATTTGTGCAGCCAGGGTATGGCAACCATCTCAGCACTCCAACTCACACACTCAAGCCCATCACACGTTCACTGGCATCTCACTCACTGCCAGCTCAAGGGACATTACCACCCACTCTCACATATATGTCCATCTGGCCTCAACTCCTCTGAAGACTGTCTCCTCAGGAATCACCATCTTGAGGCCACTTGCGCAGATCAACATCTGACCCCACACAAACCCTGGGATACCCCCCTTCCTCGGCACAGACCTCACCTTGCAGCCTCTTCCCTTGCCTGAGGCGACTTCTTCCCACTTCCCAAGCAAGTGCTAGCCCTGCAGTTGCACAAAGCCTAATGGCTGGTTTGGTAGGTAGAGACCTGCCCATGAGCCCCCCTAAAAGTGATGTGGTGCTGTCTGTGAAGCCTGGCACGGATGACAGTGAGTGCTGCCTGAAGCAAGATAGGCAAACAAACCTTGAAGTCCTGAGCAAAGTTCAGCTCGCAGGTGCACATTACTTATGTGTAGTTGTGAAACACATTGGCGTGCAATTACACCGATGTGGGAGGACCATCCAGCGTGGGGGCTGATCCTGGCGGGCTAGCACTATAATGATACGCTGATGTACTACAATGAGGTTCCCAATGTCCAATGGCGGGAAACACGGCCTGCCATCAATGGGCTGAACGGACGAAAGCAAACCGGCTTCATGTTGTCGTGATACCGATTTTTGGCCTTCTCGCCATATTGTCCACTCACGCCGCCAAGCACACCCGGCGCCAGCGGGCATGGACGGCGCCAGTGGGCATGGACGGTTCCGCCCAAGATTTATATAATTTTATTTACAAATTCCTCACCATCTATTTTTTTCTAAAGGCACCTTAAAACAAATATGTTAGAATATAAGAACTAATATTAAAGAAATGGCAATTTGCCTGCCCAGTCAGTTCTTTCCTTAGACCATTATGATTTTTACTTCACTTATTTAGTCTTCTGAGGGAGGCAGCTAACAAGAGACAAAACTCTGAAGAAAATAAACTTCAGCTTAGTTCTCCCACAATCCCCAGAATAATTCAGTAAAATTCCAGTTTTAGCAATTGAACATTACAATCACAACTTCATCCTAATTGCAGCTTTACTGTATGTGCCCAGTTGTTTTTCCACACAAAAGATATCTTCAGAAACCTAATAGGGCTGGATTTTACCAGGTGCCATAATCTTCGCCTGCCAGACTAAAAAATTCGGTGGGGAGACTGCCCAAGGGAAGAACGACTGCCCCACTGTCATTTAACAGTCAACTGGCCATTAATAGGCTGCAGGTGGAATTCCTGCCCCTGAGGGAAGGGATGTCCCGCCTCAGAGAGCTGCTGGCCAATCAGATGGTTGGCAGCTCTATGGTCCCAACAGCGCCAGGCAGGAGCAGTGGCCACTGCTGGAACTACAGGCAGTCTCAAATGGAGGTTGTCGCTGGAGCTGGACACTGAGGGTGGAATCGTCCCAGATTTGCACAAAGTGCAACAGTGGACAGGGAAAAAAGTCGTTTTACCTGTCAGCTGCAATGGCGGGTTTTCGCCCCGTATTGTCCCATTCCCGGCGCTTCCCGCTTTATTAATAATGCATTCACGGAAAACACGCTGGATTGCTGGTGGGTAGGCTCGGATTTGGCTGCCCTGCCGTGACCTCAGTGCTTACTTGCTCTGGGCGCCATATTTAAATTGCAGCAGACTGCACGCCTATTTCAGGTCTACAGACCAGGACTGCTCCAGGTGACAGATGCCCCCGAAAACCAGGGAGACAGCAGCCCCCAACTTTAGTGGCGCCTCTCTGGGGCGTCTGCTGGATCCAGTGGAAGGTCGTCGCAATATCCTCTACCCCAGCTCTGGATGCAGGAGGTCCACTAGAGTCAACAATCCAGCCTGGGATGCTTTGGCAGTGGTGATCACCGCCAGCGGAGCACACAGGAGGTCAGCCATCCAGTGCAGGAAGAGTATGAATGCTCTCATTCGTTCGCCAGGGTAAGTCAACCACCTCATCACTCCAAACTCACACTCCCACAAACCCATCACACATCCACAGGGATCTCACACCTCAAGGGACAACACCACTAACACACAGACATACCCTCATATCTCCATCTGGCTCATATCATCTGGGGCTTGTATCCTCATCCTGCTCCGCTCACCACACAAATATTCTACGCAGTACCATGCTTCTGCTCACACTGTCTCCATCTATTCGAATGCAGGAGAAGCTGGCTCACATCAGCAGGGAAAGGTCCCAGAACGAGAGTGGAGTTGCCCACTTTAGGCCCCTCACTCACTTTGAGGAGTGTGCTATTGCGCTGACTGGTGAGGACATGAACCATGACTGCAGCGATGGTGAAGTCAGTGGCAAACACCCACATGAGGATCATGCACCATATCATCCCTCTCTCAACACAAATGTGAGTGCCCTTTCTCCTGCTTTTGACTCTGCTGCCATGCACCAATTATCTCTATTACAGTTCACAGGGCAATCTGCCAAGTGACCGACACCCAGCCAACCAATCCCTCACCTCCAGCCAAGAGGACACCTCCTCCATTGAACGGCTGGAAATAAGCAGCCTGGAAGACCCACCAGCACTTACCGATACCCTCCAACAGGGCAGAGACACACACCTCAGTGGGACCTAGATCTAGAGCAGGCTCAGGTTCACAACCTAGTGGTCACTGCATGGACACAGCAGGAGGAGGCAGGTTTAGCCGAGCCCCCCGGCACTCAGAGGCATCTGTGAGATCAGAGTCATATGACGAGCCTCTTGATTCAGCCTTCCAACTCCTCTTGGAAAATCCGAAGATGGCATGGGAACATTACACAGAGCTGTTGGAGGTCCCCAACAGAGTGGCACACAAGTCGGAAAATTGAGTGCGCCTGCTCTCTGATGAAATGGTGCCCACATGTGCTTGCATGGAAGTCACCATGGGAAGGATAGCGGATGCCATGGAGACCCTGGTCCAGCAGAACACAGAGATGAGTGCAGACCTGCATTCCATCGCTGTAGCTATGGATGAGTTCCTGCAGTGAAAATGCAAGAGGGAAACGGGGAACCTTGATGTGCCTCCAAGTACTCCTTCCTCTTAAGTAGTCAGGCTGGGGCCCTCGGGCACCCAAAGGGAGGAGGAGCAGGAGCTGGACTCCCTTGGGTCATCCACTCAAGAATCTCAGAGGCTGTTCGCTCCTTCTGAGTCCCTTTTGCCTGTGACCCCCTCAACCTCATCCTCTGTCACCACAGAGGTAGCAGCTGGCCCACAGGAGGACAGCTAAAGCAAGCCATGGCCCTCAAGGCCTCAGCTCTCCAGAGGACACATGGCAAATTCATTAGAGGCAACAGGGCCAACCATTGCACAGGCTGTCTCCACCCCTGCTGAGGATGTCAGGGCAGCACCTAGAAGAATTGGTCGGCCTAGAAAAGTTAAGAAATACTGATTACATGTGGTTACACAGGTGAACATATTTTGTCACTTTATAATCTGAAAATATATTCACTTTCACTGAATAATGTGTAATTTTGTCTTTCAGCTTCATTGACAGGCTCTGCGAGTCCTCCTGCTGCATCCCCCTCACCCACTAGCAGTTCAGCTGCATGCAGCTGGGCCACAATTGATCCTGGAGGGAGAAGTGTGTGTGTGTGTGTGGCAGGGCCTTTCGAAGCCTTGTGTAAGCACTCTCCCACTCACGCAGAGCCGTCATCTATCACACTCACCTTACTGCCCTGAGCATTTTCAATGCTGCCTGCTGGGGTTCTCTTTCAGTTGTCCATCTGAGCTGACCTGCATCTCCGCCCACCCAATGATCACACTCCCATACAGCACCTGTGCCCATCCAACACGAGGCTCCACTCACTTTCGATTCCGACAACAATGGTTGTAGTCAAGTTTTTTATTAGCTCTCCTGTTCTTTCCTGTCATCTACGTCCTTTCCCCCATCATGTTGACCTCCTCACAACCTCAGCATCACCTTCCACCTCTCCATGGTCATTGACCAACCTGAACCCTTTTCTTTCCAGGTTGTCCAGGTGTACGTGCACGTTCCCTACCACCCTGAGAATCCTACCCCCATCCACATCGGCTGCCCTGACCTCCTCCTTCCCACGCCCAGAGTCCGTGGTCTGTCAACCTCGCCATCTCTTCTACCGCTACCGACGCACCCTCACTCTCCCACCCTTCTGGTTCCCTCTGGCCTCTCTCATTCTCAGCATTCCCTCCTACCACACCAGCTTCCTCAGTTTGCTCCCTAAGAGGCAGTCATTGTCTCCACAGACCCCTCCCTTGCACGTTCTCCTGGACATCCCTCACCCCTTACTCCCTCCTCCACCCTTACTCCCTCCTCCACCCTTACCACCTCCCCCACCCACCCCAGGCATCTTCCCCCCTCTGAATTCCCTCCTGGGCAACTTGCTCCTCTCAAACACCTTCCCCACTCTGAATTCACTCCTCCCCATGGACACCCTCCCCTGGACTCTTTCCCCGCTCCAATCTCCTTCCTCCCCCCCGGACACCTTCCTTCCCTGGACTCCTTTCTCCCCCTGGATACCTTCCCCTCCTGAACTCCCTCCTCCCACCAGAAACTTCCTCCCCCGGTCTCCTTCCTGCCCTCTGAACTCCTTCTTACTCTGAACTCCTTCCCCCTCCAAACTTCCTCCCTTACACCTACCTGCCCACTTGGCGCATTCTCCTCATTACAACCTCTTCCCCCCATTCTCCCCACCCCCCCACCCACCAACCTCACCCTCCCTATACATTTGTTTCATCCTCCCAATCTCACACCGGCAGACACCTTTGCTCCGCACCCTCCCAACCTCACTCTACTGGTACACCTTCCTCTACCACTCACAGCTGCACCTTCCTTTCCTCCATTCATTGATCATCTGTGGCAGCCTATGACCAAAACCGTGATGTTCCGAAGCAAACCCAAAAGGTCAAAGGAGCCCTCTCACCTTCTGAGAGCTGCTTTGCGGTGGACATATGCCCATGAGGGTCCCATCCAGATTGCGATGCACATGTTCCTCCAGGGTCCGGTAGCTCCAGCATCTACTGCTCCTCAGATGTCCGCGATCTGAGCAAGGCCCTAACGGTGTAAATCCTGACTTCTGCACATCACACTTGTCCAGATGTGTTCTGCGCTAGTGTGTTTTCCCGCCAGTGTAACGGTAAATCTGGTGTGGGGGGTCAATTCTGGCCAGGCCTTACTTTGCATCCGATCAGCAGGATACAAATCGGGTTCATGCCGGCCTCCAGTGGGATGTTTGTAGTAGATTACTTTTAAGTTCTTTTGGCATTAGTAAGAGCTGGTTTGTTGAGGAAAAATGTAAAGCAAATAGACATCCTAAAGCTGGTTTCAGCTGTTGTCATGACCGGTCCCTGGTTAACGCCCCAAGTAGGGCCTCAAATTTGTTATGTTCCCGGATGAGGAGGAATGAGCTGGCTCCCCTTCTTTATTCAATCCCCTTGGTTGGTTGCAACAAAGTTAATTTAAAAGGATCCCTTCCCTGCCCCTGGATACCTTTTCCCAGTCCAAATGTATTTATGGGCAGAATACCACCCGCTCCCCCCACTCCACCCCACCCATTTTGAAGGGGGGGGGGTAGTTTAGGAGCGGGTGCGTGGAGGTGTGTCTCTGATTGGCGCCCCCGATTGGGGGCGTGCTGCCATTTTACATGGGTGGGCCAATTAAGGCCCACCCAGCGTGACGTCCGCAAGCAAGCGCTATGCGCTCCCTGTGTGGGTGGGCGAGGATTCCCTGAGCCGAGAGTGCGCTCTTTCACGCATGCACGCAAAAAAGCTCACTCATCTCCCTCAGGCTAAGTGCTGCCTCAGGGATATTGGCTCCTGTCTGGAAACATTTTTAAAACAGAAGAAATAAATTTCCCTGACATGTCCCCTCATGTGACGCTGGCACATGAGTTGGGACATGTCCATCACTTTCACTGACATTCTTATTGAAAATTTTAAAACCTACATGAAACCTCATCCTGCCCGTGGATGAGGTTTCATGCTTTTCCTTCAGCCCTCCAGGGAACCCAGCCTGCCTGCCAACCTTAAGGTTGGACGGGCAAGTCCATTAATTACTTTAACTGCTTTGTCAATGGCCTCAATTGGCCATTGACAGGTCAGCGGGTGCACAGCTGATTCTGCTGAGCCCCAGCCTACCTGAAAATTGAAATGAGGCGGGGTGACGTCGGGAGTTCCGCCCAACCAGGAAATCCTGGCCTATGTTTTAGAAGGAGCCAAATTAACCAGGCTTTCTGGTTAAGTTTACTAGTTACTAAAATAACTAGTAACTGATAAACTCAGAAAGAGTAAGTTTATTAGTTACTAAAAACCCAAGAAAAAATAATAAAAACGCAACACACATATACACAGAAATGACAAGTTTAGTGCAAATAAAAGTTAAAATAGATATACACATCAGTCTTTGGCTTGTCCGTGAGGAGTAGTGTGGCAAAATGTTGCGGCCATTAGGTTGGGTGATTCTGGTAGAGCTGACTTTGGCAGTTTGGCAGTTTGTTTGGAGACACTAGTTGCAGGATGGCTAAAGAAGCTGTCCTACTCCCTTTGAGATTTATGGCTTTGCTGATTTGCCTCCAGCAACAGAGAGAGAGAGAAATAGAGAGCCTTTTGCAGGGGTGCCTAGTTGAGTTCAGGGCAGTATGTACCATTCTAAACTGTATTCTTTTCCTCATTCTGTTAATTTTAAAGAAGGAATTTTTCAGCCCTATCTCTTTTTATCAATTAAAGCTACAAAGAATTAATGACAAACCTATCATCCCCATTTGTCCGTTCACTTGTGCAGCAAGCCCATCGACTGGAAGCATTAGCTATGGCCCAGATTTTTGCTATGACAGAGAAGTCCAATGGGACTGGAGTCGGGCTGAGGTTCACATAGGCACAGTTTACCGAGGCAGCTGGCCCAAATCATCAGCTGCCTCCACTGAAGTGGGAGCCTGGTAGGCCAGGAGTGTGAAACCCGGTGTGTGTAGATTAGACCAGGCAAGAGCTGATCCGAACTTGGTGGATTAATTTGGATAGCCAGGGTACCCCTTTGGAGAGGTAAGGCACCCCTTTATATATGGTCCCAGGACACCTTTGGGAGAGATAAGGCACCCTTTGGGATTGTCAAAAGTGTACACGATTGTCCATAAAAGGTGCTTAAAATCATTGGGACTGCCAAAGCTGTCAAGGAACTGTCAAAGGATGCTAGATTAGCTGGCATGGAGGGGGTAAGGGAAAAGGGTGGCGTGTGGGGTGCATGAGTTGGCACTAAGGTTGGCATTGGGGCTAGAAAAAGCCATAGGGATGTTGGGGCATAGGGCTATGAGGGGCCATGGGGACTGGGTAAAGATGCAGGGGCTAGCATAGGGGGTATGAGAGGCCATGGAGGGTTGATGGGGAGCATGAGATGGTATAGGTTGGCATGGCTGGGGAATGGGAAGTGTGCGGGGAGGGGGTGAGGGCTGGAGAGCTGTTTTTTGTTTTGATATTTCTTTTCAATAACAAACGAAGTGCCGGAGAACAGAGGCAGGCCTTCTGTTTAGCCTGCCTCGCACTCATTTCAGGTGAGATGGGCCTGACTTTGAATCGAGCTCCCACCACCGTCTCCCGCCCCACTGCCCCCCCCACCACCTTGAAAATAAATCTCAACCGTGGACAGTCATTTTTAAAAGTTGGGTTTGCAGAACTGGGAATCCTCCCGTCTTTGCGCACCCAACCTGGGAGTGAAAATCTGGGCCTCTTTCTCTCCACAGATACTGCCTGACCCGCTGAACATACTCCAGCAATTTTTTTTTTTGTTTTCGTTTTTTAAAAAACATTGTTTCAAAGAAACAAGGGCTGGAAATAACCCCAAGGCAATTATTTTTGAACGGTTACTCAGTCCGACAGTGTACCGAAGCTAGATTGTGAGTTCAACCAGGAAATGGAGAATTCTGCCTACAGCAGTATTTTTCCATCTGACCTTGAATCACTGCAGTGAGGGTCACAAGTAGCTGGAGGGAAATTTCAGTTGTGATCCATAAGGGGCTCTTGCCCATTCAGATTGTGTTTAACCTAACTTAATAAGTAGTATATTTTGACATGGCAGCCAACCTACGGTACACAATGACAAGCTGTCCACTTTTAAGCATGAATGGGTAAGATTTCCTTTGTTTGTTATGGGCAACAATATCGTAAACATGGGGTGAAGATTGCTTTTGGTTGCTATTTCCAGCAAAACAGCAACTTATTTTTTAAGAGTACATTTCTAAGCTTGTTAGAAAATAGATCTTCCTGTCATGGTCAAAATGTAACTGCCACTTACACAGCCTCTGGCAAAAACATTCACCCTGTACTGAAATTTTCCATTGATAGAGCCATGTCAGATATTTCAATAGAATCTTTTTGCTGAAGTGTACATCTTTCACTGTGGTTGGAATCGGAATCTAAACTTCAATTTGACCTTTATTTATTTATTCTTTCATGGGATGTGGGCATCACTGGTGAAGCCAGCATTTATTGCCCATCCCTAGTTGCCCTTGAGAAGGTGGTGGTGAGCTGCCTTCTTGAATCACTGAAGTCCGTGTGGTGTAGGTGTACCCACAGTGCTGTTAGGGTGGGGGTTCCAGGATTTTGACCCGGAGTGTTAAAATGCATTTTCTTTCAAGTAAAGTCCTGATTAAAGCTTGGGCAGGTAAGGCCTATACTCATTGGAGCTTAGAAAAATGAGAGGTGATCTTGTTGAAAAATAGAGGGGAGGACTTTCGCCTCGTTGGGTGGGTCCGGGAGTGGCGTCACAATGGACTGCCGTCCGCGATTGGGCTCTGACCGCGATTTCATGCTGGCTGGCCAATTAATGACCAGCCAACGTGACACGCATGCTGATAACCTTAGTGCTGCCGGGGTGGGGGACAGAGGGCAAGCGCTGAAGTGTGGCATATGCGTGGGTGCGCTCGGTGAAAGCTCCCTGAAGGCACAGAGCTGCCTCGGGGCACTGAAGATTTCTAACATTAAAAATAGAGATTTTAAAATTAAGGTAAACATGTCTCTTCATGTCATGACTCTGTCACATGAGCAGAGACACGTTAAAAATGAGTTTTAAAAATTCTTACTTGATTTTCAATTAACATCGGAAACTTCATCCCGCCCGTGGATGAGGTTTCCTCAAAAATCCAAGGCTGCTTGGCTTATTCGCTCGCCTGTCAATCGTATGGTTGGACGGGTAGGGGAAAA
This sequence comes from Carcharodon carcharias, assembly GCF_017639515.1. Taxonomy (NCBI): domain Eukaryota; kingdom Metazoa; phylum Chordata; class Chondrichthyes; order Lamniformes; family Lamnidae; genus Carcharodon; species Carcharodon carcharias. The sequence continues at coordinate 94,826,200 of NC_054482.1, forward strand.
TTCACTTTAATTAATTCATTTATGGGCTTAACAGCCCTCTTTATTGTTGGCGGGCTCCCGCCGACTGAAATATCACTCGAGTGTCCGATGACGTTGGGACGCTCGCCTGACATCATTGTGCGCTATTCCACCCTCGCGCATGTCAGGTGCGTGCCTGAAAACCGAGCTGAAAATCCAATCCCTAAGATTCTGAGGGGGCTTAGCAGGGTAGATGCTGAGAGGATGTTTCCCCTCCTGGGGGGACCTAAGACTGTGAGCACAGTTTCACAATAAGGACTGTCCCATTTAAGATGGAAATGAGGAGGAATTTCTTTTCTCAGAGGCGAGTTCGTGTTTGGAATTCTCTTCCTGAGAGAGCAGTGGAGGCTAGGTCATTGAATGTATTCAAGGCTGAGTTATACAGATGTTTTAATGACAAGGGAATCAAGGGTTATGGGAGCTGTGGAGGCCAGGCAGGAAGTTAAGACCACAATCAAATCAGCCATGACCTTATTGAATTGCAGAACAGGCTTGAGGAGCTGGAAGGCCTGCTTCTGATCCTATTTCTTATAATCTTATGTTCTTATTTATTTAGATGATGGAAATAAACATAAATAGGAACATTTATAGACTGGGTTATATCTTTGCTCTGCACAGTGGATGAGGTTTCCTAAAAAATGCGAAGGCCGCTTGGCCTTTTCGCCTGCCCGCTAGCCTTAAGGTTGGATGGGCAGCGTTAACAATTAGATCAATTACTTTCTTAATGGTCTTAATAGGCTGTTTATATATCAGCAGGCACACAGCCGACTCCGGTGTGCGCCCGCCGAACGAAATATTGCGGGACTGTGCGATGGCGTCGGGACACATGCCCAACATCATCGCACGTCATTTTATGTGTCAGCGTGTCAGGCTGGTCCCTTCATGCCAACTGAGAAATTCAGACCTTGCAGTAGGTCAGACCTGGCGTATATGCATTCTAGCCCTGTTTGTGGCACTTTGTTACTGTCCCAGAAACACTATAAAAGGCAGAGGGGGGAAACGAGACCCTGAAGTGTGCTCAGGCTGAAAAGGGGAGCCATTTTGATTTTGGGCAAAAGTATTAAAGAGTGATAGTGGCAGCTTGTTTTAAAATTCTCCTGATTTTATTTTCAGCTGCCATATTACTCATTTTACACTATTAAACAAAGTCTAAACCAAGCCCATAGCTTGGGACTAATGTGTGGTAGAAAAATATTAGTGAACTGGTTGGTGTTCCCCACAGTCCAGGAGCTATCATGCTTATTTACTGGTGCTAGGTCATAAAGTTACCAGGATTATTGAATTCAATTTCACAACTTTGGGATTTGAACTCACAGCTGCTGCATTCCAAAACCCCATTGTCCAATTTTCAGGCCTGTGCAACTTTTAAAAATGAAAATTTGGCTTTGCTTCACACTTAGTGTATTTACCCAGCCACCACCTCCATTGTAATATGATGTGAAACATTGCAGTGAGGTAAAGCACGGGTAGAACTACATTACTTGGTTGTGGCTATGGCCCATTAAATAATGCCAGTGCTGCACATCATGGTACTGACATACTTAGCACTGATGGAGATGTTATAGACAGGGTGGCAGAGAACTGCTGAAATCCCTGTTCCCTTCCAACTGACCACAATCAGGAAGCTTTTGATGTGTGTGTTTTTTCAACCATTGAGTGTGTGGACAATTTGAACAGTCAGCAGCAATCTTTTTGTGAATTTAAATAAAGAGGATTATTTATTTACGCACTCACCTGAAATTTAATGCTACAGTACTCACTGACACGGCCACACACACAAACACACTCAAAGAAAGTACAGTTGAAGAGAATAGCGCATCTCTATAGGTTATAAGCAAAAGAATAGTTCATAATTCATGTGGTTGTCTTGATCTGGGAAGCACATGTCGTAGACCTGGTGAAGAAGCCGTCTTCACTCCAGAAGTGCAGTTTAAGTGAATTCAACAGCCAAAATTATTTCAGGATTCTCTTGAAGGGATGGATATTTTGCAAGTCACAAAGTCTTTTGCTTGTAGTTTTGTTATCAGAGTGTCAGTTTGCTGTACTAGTGGATCCAAAAAGGAACAAGCTTGGAGACCTTGTGTTGTTACAGCCTCTGGTTCTTTTTTAAGACAAAGGTGTTACTGCCCTTGCTGTTGCTGCTGCCTCTTACTTTCTATGGTCAGCATTTTAAAGATTACAAAAGGACAAACACAACCCCCTTACCATGTGACCCCTCACAATGGCAGTTCCTCCTCCAAATATAGTGGTGGTCTTGGGTAGTATAATTGTTTCATCTCCAACTTTTAGCCCATTTCGAACCCTTCCCCCCACCCCACTCGCACTAGGGCCATCTGCCACTAGCTTGCTTCCCTTAATGTCCCCATTAGCATATCTTTTAGATAATAACACCCCTTTGTCCTTTTGTCTATGACATTTTTGGCAGTATCTTCTTAGCCTCCACCTATCACTGGCCCCCTATTGAGGTCTCCTGTCCCATCCCCTTCTCCCAGTTTATATTTCATCTCATTTCTATATGTCTTAGTTCTGATGAAGGGTCATACAGACTCGAAACGTTAACTGTATCCCTCTCCGCAAATGCTGTCAGACCTGTTGAGTTTTCCAGGTATTTTTGTTTTTGTTCTAGCCACAGTATAGTTCTTCCCAGCATAGCCACATCCTGGCTTACTGTTTTAAGACACTCATCCGAGGGTGTTAGGATAATCAACTTATTTGTTTCAAAAAAGACCAATTAAATTCAGGAATGTTTCTTGGTGGTCTCAAGATATGTATAGTTAACATCTTTTTGTCTGGGATGTGACCTTTTGCCCTCACAGTGAGACGGATTTTGAATACACAAGCCAAGTCATCTGACCTTTGGTGACCATCTTTTAAAAACGGCTAATTTCAAAGAGTCCACATCGAATAAAGTTTGTCTCTTGAAAGTTAGGAATATCATATACCTTTACTGTGTATAACAGAAAAGAGATATAATTTCCTTCATAGTGTTGCAGGAATAGAAGGTTGTACAGAGTGATAAAGGAATGGTGGGCATTCAGTGGGGTTTCTTAGAGGTAGAATCACAAATCTTGAAAATCTATTGCTAATCTGCCAAATTTGATGATAACATAAACTTTCTAAATGCCTGTAAATCACTTGTATTTTCTTTAATGCAGAGAATCATGTTGTCAGCTGGAAGGGGCTACAGTGAGACAGTGACAGCCACTGCTGGCCTGACCCCTTTGCTCAGGCAGTTTATTTAAAAAGATGAGGGTAAATAATTAAAACACCTGGATTGCATAAATAAGATTGACTCAAATAAAATCAAATTAATTTGTTTCTTTTTAAAAGCTACATGAACAAACCATCCATTTCACCTCAAGCTTGATGTGATTTTAATTATGGACAAAATGTTGGCACTCCCATAAAATATTTAAATATTGCCCAACCATGTAATGAGATGTGAACTTTCACTTTGCATCAAATTTATGGGTTTTATACAGTGGTGGCTGCAAGTACATCCAACAGAAAAGAACAAAAGGAACTTAGTTGCTCAATAACATATGTATTGATATAATTAGATCAAAAATATTAAGTCATGATTGGATCATGATTGATTTAAATACTGAGATACTGCATTTCAAGCTCTTGAGGAATAACAGCTTGTAGCCAACAGCTCTACAGCACTTAGAAAGCTCACCAGTGACCTATAGCGGTAGAAATGATGTTCTGTGCCAACGTTTTTACTGTTACTCAGTGGTGGAACATATCCATTCCTGCTTTGATAGCTGCACGTCCAAGATTTGCAACGAAAGATTCCACAAGTTTCCACAATTGTTTCTAATCCTGGGCACCATACTTTAGGAAAGATGTGAAGGCTTTAGAGGGAGCGCAAAAAGGATTTACAAGAATGGTCCCAGAGATGAGGGACTTCAGTTTCGCGGACAGGTAGGAGAAGCTGAGGTTGTTCTCCTTAGAGAAGGGAGGGTTGAGAGGAGTTTTGATAAAGGTGTTTGAAATTATGAGGGATTTGAAAAGAGCAAATAGGGAGGAACTGTTTCCATTGGCAGAAGGGTTGTGAAGCAGGGGACACTGATTTAAGGTGAATGTCAACAGAATCAAAGTTGACACGAAAAGCTTTTTTTCAAATGAACGAGTGGTTAGAGTCTGGAATTCACTGCCTAAGACTGTGGTGGAGGCAGATTCAATTGTGGCTTTCGAGAAAGGTGGTGGATAATTATCTAAAGAGAAAAAAAATGCAGGACTACAGGGAAAAGACAGGGGAGCGGGACCAGCTGAACTGCTCTTGCAAAGAGCCGGCATGGACATAATAGGCTGTAACCTTTCTTTGACTCCATGGTAAATTAAGATGAGAGAAATAATTCATCTACCTTAACTCATCCATTTGGAAGCACTTTAAAGTCTTCCCATCATAGCATCTAACTGACTCTTGAAAGAAGTTAAAGTTTTGCACTTTAAAAAAATTTGTTCATGGGATTGGGAGTCGCCGAGAGCACAGCCTGGTAGGTTTTCACATACAGCCTGGTGGTGGGCAGGGAGGGTGTCCCTCCTTGGGGGCCCCCCCAGGGCCCATTTGCAGCCTCCTCAATTGCCCTTCCCGCCCCCATGGCATCTCAAGCCCCAACTCCCAACAACCCCCTGCTCACCTCACTGGGCCCTGCCAGCTAGGCACCCAGCGCGGCCTCCGAAACACCTCGCCGAATCCCAATCCAACACCGCATGTCTCTGTCCCAAGGTTCTGGTGAGTTGCTGGCTGCAGATTGGCCAGCAGATCCCTGAGGATGGACGTCCTGCTCCAGAGGGACAGAAATCCCACCTCATCCCTAATAGCTGCAGGGCAGCTGGTTTTCTCCTCAACAGCTCCGACCATCACCCGGCATTTTAGCTGTGGGGGGAGTGAGGGGAGGGGTGTGGGAAATCTGGCACCTCATATAATTCTGCCCACTGTGTGCGGTTCTAGCCTCCTTAAGATGGGGCACTTTCTCCCTGGAAAAGAGAAGACCATAAGGGTCTTTAAAGTGTTCAATCGGGTGGATTTGGAGAAACTGGGTGGAATTTCACGGCCCCGTCACACCGCCCAATGTTTCCACTTGCAAGCGTGTCCAGAGCAAGGGAATGCAAATACAAGATGGCCACTAACAGCTTCAATAGAGTTTAGGAGGAATTTATTTAAAGGTGGTCTGCTACATTGAGTACTGAAGCAGATAGCATTGACCCTTTAAGAGGAGGCTTGATGTATACATGAGGTAGAAGAGAGTAGAGGGATATGGGATCAGGATGGGGGAAGGTTTGGTTGGATTCTGACGACCAGTTTGGCCAACTGGCCTGTTTCTGGGCTGTAGATTCTCTATAATGCTCAAAAGTCAATCTTATCATTGGCAATGATTCACAGAGGTATCAATGTGTGGCAATCCGCTCTCCTAATCAAACTCAAATAAATAGGGTAACAAACAAAAGAGCTTTAATGAACAAAAGTAAAAGAACGTTCCCCTCATGCAGCTTCACCTCTCTGTCCCTGACTCCCTCCTGTCTGGAGAGAACCCTCACTCATGAGGCCCCTGAAGATGCACATCGTGTTTTCACAACCGCGCAACTTAAACGACCAGTCAAATAATGAGCAGTATGAAAATAGGAATCTAATAAAATGTTGCATTACCTTCAGAGACTATGGGGTGATTTTGACTCCCTCTGTTGGCTGAAACCAGGCATTGCAAGAATTTAAGTTGAAGCTCTTGCAGTTATCTTAACGGCTGGGTGGCAGAGGTATTCCCCTCACTTAGGCATGACATGAGCAACATTTAATTATACTCAGTAGGATCATATTTTGTAGATAGAATCCCCAAAACAATATTTTCTGCCTGCCAGCCAATCAGTATCTGTTGCAACTGAACTGGAGACCCTTCGAGATTAACTTAAAAAAAATAACTTATGAGACAAGGAGGAGCAGGAATGCTTCACTTGATACCATAGAAAGTCGTTTGTGCCATGAACATACTCCCTTTCTGTCCAACAACCCCCCTCCCTCCCTGCCTCGTATTATGAAAACTCTATCTCCTGCTCCCTGACCACTGCTGCCAACTAATGAGGATTCAATGAAAAGAAACATCAGGAGGTTGATTCTGTCACTCCTTTACACCACTGCCACAGTGGACAATTTCTCTCACTATTTCAGCACTCGCTCCCTCCTCTTTTCTGTACTGCTACAATTTCTGAATTATTTGCTGCCCTTTTCCGTGTTTCTGTATTATTTTCTCTTTCTTCTTTCCCTGAGTCTGTTTTCATTCCACTTTATGCATTGTCTCTAATACAGCATCTCTCCCTCCCACTACCCCTCTTCTCTCCCTAACTGCCTCTCTCTCCCGTCTCTCTCCCCCATCCCACCCCCAACCCTCTCCCCCTATCTCCCCCTCTGCTGCCTCTCTTCCCCCTCTCCCACTCTCTCTCCCCCTCTCCTTTCCCCTCCCCTTCCCCTGCCCTCTCTCTCCTCCTCTTCTCCCTCTCTCCCCCCTCCCCTCTCTCTCTTTCTCCCCCCCTCCCCTCTCTCTCTTTCTCCCCCTTCTCTCCTCGGGCTCTCTCTCCACCCCACACCCCTCTCTCTATCTTTCCCCTTTCTCTCTTGTCCTTCTCTCTCTCCCTCTCCCCCTCTCTCTCCCTCTTCCCTCCTCCCCTTTCCCCCTCCTCTCCCTGTCTCTCCCCTCTCTCTCCCCCTCCCCCCTTCACTCCACCTATCTCTGCCCTTCCTCTCCCTCTCTCTCTCCCGCCTCGCTTTCTCTCCCCCTTCTTCTCCCTCCTCCATTTCCTCTCCTCCTCTCACCCCTTTCTCTCTCCCTCCCACTCTCCCTCTCCCTCTCCCTCCACCCTTCTCTCCTTCTACATGTTGGAAACCTAAATGTAGCAGGGCCATTGGAACTTAGTGCTGAGTTCAAACAGACCTCTTTTTTGTTCAAACAAGGGCTTTATCCCACAGTGTAGGAGATATGAATCTTTAGATCCATTTATAAACGTAAATGCTCGTGAAGGGTGGATGAAGTCTGTAGAGCCATTGAAGTTGTCAAATTGTTTGAATGGTCAGCCTCTGAAAATTGAGAAAAACTGCCTGCCTGTGTCTGGGAGAGTTGAAAAGAATCTGTTCCAGCAGTTTCATTGGTCTGGATTTTAAGGCCTCTTGCCAGCTCTGCTTTCATTATGGTGGAGGGTATTTGACAGGCGGGTAGCTCACCCACCCCCGACCCAGTCCCCATAAAGCAGTGGGTGTGTAAGGCGCTCAATAACCTGCCGTCCTTCAGGTTATTGAGGCCCTTAAATGGCCAGTTAAAGGCCAGTTAAGGATCTCAGTGCACCTCCATAATACACTGGGCAGTGGAAGTTGGCGAGAATGGGAAGGCTGGTTTCTCGCCAAAGTTGGTGGGGAGGGAGGGGGTTGTCTTTGCACACTGGGGGGCACCAGACTTAAGATTGTAACCCCCACCCCCTTTGTGCCTCCTCACCTGGCCTCCAAAACCCAACCCTCATCCCAGGGTGCTCCCAAAAAGCCTGGGACGTACCTGGGTCCAGCCACCGTTGATCTTCTTCGTGGGACTGTTTGCAGTCCCAGCAGTGCCCGCTACTGAGTTCTGACGCTGCTGGGACTGCAAGACCCATCAGCCAATCAGATTGATTGGCAACCCTTGAGGGGCAGAAGTCTCGGTCTCTGCTTGATAAGGCCACCCTATAGCATAATATTGCTGCAGGGCACTTTTTAAAAAAAGTTGGTTGGTTTGCTGACCCTAAGTGCTATGATTATAGCATTATTAATGCTTCATTGCTTTCTGTTGTAAGATATTGTGTATTGTTCAGGATGCCTCATGATGAGGTTGTAAGTCATGTATAGTTTAACAGTAAGTGTTTATTAACTACTCATAACTATCTACGTGTATACAGAGTATAGTGTAAGCTAGGAGCTGTCTCCATGCTTGCTTATATACAGGTCTCTGACCAGTACAAGACTGTCCCCTAGGCCAGGGTAATGTGTACCTTTACATCACACTATGTGTGGTACTGTACCCAGTCCCATGTTAACCTTTTCTAGGCCAGACCCTACACTTTCCACAGCCTATAATTATCACAGTCATGCACTGTAAGTTCACAGTTTGATTGACAGCTCAAAGGGTTAATTAAAGAATTAGCTGTCTTTGATGTGGGGCTATGAATATAAATTTTTGTTTTATTAATAAGGGATTACTTGAGGGGATTTAAATATGCTGAATGGGCTTTCATGAATGAGTGTGTTTTTTATATATTAAAGTCTGTAATAAATATTTAGAACTGTATATTATCCCATCTCAACATAGCTCCTGAGATCAGCCCAGGGTGGATACCCAGAGTAAGTTGGCATGAAGGGTGTAAGGGAAAAGGGTGGTTTGTGGGTGCATGGATTGGCATGAGTTGGTACTAAGCTGGCACAGGGGCCTTAAGGGGCCATGGGGTGGATGGGGCATGGGTTATGAATTGGCAGTAAGTTGGCATAGGGGCTATAAGCAGCCACTGGGGTGGGTGGGAGGCATGGATTGGCATGAGTTTGCAGGCATGGGCATGGGGAGTGGGCAGGGGTTGTGAGGGGGTGTGAGAGCTATAGGGGCTAATGTTTAAGAAACAACTGGGCAAAGTCCTGGAGATCCAAAGTGGGCTTTTCAAACAACCTGACTTGGCATTCGGCAGCCCTAGTGGCTGCCTCTGATCTGTGTCCAGGGGGCAGAGGCCCAAAAACTCCCCATACTGCCCACTGCCCACCCCCCACTTCCACCCCTGGAGTGAATATCCCGCCATTTGGGGGACTTTTCTCAAGGTGGTTGCAGTGAATTTCCTGGCTTGATAATCCAGACTGGTGTGTGTAATGGGTGTATCAGTTAAAGCATGCACACACTTCTTTCAAATTCACCATTGGGTTGTGCACACTGAATACATTTCAGAAGGAAATAGATAGATTTTTGGACTCTAAAGGCGTCAACAGGTATGGGGAGAGCGCAGGAGTACGGCTTTGAGATAGAGGATCAGCCAAGATCATATTGAATGGCGAAGCAGGCTCAAAGGGCCGAATGACTTACACCTGCTCCTATTTTCTATGTTTCTATGTTTCCTATGGGCAGAATTTTCTGCCTGTCGGGCAGGCGGGCCCAACCCAATCTCCGGTGGACGGGGAGCCGATCCCCACCGGAGAAGTAGGCCCCGCCCCCATTTTACGTGGGCTGGCAATTAAGGCGTGACGTCCGGCGGGAAGCGCTATGTGCTTCCTGTGCCGGCGGTGGGGGGATTCCCCAAAAGCGAGAGTGTGCTCTTTCGCGCATGCACACGAAAGAGCACATATCTCCTTGAGGCTAAGTGCAGCCTCAGGGAGATTGCTTCCCCTTCTAAAAATATGAAAATTAGAAAAAAAATTCCCTAACATGTCCCCCTCATGTGACAATGTCACATGAGATGGGACATGTTCATACTTTACATTATAAGTTTATTAAACTTTTAAAATCCCTACATGAAACCTTATCCTGCCGGTGGATGAAGTTTCATGTTTTTTCTAATTCTCGCCAGGGCAGCCTTAAGGTTGGATGGGCAGGTCCTTGAATTGTTTAAATGATCCTGTCAATGGCCATTGACAGGTTGGCGGGCGCACAGCTGATTTTGCTGCGCCCCCGCCTTCCTGAAGATTTAAATGGGGCCGGATGATGTCGGGCGTTCCGTTCAACGTCATCCTGTGTCATTTTACGCATTGGCGAGCAGGCCCTGCCCCTGCTTGCCGATGGCAAAATTCTGCCCAATGTTTCTATGCACCCATTACCAACATGTAATTGTAATGAACCTTTGAAAAAGAATATTATTCTACAATCTTCGGGAAGTCACTAAGATTGCATGTGCACTGCCGTACACTTGAGAAGGAGTTTAAGTTAGGAGATAATATTTGACATATTTTCCACATTAATCATTTTAAACTTGACACAGCCTCTTCTTAAAAACAACACAAGAGAAAAGGATAGAAGGAGCTTTAATTCATATAGAAAGCCAATTGGTTGAAGCAGGTTATGATGTCTTTAATTGTGCCTCTTATGTGGATTCAGAATTTTGTCAATGGGAAAAATTTCAACCTGTAAATATGTTCTCCTATCAGGCATGAGCTAATTTTATCCTTAGAAGACCCAAAAACATTGCACTGCGCCTAATCCAGTAAATTCACCTCTCAAAGAGGCTTCATTCATTTTTGTTGTAACTCACAGAATTTTAACACAGCTTTGATAACGTTCATGAACCCAACAATGCCATTCCATACTGATAACGACATTGTGACTTAACGCTATCGTAATAGCAAGCACAAGTAACTTTCCTTTCAACTTTCTATAACTGAACTGTAAAAGAATTTAAACAATTGACTGCAGCAGCTGTGCCTGAATAATCCCTGCTTCCTTTCAACATGTCCGGAGGAATGAAACAACATAAGACACTGGAATTTGCCAGTCATTGCGAGGGTCAAATTTCCAGCAGCATGGTGTGTCTACTGGCTAGGAGGGATGATGCAAGTGTGAGATGCCAAACAGCAGTTGCTTAAATAGATCAGCAGGGCGGATTATGCCGTAGTAATGACATTGAAGCTGATAGGGTTTTCCATCATTCGTCCAATAAAACTGACAGCAACATCTGGGGCAGAATTTTGCCCTTGGTGGGGGTGCTCAACTTCCCAACCACCGCCCGCAATCGGCACCAGACCACCAGGGCCAATTAAGGCCCACCCAGTGTGCAACACGAGTGGCAGCACTGAGCCCTGCCTGTGCCTCCCTGAGGCACGGAGCTGCCGTGGGGAGATGAAGAGATATGAAAAAAAAAAGTTTTTAAATGTTAATGAAACAAATCCCCTCATGTGACTCTGTAACATGAGCAGGGACATGTTATTACTGAAAAATTAAAGTTTTAATATTATTTTTATTTGCTTTTGGAAACCTCAACCCACCTTAAGTGGCCCGTTAATTAATGGCGGGCGCACATTGGAGATCAATGTGCATCCGCCCAATGAAATATCGCGATGGCGCACGGTGATGTCGGGATTCTCGCCTGACATCACTGCGCGTCATTTTATGTGCGGGTGTGCGGGTGGGCGGGGCCCGCCCCTGCACGCCAACAGGAAAATTCTGGCCCGTATCTTGGATGTTTGCCTTCTCTCGGAGGCCACAGATTGTGGTGACTGGCAGGGAAAGCTACCAGGGTTCTGCGGGAGGAAAGTATACATGCATGTTACTGGCCCAAGGCTATTGTCGAATATCGGAAAGTATAGCTTATTTAATGAGCCTAATGTTTACTTCATGCACATGGGAAAACTTTGACTTAACTCGCTAGGTGAGAAACCCACAGGATCAGGTTGAACGCTGGTTTTCCACTTAACCAATATGATTCCTCATTGATGTTTATGGAGAGTAAAATTGAGTGAGATATAAAACTATCGAAGCACCCCATCCCTCAAGCTTCTCAACAGGCTACTTAGGTCAAAATTGCCTGCTACTCAATCATGATTATGACTTCACTTAGAATGTCCAGCTTATTGGAGACAATTGATAATGGTATTTCTGTTTTAGCAACAAGAGTACTGCATATATCCATAAATCCTTGGGTTTACCTGAGAATATTTTGTTCCAGTTTCCTGGATTGAAGCTGATCTTCCTGGTGCTGCTTCTTCATTGCTTCTTGTTCTTGAGGATAGGTGTTGGCTACTCCCTCCAGGAGCCATCTTTCTCGCAAACTCTTTGACTGTGTGGAACAGCACAACATTAGAAATTGTTTTTCATCAGCAGTACAAATTGTCACATAGTTTTTCATTCCACCAATGTTTATCAACCTCCTGCCTCATCTTGAGATAGAGTTTAACGATTATAATCTCTCTTCTTGGCTTCTCATCCAGAGGGTGAGGGAATTTTTAACCTCTGTAACCTGGGTTTCAATCCACTTCAGAGCATTGGGATGAAACTCTCTCTAATGATTGCAAATATTCTAGTGTTTGGTCAATTTGATCTCCACTATTGCATGGGTTCATGACACAGTGACACAGAAGTAATTGGTATTAATGGCTGAAGTAAGAGATGAGAAAAACTTATTAGTACTCTTTTGACATTGGGGAGTTTGGAGGCACCTTGGATTAATTTTCAACTTTGCCACCTGGGCAGTAAAGTAACAGAGTGGATTTCCCACTTTTGTAGAAGTTGATCAATTTCCATATAGAATGGGTGAGTGATCCTCTCCACCACTTTACTGCTCAGATAACGAAAGCAAATATTACCCTATTAATTGAGATGCTACAGAAGGAACTTCACTCTGTATCCAACCACTTCTAAATACCTTGCAATATGTCCTATGTTAATTGTGTATCATTTTGCTTAATTATATGTGGGCAGAGGGCATTAATTAGGGTTTCACTTGAGCATATAAAAAGAGTTAAATACTAAAACTGAGATGCAGTTGAGTTAGGAGGTGTATGTTTAATGTTTCACTCTGTAAATAAATGTATGATTATGTAAAGATGGACTTGAGTAATGTCCATAAGACCATAAGACATAGGAGCAGAAATTAGACCATTCAGCCCATCGAGTCTGCTCTGCCATTCAATCATGGCTGATAAGATTCTCAACCCCATTCTCCTGCCTTCTCCCCATAACCTTTGATCCCCTTACCAAACAAGAACCTATCTATCTCGGTCTTAAATACACTCAATGTGTACCTGGCCTCCACAGCCCTCTGTGGCAATGAATTCCATAGATTCACCACTCTCTGGCAAAAGAAGTTTCTCCTCATCTCTGTTTTAAAAGGCCTTCCCTTTACTCTGAGGCTGTGACCTCGGGTCCTAGTCTCTCCTACTAATGGAAACATCTTCCCCACGTCCGCTCTATCCAGGCCTTTCAGTATTCTGTAATTTCAATCAGATCCCTCCTCATCCTTCTGAACTCCATTGAGTATAGACCTAGAGTTCTCAAACGTTCCTCATATGTTAAGCCTTTCATTCCTGGGATTGTTCTCGTGAACCTCCTCTGGACCCTCTCCAGGGCCAGAACATCCTTCCTGAGATACGGGGCCCAAAATTGCTCACAATATTCTAAATGTGATCTGACCAGAACCTTATAAAGCCTCAGCATTATATCCCTGCTTTTATATTCTAGTCCTCTCGAAATAAATGCCAACATTTATTTGCCTTCCTAACTACCAACTCAACCTGCAAGTTAAGCTTAAGAGAATCCTGAACTAGGACTCCCAAGTCCCTTTGCACTCCAGATTTCTGAATTCTCTCCCCATTTAGGAAATAGTCTATGCCTCTATTCTTCCTACAAAGTGCATGACCTCACATTTCCCCACGTTGTATTCCATCTGCCACTTCTTTGCCCATTCTCCTAACCTGTCCAAATCCTTCTGCAGCCTCCCTGCCTCCTCAATACTACCTGTCCCTCCACCTACCTTTGTATCATCTGCAAACTTAGCCAGGATGCCCTCAGTTCCTTCATCTAGATCATTAATGTATAAAGTGAAAAGTTGTGATCCCAGCACTGACCCCTGTGGAACTCCACTAGTCACCGGCCGCTCTCCTGAGAAGGACCCCCTTACCCCCACTCTCTGTCTCCTATCAGACAGCCAATCTTCTATCCATGCTAGTACCTTGCCTCTAACACCATGGGCTCTTATCTTACTGAGCAGCCTCCTGTGCGGCACCTTGTCAAAGGGCTTCTGGAAGTCCAAATAAATAACATCCATTGGCTCTCCTTTGTCTAACCTGCTCCGCAAAGAATTTTAACAGATTTGTCAGGCATGACTTCCCCTTGATGAAACCATACTGACTTTGTCCTATTTTACCATGCACTTCCAAGTATTCTGAAATCTCATCCTTAATAATGGACTCTAAAATCTTACCAACGACTGAGGTCAGGCTAATCGGCCTGTAATTTCCCATCTTTTGCCTCACTCCCTTCTTAAATAGGGGTTACATTAGCGATTTTCCAGTCCTCTGGGACGCTCCCTGACTCCAGTAATTCCTGAAAGATCACCACTAACACCTCCACTATTTCTTCAGCTATCTCCTTCATGTCATTCACCAAGTGGCTTTCTGAATTAGAGCCTACTATTTGAGCCTGAGATGAGCTTCCGGCCCCATATCCTCATTGTTTGTGGATGTGGTAGGCCTCGTACCTTATGAGGAGGGACTGTAGCCTGACTCAGGTATTAATTTATACACGATGTATAATATATACAAGGAGGGTTGCTGAGTAGACACATCTACCCTAAATGCTGTCTGCCTGCTATAGAGCCTCTAGCGCATAACTACCGATGTCACAGATATATCATAGTCTACATCACTCATTAGCATATCTATTTTATGAACCCATTACACAACACCTACCCCAAGTATGCAATCTACTTTTTTAATAACAGTGTTAACTGTGGGAAAATTCTCCCCCTATGGGGGGTTGTGTGGGGGCAGGCGAGGGCAGGCACAAACCTGATCGGGTGTGCGCCGCCATTTTACATAGGTGGGCCAATTAAGGCCCGCCCAGCGAGACGCACACCCAGAAGCGCTGTGTGCTTCCTGTGCGGACTAGGTGGGGGGAAGTTCCTGAGTCGGGGCCTGTGCTCTTTTGCGCATGCGCTTGAAAGAGCGCAGAAATCTCCCTGAGGCACAGAGGTGCCTCAGGGAGATCTGTATAAGTTCTGGAATATTTAATAAAGGTGAAAACATTTTTTAAGGACATGTCCCCTCATGTGAAATTGTCATGCCCATGGATGAGTTTTCATGAAAAATGCAAAAGCCGCCTGGGCTCTTCGTATGCCCGTCAATCTTAAGGTTGGAATGGCAGCATCCTTAGCCACTTTGATTACTTTTTTAATGGCCTTAAATGACGCGAGGTGACGTTGGGACACCCGCCCGACATCACTGCGTGTCATTTTATGCGTCGGTGAGTGGGCCCTGCCCCCACTCGCCAACGGGAAAATTCTTCCCTGTGTCCAAACTGTTTACATCACAGTTACTTTACTGATGTTACATTGGCTCTGCATCTCCTTCCCCCATCAGAGTCCCCTGGTTAGAGGTTAAGACTCTATGGAGTCTTCACCACTCTGCCAGACCACGTTGTTGCAACTGCCCCAATGTCTGGATGTGGGTTCTGCCTCAATTCCACTCGTCTGCCCCTATCCCCTTGATCCCCTTAGTGCCCAAAAATCTATCCACCCTCGTCTTGAATATACTCATTGACTGAACATTCACAGTCCTCTGGGTGAGAGAATTCCTAAGATTCACAACCCTCTGTCTCTCGTACAAACACCCAACTTTGAGAGGCTGTCCACCGCCCTTACTTGGATGGACAACCTGTCTCCATGCCAATTAATGGGCACCTCTGTGAAAACCCCAGTGAGAGACTGTTTCCCTCCAGGAACGGATTTGGGTCCCAACTTCTGTTCCCCCCACCCACAGAGGGAAAATCCAGCCCATTGTGTAGATGTTCTGTGTGCTTTTATAAAAAAAAAATGAAGGCAGGTTTGCTATACAAAATAGCAGCTTTGTGCTGCTCCACCCCTTCACATCAACATCGATCACGGTATGGGAAGTACAATATCCTATTTCAGACTCATTTTATATTTTATACTTAGATTGAGATGGCACTGTGCAATCTGTGGCACAGCACATCAGAGCACCAACATGTTGTATCACTGCTGATCTGAAAATCTTATAGACATTATATTATTTTGGTATGAACTTTGCAAGAGAGTTTTAACTAATGCGAATTGAGTAATAAATCAGGTGCAATAACAACAGTATAAGTGGGCAATTTACAACCATGATTTCAATAAAATGAGTTAAAAGTGATTTTATCAAATGCAGTGTTGTTGTGAAGACATTCATCAGCAATGCTTCTTTGAATGAAACCCTGAAATTAGTACTTCACACATTTATCCTTTTTGTGACTCATACCAACAGAACAACAGAAGCAGCAACAACTTTCTTCTGAATAGCACCTTTAACACAGTAAGATAGTTCACAGAAATATTATTAGACAAAACTCGTCATCGTGCCGCATGAGGAGATATTAGGGTGGATGATCGAGAGGTAGGTTTTATGAGTACCTTAAAGGAGGAAAGAGAGATGGGGATATTTAGGGAAGAAATTCCTGTTTTGGAATAGTTAAGTCTAAAGGCAACAAAGGCATGCCTGAAGGTTTTAGCAGATGAACTGAAGCAAGGGCAGAGTTAGCAAGGTTGCAGAAGTTGAACTAGTCGGTCTTAGTGACGGTGTAGATATGTGATTAGAGGTCACTGACCCTGCAATAGGGTCAAATATGAGATCAAAGTCACAAGCAATCTAGTTCAGCTTCAGACAGTTACGAGAGAGAGTGATGAAATGATGGTTGGGAAACTTTGTGGTGGGGATAGAGGACAATAGGTCCTATGGTACTGTACCTTTAAGTACTTAAGCTTCAGTTTCTCCTCGTCCAGTTCGAATCTTTGTCTGGTAATTTTCTCTTGTATTTTCCTCTTGTCCTGTAAAATTAGAATAGCAATTCAAGAGCCCAGTCTATCTATTTTATTTAATTTCCCATTAATAATATTAATATAACATAATCTTCTGATCAGCAGCAAAGTGATGGCACTCACCACTGATCTCAAAAACGCTACCCAAAAAGATCTAATGATCTCTGTGCCATGGATTTCACATTTACTGATGTCTATTGGAAACAGGCGCCAAGCCAGGTATCTAGCACCAGTGATGTCATCAAGCAGGGTAAGCAGCCAAACACAGTGAAATATTTTCAGAGACAACAAACTAGTAAGTAAAATGCTTTGATTATCTTT
This sequence comes from Carcharodon carcharias, assembly GCF_017639515.1. Lineage (NCBI taxonomy): Eukaryota > Metazoa > Chordata > Chondrichthyes > Lamniformes > Lamnidae > Carcharodon > Carcharodon carcharias. The sequence continues at coordinate 94,843,054 of NC_054482.1, forward strand.
CACTTAAAAAAAAAGAAAGCAAATATTAGGATATACATAAGAAGCTGAACTATCAAAGAAACTTCAAACAAAAGATTATGAACTTCTCATTTTGGAAAAAGTTGACATGACAAATATAAAATTAGTTTTCAAGGGCCAGCGAGGTTCTTCAGCAGGAGTTATGACTTAGTACGCAGTTAAAAACCCAGTTAAACCTCACTGACAAGGTATAACATTCTTAGGTTTTGATGAAGAGACACAGATCTGAAATGTTAACTGTTGCTCTCTCCACAGATGCTTCCAGGTCTACTGAGTATTTACAGAATTTTCTGTTTTAATAACATTTTTGGGTATATTAAAATGTTGAAGGAAAAGCTCTCATCGGTTCAGTAATTTCTAATTGATTGCAGTGATTTTTCCAGCCCTTAACCTCATGAAATACTGTGCAAAATGATCATACAAATAACAATTTTGCCACATAATTGAATTCACTCAACTGTTCTATTCATTTACCTGTTTTATCGGTTGTATCAGATTTGGCAAGAAGCTAACAATGGAATGCAAAATGGATTACAATTACAGTGCTGTAAAAATGGGCACACGTTTGTTATGGATAGCTGAAAAGTTTATTTGCTTCTCTACAATACACATATTATAGTGCAGCACAACCTATCTTCAAAATGGCCCAATTAATCACACAAAACAATAGAGCAAAGTATTTACTGCCTCATTTGTAAACATCACCAGGCTTGAGAACCTGATGAGGACATTTTCACAACTGAACGAAAGCACTTGTCATGCTGATTGCCAAAAATACAACTGATGAGGTTGAAAAACACCTGACGAAGTGAAAGGAGACTTGAAACAACAGTGAATTAATTATTAGGCATTCATCTGACCTGGATAAAAACACATTGAAAAAAATCTTAACACTTTGATTGGCAAAAAGTGCTAATCAACTTTAGTGTGGTAGTGCAACACTTCAATAAGTAAATCCAGACTTTAGCAGTTCACATGGTTAATTTTATTTATTTAACAGATATGCATTTAACAGGGACAACTATCCTTGTCATGATATAAAAGGAATTTGTGTGTGGAGATTTTATTCTCCTTAACCACTTTTTAAATCATTCTTTTACTCATTGAGGTAGATTTGAGTGTTTTATGTTTGTTCCAGTATTGAAATCCACAGCAAAGCCATTCAATAAAAATACAGTGAACTGTATCCTTCAGGTCAGGCAAGTGATCTAACCTGTACTAAAAAAGGTCAACTAAAATTCACAAAAAATGGTGTATTACTGGTGTGTTAGTGACCTCTTATGGTGTTCATTGTTCAATTCAGGCCACCTAATAATAGAAAGAATATTATTGTTTTTAAGAATATTCAAGGAACAGCAATGAAGGCCATTTCAGGTTACAGAAATTTAAGTTGTGTAAAGTTTGGAAAGAAGGTGACATAATAGAAATATGGTGGAAGATTTACACTGTGTCTGTTTATGACTTTGCCACAGTAAGAGCAGATAGGAAATCTTCCCCAGTGAACAGAAATTACAACATTGATCTGGTTCAATTATCCAGGGATCAAAGAAAAGGGAAGAAAGGTTAAATTAGATAGCCAATTTTACAAAGCTACATTTCCAGTGGGTAGCACCTTAGAAAATCACAGGTGTCTGCTTCCAGTGGATAAAACTCCCCATGGACAGTCTGCATTCATAAAATCAGCCCTTCAGAGTACAAGAGCAAGCAGGAAAATCAGGCAGTATTAAAGTCGGGGATTATGAGACAGGAGAGGACAAATGGGTTGAAGCATCAATTGAATGTATTTTGGGAGAGAAGTGACTGAGGGATATCATAAGAAGACAAGCAGGTAGCATTGACACATGAAAAAGTGTTGGATTGTTAGATCACATGGTCTTCCCCATTCCTAAAAATTCCTATGCTCCTATACCTATCTGTTCCTGATCCTTTCAATGTCAGCAACTGTAAGCCAAGCTGACATCCAGAGGTTGACTGTAATATCATTTCTATTAAGTTCTGATCTTAACTAAGCAGCATTACAGCTGTATGTTGAAAAGCCACCTGGGAAAGAACACAATAAAGAAGTTTTAAAAATTGGAAATCAATAAACAATTACCGTCAGGCCAAATTTTTGAATCAGTGCTTTCTGCCAGTGGCAGCTGTGTCTGCTAAACACAAGAAAAATATTATTCAATTATGATTTTATGGTTATTGCCAACAGTGGGGATGACACTGAGAGGCAAGCTGCTGGATTTAACCCCGGTGGTAATCTTGTAAGGCCTAGTGAACAGATTGTCAGCACTCATTGACAGCAAAACCTGCATGAGTTCAGGGTTAGAAATGTGGCTGCAGCGAATTGATGCATCAGTTAAACAATGTAAGTAGCTTTTCATCCTGAGTTTTCAAAGGTGAAAAAATTCTGTTCCAATTCAAACCGAACTTACACAAAGCAAGGAAATATTCACGTTAGAGAAAACTGTAACAATGGTGTGGGGGCAGTGGGCAGTTTAACTGTCTCTGCCAGGTGGATATTGAGCAGAATGTGAATTAAAATCCAACCCGAATATACTGACTACTCTTTCACCATTCCATGGCCATGGTAATGCCACTGTTTCCTTAAGTAGCTGGGACACAGACGGGAGCCTCCTGAGTACTTGTAAATCAGGGTCCAATAATGTTCCTCTATCTCTATGGATGCTGCATGACCTGCTGAATGTTTCGAACATGTGCAATATTTTGCTCCTATAATACGGATGGACCCCAAAGATTTTTCTTCTTTATTCTTTCTTAGGATATGGGTACCACCAAGAATAGGCCAGCACTTGTTGCCCATTCAAATTGTCCTTGAGCTAAGTGGCTTGCTAGTCCATTTCAGAGCGCAGTTGAGTTTCATGAGTCAACCACATTGCTGTGGGTCTGGAGTCACATCTAGGCCAGACCAGGTAATGATGGCAGGTTTCCTTTCCTAAAGGATATTAATGAACCAGATGTTTTTTTTAATGAAAACCAATGGTGGTTTTGTGGTGGTCCATCGCTGAGACTAGCTTTGCATTCCAGGTTTATTAGTTGAATTTAAATTCCACCAGCTGTCATGGTAGGATTTGAACCCATGTTCCCAGGGCATTAGCCTGGGCCTCTGTATACTAGTCCAGTGGTATTACTGCTACGCCATCATCTCCCCTTGAATAAAAAAATAATGTTATGGCTCTGGCATGACAGTGCATGAAAGTCTCCATTGGAAGGTTGGCAGCCACCTTGGAGACCCAGCTCCAGCAGTTTCTGCTGGATTTGCACTTGGACCTGCAGTCTAGCCAGTGGCTAGGCGAGAGGAGGTACAGGGCACCTCGACTTCCCTTCACGTACCCATTTGCCTCAATGAGTCAGGGAGGGGCCATTGGGCACCCAAAGGGAGGAGCCAGGCAGCCCAGAGGCATCCATCCAGAGCATTCCAAGGGTATCCTGCCACTACAACTCCCCTCTGACAGTGACCCCATCAACTCCAACAGGTCAGGCCAAGGACGGTGCACCTGCCTTGGAGCAGGAGCCGTTAGCAGGCTGGGGCCCGCAAGGCCTCGGGCCACCAGCGGATGCCCTCAAAGTCATCTCAGACAACAGGGCATGGCAGTCAGCAGGCTGCATCCACCTCTGCTATGGACGTCGGGGCTACACCTGGATGAAACGGTAGGGTAAGAAAAATTAAGAGATTTTGAATGCACACTTGTGGCATGGGTGTTCACTCATTGTGTATGCTTTTCAATTCTGTAAATATATTTTGCATTAATCCTTTTCTGAGTATCATGGATTCAATAAATATTCAATGTGATTCAATGTTCCACATTCGTTCTACATGTACCCCCCAACGCCCAACGAATTCAATCTGGATCTTCGGTTGCATTAATTCTCCCACAATCTCACTACAGTGAGTCGCCTTTATTTTCAACACAAGAACAGAAAATGCTGAAAAAACTCAGCAGGTCTAAGAGCATCTGTGGAGAGATAAACAGAGTTAATGTTTCGAGTCTGTATGACTCTCCACAAGATGTTATTAGACCTGTTGAATTTTTTCAGCATTTTCTGTTTTTGTTTCCATATCCAGCATCCACAGTATTTTGCTTTTATCTTAGCTTTTATTTCCACGTCAGCGACATCAACAAAGGCACATCAATATGTGACCATGCTGGCTGGCCAATACACCTGTCACTCTTAAATCTCAGGCAGACATTATTTGGGCTCAGGAGAATTGCTCATCAAAGTTAATTATCTTGCTGCTGTCACATTAATGTCTATTGTTTGTGGATGGCACAAGTATTTGTCATGACTAACATTATAATCATTCCTCCAATGTGTACTTTGTAATGGTGTTTATTTTATGAGAGTGAGTGTTTGGAAAAAGCAATATCAAACATTGAACCTCATAGGCTTTCATGCCTCTCTGCAGTTTGTTCTCACCTCTGTGTTTAAGGCGGAGCTTAGTTCCCATTCTCCCTATGCATGACACTGACTAGTCCAAACATTGGAAATGCATCTTCAATAAGCCAATAGTTTGCTCTATTAAGGATCTTATGGTGGAATGTGCTGCATTGTATCTCTCCCTAGATGCACTCTGTGGCTGACAAACCAGCGTTGTTATCCATACTTTCTGGGGATACCCTTTGTCACCAAGGAGCCAACTCTCTAAGTGCCAAGGGCCCTCAAATATCTGTGGCATGTGTGAGTGATGCAAAATGTAAGAGCTGTGAGATCTCCCTGTGTGCCTAGCACAATTGTGCATGATCTGCTTTCTGTGATCAAAATCCTTTTCTATTAATGAATCTCACAGGCTGCTACCAGGGAGCTCTCATGACTACATGTGTGCAGTGGAAGGAACCCTGCATTTGTGGGAAACCTGAGATTCTAGCGAATCTCACAGTTCTGGCAGCCTGGCTTGCACCATCCATGCGGCCTGCGCATAATGATGAGCTTTATTGAAAATGCATCTGTCACCCCCCTTATGCATTTGTGTGTTGCTGATTGTGATATTCCTTAAAGGTCCCCAGTGGAGCTTTGGAAGGATCTGCTGGCAAAAAGGGTAAGTGCAGAGGTTATCTTCAATGTAACCGGCATGGGCATGACCTCTTCGTGAAAAAGGTGGGAAATGTGAGCCATCATATCCCTAGGCAAGCAAAGGCGCCTGTAGCACTGTCTTTTGCTCACTTCCATTTATGTGCTGAATCTTGGTCACAACAAATGTCTTTTTGGATTTGGCTCCTCCTTGGCAGCATCTGGTGCTTCCTGGGACCCCTCTGGCTTTTGCTCCTCAGAGTGATGGTCTACCCTGAGCTGTGCTAATTGGAGAAGGGCTCCTCTTCTCCTCATTCTAATAACAGCCATCAATGAGGCAGCGCTGCCTGCAGCCTGCATTCTCCACTCCTTGTATTTGTGAATGGATGCAATTGAACAATCAATGGTAGTTCCCCTTGAATGATCTCCCTCCATCTCCAAGCCAGGGATTCAGGCTCAAGCCCTTGACATGCCCTCTGTCTGTACATGGCATTCCCTGTCCACCTCTTGCAGGCTGACTACATCCTGGAGGTCGACAGGTGGCTGAGCACCCCCTCAGAGGTGACTGCGCTTTCACAATGTGGTTCTTCATTAGGTTCAATACATCAATGTGTTATAACCCTCAGTCAGGCTATTGTCAGTTCCCCTGCAGTTGCTAGACAATAACTATCGATACCCAATCCTTGTACTTAGTCTTGGCAGTAAATATGGTACCTTTCCATGGAAACATCAAGGCTTGTGGTGTCAATTTAGCTTCTGTGCAGCAGTTGTGGCCCTTAATTGTTTGATCCTCGTTTCCTTTTCACATGCCGCTGTGAGAATCAGATGGCCACTTAAGACCAACTGCATTGTAACATCAAAACTTAATGGATTCTCACCTCAATATGCACCATTAACAAAGGAACAAAACTAGTTCATTGCTCATTAGCCCTTCGAGTCCAGCACTCAGCTGACCCATGTTCTCCATGATTTGTGCAGGAAATGTATGGGATGCCCCTTCAATTTGCCCAAAATTGTTTTGCTGAACTCCTCTCAGATGCTCTGAAACCCCTTCCATATCAATTTTTTTCAAATTTGTTTGTTCAACTGTGTCATTCATCGGTGATTGTGAACATGGTGCTCATCACTTCTGTAAGTGCAAACCAGCTTCCAACCTCCCCCATCACCTACCAAGTTCCTCCCATTCTCCCCCAGAGTCATTGCCTCCTAATTCCCATTCCTCCTGTAACTATCCAGCCTCCCCCTCTTACCCTTGACCCCATCATTGTACATGTTGATATTCCTGTTCTTCCCCTGAACCCTTCAATGTTGATGTCCTTTGTCGACCTACCCCTTTGAGGCTACATGCACGCTTACTTTTTGGAAGCCCCCCCATGACACCATCCAATGCAACCCATGACTTCCCAGCTACCAACATACAGGATACTGATGCCTCCCCTGAACATTACTGTGCCCTCTGTCTCCAAATAACATGACTCAAACTCCCAGGACCAAATCCCTTAGTTAACTGATCATGCCCTACACATCATTCTGTGCACGACTGCCACTGCCCAGAGAGGTCTTCTCCCATCCAAGACTGAGACCAAGACATGCATGCAATGCAGAGCCCTCTAACACGGTCCTTACAGCCCCAGGACCGTCTCTGAAATATGCTCTCAACAGCATGGTCTCAGCCCCAGGACATTCTCTCAACGTTTCTTGGACAGTTAACTTTTGCCTCCAGGCAGTTTTTCACCCTTCCACAGACAGTCTTTTAACTCTTGTCCCTGGACAGTCTTCCACTCTGTTCCTTCACCTCGCCCCTTGTCCTTTCTCTGTCTCACCCCTCCCCTCTCGTGTCTTGCCCTAGTCTTGTCTCCATCTCACCTTCCCCTCTCATCTACCAACAGCCCCCCCCCCACCCCCACCTTGACCTGTTTCCATCTCACCCTCCCCTCTCAGCTTCCCCCCTTGTTCTATCTCCTCTTACCCTCCCCTTTCATCTTCTGCCCACCCCCACCCAGTGCTGCATCCATCTCACCCCTCCCACTGGTCGTGCCTCCCATGCCCAGCCTTGGTGCAGCCTGTGTTACAGGGACCCGTTATTTAACAGTTACGGTGATAAAGGAAGGCAAAAGCTGCGTCTGCTAACTTCCAAATCATGGATGAAATTAAACTTGCCAGGTGCGTGTCACTTATATAAGTTGTAAAACAGACCATTCTAATTATCAACAGGCGGGGCACTTAATTTGGAGGGGAAATGTGATTCCGATGAGTAGGCCTTTTAATGAGCATCCATGAGGTGCAAATTAACGCTAATGTAGTTCCTGACTTAACTCAGCAGAAAACTGGACCCGCCTTAAATCTGCCTTGAAAGTTGGGAGAACAAAGTTCCAAACTAGGAAGGATATCCAAATTACTATACATGATTATGTAATCAGTACATTGTATAATGTACTGGAGAATCTACAGGTTAATTACACAGAGGTTAATTACACCTGGGTTGGCTACATGGAGGTTAATTAAACTGAAGTTAATTAATTACACTTCCTTTCAGCTCTTCATCATCAGGTGCCAAAGGAAATAACAATTAAAGAGTCAGTAGTTTATGTTGGAACATTCTAGCAATGTGACATTGTTCTTAGTTTAGATTTGTTAATTATAAATTAAAACAAGAAATTCTGCATCAAGTATGTTGTACAAAGGGGTCAGAACTATTTCATTTTGGATTATAGGATTTTTGTTAAAAATCACTAATTTCCTTTTGGAATACAGTGGCAGGAGGTTTAATAATGATGACATTTTGATTACACAGCCTTCCATACCCAGAATCATGATAGTTAGAAATTTTGGTTTCAACCCCAAGGTTTGCCACATGGGATATTTCCCTGTCTAATTCAATCCCATCAGTTGTTCATAATAGGCAGAATACAGACCATACTCAACTAGTCAGCACTTGCAAAACCAAAATAAAATGTCCACTGTTACATGTGATTATGTGATTGGGTAGCACTCATCCTGAGTGCGTACAGGTGTAGTTGCTGCTGAGTATTTCGTAAATAAACTTTAAGTTTCCACCCAAGAAGTGTCTGCTAATCAACTCTATCATTAACAGCACAACTTGGCCACCCTATAACATGGTTTTAAGAAGATTTTTGAAAGAGCGAGATAGGAATTCGAGAAAATACTTCTCAGGGAGCTAAAGACTGAGACCAATAATGGGATGGAGAGAGATAGCATATCTTCCTTTCAGTGTTAGTCTGACGCTGACTGCGAATTAAACTGCCCACTTACTATCTTACACTGGAGCCTTTGCACCTTCTGATGCCGGCTCCAGCAGGGATGCAGGGGCATACAGATCTTGGCGGCAAATTGTCAAGCAAAATTCCAGTGCAGCGACGCTCCATTAAGGCCTGTCTTTTGTTCATTGACTTACATGACATTTCTTTAAATGGAGCTGCCAACCTCAGAAACTGCGTAGCCTCACCCCACAATGGTAACCCCCAGCCACCCTCAGCTGGAAGGGGAGGATTGAACATTGCCAGGACAGGGGGAGGGGGGAACAAAAAAAAATAGCTGCACTAACAACCAATTTAAAATAGCTCATAATGTAGCTCATTATATTTGCCAGAAGTGACATACTTTCATATGCATGGACCTGTTTTCTGCAAACAAAAGGAATATGCTCAAGCTTTGCACCTTTTTTGAATTACTTGGGGGCTTGAAGAGCCCTTAGTTTTCTGTTGCTTTCCTCATGGCAACACCTTGGCCAATCAGAGTCGAGTTGCCAACCAATCAGCACCCTTTTCCCCTGCAGTATAAATTGTTGTGACCATTTAAAATTTGGCATTCTTGATTTGTCTTGATGAGTACAAGATGAAAAGCTGCATTGCAGTCATATGTCAAGTAACAATGTGTTGAATCTTACCCATGTTGGGCGGGCTGGGTGGGAGCTGATGCAGAGCCGATTGCTGCTTGTGATGGGCTGCATGCTGCCATTTTACGTGGGCAGGCCAATTAAGGCCCACCAAGTATATTATACGCTTCCTGCGCGGGTGGGGGAGGAAGGAGAGTCGGGGCCCGCTCTCTTTTGCGGGTGTGGGAAAGAGTGCAGCAATCTCCCTGAGGCATGGAGCTGCCTCAGGGAGATTAAGTTGACAGTAAAAGTTTTCAAATAATAAAGCAGAAAATTATTTGAACACACTTCCCCATATGGCAGTGTCACATCAGCTGGGACATGTTTGTGAAGTCACAAAAATGTATTTATTTGTTTTATACAAGCTTCAGAAAACCTCATCCCAACCGTGGACGAGGCTTCCTGAAAAACATGAAGGCCGTTTGGGCTCTTTGCCTGCCCGCCAACCTTAAGGTTGGACGGGCAGCCTTGTCAACAGGTTTAATTGCTTTTTAAATGGCCTTAATAGGCCATTGACAGTTCGGCGGGCGCACAGCCACCTCCAACGCACCCGCCAAATGAAACATCAAAATGATGTGCGATGATGTCTGAATGCATGCCCAGCGTCACCATGCATCATTTTATGCATCAGTGTGTTGGGTCCGCCCCCGCATGCCGATGACAATATTTTGCCCAATTTTTCAGTCCACCAGCCACAATAAGGACTCAAAGAAATATACTTGGTGAAGCTCCAGCATTTTGAGTCTAAAGTGTGATTATTTCTAACTTCTAGAAACCAGAATATGTAACATGGTGGCAGGGGTGTCTGCGAGTAAAACCTCAAACATTTTAAATGAATTTAATGCTTAGATTAAGAATCAACTTGAATTAGTTTCAGAGAGAGAGAGAAAAACTGAGTGAATTGTATGAAAATAAATGACTGCTGCCACAGAATTGAACACACAACTACAGCCCATGATGGATTGGGAGGCTGATGATGTCATAAGGGCATTTAGGAAGTTTTTTAAAAAAGTGCGGACTGACATTCAGTAGCTTTCTAAAAGGCTGTAGTGAAGAGGAAAGGGTCAACTACATCCTTCTGTGGGAAGGAGAGTAAGGATTAAATTTGTTTGCTAGTGGGTAGCTAGAGTGAAGATGACAGCAGGAACCAAGACAAAATTTTTGAAAAATCCAGCACACATCTCCAGCCAAAGTCAAATCTACTGATATGAATTTCAAGGTCTGAGGCAGGAATTAGGTGAGCCTGTTAACAAATTTCATAACAAAAATGAAAATTGCAGCCAGAGAATGTAAATTCAAGGACACAGATGAAAAGCTGCTAGATTAGTACAAAAGGAATTGATTGGAAAGGACAAGCTCATAATATCGCAGGCTATAGATACTGCCAAAGCCACAAGTAGACAGGTGAAGTTGTTAACTACCAACCAGTTAGCTTTCAGTTAAGCCAAGAGAAAGGCAGCCTAGTTGATGCCATGAAACAGAAACAAGAGAGTGCACACCAGACAGAATGATGTATGGGAGCTGTGGATGACCACACGAGATCACAGATGGAAGGAAATATCCTGCATATGGATCAAACTGCAGTGCTTATAGAAAGTCAAACCACTGGGAAAAGATGTGCAGAACAAAGAAAGAATATGGTAAAGAAGTTATAAGAGACAAAGCAACTTGGCGAATGAAAAGGAAAAGAAACCAAGACATCCATACCCTGGAAGCTGATGATGAATTTGAGAACACAAAAGAACCAAACAACTGCATGAAGTGGCTGGATTCGGCAGTTTCCAGAGAAAAGAAATCCACACAACTATTCAGATCAGGAAGACGGTGAAAGAAAAGCCCACAATGATAAATCTGAAGCTGAAGCTTGATTCCGGAGTGCAGAGCAACATCATCCCGCTCAGGTTATACCAGGAGATCTCTCCTAAAAATATGAAAGAAAGTAGGTGCTCATAGAAAGGCACTCTGATCCTGAGCAACTTCATGCGAATGGCATACAGGGGAACTGAGATTCGACATCTAGAAACAACCCAAATCAAAGGGGCACATACAGGAAAAGATGTTAGCTGTGTGTTCGACATCACTGAAACAGATGGTGCTGCTATCTTCAGGTTCAACAGTTGCGAAGAGCTACAACTTATTTCAGTAACAATAAGATTAAAAAATCCAGGCATAAAAATCCATCACCTAGTAAATGTAACACCACCGAAATGGAGTCAAATTAGAGATGAAACCAGCAAAGACGAAGAGTTACAGATGCTCGCTCAACAAGTGATCCAGGGTTGGTCTGATAAGATACAGCAAACACAGCCAACATTATGGTATCAGAGGGGAGAATTTTCTCCCTGTCAGGCAGTTTGGGCGGGCGCGCAGCCGATCGCCGCCCATGATTGGCTGCGTGCCACCATTTTGCATGGGTGGGCCAATTAAGGCTCGCCCAGTGTGACGTGCACCCGAAAGCACTGAGCACTCCCTGTGCGGGCGGTGGCGGGGGGGGGGGGGGGGGGGGGGGGGGGGGGGGGGTGGGGGGGGGGGGGGGGTTGGGGGGGGGGGGGGTGGGTGGGGGGGGGGGGAGGCTAATTTGGGACCACACTTTTGAGCGCAGAAATCAGTTTGATTTTTAAAAATTTTAATAAAGATTAAAAAAAAGTTTAAGACTTATCCCCTCATGTGAATGTCACATGAGCCGGGACATGTCAATGAATTTTATAAAAAAACGTTATTAAACTTTAAAAACCTTCATGAAACCTCATCTCACCCATGGATGAGGTTTCATGATAAATGCGAAGGCCGCCTGGGCTCTTCGCCTGCCCGCCAACCTTAAGATTGGACGGGCAGCTCAGTTAAGTACTTTAATTAGTATTTAAATGGCCTTACTAGGCCTTTGACAGTTCGGTGGGTGCACAGCCGACTCCAGTGCGTGCCCGCCGAACTGAATATCTGAATGACGTGTGGTGATGTCGGGACGCACGCCCGACATCACCGCGGGTCACTTTACCCATTGGCAGGCAGGGCCCGTACCCGCTTGCCGACCCGAAGATTCTGCCCAGAGTCTATCAGAGATGACACCTCACTAGAAGATGATGTTCTCCTAGCCAGGTACAGAAAAATCATGCCCAAAACAATGCAGGAAGACCTTCACCAGAAGATACATGATGGCCACATGGGAATGGAGAAGTATAAGTTCAGAACCTAATCAGCTGTGTACTGGATAGGCATCTACAAAGACATCGAAAGAATGGTGTCTACATGAAATGTATGCCAGAAATAAAGTAACACATGGCAGAAAAAGGAGATGATAGCTACTGTAGTGCCACCCAGACCATTGCATACTGTGCGAGGTGATTTATTCACATGCAGCCAAGAATGGTATCTCATAGCTGCAGAGCTACTGCTCAAAGTTCCCTTTTATCTGAAAGGTGAAAGATTTGAGGGCTACAACAATCATTTCAGCAGTATGCGCTCTGTCCCCTGAGCAAGGATTTCCTGAAAGAATAATATGTGACAATGGAACCCAATTCGCCTCCAGGGAATTTAAGGAATTCATTGAATGGTATGGGTTCAACATCACCACCTCATCACCACACTACCCAAGGGCATGGGTTTATAGAAAGACACGTCCAGATGGTCAAGAGAACCCTCATAAGATGCTGAGAGACAAAGGAAGGTCCAAACCATGCCTCATTGTCATTTTGATCTATACCTCTCAAGCTTGAAATGAAATGAATCACAAAATCACAGAATTTTAACGGCAGAGAAGGAGGCCATTCGGCCCAACATGTCTGCACTGGCTCTCCAAATCAGCATTATGACCAAATGTCAGTGCCCTACCTTTTCCCTGTACCCCTGCACACTGTTTCTATTCAAATCAACATCTAATGCCCTCTTGACTGCCTTGATTGAATCTGCCTCCACCACACTTCCAGGCAGTGCATTCCAGACCGGAACAACTCGTTGTGTGAAAAAGTTTTTTTTCAAGTCACATTTGCTTATTTTGCAAATCACTTTAAATCTGTGCCCTCTCATTCTTGATCTTTTTATGAGCGGGAACATCATCTCCCTATCTACTCTCTCCAGGGCCCTCATGATTTTGAACATCTCTATCAAATCTCCTCTTAGCCTTCTTCTCTCCAAGGAGAGCAGTCTATCCTCATAGTTAAAGTTTCTCATTCCTGGAATAATTCTTGTAAACCTCTTCTGCACTCTCTCCAATGTGTTCACAGCCTTCCTATAATGTGGCATCCAGACAGTATTTAACACTCCAGCTGAGGTCTAACAAGCCTCTCATATAACTTCAGCAGAACCTTCTTGGTCTTGTATTCTATGCCCCTATTAATAAAGCCCAGGATATTATATGCTTTATTAGCTGCTCTCTCCACCTGTCCTGCCAGCCTTCAATGATCTATGCACATATACACCCAAGTCCTCCTGTTCCTGCACTCCCTTCAGAATTTCACCCCTTATTTTAAATTGTCTGTCCATGTTCTTCCTATCAAAATGCATCACCTCACACTTCTCCACTTCATCTGCCACCTATCTGCCCATTCCACCAACTTGTCTACGTCCTTTTGAAGTCCTACACTGTCCTCCTCAGTTTTCAACACTTCCAAGCTTCATATCATCTGCAAACTTTGAAATTGTCCCCTGCACACCAAGATATAGATCATTAATATGTATGAGGAAAAGTAAGGTTCCCAGTACTGACCTCTGAGGAACTCCACTACAAACTTTCCTCCAGCCTGAAAAATATCCATTGACCATTACTCTCTGCTTCCTATTTTTCAGCTAATTTGCTACTATCCCTTTTATTCCATGATCCAATAACTTATCTCACAAGTCTGTTGTGTGGCACTGTATCAAATGCCTTTTAAAAGTCCATGTACACTACATCAACAGCATTACCCTCATTGACCTTTTCTGCTACCTCTTCAAAAAACTCCAGCAAGTTAGTTGATTTTCCCTTTAGAAATCCATGCTGGCTCTTCTTTACCAACACATATTTTTCCATGTGACTATTAATTCTATACCGAATTATTGTTTGTAGAATCTTGCTCACCACTAAAGTTAAATTGACTGGTCTGCAATTGCTGGGCTTATCCTTAAAACATTTTTTGAACAAGGGCATAATATTTGCAATTCTCCAGTCCTTTGGCACTTTCCCAGAGTCTAGGGAAGACTGAAAAATTATGGTCTGTGCCCCTGCAATTTCTACTCTCACTTCTTTCAATATCCTTGGATGCATCTTGACCGGTCCTGGTGTCTTGTCAACTTTAAGTACTGACAGTCTATTCAACACTTCCTCCTCATCAATTTTGAACTTTTCTGGTGACAGAGTTTCCAAGTCTGTCACCATGGCCTGGGTGGCATCTACCTTCTTGGTAAAGATGGATGCAAAGTATTCATTAAATACTTCAGCCATGGCCCCTTTGTCCATGTATAAATTCCCTTTTAGGTCCCTAATTGGCCCTACTCCTCCTTTTACCACCCTTTTACTATTCATGTGCCTGTAGAAGACTTTGAGATTCCACTTTATGTTGGCTGCTAGTCTTTTTTCATAATCCCTCTTTGTTTCTCTGATATGCTTTGTCAGCTCCCCTCTGAACCTTCTGTATTCCTCTTGGTTCTCAATTGTATTTTCTACCTGTCATAAGCACACTTTTTCCACTTTATCTTAATTTCTATCTCCTTTTTCATCCAGGGAGCTCTGGGTTTGTTTGCCCTACCTTCCCCTTTCGCTGGAATATACCTTGACTGTTCCTGAACCAATTCTTTTTTGAAGGGAGCCCATTGTTCAGCTGCAGTTTTTCCCTCCAACCTTTTGTTCCAATCTATCAGGTCCACAGAACTGAATCATCTTCCTTCAATCATAAGGTCAGAAGTGGGTAAGTTCACTGATGGTTGTACAATGTTCAGCACTATTCATGGCTCCTCAGATACTGAAGCAGTTCGTGTCCAAATGCAGCAAGACCTGGACAATATCCAGGCTTGGGCTGACACGTGGCAAGTAACATTCAGACCATCTCCAACAAGACAGAATCTAACCATCACCCCTTGACATTCAATGGCATTACCATCATTGAATCTCACATTATCAACAACCTGGGGGCTATCATTGACCAGAAACTGAACTGGACTAGCCATATAAATACTGTGGCTACAAGAGCAGGTCAGAGGCTAGGAATCCTGCGAAAAGTAACTCACCTCCTGTCTCCCCAAACCCTGTCCACCATCCACAAAGCACAGGAGTGTATTGGAATACTCCCCACTTGCCTTGGTGAGTGCAGCTTCCACAACACTCAAGAAGCTTGACACCACACAGGACAAAGCAGCCTGCTTGACCACACCCATAAACATTGACTCCCTCCAACACCGACGCACAGCAGCAGCAGTGTGTACCATCTACAAAATGCACTACAGAAATTCACCAAGGCTCCTCAGATAGCACCTTCCAAACCCACAATCATTGCAATCTAGAAGGGCAACAGTCATATGGGAACACCACCACCCATAAGTTCCTCTCCAAGCCACTCACCATCCTGACTTGGGAATTGCTATGGCACAGCTAATGGCAAATGCTGAGCTGCTCAAACCTCAAAGGGAAACTTGAAGCAACCGCCACAACTGTTTTGTATCTTGTATAAATTTTGAGATGCTTGACTTGAATTCAGTAGTAATAAGACCACCAAGTCTTATAGGTTTCTTACAAAACTAAATTAAACCTTTATTAATGAAAGAAATTATTTTAAGTACACACATGGAGCTATAAATTACTACTATGATAACTTATAAATCCCCTAGTTAATCTAACTCCTAGTTACACGTTTCTTAAGGCAATGGTAACACACATAAATTTTAAAAGACCCGGGCAAAGAAACACAATAAATACCCTGAACAATCCAATTCAAAGTGAGTTTTCTTAACTTCAGTTCTTTGTAGACAACAGCTTGAGGCATAGATGCTGGAGGCTTTTTCACACTGGTTCCAGACCTTAGAATGCCTTCCTTCCTGAGGGAATGCTTCTATCCTTTATCCATACTTTCACTTTTGAATGCAAATTCCCATTTGTTTTACTATGGGCTGACATTTCTGGCTGGTGGGTGTTTGGAGCAGTAGCGGGCACGGATTCGACTGCCACCCATGATCGGGTCCGCGCCACCATTTTATGCGGGTGGGCCAATTAAGGCCAGCCCAGTGTGAATCGCATCTCCCGAAAACAGCGGAGTGGGCGGACGGCGGTGGGTCTGCAATGACTGCCGGGTCCAATGGTGACCCGCCGGCCTGTTTTAAAAAGTTGCTGCAGCCTTTTTAAGGCTGTGAATCATGGCCAGTGGAAGGGCTCCCCAGGGCACTGCTGGTGAGCAGGCCAGGCAGGAGGGAAGGGCAGGGGGGCACTGTGCCCCTCGTTTTTCCGATGATTGCCTTACTGCCCTCCTTGGGGAGGTGGCAGCACAGTGGGAGGTCCTGGTACCTTAGGACGGGAGGAGGAGGCCCCCCCGACATGACCAAACGTGCCTGGGAGGAGGTGGCGGAGGTGGTGAGATCCCTGGATGTGTTGCGGCACAGTGTCGAAAGTGCTTCAAGACCTGTTGCATTCAGGAAGGGTGAGCACCATGTTGGCATTGGTCACTTAACCCAGCAGATAGGCTTTCCCCCCTGCTGCCCTCCCCCCTCTGCCAAGTCTGAGTGTAGTGACTGCATTGAATCATTGATGGCATGTGTCCTTCGCTGGGTGGACCAGCAAATATTGCCCATGCTGAGGTCAGCCTGAGAGGGTGGTGAAGAGATGGGTTCTGCCCACGCAGCATATGGTATACTGAGACATGACTGTTTTGGGGGCAACCTGGAGGAGCTGCACCTAGGCGCAGTGCTAGGACTCCAGGGCATGTCAAAGTCAGGGTGCTGACATGCTGGGAGGGGAACTTCAAGGTGGCATGGCACCGAACCATCTGCTGCCCTCTGCGCTCCACCTGCTTGTGCCTCCTTGCTATGGAAGGTTATATCATGTGGTGCCTAATGTGAGTTAGCCATTCTCAGCCGCTTTGAGCAGGAGGCCCTGGATCTGGAGAGGCGCCATGTGCCCAGGTCCACTGGTGTTGGTGAGGCTGGGGTGCCATGGCCAGGTAGGTATGCCTAGCAGTGAGGTCAGCATTGTTCTCCCAACAGCAATAGCAGTGCTGAATTTTCAGTGATTGAAGTTTGCAACATGGCTTGACCATTGCTTATAGAAGGATGAGCGCATAATGATCCAGGGGACAGGGATGCACATTGTCATTGTCTCCACATTAACTGATCCAATGTCCCTGTTCTTCCTTTCAGCATCAGTGGAGCAGGGCTGGGAGGAGGAGCAGCAGAGGCTCCCTTTCACACCTGAGGGCCCTGAAGTCTCACCAGCGTCATACCATCTCTGCCAGGCAGGCACCAGCACTGATACTAGCCCCTAGTGGGAATTAGAACATTGGCTAGTGTCCTGGGGCACAGTGGTGAGGGCACTTCACTGTCACTGCAGGAGCTGGCAGAGACAGAGAGTGCCCATGGCGCCAGCAGTCGGAGGACTGCAGGGGACCAGGCACATGCTCAGTTGGTGCCTGGTGATGTGCCTCTAGAGTCATCTGCGACGCAGCAAGCGCAGGAAATGAGGCCGGGTGTGCGGGAGCACCTGAAGGAGATCCATGAGGTTGTGCTTGCTTGATGTCCATGGTGGAGGAGTTTATGCGGACGATCGCCGAAGCAATGAGCCTCATGTCTGAGCGCCATGCGTCCTCCATGGAGAAAGTGGTGACTCTCATGGAGAGGCTCCTCCAGGAGACTCATCAGGGCTTCCTGGGGATGTGCTCGGGTCAGCAAGCGCTCACATCGCCAATGAGCTCAGCTGGTCAGTGCCAGTGTGGGAGATGTTCTGGGCACCAGGGTTCCCAGATCGGTGCCCATCCATGCATGGTGAGCAGGGAGGTCTGAAGCGATCTCACATTGGCCATCAGCTGCTTGTTGTCTCTGCGGGCTCCTCTCAGGGCGCTCTGGATGAGGACGGCAGCTCCTCCGCCCCTCTCCCAGTGAAAGTAGCATCCGGTGAGGCTGCGATGACTGGGGAGATGCCAGCTGTGGAACTGGCAGATCCCACCCAGGCGGGGCCAGCACAGGCTCCACGGGCCAGAGGACGACCGCCAAGGTCATCGAGGCCAACAGGACAACAGAGTCAGCAGGACCTGGAAATGTAAACATAAGGCACCTGAGGCACACCATGGGTTTACCACTGGTGCTTTTGTGTTGGCCCGAGATGAGGTCTTTATGATTTGTTTTGATTTTGAACACCACTGTCATTTTGTTTTCTAAAGTTTCTTTGCTTGTAATGTTAAATTCAGACATGTCACCATGGCTGAGCGTACCGCTTTTCTTCTGCAGGTGGATGGTTTCCAAAAATTTTGTGGGGCATTCAGCTTTATTAACAAGGCCCTTAGTTACTGTTCATAACCTGGCAGATTTGGCATTTAGGTATCGAGTATGGAGCCTACGGCCCAGGCTTGTCCTGGAGGCCCAATTGTGTGTGTTAGCTGAATGTTTGCTGGAATAAAGCCTCCCGGGTGTCCCTGCCTCCCTGGAGTATGCCCTGGTCAGCGTCTACCCCCTCAGCATTTCCCTGTGTGTGCTCATCCTCGGACTCACTGCTGGACTCATCATGTGCAGCCGCAGCCACTGCGTCGATGTCTTCATCATTCACTGTGTCCCCCCATTCCAGCGCAAGATTGTGGAAAGTGTAGCATGCAACTACTATCACCAAGACATGATCTGGGGGTTACTGGAGTGCACCCCCTCAGTGGTCCAGGCATCAGAAGGGCATCTTGAGAAGACCGATGGCTCCCTCCACCACAGCCCTTGTGGAGGTGTGGCTCCTATTGTACCGCTGCCCAGTTTCTGTTCTTGGATAGCGGAGAGGCGTCATGAGCCACCTTCTGAGGGGATAGCCCTTGTCACCCAACAGCCATCCATCCAGCCAGGCTGGAGCACTGAAGATCTGGGAGTGTCTGAGGGTGTAGATGTTGTGGGAGCTGCCTGGGTACCTTGCACAGACTTGTAGAATCAGCATCCTGTGATCACACACTATCTGCACGTTCATGGAGTGGAAGCCCTTTCTGTTTACGGAGGCACTGGGCTCATCTGCTGGCACCTTGATGGCCACATGTGTATAGTCTATACCATCCTGGACACGGGGGAAGCCAGCAATGGCCACGAAGCCTCTGGCTCGCTATCTCTGGCTTGCCTGGTCCCAATGGAAGTGGATGAAGGTCAATGCATGCCTGAACAGATCGTCTGTAACCTGCTTGATACAAGTGTGGACAGCTGATTGGGAGACACCACAAAGATCACCCACCGAGCCCTGGAAGGAGCCAGAGGAATAGAAGTTGAGGGCAGCTGTGACCTTTAGAGCCCTGGCATGGGGTGTCCACCCACACATTTAGGAGTGATCTCAGGCTCAATCACCTGACAGATATAGTATGACTGTCTCCCTTGAGAGACGGAGCCTTCTTCGGCACTGCACCTCAGACATATTGAGGTAGCTGCTTCACCGCCTGTATACACTGACAGCAGGATAGTGGCATCTTCTGTGGCCCCTTCCGCCTTGGACTACCTCTTGGCGCTGCACCCCTTGTGCCTGAGCCTGTCTTCCCAAAGGTGTCTCCCCTGGAGGCTGAATGTGCACTCCTGGCTTTCTCCCCCTTCTAGCCCTCCCTTCCTCCTCAGAGGAGGTGCCTCCAGTGGAGAGCTCAGCTCCCGTTCCCAGGATAAGGGAAGGCTTCCTGAAACCTGTAGGCCCAAAAAGGATTCCTCACTGCAGAGTGCTGACCTGAAGGTTGTGAGTCCAGACCAAGCAGTTGGTATGCATTTTAAAGTATTACAGATCACACAGGCAAGCATCAGTAACTTGGAAACCTCAATATTTGACAGAGACACTTGCTACCCCACTGAGCCCTCTTATCCCACCCGTGGATGAGATTTATACAAATGTGTCCTACCCGCCTGCCCGTTGCGCCCATCTGCCGACCGGTAGATTGCATGGGCACTGAGAAATCATAGTCGATTTGAGCGTCAAGGGCCTTTCATTAATGGCGGGCGCACATCAGAGAACATTGCACGCCCGCCCAAAGAAATATCGCGATGGCACATGGTGACATCAGGATGCTTGCCTGGCATCGCCGTGCGGCATTTTACGCGTGTGGGTGCGTGGCCTGCCCCCACTCTCCAGCGGGAAAATTATGCCCTATGCCTTTGGATTTTACTTTTCTAATAAGAAAATTCTCCCAAAGTACCAATTTGACCAGTAATCTTGGAAAAAATAAACATGCTGTTTCTTAACTTCCCCTGGTTAGGTGTAAGATTTCACCCTTATTTGAAATCAATCTCGTCTGGTTTATTTCAAAATGCAAATGTTCCTTTTACACCAATGTTTACCTACTTAACATTTCATATCTTTTGATACATCAAAGCCTTCAGACCAGCTGCTTTTAATTCAATTAAGTCTCTCACACACACACGCACAAACCCCGCCATTACTCTATTTTACAATAAATTCTATTAATATAATGAAAATTATTATAGCTTCCTGACAAATATATTGCCGTTCCTTCACTGTTGCTGGGTGAAAATCCTGGAACTCACTCCCTAACGGCACTGTGGGTGTACCTTTACCCCAGGGACTGAAGTGGTTGAAGAAGGTAGTTCAGTACCATCTTCTCAAGGGCAATTAGGGATGGGTAGTAAATGCTGGCCCAACCAGCGTTGACCACATCTCATGAATGAATTTTTAAAAATTAACAGCCCACCAGTTCCCTGGCATTATTTTACACTTGCCACACTATCTCTTCTCTTTAACTCTTTTTATATGTGGGATCCACATGGACCAGAGGTTTTTATCCTCACAAGTTATGATGCATCTGATTTCTTGCCATAGAAACAAAATCTGTCAGAATATTGTGACAATGGACTGAATTTTCGCTGAGTCAAGATAACTCAGGAGACTTTTAAAAATGGTGGGTGGTTCCCAATCCCTGGGTCCCAATCCCAGGATTCCCAACCCCTTCCCTGGGCTGTATGATTTCCAGGCATGTCTTTTACAGGTGTGGGCAGATTCGGGTCATGAGCCCACGTCCAGTACTCCTGACCTGGCTGGCTCCATTGCGGATATAGGCATGTCCTGCTCCACATGGAGCTGGCCATGTATTTTAATGGACGTGGTTCATAGCACCTTAGAACCATAGTCTGCATGAGGGGACCTTTTAAAAGCTGAGTTCAAAAGGTCGTTCTCATGCTCCCCATGCCAAGATATGTCCTCCACCCACTCCTATGGTCTTTCATGACCCCATGCTAAACCATGGCCCTCCACCTACCCCCACAGCCTATTTTGCCCCCATGCCATGTTATGCCTCCCTAAGCACCCCCATGGCTGCTTATGCCCCCTATGCCAAGCTATGCCTTTCCACCCACCCCCTCATGCCCACTATACCAAGCTATGCCCCCACCCACCCCCTTGGCCAAACTATGGCACTTCCATGCCCATTGACCCACTATATACTGTATAGAACCAGTGAGTGCAATAATGGCAATAAAATGGTAAAAATAACACTTTTAAACAACAGCCATTCAATCATTATTTTCCACTATGTTAAAAAAGTCCTTTCACTATAGCCCAATAAAAGTGTCAATCAGTCAGACCCTTTAAAGTATCAATAACAGAAAGTGTAAGCACTTGAAACCTCTTAACCTTGTGTAAATAAAAATTGTGCAATTGATTGCAGTGATATAAGAGGCAGAGCTGTCAATCAAACAATATTTTCCCTGGAACTCAGATGTTTCAACAGAGGAATGGATGTCTGGGCTCTCAGCCAAGAATACATAATGAGGTTTGGCATTAGGGGCATGAAGGGCCATGTAGGTGGGAGGGAGAATAGTCTGGCATGGGGGCAATGAGGTGGCATGGATGGGGCATGGGGAGTATAGGGAATCAGGTAAGGGCTGAAGGGCCTTTCTGTTTTTACTTTAACTAGTGCCAAGTCCCACAGCACTGAGAGGGCTTTTTAACCAGCCTGTCTCCGCACTGGGCATCCTCTGTGGCTTGTCCAACCTCTTTCTCAGGTTGGTTGGCCCAACTCCAGCCTGCACCTGCCCCCTGGCAATGAAGATCCCACCTTTGCGGGCATTTTCTCCCAAGGCGGTCGTGCTGAGCCAAGATTTTTCCTGACTCCCAATATACTCAGTGATGAAAATCCAGGGCCATATATCCAGGCAAATAAATACCAGGTTAATAACGTCTTTACAAAGCAGTATGAAAATATAATACGTAAATCAGCAAATTGGAAGAAACTGTATTATGTAATACGTGTAAAAGATTGGCACTGTCCAGAAAATTCTTTGTGAGATTGGCATAAAACAATGGAAAAAGGAATTATTTACACAATTCTACAAAAGACTTGTTGCTCAGCACTTCTATTCTAATGCTATGGTGTACAACTTTCCTGGCTTAGTGACTAGATAATTTTGTGACGTGCCAATTTCTAATTTAGGTTTTTATCCTATGATCTAATCACTTGCCATTAATACAGTATTCCATAGAGACCCAAGCAAGGTCCACATCCATGTGATCTGCAGTATCTCTAACAATTAGAAGTTATTATAGCATACATTCAACGATGCCATTTTCAGCGCATAGCAAATGTGCTATCAAATATGACAAACTTATAGGATATTATTAAGATCTACATAAAACGTGTGATCATCCCAAACTAATTGGAGTACTTCCAGATGCTGACAAGCCAGCTGGGTATGACCAGCAGTTTTTGAAAAACTTGATGTTCATTGTTTTAACGTTGTATGTATTTTGAACTCTCGCAATGAACATGAAATTATTGTGAAACTGTCTACTACACAGAAAGCTATGCTATAATTACAATGGCGTGGCTTCATGTTCCATTCTCACCTAGAAAATAAACAGCTTGCCCTCCAACACACTGGCGTCATGGTTCTTGGCACAGATTCTGGCCTCTTGGAAAATGATACTTTTAAAATCAATGCATTGACACATGCCTCTGTTAGACTGTATTGCAGATTTCATTTACAACTTCAAGGGCTATTTATTTAAACAATAGAAATACAGTTATGCCAACATCTAAAGTGAAAACAAATCTGGAGGACGCCATGGGTATAAACTGCGGAACTGCTAGAGAGATTTTGACTTTTATCTGCTGGGAGCAGTTATCTAAAGTTGAAGGTCCTTGGAGACTTTGACCTGAAAATGCCCTTCATACACAAACACACAGACACAATTCACAGCCTGGGATTACATGGAAAGCAAATTTAGAGGACTTACTGTGATAGCTTGCAGCCTTTCTTTCAGCAGACGAGACTCTTCCATCCTGAGAATCAAAACAGAAAGAAAAGAAGTGAAAGGATGAACAGCATGAGCAGGAGAGGGGGAGAGGCAATCACTGGTGTGTGCTACAGCTGGGGTGGAGATTATTCCTGGCTTGTCAGGACATCTCCTAGCAGATGATGGTGCTGACCTGACTCAGGCAGGCACATGTGATGAAGAGGTGCAGACACAGATAGCTGGGATGGCTGTCATGTTTGAGTGACAGACCATATGTTCTCCTTAGTCCAGAATTCTTTTGGCTGGATTGTTTCAAGAGGTGAGACAGCTTACTAACATCCTGAGGAAACGTGACAATGCTGTCCCTTTAAGTGAGAGACTAGGAATGTCAGTCTTATTTTAACATATAGGACAGACCTATTGTAGAGGAACCTTAGGAATCACATTGCGATATGATTAATATATTAGATTTAATGGGGACAATTTTAATTTTAGATGCACAAAGTGGTGGTGGTGGGGTGGAGGCGGGGTGGTAGGTTAGGCAGTGGGGGGGTTGCTGGTGGTGGATGGGAAGATAAGAGGATGAAGTACACTCGTTGACCGGCTGTTGTTGCTACACAAGCCTGGAGTCAATGGAGGCAATGGCTAATGCCAAATTGTCATTTCTGGGCAGCATGCTGGTTGGGGAGTAGGCAGGAAATCAAGCAGTTCCTAAATATGTGAGGATGGCTTTTCAGGAGCCAATGGTGAGCTGGAATTTTAAAAGTTTAAAAAATAACTTCAGCAGACTCAAGTTGCTGCCAGAGATGACTTCAAGGGGTTCTGGTTGCGCTGTTAAACATCAACAGCTTGGCCATCTCCTCATTTTCTTTAGGTTGTTCCATTAAGCGATTTCCATTAAAAATCAGCTTTCTCTCCCTAATCTTTCTGAAGGACATTTCAACAGGTGTTAGAAACCTAACACAACTTTGTTCAAATAGGAATTCTTAGGGTGAGAGCCTAATTGTTGGTGAGCTCCTATGTATGAGAGGCATCGCAAATAAGCCAGATTTTGTTGTCACTAGGAAAACATTACCCAGCAGGAGTGATTGGAAGAGGAATCCTGGATAATTTTCCTCCACTGCTTCCAACTCAGCCTCCTGAGGTCAACTGTCCTATCAGAGCAGAGATATTGGATGTGAAAATGTTCAATGGTAGAAAACAAGCAGATAATGAATCATCAGCTTGTTTTACACTGTGCCCGGACTGATGATCTACCATCAGCCTGTTTTATAGCTTTGGCATTGACTATTTTCCCCTCTTGAGATACGCTGGCAGGTGGGGTGGTGGTGGTTTGATGGGTGGGGGTGGGGGGGGGGGGTGGGGGGGGGGGCAGTGGTGAGGCTGTAAAATAGCGCGTGAAGATGGGGTGTGGAAGTGCCGTCATCTCCTGTCGCCATGCCATTCTGCCAGCAGAGGGGATGTTGGCAGACGGCCCTCCCAACCAAAGGCCAATTGAGCCAATTAAGTAGAGATAAAAACAAAAAAACCGCGGATGCTGGAAATCCAAAACAAAAACAAAAACAGAATTACCTGGAAAAACTCAGCAGGTCTGGCAGCATCGGCGGAGAAGAAAAGAGTTGACGTTTTGAGTCCTCATGACCCTTCGACAGAACTTGAGTTCAAGTCCAAGAACGAGTTGAAATATAAGCTGGTTTAAGGTGTGTGTGTGGTGGGCGGAGAGAGAGAGAGAAAGAGAGAGAGAGGTGGAGGGGGTGGGGGTGTGGTTGTAGGGACAAACAAGCAGTGATAGAAGCAGATCATCAAAAGATGTCAACAACAATAATACAAAAGAACACATAGGTGTTAAAGTTAAAGTTGGTGATATTATCTAAACAAATGTGCTAATTAAGAATGGATGGTAGGGCACTCAAGGTATAGCTCTAGTGGGGGTGGGGAGAGCATAAAAGATGTAAAAAAAATTAAAAAAAAAAATAAATAAATATTTTTTTTTCCTTTTTCTCTTTTTATAATGGAAATAGGTGGGAAAAGGAAAATCTATATAATTTATTGGGAAAAAAAAAGAAAAGGAAGGGGGAAACAGAAAGGGGGTGGGGATGGGGGAGGGAGCTCACGACCTAAAGTTGTTGAATTCAATATTCAGTCTGGAAGGCTGTAAAGTGCCTAGTCGGAAGATGAGGTGTTGTTCCTCCAGTTTGCGTTCGGCTTCACTGGAACAATGCAGCAAACCAAGGACAGACATGTGGGCAAGAGAGCAGGGTGGAGTGTTAAAATGGCAAGCGACAGGGAGGTTTGGGTCATTCTTGCGGACAGATCGCAGGTGTTCTGCAAAGCGGTCGCCCAGTTTACATTTGGTCTCTCCAATGTAGAGGAGACCACATTGGGAGCAACGAATGCAGTAGACTAAGTTGGGGGAAATGCAAGTGAAATGCTGCTTCACTTGAAAGGAGTGTTTGGGTCCTTGGACGGTGAGGAGAGAGGAAGTGAAGGGGCAGGTATTGCATCTTTTGCGTGGGCGTGGGGTGGTGCCATAGGAGGGGGTTGAGGAGTAGGGGGTGATGGAGGAGTGGACCAGGGTGTCCCAGAGGGAGCGATCCCTACGGAATGCCGATAGTGGGAGTGAAGGGAAGATGTGTTTGGTGGTGGCATCATGCTGGAGTTGGCGGAAATGGCGGAGGATGATCCTTTGAATGTGGAGGCTGGTGGGGTGATAAGTGAGGACAAGGGGGACCCTATCATGTTTCTGGGAGGGAGGAGAAGGCGTGAGGGCGGATGCGCGGGAGATGGGCCGGACACGGTTGAGGGCCCTGTCAACGACTGTGGGTGGAAAACCTCGGTTAAGGAAGAAGGAGGACATGTCAGAGGAACTGTTTTTGAAGGTAGCATCATCGGAACAGATGCGACGGAGGTGAAGGAACTGAGAGAATGGGATGGAGTCCTTACAGGAAGCGGGGTGTGAGGAGCTGTAGTCGAGATAGCTGTGGGAGTCGGTGGGTTTGTATTGGATATTGGTGGACAGTCTATCACCAGAGATTGAGACAGAGAGGTCAAGGAAGGGAAGGGAAGTGTCAGAGATGGACCACGTGAAAATGATGGAGGGGTGGAGATTGGAAGCAAAATTAATAAATTTTTCCAAGTCCCGACGAGAGCATGAAGCGGCACCGAAGTAATCATCGATGTACCGGAGAAAGAGTTGTGGAAGGGGGCCGGAGTAGGACTGGAACAAGGAATGTTCCACATACCCCATAAAGAGACAGGCATAGCTGGGGCCCATGCGGGTACCCATAGCCACACCTTTTATTTGGAGGAAGTGAGAGGAGTTGAAGGAGAAATTGTTCAGCGTGAGAACAAGTTCAGCCAGACGGAGGAGAGTAGTGGTGGATGGGGATTGTTCGGGCCTCTGTTCAAGGAAGAAGCTAAGGGCCCTCAGACCGTCCTGGTGGGGGATGGAGGTGTAGAGAGATTGGACGTCCATGGTGAAGAGGAAGCGGTTGGGGCCAGGGAACTGGAAATTGTTGATGTGACGTAAGGTGTCAGAGGAATCACGGATGTAGGTGGGAAGGGACTGGACAAGGGGAGAGAGAAGGGAGTCAAGATAACGAGAAATGAGTTCTGTGGGGCAGGAGCAAGCTGAGATGATCGGTCTACCGGGGCAGTTCTGTTTGTGGATTTTGGGTAGGAGATAGAAGCGGGCCGTCCGAGGTTGGGCGACTATCAGGTTGGAAGCTGTGGGAGGGAGATCCCCAGAGGAGATGAGGTCAGTGACAGTCCTGGAAACAATGGCTTGATGTTCAGTGGTGGGGTCATGGTCCAGGGAGAGGTAGGAGGAAGTGTCTGCGAGTTGACGCTCAGCCTCCGCGAGGTAGAGGTCAGTGCGCCAGACAACAACAGCACCACCCTTGTCAGCGGGTTTGATGACAATGTCAGGGTTGGACATGAGAGAATGGAGTGCAGTAAGTTCAGAGAGAGACAGGTTAGAATGGGTGAGAGGAGCAGAGAAATTGAGACGACTAATGTCGCGCCGACAGTTCTCAATGAAAAGATCAAGAGAAGGTAAGAATCCAGAGGGAGGAGTCCAGGTGGAGGGAGAATATTGGAGATGGGTAAAAGGATCGGTTGAACTGGGAGAGGACTCCTGCCCAAAGAAGTGAGCCCGGAGACAAAGACGGCGGAAGAAGAGTTCAGCATCATGCCGAGCCCGAAATTCATTGAGGTGAGGGCGTAAGGGTATGAAACTAAGTCCTTTGCTGAGCACTGAACGTTCAGCATCGGAGAGTGAATACACGGCTGGGGTTGGGATTGGAAGATGGGGTAGGGACGGAGGGACAGGCCGGGATGGAGGGTCCTAGATGGGTGTTGGTGTCGATGAGTTGTTGGAGCTTGCATTCCTTAGCACTTGAGAGAAAGAGAAAAAGTTTCTTGTTGAGGCGTCGGATGAGCCGAAGGATAAAATGAAACTGGGGGCACGCGCAGCTTTGAAAAAGGGTACGGCGGTGCTGCTGGAGGGAGAGGTCGAGTGTGTTCATATGGCGGTGCATGGCACTGAGTGTGGATTTCAGAATGTGACGGGAACAGCAGTCCGAGAAACGTTTTATGTCCCGGAGATACCTGTAATCCTGGTTGGGTTCGAAACATGAGGGGTGAAATTTCAGTTGAAATCCACGTGGGGTAAGTCGGAGATGGAGACAGTCACTGAGAAAGGAGATGTGGCTGTGAAAGCGGGTTTTAGTAAACACCTTGTCAAACACCAGGAGGGAAATGGAAAGCAAGGAAGGTGAGCAGGGCAAAAGAGAGATACGGAAATCTTGTCGCAGAGAGGAACAGAACTTCTTCAAGGAGGTAGGCATTTCTTGAAGAGCAGTGGCAGTCAATTAAACACAGAGATAAAAACAAAAAAACTGCGGATGCTGGAAATCCAAAACAAAAACAAAAACAGAATTACCTGGAAAAACTCAGCAGGTCTGGCAGCCACTGCTCTTCAAGAAATGCCTACCTCCTTGAAGAAGTTCTGTTCCTCTCTGCGACAAGATTTCCGTATCTCTCTTTTGCCCTGCTCACCTTCCTTGCTTTCCATTTCCCTCCTGGTGTTTGACAAGGTGTTTACTAAAACCCGCTTTCACAGCCACATCTCCTTTCTCAGTGACTGTCTCCATCTCCGACTTACCCCACGTGGATTTCAACTGAAATTCCACCCCTCATGTTTCGAACCCAACCAGGATTACAGGTATCTCCGGGACATAAAACGTTTCTCGGACTGCTGTTCCCGTCACATTCTGAAATCCACACTCAGTGCCATGCGCCGCCATATGAACACACTCGACCTCTCCCTCCAGCAGCACCGCCGTACCCTTTTTCAAAGCTGCGCGTGCCCCCAGTTTCATTTTATCCTTCGGCTCATCCGACGCCTCAACAAGAAACTTTTTCTCTTTCTCTCAAGTGCTAAGGAACGCAAGCTCCAACAACTCATCGACACCAACACCCATCTAGGACCCTCCACCAAGGCCTGTCCCTCCGTCCCCACCCCATCTTCCAATCCCAACCCCAGCCGTGTATTCACTATACCCCCTGACCTTCCCCTCTCCGATGCTGAACGTTCAGTGCTCAGCAAAGGACTTAGTTTCATACCCTTACGCCCTCACCTCAATGAATTTCGGGCTCGGCATGATGCTGAACTCTTCTTCCGCCGTCTTTGTCTCCGGGCTCACTTCTTTGGGCAGGAGTCCTCTCCCAGTTCAACCGATCCTTTTACCCATCTCCAATATTCTCCCTCCACCTGGACTCCTCCCTCTGGATTCTTACCTTCTCTTGATCTTTTCATTGAGAACTGTCGGCGCGACATTAGTCGTCTCAATTTCTCTGCTCCTCTCACCCAGTCTAACCTGTCTCTCTCTGAACTTACTGCACTCCGTTCTCTCAGGTCCAACCCTGACATTGTCATCAAACCCACTGACAAGGGTGGTGCTGTTGTTGTCTGGCGCACTGACCTCTACCTCGTGGAGGCTGAGCATCAACTCGCAGACACTTCCTCCTACCTCTCCCTGGACCATGACCCCACCACTGAACATCAAGCCATTGTTTCCAGGACTGTCACTGACCTCATCTCCTCTGGGGATCTCCCTCCCACAGCTTCCAACCTGATAGTCGCCCAACCTCGGATGGCCCGCTTCTATCTCCTACCCAAAATCCACAAACAGAACTGCCCCGGTAGACCGATCGTCTCAGCTTGCTCCTGCCCCACAGAACTCATTTCTCGTTATCTTGACTCCCTTCTCTCTCCCCTTGTCCAGTCCCTTCCCACCTACATCCGTGATTCCTCTGACACCTTACGTCACATCAACAATTTCCAGTTCCCTGGCCCCAACCGCTTCCTCTTCACCATGGACGTCCAATCTCTCTACACCTCCATCCCCAACAGAACGGTCTGAGGGCCCTTAGCTTCTTCCTCGAACAGAGGCCCGAACAATCCCCATCCACCACTACTCTCCTCCTTCTGGCTGAACTTGTTCTCACGCTGAACAATTTCTCCTTCAACTCCTCTCACTTCCTCCAAATAAAAGGTGTGGCTATGGGTACCCGCATGGGCCCCAGCTATGCCTGTCTCTTTATGGGGTATGTGGAACATTCCTTGTTCCAGTCCTACTCCGGCCCCCTTCCACAACTCTTTCTCCGGTACATCGATGATTACTTCGGAGCCGCTTCATGCTCTTGTCGGGATTTGGAAAAATTTATTAATTTTGCTTCCAATTCCACCCCTCCATCATTTTCACATGGTCCATCTCTGACACTTCCCTTCCCTTCCTTGACCTCCCTGTCTCAATCTCTGGTGATAGACTGTACACCAATATCCATTACAAACCCACCGACTCCCACAGCTATCTCGACTACAGCTCCTCACACCCCGCTTCCTGTAAGGACTCCATCCCATTCTCTCAGTTCCTTCGCCTCTATCGCATCTGTTCCGATGTTGCTACCTTCAAAAACAGTTCCTTTGACATGTCCTCCTTCTTCCTTAACCGAGGTTTTCCACCCACGGTCGTTGACAGGGCCCTCAACCGTGTCCGGTCCATCTCCCGCGCATCCGCCCTCACGCCTTCTCCTCCCTCCCAGAAACATGATAGGGTCCCCCATGTCCTCACTTATCACCCCACCAGCCTCCGCATTCAAAGGATCATCCTCCGCCATTTCCGCCAACTCCAGCATGATGCCACCACCAAACACATTTTCCCTTCACCCCCACTATCGGCATTCCGTAGGGATCGCTCCCTCTGGGACACCCTGGTCCACTCCTCTATCACCCCCTACTCCTCAACCCCCTCCTATGGCACCACCCCACGCCCACGCAAAAGATGCAATACCTGCCCCTTCACTTCCTCTCTCCTCACCGTCCAAGGACCCAAACACTCCTTTCAAGTGAAGCAGCATTTCACTTGCATTTCCCCCAACTTAGTCTACTGCATTCGTTGCTCCCAATGTGGTCTCCTCTACATTGGAGAGACCAAACATAAACCGGGCGACCGCTTTGCAGAACACCTGCGATCTGTCCGCAAGAATGACCCAAACCTCCCTGTCGCTTGCCATTTTAACACTCCACCCTGCTCTCTTGCCCACATGTCTGTCCTTGGCTTGCTGCATTGTTCCAGTGAAGCCCAACGCAAACTGGAGGAACAACACCTCATCTTCCGACTAGGCACTTTACAGCCTTCCAGACTGAATATTGAATTCAACAACTTTAGGTCGTGAGCTCCCTCCCCCATCCCCACCCCCTTTCTGTTTCCCCCTTCCTTTTCTTTTTTTTTCCCAATAAATTATATAGATTTTCCTTTTCCCACCTATTTCCATTATAAAAAGAGAAAAAGGAAAAAAAATATATATTTATTTATTTATTTTATTTTTTTTTACATCTTTTATGCTCTCCCCACCCCCACTGGAGCTATACCTTGAGTGCCCTACCGTCCATTCTTAATTAGCACATTTGTTTAGATAATATCACCAACTTTAACTTTAACACCTATGTGTTCTTTTGTATTATTGTTGTTGACATCTTATGATGATCTGCTTCTATCACTGCTTGTTTGTCCCTACAACCACACCCCCACCCCACCTCTCTCTCTATCTCTCCGCCCCCCACACACACACCTTAAACCAGCTTATATTTCAACTCTTTCTTGGACTCGAACTCAAGTTCTGTCGAAGGGTCATGAGGACTCGAAACGTCAACTCTTTTCTTCTCCGCCGATGCTGCCAGACCTGCTGAGTTTTTCCAGGTAATTCTGTTTTTGTTTTTGTTTTGAGCCAATTAAGTGATGGTCAGTTAAGGATCTCTTTCTGCCATTACCGGCATTTTGCCAGTGGTGGGCGGTCTCCCCACTCACCACCCCCTACCCCACCCCTTGCTTGGGAGACCATCCAGTGAATCCTGGTGGCTATCCAGTCAGCTCAGGGTTGTGGAGGCGGGTGCGTGGGGGCTCCTATTTGGACACTCTTTGGTATATGAAAGAGTCCACCTTGTGGCAATGGCTGCTCCCATGGCTGAGTGCTCTCTGCACTCACCAATACTCCCTCCTTCACCACCGGCGTCTGCCT
Organism: Carcharodon carcharias; assembly: GCF_017639515.1. Classification (NCBI taxonomy): domain Eukaryota; kingdom Metazoa; phylum Chordata; class Chondrichthyes; order Lamniformes; family Lamnidae; genus Carcharodon; species Carcharodon carcharias. The sequence continues at coordinate 94,874,922 of NC_054482.1, forward strand.
GACTGACCCCAGCACTCCCAGAACCCCATTTATCTTGTTAGGAAGGTCACCTTCCCTTGGTGTCCCTTTATTCCAGGTGCAGTCCCAGCTGTGGCCGCCACACCGGCTCGCACTGTTGAGACTGCTGAGCTGGCAGCCCTGCTAGCTGGCAGATCCTGGTGACTGATGGCGGTTCTTTATAGGCAGCAAGGTGGCAATCAATTTGTTGCCTGACCCCCATCAAATGTGGCCGAGGATCCTGCAAACGTCTGATGTGGGGCCGCTCCTGGCTTCGAGGCCAGTCATCTGGACCCCCACCAGGAGAATAAAATTCTGCTCAAAGTTGATGCATTCAGTGACATAAACTATTGGAGTCAGAAACCAACTTTTCTGTGACATTTATTTTTATAGTTTGGTGTAGAAAGAACTTTAGTACTTGCAAAAAAAAATTAATAGAAGACTAATTGTCAAAACTAAAACAGGCACTTTTAAAAATTTACAAAATATAAAGCCAGGAAAGCAAATAAATACTAATGCTGCAAAATACTACAGATGATGGAAATCTTAAATTAAAAACAGAAAATGCTGGCAATACTCAGTAAGTCTTGCAGCATCTGTGAAGAGGGAAACAGAGGTAATGTTTCAGGTCAATGACTTTTCATGAGCAAAAAATAATTAGATTGCTCAATTCAGTCCATGTTTTGGTCAGTTCACCTCAGGATCAACTTTAGACCTCAATAAAGTTTCCTTTTCACCTGAACAAAGAATACCTTCCTTAGTTGTTATCTCTGGCTCAATAAATGTCTGGTACTGAGACTTGTCAGCTTCACTTGGAAATGCTTATGTCACTATCTTGTATCCAGAAACAGTATTAATATACTGACTTGCTATTAGTTCCAGGTACTTTTGTCAAGGGCAATTTTTTTCTCTGAAGTTGGACTGAGGACAACTTTTAGGTATTGCTCTGTTACTGACGGCAGGAAGGTTAAGCTGCTGATGATGCAACACTGCTATTTAAAACTGAATGTGTAAGGTTCACCGCAAAATGATTCACAGTATCTACATATGTAGCAAAGCCAGGAATGTCAGAAATTTCTGACCATATCACATTGCTGTCCACATTGTGCTCAGACTCAGGTTCAGCTGGAAGATTTGAGAAATGGCACTTAAGTTTAATATCGTGAAGCAATGCAACAATAGCGCAGAATTTCTCTTCCCTGTTACTCATGGAGAAATGTAAAGAGACATTCTGGGCAGCAGCTACTTAGCTGCAACCTCTAGCTCTATCGCGATGATCTGTTATTCCCTTGATATAACGCTAACAGATTGCTACATTACATTCTGCACATATACTACATCGTCACAGACCAATACATTGTCACAGACCAATACCATGACCACCATTATGTCAATGAGTTGTTACATTCTCAACCTCAGAAGATTTTCCCCAATACTTGGCAGCACTTCTGGCCCTTTGTTGATGTTAGGCAATGAATTTGCAGCTACTTAATTTCTCTAATAAGCTCTTAGGTCCCAGACTGAACTACATCTAACTCAGCCATACATACACAGGTTACACCTCAAACCTGAGCCCCTCCTCCCCTAGAAAACAACATTAATTCACATGTAGGCTGAAACAGCCAAACTATTGGGGGTAAATTTCTCTTCATTGTAAGTTGGCAAAAAAGATCACTTGCCTGTGATGCCAATAAAAATCATGTGGGTTCTTTAATACATTAAGTCATCTACTCCATCATATCACTCCTGGGGATGAATACCCCTTTGTCTTTGGGCTTTCAAGAAAAATTGAGACTAATCGCCGTGTTTATACTTTAATCATTCAATTTTCTGTCTTCCTGTTTAGATTGGTTGGGGGTAGGGGGTTGGTGGGATGGTGGGGGGTGGGGGGTGGGGATTTTAACTCCTGGGAGAGGCGCTGGCGTAGTGGTATTGTCACTAGACTATAATGCAGAGGCCCAGGGTAATGTTCTGGGGACCCAGAATCGAATCCTACCATGGCATATGTTGAAATTTGAGTCCAATAAAAATTTTTGGAACTAAAAATCTAATGATGTCCCTGAAACCATGTCAATTGTTGTAAAACCTCATCTGGTTCACTAATGCCCTTTAGGGAAAGAAATCTGCTGTCCTTACCTGGTCTGACCTACATGTGACTCCAAACCCACAGCAACTTGGTTGACTCTTAAATGCCCTCTGAAATGGCCTAGCAAGCCAATCAGTTGTATCAAACCACTAAAAACAAGTCAACAAGGAATGAAACCAGAAGGTCCACCCAACATTGATCTAGGCTGGAAACGACAATGAAAAACTCAGCCCTGTCGACCCTGCAAGGTCTTCATTACTAACATCTGCGGACTAGTGCCAAAATTGGGAGAGCTGTCTCACAGACTAGTCAAACAACAACCTGACATAATCATCCTCACTGATCATGCCCCAGACACCAACATCACCATCCCTGGGTATATCCTGTCCTACCGGCACCACAGACCCAGCAGAAATGGCAGCACACTGGTATACAGTTGGGAGGGAGTTGCCCTGGGAGTCCTGAGCATCAACTCCACACCCCATGAAGATTTATAGCACCTGACCAAACATAGGAAAAGAAACCCCCTGCTGAATACCATGTACCGTTCCCCCCTCAGCTGATGAATCAGTACTCCTAAATGTTGAACACCATTTGGAGGAAGCACTGGGCACAGAATGTACTCTGGGTGGGGAACTTCAATGTCTACCACCAAGAGAAGCTAGGTAGCTCTACTACAGACCAAGCTTGCCAGGTCCTAAAGGACATAGCTGCTAGGCTGGGTCAAGACAGGTGTTGAGGGAACCACAAGAGGGAAAAACATAGTTACCAAATTCTCACCAACCTGCCGGCCACAGATGCATCCGTCCATTACAGTATCAGTAGGAGTGCCAACCGCACAGTCCTTCTGAAGTCCCGTCTTCACATTGAGGATACCGTCCATCTGTTGTGTGGCACTATCACTGTGCTAAATGGGATAGATTTTGTATAGATCTAGCAACTCAAAACTGGGCATACATGAGGCACTGTGGGCCATCGGCAGCAGCAGAATTGTACTCGAACACAATCTGTAACCTCATGGCTCGGCATAACCCACACTCTACTGTTACCATCAGGCCAGGGGATCAACCCTAGTTCAATGAAGAGTGCAGGAGGGCATGCCTGGAGCAGTACCAGGCATACCTAAAAATGAGATGTCAACCTAGCAAGGCTACAGTACAGGACTACTTGCATGCCAAACAGCATAAACCGAAAGTGATAAACAGAACTTAATGATTCCACAGCCAACAGATCAGATCTATGCTCTGCAGCCTTGCCACATCCAGTTGTGAATCGTGGTGGATAATTTAACAACTCACTGGAGGAGAAGGCTCCACAAATATCCCCATCCTCAATGATGGGGGAGCCCAGCACATCAGTGCAAAAAGAAAGGCTGAAGCATTCGCAACGATCTTCTGCCTGAAGTGCTGAGTGGATGATCCATCTCAGCCTCCTCTGGAGGGCCCCAGCATCACAGATGTCAGTCTTCAGCCAATTCGGTTCACTCCACGTGATATCAAGAAATGGCTGAAGGCACTGGATACTGCAAAGGCTATGGGCCCTGACGATATTCCAGCAATAGTACTGAAGACTGAATAGTACTGAACAGTACTCCACAACTTGCCACACCCCTAACCAAGCTGTTCCAATATAGCTACAACACTGGTGAGGTGAGAGTGACTGCCCTTGACATCAAGGCTGCATTTGATTGAGTGCAGCATCAGAGAGCCCTAGCAAAACTGGAGTCAATGGGAATCAGATGGAAAACTCCCTCTGCTGGTTGGAGTCATACCTAGCACAAAGGAAGATGGCTATGGTTGTTGGAGGTCAATCATCTCTGCTCCAGGACATCACTGCAGGAGTTCCTCATAGTGTCCTATGTCCAACCATCTTCAGCTGCATCATCAATGACCCTCCTTCCATCATAAGGTCAGAAGTGGGGATGTTCGCTGATGATTGTACAATGTTCAGCACCATTCGCGACTCCTCAGATACTGAAGCCATCCATGTCCAAATGCAGCAAGACCTGCTTGGGCTGACAAGTGGCAAGTCACATTTGTGTCACACAAACAACGACAATCTACAGCAAGAAAGCATCTAACCCTTGACATTCAATGGCATCGTCATCACTGAAGCCCCCACTATCAACACCCTGGGGGTTACCATTGACTAGAAATTGAACTGGACTAGTCATATAAACACGATGGCTACAAGAGCAGGTCAGAAGCTAGGAATCCTGTGATGGGTACTCCTGACTCTCCAAAACATGTTCACAATCTACAAGGCACAAGTCAAGAGTGTGATGGAATACTCTCCATTTTCCTGGATGAGTGCAGTTACAACAATACTCAAGAAGCTTGACACCATCCAGGACAAAGCAGCCCATTTGATTTGCATTGCATCCAAATATTCACTCCCTCCACCACTGACACACTGTGGCAGCAGTGTATACCACATACAAGATGCACTGCAGCAGCTCACCAAGGCTCCTTAGACAGCACCTTCCAACCTACAGCCGCTACCATCTAGAAGGACAAGGGCAGCAGACACATGGGAACACCATCACCTGGAAGTCCCCTCCAGGTGGTGATGTATCCCACTTATCCCACTTAACAGCCAGGTCTAATTTAGGTTTGAAACAGGCAGCCAGGAGCATCATGCAGACTTCCTTGGTCTGGAGACCACTAAGCCAGAACTCAGGTTAAGTTTTGGGGATAGGGAGACCCAGGGCTGGGGTAGGGGCTGGGTGAGGGGTGGTAGCATTAGGAGGGTTTTATTGGTGAACAGCCCAGGATGGATATTCATCATGGAAGCACATGAAAACATTAGTTATCTCCTTACAAGGTGTCCACTTCCTCACCACCAGGCTTCAATGATGTACATAAATTTATTTGCGCAAGTCTGGTGAGCGACTCCGCTGGCCAAGAGACTTTAATTGAACACTAAATCTACTGCTTTAATCTCGCTTTATCTGGTTTCTACTGGGTGGAGGGAGTTAAGGTTTTGCCTGTAGTTTGTTTATTTGTAATAACTGGCTTCTTTTATCGCATATAAGGAGTATACTAGTGGACAGAAGAGAACCAAAGCTGCTCAAGATAAAGCATGATGCCATCGTTAATAAAAATGTATATCATGGTGTACTATGTAAAGATACAATTGGAGTTGAAGGCTGAGGTGTACTGGAACTGCAGAGTACTACAAGATCTCAGTAGACATTGTGTCCGCTTTGTAACATGCCACACAGGAGCAAACGATTTGCACAACTTTAAAACCAAAGCTCCTGCTTAAGTTACTTGAACAAATGCCCCTTGTTTGTGCTTCTTCAGGTGGTCAGAAAAATGAAGGAAAATATTCACCATTGGTCAGGACAATATTTTGTGTGGCACCATGTGGCTCATGTCGTTAGGGAGCATGAACTGGAAAAGAAATAGTGACCGGCGCTGCTAATGCCGAATACTGAAAATTGTGATTAAAAATGTGAGAACGTAAGAAAAAAGAGAAGGAGTAGGTCATATAGCTCGTTGAGCTTGGTCTGCCATCCAATAAGATCATGGCTCAACTTCTACATCCCCTTACCCTACCTAGCCCCATAACCCTTGCTTCCCTTTGTACTCCAAATCAATTGATCTCATTCTTAATATACTGATCAACTGAGCATCCACAGCCCTAGAGAATTCCAAAGATTCACAAGTATCTGAATGAAGAAGTTTCTCCTCATCTCATTTCAAAATGTCTGACTTCTTATTCTGAGACCTTTCTCCTTAGTTCTTGACCATGCAGGCGTAACAGCCTTCCAGAATCTACCCTGACAAGCCCGCCAACAATTTTATACATTTAAATGAGATCACTTCTCATTATACTCAACTCCAGAGAATATAGGCTCATTCTACTCAATCTGACACTTTTGCTGCTCTGGTTAAAAAAAATCTTTAATTTTTACCTATTCCCCCAGAATTTCAGGATGTAATCTGTTTGGCTGATGAGTTGGCACAGAATTAACCATGTGCTAAAGTGGAAAGAATGCAATACATTTTAAATCTTGAATGCGTGAACAGTAGTATTAAAAGCACTGAAACTTAGATCACACTGTTATTTTTTTTCCTTTTCTGTACGCTAGTGATCCTCATATAATTATCTACATTTGGATTGGAGGGTTAAAGGTCTGGAGACACTTGCGAGGGAATTTTCTGCTATAACTCTAGTAATGGTCTTCAAGATTATGTTGGGTTATGAAAGCTAAATATTGATAGGTTACTTCACTGGTTAGCAAAGTGGTAATGAGAGAGGAGCAATTTAAGATCATCTCAAAAAAGATAGAAAAATATGTTTTGGACAGATGATAGTTATAATGGGGATTTCTTTGCCACAAAGCATTGCTCATGTGGATTTCATGAGTTATTTTAAAAGGGAAATTGGATAGTCACTTGAAAATGAGGATTATGACGAGTTAATGAAGAGTGAGCATGATGGTGGAACTAGGCTAGGTACTAGCTTTGCTCAGTGGTAACTTTGACTTTGAGTTTGACGGTTAAGGTTTTGAGCTCTACTTGTGACCCAGGTCTGAGGCACATATTTCAGAGTCATGAAATGTATTTTTGAGTGAAGGAACTCTATTTTAATGCCTTTAATAATTTCCAGTAGCTGTGGTGGAATTTTAACAATTACCTGGTTTATTTGGTCACTCCTCTGCCTGTGCATTGCAGCCAGTGGGGGGCTCGACCAATTTGTGTGGCCGAGGCCTAACTAACATTTAACTAAAACAAAAACAGAATTACCTGGAAAAACTCAGCAGGTCTGGCAGCATCGGCGGAGAAGAAAAGAGTTGACGTTTCGAGTCCTCGTGACCCTTCGACAGAACTTGAGTTCGAGTCCAAGAAAGAGTTGAAATATAAGCTGGTTTAAGGTGTGTGGGGTGGGGGTGGCGGAGAGAGAGAGAGTGAGAGAAGTGGAGGGGGTTGGTGTGGTTGTAGGTTGTAGGGCACTACCATCCATTCTTAATTAGCACATTCGTTTAGATAATATCACCAACTTTAACACCTATGTGTTCTTTTGTTCTATTGTTGGTGACATCTTTTGATGATCTGCTTCTATCATTGCTTGTTTGTCCCTACAACCACACCAACCCCCTCCACTTCTCTCTCTCTCTCTCTCTCTCCGCACCCCGCCCCCCCCCCACCCCCGCACACACCTTAAACCAGCTTATATTTCAACTCTTTCTTGGACTCGAACTCAAGTTCTGTCGAAGGGTCATGAGGACTCGAAACGTCAACTCTTTTGTTCTCCGCCGATGCTGCCAGACCTGCTGAGTTTTTCCAGGTAATTCTGTTTTTGTTTTGGATTTCCAGCATCTGCGGTTTTTTTTTAACATTTAACTAACATTAGTTAGCGTTAAATTAACATTTAATTGGTGGCTTCTCGGTGTTAAATGTGCAGTGAGAGGTTTTTTTAGGCCCAGGAGAAGCAAGAGTGCAAGTATCTGCAAGGCCAACTCTCCAAAATTACTTCCCCGCTCCCCCAACCCAGCTCAACGTGGGAGCCAGGCAATTTCTCCAACTGTTGGGCTGCTGTTTTAGAACCAGCAGCTCACTGATGTCATGTATTATGAGGCCTGAGCAGAGAATAGACACAAAGGAAATTCCGGTTACATGGGGATAGCAAAGGTTAGGCGAGGTACAGTGGTGGTCAGAAACAGAGGCCAGGAAGTAGACAATATGAAACAGCCTTAAATTAAAGTCTGGTGCTTGCTTTCGATGCAGTCAACTTGTAGGCAACAGTTTGTACTTAATTAACACTTTAATACAGTACAATGTCCCTAGATGCTTTCCTACAGCGCAATCAAACAAAAATAGATTAAAGGCAAGGAAGAAGGGATTTGAACGGATTAAAACTTGATCAACGGTAGGTTTTTAGGGGCATCTTAGAAGGTGGAGAGGCAGGAGGTATAGGTAGGGAGTTCCAGAGCTTTGGCTTAGATAGCAGAAAGCAGGACCACCAATAGTGGACTGAAGGATGTAGGGGGATGGGGGTGGGGTCAAGACGTCAGAAGTGTTAGAATGTTGAAAGGCTGGAGCAGGTTACAAAACGAGGCAAGGGTGAGACTTTATAGGGATCTGATTTGAACACAGGAACAAACATTTCAAATTGGTGGCTTTGTGGACCAGCAGCCAATACTCCCACTGCATGCGGGGGCGATAACATGGCAGTAACAACAGGCAGAGCATGGGTGTGTTCTGCCCACCTACTGTCTTCTATGCACCACATATTAAAACAATACCTCAATCAACATTAACATTGACTATAAATTGGTTCAATAATAATGTGATAGGCAAACATTAAATGTTCATCCACCAAATTTCTAAAAACTGGTTCTAAGATGTGATTAGCCTGGGATCATACTGATGTGGGCTGGATTTCAAAAAAAATAAGTCTGGCCAAGCGAAGCATAAAATAATCCATAAATAATAAAGGTTAAAAATAAGGAACTGGAATGAAAAAGTCAAAAATCACTGAGTTATAGTGAAGTTGGCTGCACTATGTTCTCCTGTTGCTGTATTCGCAGATATGAGAATTAATACGCTTTCAAAACACATTTAATTACAGCATTAAATTCAATGCATTAGGAACTGCTTTTCTGAACAAATGAATTAAAAAAAGCAAAAGCAAAAATACTGCAGATGCTGCAAATCTGAAATAACACCAGAAAATGTTGGAAACAGGTCAGGAACTGCCTGTGGATTAAATTTTAAATCTTGAAGAGGGCAGAGGTTTAGATGTAGGTGGAGGGTCGAGGGTTAAAACCAAAAGTATTTACAGTGCTTCAGGAAACCAGCTCCAATTTCTGCATTTGACTGGAGTGTATTAGCCTGTGTGCATGTGACCTCCTCGGGAGAGGCAAGTTGTCAATTTCGATTAGCTAATTGTTCAATTAGAGTGATATTGACATACTCTATTTTCAATTTGACGTTGGGTCCACAGGATTACTGGGGCTTCCTAAAACATGCCCGTGAAGTCAAGGCAAATGCACATTAAGGGTGAGGGAAGTAAACACAGGCAAAAATGCTAATAAATACTCCATAGTTACAGCTTCTCCTTGACCTGCCAGTGGGAAAGTGTTGTGCAGTAACGTTACACATTTAGAGGTTTGCTCTATCACATTAGAATTGGTGCCATGAATGCTGTGTTAGATTGGATCAGGAGAGAACATAACAACATAAGAAATAGGAGCTGGTGTAGGCCGTTTAGCCCTTTCAACCTGCTTCTCCATTCAACAAGATCATGGCTGATCTCCTACCTCATTTCCACCTTCCTGTCCCAACCCCATATTCCTTAATTCCCTAAAATCTATCAACCTCTGTCTTGAATTTACTTAATGAAGGAGCATCCACAACCCTCTGGGGTAGATAATTCCAAATACTCATAAACCTGTGAGTGAAGAAGTTTCTCCTCCTCTCACTCCTAAATGGCTTTCACTTTATTCTCATACCATGACTCTGTGTTTTAGATTCTCCAGCCAGGACTTGATGAGGACCAAGGTGATCCATGACACCATTTGCTGCTCACAGATCAGTTAGTGTACAGCAGAGGGTGGGTTGCTTGCAGGAGGCACTACCCACGTAACAGGGTTTGGAGGCAGAAAATCCTCGGTGTGTTTGAACACTGGTGTCTCAAGAGGCACAGGACATCACATCAAGTGGTAGCCTCCTAGAAGATGGCCCTCTGGCCATATGTTGCCTTTAGCTTTTGAAGTCACTACAGCCCTCAAATTGTTTTGGCTCTGGATACTTCCAGGGCTCTGCTGCAATGACATGCATCTCTAGCCGGCTGCTCACAAAGATAGATGACAGATGGGTTGTTTACCAGGGTTGGCGACAATGTTTATTTTGTCACCAATGATGCCAGTCAAAATGAGCAGGAGCTCAGCTTTGCAGCTCTGACTGGCTTCCCAAAGCTTCAGGATCCCATTGACTGCACATGCTTGGCAATATGGGCATCCCCAGAATGATCAGGTATATGGGGAGGTGATGGCATAGTGTCATTGTCACTGGGCTAGTATTCCAGAGACCCAGGGTAATGCTCTGGGGCCCTGGTTTGAATACCACCATGAATTCAATAAAAAAAAAATCTGGAATTAAAAGTCTGGTCATCATCATGAAACCATTGCCGATTGTTGTTAAAACCCATCTGGTTCACTAATGGCCTTTAGTCCAAATTTGCTGTCCTTGCCTGGCATGGCTTACATGTGATTCCAGGTCCACGGCAATGTGGTTGACTCTTAAATACCTTCTGAGTAAGGGCAATTAAGGGTGGGCAATAAATGCTGGCCTAACCAGTGATGCCCACATCCCATAAACGCATTAAACAAAAATTATCAGCCACAAAAAAAAATTCCTATGTGCATATGTGCACAAGATTCCTGGGCCATAATGGTGAGAGGCAACTCAAACTCCCTGAATTCTTTGCACCTAGAAGCAGACATGTGATTGAATAGACCATCAGCATGCCGAAGATGCAATTCAGATACATGGAGCTGCTCTTCAGTATGCACCAGCTGGGGTCTCCAAAATTTACTGTGCTCTCTCTACACAACAGCGAAACTTGGACCTGCAGGAGGAACAAGGTGAAGAGCTCAGATCCTCCTCAGTTAATTCTAGTCTGGTGACAATACTACTATGCCACTGCCTCCTCCAAGGTAATGTAAGTGGATATGCAGATTGATGTGCTTGAGAAGACAGAGTGAGGAGGTGGGGTGATGCGCAGAACAGGATGGATCGGCTGAGCTTATTCAGGTGTTTTCAGCAGTGACTCCAGGAGCATGGCATTACACTCAGCTGCTGACCTCCAACCATGGCTTCTGCTGCAGGCTTCTTCTTCCCATTGGCAGAGAAGAGTATCACTCTCTGATTCTACAGCCCCAGCAAAACATCCAGGGAGGCCTGAGTGAAATTGCCCATCTGGACATTATTCTGGCACTTCCTGCTCTTTGGTTCTCAACTGCAAATCCCTTCAAATTGCGTTTTTGGAGTGTCCTTTTCAATACTGGAGTTGGGATCATGCCATGCAGGTCCACAACATGTCCACTTGCTTCTGTTTGGACAGAACACTTGGAGGTGAAATTCTATTAAAGTAGCTGAGTTAAAAGCTGACAAATGCACTACATTTAGTGCATGGGAAACCCAAAAGTACCAGAGCTCCCTTGCCTCATGGGCATCCTGGAAGTAAAATCAGGGCCAAAATTTCAGGTCAATGTCCTTTCATCAAAACTGGAAGGAGGTAAAGATTTAACAGATTATAAACCAACACAAAGACAGACAAAATGGTTGGTGGGGTTGGGTGGGGGGAGACAGAGGAGGGGAGCAGGGGTGGGACCAAGGGGGAAGATCTGTGATAGTGTGGAAGGCCGGAGCGATAAAATGGTAAAAGGGATGATGGTGCAAGACAAAGGGGAATGGTAATGGAACATGTAAACAAACAAAAGATGGATCTAGAGGAGGTGCAAATGGTGACAGCAAGCCATTACCAGCCTTTACTGTCTGAGGAATTGGGATATGTGGGTATAATCTTAAACTGTTGAACATAATGTTGAGGCTAGAATGGGGCAAACAAAAATTGAGGTGCTGTGTTTTAACTGTGATTGCATTGGAGAGGTGGAAGATGTTGAGGAACAGAGTGGTCAGAGTGGTGGTGGGGCAGAATATTAAAAAAAGGCAATGTCTTTCATCAATAGTATACTGACTAGTAGATTGCATATATGTGTATAAAGTGAATAGCATGTTGGTGTGATTTTTTTAGTGGAAAATGTCCAAATGCAATGATAGTGTAACAAGAGAGAAACTTTACACATTGAGAGGGACCATTTGTTCATTTAATATCAGAGGATTTCATCCTAATCATGGTTTAGAAATTACGTAATGAATTTGGCAGCTGAATATTTACTCCGTTTGTATGACATTCCCCTGTCTGCTATTTTAATTCAGGCATTAATCTGCCTTTGCTAAAATAGCAGGAAGAGAAGTGTCACACCTGACTGCAACATACTATCATCTATATGAGTTCATTCAGCTTTCACCCACTGATATTGATGAGCCAATATATACGTTTCGGATGGACTGGGACAAAGTTAGCTTCAGTTCAATTTGACACTGACGTGGAACAAATTTAAATGCTCTAGGCTCTTCAGGGCAGTTACCCACACTGTCACGATGCACCATAGCAGGCATTTCATGAATCATGGGGCCTCTAATGGTTATTCCTAATTGCTTATTTCTATCCTATTGTATGAATTGTCAAGAAAGTAAGAAATTGTAATATTTTTCTTCTGATAATAACCCTGGCGATTTTTTTATGCACTGGAAGTCAAGCTGTAATTGGATTAAGGGCTAGAACGACTGCAAGAGTCTAAAGCCAACAGTGGTTTTGACATGTTAATGAACCAAAAGGAACTTCAATGAGAGTTTTACATACCGCAATAACAGGAATAGTTTGAATTGAGTTGTTTTAGTTCAAAGGGGAATATACGCAGTTTGTAAAATGCTCTAAGGATGTAAGATATAGGTAGGGTAAGTTTGTTTATATAAGTCTAAGAGCTATAGTAAAGAACAATTTAATCAATTCTGGGAAGAAAGCATTTCTGAAGAGACTGGTTGAAACAATAGAGAAACAAAGGGAAGGAATGCATATAAGGAAATAATGAAGCCTATGTGAGGGGGTGGGGGGGGGGCGGTGGGGGGGTAGCTGGTCAGGTCTCCAAGATGACAGTGTGAACAAGATCAGACCTGAAGACCCAGTTGCTGTCAGCCTCAGAGGACACCCCAAGGAAAAAAGGCACTGTATGGTAAAAATTACTGAAATTCTATAGATCTTAAAACATATAAGGATAGTTGCTGAACAGAAAAGGGGATGGTTAGCTCTGAGGATAGTTAAGATTTGTAGAACTGTTTTAAAGTACTGCTTACGCTGTGAAGCCATTCTTGTGTTCAAACGTAATTGTGTTTTTTTCCTTTATTCTTTTAATAAATGTTTACTTTACTATAAAATCATCACACAAAGTCAGGGAAATCATTTCCTGATTTCAGAACCACTCCTTGTACTATACCAATTGCAAAACCATTTTGGCAGCTGTTTCACGTTTCCCTCTAGGATTTGAGGGCTTGGCATTTACCATCCACCGTGCCATAACAGAATGGACTCAAGTCTGACATCTGCATGGATCAAATCCATTGGAACAAAGTCAGGACAGTACTAACATTCCTAGTAAGTGGACCCTGAGTCTAGATATAAAAATCATTATGTTTGTTTTCCTGTAGTGAAGTTCATTGCTGTGCAGTGAGTTCACACATCTCCAGTACACAGGAATAATTTTGTGCTTCAGGTCACTGGTTATGTAAGAGTCAGTGGCCATTTTATCCACGAACAGGACTGACAGTCATTTTCCCCCATGCAGACATTTACCATGTGATTAAATCAATTGACAGTTTACATTGAAATGGCCTTTAAGTAGAAAATGTAGAAAATATATGTTTCACACATCTAACTTGTTGCCATCTGAATTCAGTGATCATGGTTCAAAGTATCATAGGAACATAGTAGGAGGAGTAGGCCATTCAGCCCATTGAGCTTGCTCCACCATTCATTTTGATCAAGGCTGATCATCTACCTCAACGCCACTTTCCTGCACTATCCCCATATCCCTTAATGTCATTAATATCCAGAAATCTACTGATTTCTGTCTTGGACATGCTCAATGATTGAGCTTCCACAGCCCTATGGGGTAGAGAATTCCAAAGATTCACCACACTCTGATTGAATAAATTCTGCCTCATCTCATTTTAAATGGCCTGCCCCTTATTCTGAGACTGTGTCCCCTAGTTCTAGACTCACTCGCCAGGGGAAACATCCTATCTACATCTACCCTGTCACGTCCGGTAGGAATTTTGTAAATTTCAATACGAACACCTTACTTTGAAACTCTAGAGAATACAAGCTCTAGAGAACACACCTTAACCAATATGCATGTTTGGATTATTACAGGGAATTCTTAGGTTTTTGGTACTTGCCCTTTATGATAATAACAATATCATGAAAGTATCTTCCCCTCTTCTGAATGGTAAACAATGAATGAGATTAAATATACAATTTCAGTTCAGTTACTAGATAAGATTCAACAAACTGCCATGCAGTAGGAGATACAAGAGTATTGGAAATTACTTCTAGCTCAGGTGATATCAAGAAGTATTGGATTTGAAGGCTTCTGTTCAACTTGCGATCTAAAGCATCTGGACATAAATGTATTTTCAAAGACAACCTGATAAATTTAAAGCAAGAATAAAGGATTTTGACTAAGATCAACAACAGATTTCTACCTATTCAAATTCATCAGAATATTCCTGAGGTTCCCAAAAAAGGACAAAATTACCAATATGATGTCTTATAACCTCAAGAATAGGAATGAGATTGACAGCTCTGGTACCTGGGCAAGGTGTTAGCAGCAGAGTCAAGGTTTATTGAAATACCATGTTAAAGTCACTATAGCATTTTATTATGAATATGGCCAAATACTCATGTGTATTGCTGAGAATAGACAAGTTGTTAAAGCTTTGAGTCTTGACCTTATCAGGACAGATGCAAGAATTCCAAATTTCAAAGGGAACAACAATTTGTACTGCATGAGAAAAAAGGCGCTGATTGGTTGGCAGGTCATCTCTGATTGGTCGAGGCATTTCCATGGGGAATGCACCGGAAAACTATTGTCCCCAAATGTTTGCTTAATTCATGGAGGAAAGGTGTTCTATCTGCCTCACAAATTAGTAATATGATATTTAAATTTCAGTGCTCGTGTGATGCCAGGTATGCTGTACGTCCCAAGGGCTGGCAGACCATATCAAACAGCACATCCTTGCGGCTGTTTGCAATGGGCCCATGCCTGCAAAACACAGCACATAATGTCTATTGTAAGATGTGATTCTGTGATTGGACAGCACTTGCTGTACAATCCTGAGTCTTCTAAGAATTACAGTAACAATCAATTTAAGATTATCAGTTGACCTTGCAATGTGGTTCACTTGTTCTTGCTAGAAGCTACATATATTATTATGTAGAGACTCGTCCTCTCCAGGAAAAAGGAACATGCCCAGGCATTGCGGACAAACATTCCGTGGTGCATTCTCCATGGCAATACCTCAACCAATCAAAGTTGGCTTACCAACCAACCAGCACCTTTTTCTCGTGCAGTATAAATTGTTGCTCCCTTTGAAATTTGGCATTCTTGCCTCTGTTCTGATGAATGCAAGATGAAAAGCTTCGACAACATGTCTCTTTCTTCAACAATACTCAAGTTCTATACTACCAAGTGACTAAATACTCATGTCACCAATAATCATTGCAATATCTAAATTTTTTGTCTCAACTACTAGAAGTGAAATCAATAAGTATTCTTTAGACCTACTTATTTACTCGTTCTTCCCAATCAATCAATTTATCCTCGTGCTTGCCAGGATATTAATTTACTCAGAAGATATGCTAATAAGATTTCTGAATGCAAAATTACTTTGCTTCAAATCTTAGGGCCTTCTTTTACGATGTAGAAAATTAGAGCAAGATTGTTGTATAAAGACCTATTTATCCAATCAAGCACTGCAGGTAACCCAGCACCAGAGAGACAGCTTGGCATGGATTTTCCTCCACTATCTCCCCTGATATCAGATGCAATGGCTGTGGAAGATGGATCATGGAGGCAGCCAGTTTATTGCACTGTGCTGCATTTCCCTCACCCTGCCCCATCGAGACTGCTACAGGCTGTTCCTGCCCTGCCCAAATGCAAGTGCAGGTGGTGTGCAGGGCCCAGGCTCCTGCTCATCTTCCCTTCTCTATCTCCCCCCCTATCTCACCCACCTTTGTTTCCCCAGGACCACCATGTGAACCATTACGATAAGCTTTGGAGACCGGCAGGAATGATCTCACATGCAGCAAGTAGAGGGATCCTCCTTACACTCCAAATCACCGACCCACCAAACGATGCTGAGGTCAGTCTAGGCAGAAAGTAGAAATCCTGTGCTGACCATTCAGAAGCAGAATCGGGAAAATCCAACGCCTCAAGTCTTTTATTTTTATTTCTTCCATTTTAGCCTCCACATTGATTGAAGACACTTTAAAAGTAGAATGCTGAAACTCCTTAAATGAAGACCATGAAAGTAAGTCAGTTCCTACAGAACAGTTGATTCTTGTAGATAAAAAGAACTGTGCCAAAGTCTTACTGGCAGCTAATTTAATAGAGGAAATTCAAGATAAGGGGACAAGTGTAACAGAAGTACTCCAGCTTCACAGGAAACAAATTAAGTGATTGCCTCTGTTAGAAATTATGAACAATTAGTCCGGTCTTAACAGGAAGGCTGTGGGAACTAGAGAGAAGCTGGGGATGTGAAAGTTCTGTCAATAATGACAGGGCTTTATTTTTTCACAGGCAGACGCCCAACTGACACCCGTCAATGTGTAACCAGTCCCTAGCAGTAAACAAGAGGGTGGCCTAGAGTGTATGATTGGCTGAAGGCTGGGCCTGGGGAAACCAAAGGTTTCCTTGTTAGGCCTGTAGGAACACTTAGGCTCCTTCTAGCCCATAAGGAGGAAAGTTGTAAATCTTACCTGGGCCTCAAGCCCAAAACAAAAACAGAAATACCCGGAAAAACTCAGCAGGTCTGGTAGCATCGGCGGAGAAGAACAAAGTTGACGTTTCGACTCCTCGTGACCCTTCACCTTTCAACTAAGTTAAAAAAAGGAGAGGGGTGAAATATAAGCTGGTTTAAGGTGGGGGGGGGGGTGGTGGGAGAGAGAGATTGGCCTGTTGGCTCCTCCCATTGTGTTTATGCTGCCAGGCAACAGAGGGCATAGGACTGCCACCTGTGGTGAAGCGACGGTGAGGATGTCACCAGGCTATGAGCTCTGAATGTTGTCCCTGTCTATGTTCAATGGGTGCATCATTCCAGGGCCTGAAACATCACCGTATACATGGTGGCCAGCGATGTGGCAAGTTAGGAATGGGTTGCAGGATTCCGATATTTTAACCCTTCCCTCCCACCCCACTGACTCTGTTCTGCCATTTTGGGGGGAGGGGGAGAATGGGTAAAGGTTAAAATAGAAGTCAATAATCCAGTCCTCACACTACTAAATTAAAAACTGATTTTCTAATGTAATTGTAACAATTCATTCAACCACTTTCATATATTCCCATCAAAAATCTAACTTCAAGCACATCAGATAAAGGGACGACAATGAGAAAGAGGATGGGAAATACAGGACTGAAGGTGTTGTATCTGAATGCACACAGTATACGAAATAAGGTAAATGAGCTTGTGGCGCAGATTGAAATTGGCAGGTATGATGTGGTGGGCATCACGGAGACATGGCTGCAAGGGGATCAGGACTGGGAGCTAAATATCCAAGGATATACATCCTATCGAAAAGAGGGGGGTGGGGTTGCTTTGTTGGTAAGAAATTAAATTAAATCGATAGCAAGAAATGACGTAGGGTCAGACGATGTAGAATCTGTGTGGGTAGTGTTGAGGAACCGCAAAGGTAAAAAAACCATAATGGGAGTTATGTACAGGCCTCCAAACAGTAGTTAGGATGTGGGGCACAAGATACACCAGGAGATAGAAAAGCTGTGTAAGAAAGGCAAGGTTACAGTGATCATGGGGGATTTCAATATGCAGGTAGACTGGGAAAATCAGGTTGATAGTGGATCCCAAGAAAAGGAATTTGTGGAATGTCTACGAGATGGCTTTTTGGAGCAGGTTGTAGTGGAGCCCACTAGGGAACAGGCAATTCTAGATTTAGTGATGTGTAATGAGGCAGATTTGATAAGGGAGCTTAAGGTGAAGGAACCCTTAGGAGCAAGTGACCATAATATGATAGAATTTACCCTGCAATTTGAGAGGAAAATGCTGGAATCAGATGTAACGGTATTACAGTTGAATAAAGGCAACTACAGAGGCATGAAGGAGTAGCTGGCCAGAATTGACAGGGAGATAAGCCTAGCAGGAAAGACAGTGGAACAGCAATGGCAGGAGTTTCTGAGAGTAATTTGGGAGACACAGCAAAAATTTATCCCTAGGAAAAAGAAGCATACTAAAGGGAGGACGAGGCAACCATGGCTGACAAGGGAAGTCAGGGACAGCATAAAAGCTAAAGAGAAAGCATACAATGTGGCGAAGAGCAGTGGGAAACCAGAGGATTGGGAAGCCTACAAAGAACGACAGAGGACAACTAGAAAAGAAATAAGGAAGGAAAAGATTAAATATGAGGGTAAACTAGCCAGTAATATAAAAGAAGATTGCAAGAGTTCTTTTAGATATATAAAGGGTAAGATAGAGGCAAAAGTGGAAATAGGGCTGCTGGAAAATGACGCTGGAGAAGTAGTAGTGGTGAACAAAGAAAGGGCGGAGGAACTGAATAGGTACTTTGCGTCAGTCTTCACGGTGAAAGACACGAGTAATATCACCAAAGTTCAAGAGAGTTGGGGGGCAGAAGTGAGTATGGTGGCCATTACCAAGGAGAAGGGGCTAGGAAAACTGAAAGGTCTGAAGGTGAATAAATCACATGGACCTGGATTACACCCCAGAGTTCTGAAGGAGATAGCTGAAGAGATAGTGGAGGCATTATTAGTGATCTTTCAGGAATCACTGGAGTCAGGGAGGGTCCCAGAGGACTGGAAAATCGCTAATGTAACCCCCTTGTTTAAGAAGAGAGTGAGGCAAAAGACGGGAAATTACAGGCCGTTGATAAGATTTTAGAGTTCATTATTAATGATGAGATTTCAGAATACTTGGAAGTGCATGGTAAAATAGGGCAAAGTCAGCATGGTTTCATCAAGGGGAGGTCATGCCTGACAAATCTGTTAGAATTCTTTGAGGAGGTAATGAGTAGGTTAGACAAAGGAGAGCCAATGGATGTTATCTATTTGGACTTCCAGAAGGCCTTTGACAAGGTGCCGCACAGGAGGCTGCTCAGTAAGATAAGAGCCCATGGTGTTAGAGGCAAGGTACTAGCATGGATAGAAGATTGGCTGTCTGGCAGGAGGCAGAGAGTGGGGATAAGGGGGTCCTTCTCAGGATAATGGCCGGTGACTAGTGGAGTTCCGCAGGGGTCAGTGTTGGGACCACAACTTTTCACTTTATACACTAATGATCTAGATGAAGGAACTGAGGGCATCCTGGCTAAGTTTGCAGATGATACAAAGATAGGTGGAGGGACAGGTAGTATTGAGGAGGCGGGGAGGCTGCAGAAGAATTTGGACAGGTTAGGAGAATGGACAAAGAAGTGGCAGATGGAATACAACATGGAGAAGTGTGAGGTCATGCACTTTGGTAGGAAGAATAGAGGCATAGACTATTTTCTAAATGGGGAGAGAATTCAGAAATCTGGAGTTCAAAGGGATTCTCTTAAGGTTAACTTGCAGGTTGAGTCGGTAGTTAGGAAGGCAAATGCAATGTTGGCATTTATTTCGAGAGGACTAGAATATAAAAGCAGGGATATAATGCTGAGGCTTTATAAGGCTCTGGTCAGACCACATTTAGAATATTGTAAGCAATTTTGGGCCCCGTATCTCAGGAAGGATGTTCTGGCTCTGGAGAGGGTCCAAAGGAGGTTCACGAGAATGATCCCAGGAATGAAAGGCTTAACATATGAGGAACATTTGAGGACTCTGGGTCTATGCTCAATGGAGTTTAGAAGAATGAGGGGGAACTGACTGAAACTTACAGAAGACTGAAAGGCCTGGATAGAGTGGACGTGGGGTAGATGTTTCCATTAGTAGGAGAGACTAGGACCCGAGGGCACAGAGTAAAGGGAAGACCTTTTAAAACAGAGATGAGGAGAAACTTCTTTAGCCAGAGAGTGGTGAATCTATGGAATTCATTACCACAGAAGGCTGTGGAGGCCAGGTCATTGAGTGTATTTAAGTCCGAGATAGATAAGTTCTTGATTGGTAAGGGGATCAAAGGTTACGGGGAGAAGGCGGGAGAATGGGGTTGAGAAACTTATCAGCCATGATTGAATGGCGGAGCAGATTCGATGGGCCGAATGGCCTAATTTCTGCTCCTATGTCTTATGGTCTTAAAATACTATATCTTACAGTAAGTATTTTTGACAAATTCTTACTTTATCCCACAAGAAAACTTCATTACAGAACTTTTTTTAAATATTGGAAGAAGTGTTTAGTAGTTTGATGGATTGACATTAATTCAAACAGATTACAGGGAGACTTCATCTATCCTGCTTGACACTAGTGATTTTAGTTTGAACATAAAGCAATTGTTTCTACCTTGTGATCTTCTGTCTTCCCACTTCTGTCAATTACCTCTAATGGAAAACAATTCTGGACCAGCTAGATAAGTCTTTGTGGAGCAACTTAGTTGCATAAATAACAAGTTAATGTATTAAAACCTACATTGAGATAGCATCAGAGATAAATGTGCTTTGCGGCCATTTCAACTGAAATATATTTAGGTAATCTGTCACACTTAATTAAATCTAAAATGGTTCTCACAATATTAATCACAAATATTTCCTGTTTAGATTGTTAACATAACTGGGAACAAAATCACAGTTCATCGCAGTTCAAACATCTGCACAAAACAACAGTGACGACACTTCAAAAGTATTCTATTAGCTGTCAAGTGCTTTGGAACATCCTGAAATCACAAAAGGCACTATATAAATGCAAGTCTTTAAAAAATATTTTCCCAATGATTCAGGTATATGCAGCAAATGGTAATAATATTCCAGTGTCCATTGCCAGCAGTATTATTCTGGAAAAAAAATCACTAACAAGTTTCAAAAAGGATTTACACCTTCTTTGTGTGAATGGGTTTCTTTCCCATTTTGTAATTCGCACTAATCAATAGGAATCAAATTTGCCCTTACATAGGAAAGATTAACTTCCCTAAAATGAACAAAACGCCCCAGTTAAGATCTGTACTTACAATGCTGTAAATTGGAATGAGCTGGTATACCAGTTTACCAACATCCACAAAATGTTTTTAAAGATCCTATGAGGTGGCAGTTTTTTTCTATTTGTTCATGGGATGTGGGCGTCGCTGGCTGGTTCAGCATTTATTGCCCATTCCTAATTATCCTTGTTCAGAGGGCATTTTAAGAGCCAACCATATTGCTGTGGGTCTGGAGTCACATGTAGGCCAGACCAGGTAAGGACGGCAGATTTCCGTCTCCTAAAGGACATTAGTGAACCAGATGGGTTTTTACAACAATTGACATCATTAGACTTTTAATTCCAGATTTTGTTGAATTCAAATTCCATCATCTGCTGTGGTGGAATTTGAACCTGGGTCCCCAGAGCATTACCCTGGGTCTCTGGAGTATTAGTCCAGTGACAATATCACTATGCCACCACCTCCCCAAAGATAGCCTGGGCAGGCTCCATAGTGCAACAGGTGATTGAAAAAATCAGATCACATTCTGGAACAACGCACTGGATATTTGAGCTCTTATGAAAGGTTACAGACCTGAAACATTAATTCTGGGCTGGATTTTATAGGGCGAGTGTTCCCTGCTGCCCACCCCCTCCTCCCTCTCCCTCTGGCTAAAAGGTCCATGGGAAGCCTGCCCAGGAAAAGAATGGCTACCCCGTAGTCATTTAATGGCCTCCTCAAAGTCCAGCCATCTGATTAGCTGCTAGCTCTGTAGTCCCAGCAGCAATAGACTGGAGCGGAGGCCACTGTTGGGGCTACAGGCAGTCTGCTATGGAGATCGTCTCTGGAGTTGGACACCAACGTAAGTGGGGGGAGTTTTGCCAGGTTCATCCTAGCAGGACCCGACGTGAGGAATGAGGGGGCATAGGGGGCTGGGTTTGAGAGGCCAGTGGGTGAGTGGGTAAGGACCTCATAGGCTAATGTCTCCAATACCCCCGTAAAACTTCATATAGGTTGGGGCGGGTGTGGAGGTGGTAGAAAGATCACGAGCTGGATTTTATGAGCCCCACCTGCCTTTAAACCCATCAGCAAGGGAACGTAAAATCAAGGCCTTTGTTTCTCTTTCCACACAGATGTTGCCAAACCTGCTGAGTATTTCCAGCATTTTCTGTTTTTATTTCAGAGTTTCTATTTGGTTGGCATTGGTTAAATGCCGAAAGATTCAAGAGCCATCCCCAATTTACTGTTTTATCAGCATAGCTGGGCTTCACTACTCAGAAGATGGTGATGACCCTCTCCTGTGAACCTTGACAAACACAGGAAAGATTCTACACATGAATATTGAACATTCATCAAGTAGGATAATGACACCTGTTACAGGAGGGGAGCTTTCAAAGAGTAGGTGATTAGGCAAGTTGATGACTATATTGAGGGTATACATTTCCCGGCCATGCAGGTTTCCATTTATTTGATAAAATGCAATATAATCAAGTCGACTTAGTATTGGAAATTATTATCAGATATATGCTCCATGATATACATTTTGTTCTATGGATTTTTCAAATCGGTAATGGGACATCAGGAGAGAACAGGAGAAGCTTACAGCAAAGAAGGAGGCCATTAGGCCAGCGTATTTGTGACAACTCTTTGAAATGCAAAGTTTATCTCACTGTCCTACTCAATCACCTCAAAGCTCTTTATCTTTGCTCCAAATGTTCATTTTCTCTTTCCATTAAAAATGCAATAATCACTGCTTTAACTATTCCCCATGACAAAGCACGCCATGCTCAGGTAACTGGCAGAAATTTCTCTTAACAATTAGTACAGTCAAGTGGGAGAAGGAAAAAATGGAATAAAAATCACTGCAGAAATGGATTTAAGCAATTGAATGAATCTTTTAACAATAGGACCTTGAAACTTACTTTCATATACAGTTCAGGGCATTGAAACCTTGGATTCCCTGGGCATGAAGATCTCTCCAGTTTGATATACACTTCGTACTTGGGTGCATGACAAAATACTGTCACCCAGCATTATCTTAAATGTTTCAGGCCAGAGTTTCCTGATTTTCAAAGCTGAAATGCGCGTATAGAGCACAAACTTGGCAGGCATACTAGAATTGAAAGAAAACCTTGGGGCAGAATTTCTGCCTGTTGGGCAGGCGGAGCTGGAGCGGGCACAGACCCGATTAAGGCCCGCCCAGCATATTTGCCAGCTCCTGTGGACAGTGGGAGTGTGCAGGGGGTGGCAGGCATGCACAGGCCGTCTGGTCCAGTGGCGACCCAGCAGTCTGTTTAAAAGGGCTGGCAGCCTCCTGTAGACTGGTGACAATGGCCACTTCAAGATCACACCGCAAGGCGTCCGCTGAGCAGGCCAAGCTGGAGGGAAGGGCAGAGGAGCAGGGCAGGCTGCAGGGTCTGCCACAGGAGCAGGGCAGTCAGCAGGGTAGGCAAGCAGGAGGCCAATGCGCCCCTTGCCCTTCAGACGAATGCCTTGCTGCCCTCGTCGAGGAGGTGGCAGCACGGTGGGAGGTGGTTGGTCCCCCAGGATGGGAGGAGGAGGCCTCCCCCAACATGACCAAACATGCTTGGGAGGAGTTGCAGAGGTGGTGAGCTCCCGCAACGTGGTGCGGTGCACCTGGATTTGGCGCCATAAGCACTTCAATGCTTTGTTGTGCTCTGGAAGGTTGAGTACCATGTTGGCATTGGTCACTTAACCTGCAGGTAGCCTTAGCCTTTGAGGTCACCCCCCCCCGCCCCCCCCCACCCCAGCAAGCCTTACTGTCGTGACTGCATTGAATCATGCTGGGCATTTTTCCTACACTGGGTGGGCAAGCAGATAGTGCCCATGCTTACATCAGCCTGAGTGGTTCATGAGTTCTCCGCCGCACCATGTGTTGCTCTTAGTCGCACATGACTAGTCTGGGGGCAACATGCAGGAGATGCAGCTAGGTGCATACTTAGAACTCCAACACATGTCCTATTCGCTGAAGGGTTCTCAAAATTCCCACATTTTTCATATCATCAACAAGGATATGACTTTTGGACTTTTATGGCAGAGGATTAAGTGTAGAACCCTGCAGACAGGAGGCTAGGACGAGAGGAGACAGAATAAACATTCTTCCCTTTAAAACAATCAACCCAGAGAAAGACTTCATCTTACATGAAACTAAAGCCCATCAAAACCTTGCATAAATAATCGCTACTAACTACTAAGGCAGGAAGGCCACAATCAATGCAATTATTCAAACCCATCAATACTCCACACATACAATAGCTTTCAGTTCAAGACTAGTTACAGGGACAGGAAGACAATGATAAACATCATGTGAGCCCATTAAAAACAATGAGACAACAATCACCTGGGGAAGCCCACCAAAATCAGACAAAGGACTAACCTTGATTTGGATTGAGGTAAGAAATTCGAAAAAAAAAACAGTATAACTGGGCCACCAGTTACGAAGGGGAAGCTGACACAGGAGGGTGAGCAGTTTTACAGGGTGAGCAGTTTGGAGTAGTTGAAGCAGTTTTGGAGGGTAAGCAGTTTTTAGAGCGGTTGAAGCAGAGTTTAAGCAGGGAGCTGAGCCAAGCAGAGGAAGGAGATCTGGAGGTTTGCAGGCCCGCAGGCAACATCATGGCAAGGGGCACCGGGTGGAGGCTCAACCGAAGACATCAAGGCCGCAACCACAGCCCTCCACGAAGATCGACTGCCCACAACCGCGCCCTCCACCCAACTGAAGAACCTTCGCCGATTCCACAGGCCAGGACCACATGGGGATGGCAGGCCTCAGAGGACACAAAGAGCATACTCCAAAACTGCAACTGGCTTACCTGGCTGGATTTCGAACTGTCAAGGAACCCTGGTTGGTGAGCATGATCCCTGACCTCTCCTAGTTCAATTTAGTTAGGTTTTGGGGGTGGGACAAGGGTAAGGGGATTAGAAGCGTGATTTTCCCTCGTTATGCCATGTGTTCCCCATTCTTAATAAGTGTACTTTGTAGGTCTGTATAATCACAGTGTATTCCTAATGTTATAAGTTAATAAACCCAGTTTTTTTTCTTGCACCAAAACCAGTTGTCTGCCGCACTTTGTCACAACCCCCAAATAAGGCCAAGGTCTAGAACCCAGGGAGTGGGAATGATTCAGACCACTCAGAAGTCAAAGATGAAGCTGACACACATCCTACATCACAGTGATGAAATTGTGGAAGGAGAGCCTCAAGGTCTCATGGCCAAGAACCATCTGCTACCCTCGACGCTGCACTTGGTTGTGCCTCCTTGCTATGGGAGCAAATGCGTTTCCTAAAGTGATGTACGCAGAATGTGTCCAAGGTGGCCATTGGGGGCAGGTGTACTATCTTTGTGTGACTGATCAGCAGTAGCGGGGAGAGGAGGCACTGAAGGCCTGATATGGGCCCTGTGGTTGGGGTGTGGCATGCACATGTGCAAATTACCGCAATGAATAATGTTCTCTGTTTCTCAGGAGAAGAATGCTCATAATGCATTGGAGCGTTCGAGGACTGGAAGCGGCCAGGCTCATTTCATGATGTTAAGACGCTTCGAGCAGGAGATCCTAGAGCTTGAGAGGCGCCATGAGCCCAGGTCATCTGATGTCGGTGAGGCTGGGGTGAAACGACCAGGTATTTGAGGCCAACAGTGAGATCCACAATGTCCTCCCAACATCCATAGCACTGATGATTGTTTAATTTGTTATTGTTGCAACATTGCTCAGTCACAGACTGATAGAGTCAGCGATGTGGATTATAGAAAAAAGCCCTTCGGCTCTTCGAAGATGATTGTGTCAAACACGTTCCTAAGTCTCCTAATCCCATTTCCCAGCACTATGCCCATGGCCTTGGATGCCATGGCAATGCAACTGCACATCCAAATACTTATTGCATGTTAGGAGGGTTTCTGCGTCCACCACCCTTTCAGTCAGTGCGTTCCACATTCCCAACACACTGTGTGCAAAAGTTGCTTATCACCTCACCTGTCAACCTTATGCCCCTTAACTTAAATCTATACCACCTGGTTACTCATCCCTCCACCAAGGGGAAAAGTTCCTTTCTGTCGACCCTATCTATGCCCCTCATAAGTCAAACACATCAAACATGTCACCCCTCAATCTCCTCTGCCCTGGGGGAAATAACCCTAGTCTATGCTATGTCTTCTCATAAGTCAAAGTCTCCAGCCCAGCCAGCATCCTGGTCAATGAACTCTGCGCTTTCTCCACTCCAATCACATCCCTCCCGTGAAGTTCATTTCACAACTGCACACAGAACTATAGCTGTGGCCTAGGCAGTGTTTTCTGCACTTGGAACATTTCCTCCCTGCTCTTGTATTCTATGCCTTGGCTAATAAAGGCAAGTATGACATTTGCCTTCTTAAACACCTTATGTGCCTGTCCTGCTACCTTAAGGGGCCTGTTGACATGCACAGCAAGGTCCCTCTGATCCTTCTTACTTTCCACGGTCCTACCATTCCCGTGCCTTGTTTGTCCTGCCCAAGTGCATCGCCTCACGCTTATCCACATTACATTCCATTTGGCATTCATCAGCCCATCTGACCAGCCCGTCTATATCCTCCTTTAATGTAAGGCTATCCTCCTCACTATTTGCCACCCTACCAATGTTTGTGTCCATTGGTTCTGGAAGGTTGAGCACATAATGGGCCAGCTGGAAAGGGATGAAGTTTGTCAGTGTGTGCATGTTAACTGATCCACTGTCCTTGTTGTTCATTTCAGCATCATCAAAGCCTGTCCACCAGGAGGAACTGCAGATGCCCCTCTCACACCTGAGGGCCCTCAAGTGTCACCTGCGTCACACCATTTCTGCGAGGCAGGCACCACCGCAGATACTAGCACCTCAGTGGGCATTGCAAAATCAGCTAGTGTCCTGGGGCACAGTGGAGAGGGCACTTCACAATCGCTGGAGGAGCTGGCAGAGACAGAGAGTGCCAATGGAGCCAGCAGTCAGAGGACTGCAGGGGACCAGGCATATGCTCAGCCGGTGCCTGATGATGTGCCTCTGGAGTCTTCCGAGATGCAGCAGCTGCAGGAAATGTGGTCGGGTGTGCAGGAGCATCTGGGAGTGATACATGAGGCTTGGTGTCCGTGGTGGAGGAGTCCAGGCGAGCATCACTGATGCAATGAGCCTCATGGCTGAGTGTCAAGCTCCCCCCATGGAGAGAGTGGCGACTCTCATGGAGAGGCGCCTCCAGGAGAACAAGCAGGTCCTCCTGGGGTTACGCTTGGACCTGCAAGCCCTCACAGCGCCAGTGGCCACAGCTGGTCAGTGCCAGTGTGGGAGATGGTGTGGGCTTCAAGCTTCTCAGCTCATTGCCCATCCATCCACGGTGAGCAGGGAGGTCCGGGCGCAGCAGCTGCCTGTCTTATCTGTGGGCTCCTCTCACAGTGCTCTGGATGAGGGCACCAGCTGCTCCGCCTCTCTCCCAGTGACTGTTTCATCTGGTGAGGCTGCAACAAATGAGGAGATGCCAGATGTGCAACTGGCAGTTCCCTCCCAGGCGGGGCCAGCACAGGCTCCACCGGCCAGAGGATGATTGCCAAGGTCATCAAGGCCAACAGGACAGCAGGGTCAGCAGGCTGTCCCAGATGCCACTCTGAGCGATGGGGCAGCACCAAGACATCGCACCTGAAAACGTAAACATAAGGCACATTAAGCACACCACAGGGTTGCTCACTGGTGCTTTTGTGTTGGCCAGAGATCAGGTCCTTATAATTTTTTTCTGCTTGCTTAATTTTTTTTTGGATTTGTGAGAACATCTGATGTTTAAAATAAAAATTAGATGTGTGACCATGGCTGAGGGGGGCTCCTTTGTTCTGCATGTGTATGTTTAAGATAAGTGTCATGAGTGTTTGTTTGGACATTCAACTTTATGTCCAAAGCCCTTAGTTCCTGCTGATGACCTGGCAGATTTTGCAATTAGGTGCCGAGTATGGAAGCGCCAGGCAAGGCTGGTCCTGCTGATCCATTTGTGTTGTGCTAGCTGAAGGTTCATTGGATTAAAGCCTCCCGGGTGTCCCTGCCTCCTTGGTGTAGTCCCGGGTCAGCGTCTACCCCCTCAGCATTCCCCTGTGCTTCTTCATCCTCAGAATCAGTGCTGGACTCATCGTGTGCAGCCGCAGCCACTGCATCAACATCTTCATCATCCACTGCGTCTGCCCCTTTCCAGTGGAAGATTGTGGAGAGTGCAACATGCAACCACTATTACCAACATATGATCTGGGGAGTACTGGAGTGCGCCCCCTGAGCAGTCCAGGCATCAGAAGCGGATCTTCAGAAAGTCAATGGCTCTCTCCACCGCAGCCCTTGTGGAGGCATAGCTCCTATTGTACCGCTGCTCAGCTTCTGGATGGCGCCATGAGGGGATAGCCCTTGTCTCCCAGCAGTCAGCCATCAAGCCGGGCTGGAGCACTGAAGAGCCCTGGCACCTGGGAGTGTCTGAGGATGTAGGCATCATGGGAGCTGCCTGGGGTACCTACACAGACTTGTAAAATCTGCAACCTGTGATCACACACACTATCTGCACGTTCATGGAGTGGAAGCCCTTCCTGTTGACGAAGGCACTGGACTCACCTGTTGGCGCCTTCATGGCCACATGTGTACAGTCTATAGCATCCTGGACATGGGGGAAGCCAGCAATGGCCGTGAAGCCTCTGGTTCGCTGTGCCTGGCTTGACTGGTCCCAATGGAAGTAGATGAAAGTCAATGCACGTCTGAACAGAGCGTTTGTAATCTGCTTGACACAAGTGTGGACAGCTGATTGAGAGACACCACAAAGATCACCCACCAAGCCCTGGAAGGAGCCAGATGCATAGAAGTTGAGGGCAGCTGAGACCTTCAGAGCATGGGGTGTCCATCCAGACTGTTAGGAGAGATCTCAGGGCCATTCATCTACAGATGTAGTTGACTGTCTCCCTTGAGAGTTGGAGCCTCCTTCGGCACTGCACCTCAGTCATATTGAGGTAGCTGCTTTGCCTCCTGTATACCCTGGCAGCAGGAGAGTGGTGTCTTCTGCGGCCTCTTCCACCTTGGACAACCTCTTGGCCCTGCGCCTCTTGTGCCTGCGCCTGTACTCCCAAAGGTGGGTCCCTGGAGGCTGAATGTGCACTCCTGGCCTCCTGCTTATTCTAGCCCTCCTTCCTCCTCAGAGGAGCTGCCTCCAGTGGACATGTCACAACCTATGCCTAGGCTAAGGGGAGGCCTCCAGAAAGCTGCAGGCCCGATAAAGATTACTGACTGCAGACTGCTGAGCTGAAGGTTCAAAGTACAAAGGTGCTGGAATTCATTCTGAACTGCTGCAGATCACACAGGCAAGTTTAAAATACTTTCTCCAATAAATACTCCACAAAGCAGATTGACGACCCCACTGAGCCCTCTTATCCTGCCTGTGGATGAGGTTCATAAAAAAGTCTCTTACCCGCCTGCCCATTGGCCGACCTGAAAATCGCCGTCGACCGACAAATTAAGGGCCTTAACTAGCCTATTAATTAATGGTGATGAAATTCGACGCACACCCGCCCAGCGAAATATCGCGACGGCGCGTGGTGACATCAGGATGCTCGCCCGATGTCACCGCGCGTCATTTTACCCTCTGGCGTGCGGGGCCCAGACCCCACACACGTCAAACTGAAAATTCTGCCCTTGGTGATTAATTTTGTTTGTAGGAAGTCCAATGCCCCTATGATAGAAACTGAAAATTGCTATTCTTTTCACTCAGAGATGCACGGATACATTCAAACAGTTGTGTTTTCCGTGCAGAGATCGGCTTGGTCTGCACACTATGATTGGCTAATGTGGTCTTCAGTGGGTCTGGATTTAAGGGCAGGATTTAATCTGAACAGATTGTCAAAATTTGCGTTTCAGCACAATATGCCACTTATGGCAACTTTGGGAAGTAGCCCACCACGTCCTGTGGAACATAGCATTGTCAAGCAGTTGGTCACAAGAATTTCCTGCTTTAAACAGTAGTACCAAGCTCTGGATAAATTTGCCCTATGTAAACCAGGTGCAGGTCCCCCCCACAACAATGAGTGGTTGTGAGGTGTTTGAGAGCGTTAGAGTCCCCAGCGCTTCTTCATTCATTTATGGCCCAATTGCGTTTTTTTAGTTTTTCTCAGGAAGTTAACAATACGCAGAATTTTACACCAAACGGATCTTACGTTCTCACCAAAGTCAAAGACGTTTACAATGGCTCGCCACATTTCGCTGCCCTGTCCCTGCTGCGAGGGGGCCATAAAATTCCAGCCAGTATCACAGATTTAAGAGGGCCCTGACCTTCTGAAGTTATGATAAGGCACATTTTTGAAGGTTGTGTTTTATGTGATAGTCCTTGAACTGATAAGTCACAAGGTGGAAAATATGCTCCACTCCTCAATATGGATATTCTCACTGAAAAGAATTCAGAGAAATTATGATATGTGTGTGTGTGTGTGTGAGAGAGTGTATATGTGTGTGAAGAAATAGAAGAAAATACAGCGGCCAAGTACTGTTGAGTACAGATAAACACAGATATCAAAATCTGATGGAAACCACAAATTGTAAGCATGTCTCAAACAATCAAATTTTTCATATTTTTGGGCACCAAAAGAATCAAGAGATATGGAAATAGGGCACGAAAGTGGAATTCAAGTAAAAGATTAGCCATAATCTTATCGAATGGGGAGTAGGCTTGAGGGACTGTATGGCACATATCTGTTTCTATAGGAGACTGTGGGCGGAATCGCCCCAGATTTGCACCAAGTATGGAAGCAGGGGGGAAAATGTCATTTTACCTGCCGGACACAATGGCAGCTTTTCACGCTGTATTGTCCCAAACCTGCTGCTTTAATTACACATTCCTGGGAAACACGCCGTTCCGATGGCAGGCAAGCTCTCATTCGCCCGCCACGCCATCACTTCACCGCTTCATCATGCCAGGCACCGCATTTAAAGTGCAGCCAAACGCACACCTCTCAGTGCTCCCAGCCCAGGAGTGCTGCATGAAAAACAGGGAGGCCCTGATAGGCAAAAAGACTGCAGCTCCCTGGTTTAGTGATGTGTCCCTGAGCACCTTTTGGACGCCGTGGAGGCCTGTCATGATGTCCTCTACCTGCGCCCTGGCCACAGGATGGGCAGCTGCATCACCAATCCAGCATGGGAGGCAGTGGCAGTGGTGGTCAGTGCCAATGCCCTGCAAAAGAAGACAACCATCCAGTGCCGCTACAAGATGAATGGTCTCATCCGTTCCGCCAGGGTAAGTTACTCTTCTCATCACTCTCAACTCACATTCACAAACCCATCACACGCCCACAGGGATCTCACACCTCAAGGGACAACACCGCTAACTCTTACACACCCCCTCATATCTCCAACAAGCTCAAATCCTCTGGAGCTCACATCCTCAACCAGTTCATGTCTCTGCTCACCACACAAACATTCCATGCAGTGTCAAATGTCCTGCTCATACTCTCTACACCTGTTTCCATGCAGGAGAAGCCTGCTCACACCAGCAGGGAGAGGTCCCAGACTGGGGGTGGAGTGGCCCACATTAGGCCCCTCACTCACTTTGAGGAGTGTGCCATCACGCTGACTGGTGAGGACATAGACTGTGCCTGCTGTGATGGTGAAGCCAGTGGCGAATGCCCTCGTGAGGATCCTGCACCACATCATCCCTCTCTCAACACAAATGTGAGTCTTTTCACTCCTGTTTTTGACTCTGCTGACATGCACCAAGTATCTCTACTTTGGTTCACAGGGAACTCTGCTAAAATCCCGATACCCTCAGACCAGCCAATACCTCAGCTCCATCCAGGTCCTCACCTCCAGCCAAGAGGACACCTTCTCCATTGAAGAGATAGAAATAAGCAGCCTGGAAGACCCATTACAGCGCTTACCCACACCCTCCACCAGTGCAGAGACATACACCTCGGAGGGACCTAGATTCGGGTTCACAATCTGGTGGTCACTGCACAGACACGTGTCCACAGCAGGAGTCGGCAGGTTCAGCTGAGCTCTTCAGCCCTTGGAGGACGGCTGAGGGAGAGGCATCTGTGAGGTCCTAGTCAGATGATGAGTCTTTGGATTTGGCCCTTCAACTCATCCAGGAGAGTCGTCAGATGGCAGGGCTTTATCACGCAGAGCTGTTGGAAGCCCTTAACAGAGTAGCTTGTGAGTCAGGGGAGTGCGTCTGTCTGCTCTCTGATGAAGTGGTGCACACATGTACGTGTATGGAGATCTCCATAGGGAGGATGGCGAATGCCATGGACACCTTACCCCATCACCTTCCACATTCCTCTGTGACCTATCAGCCGCAACACTTTTCCTTGGGGATGTCCAAGTGAACGTGTACGTTCCCTTACTTCCCCATCCGTATTAACCTCCCTGACTTCCTCCTTCTCACTGCCAGGGTCTGTGTCTTTTTCTGGGTCCCTACCAACCACTTCGCCGTCCCTTCTATTGCTACCATTGAATCCTCACCCTCCCACCCTACTGCCTCACTCTGCCCTCAGTCATTCTCGCCATTCCCTCATACCATGCCCATCCTCAGCTTCCCAGGAGGCAGTCATGGACTCATCAGAGCCCTCCCTTGCATGTTAACCTGGACATCTGCCCCTCTGGACCCCTTCCCCCCTTGGGACTCATTCCCCCAACCCCCAGACTCCCCCTCTTTGTCCTCTCCACCCCAGACTCTCGTCATGCTTAGTTCTTCACACTTCTTGACTTCTTCAGACACCTTCACTTCTTCCTCCAGGCTTACTCCTTCCTGACTCCTTCCTCATTGTTTATCTGGAAGGAGTGTTTGGGGCCTTCGACGGTGAGAAGAGACAAGGCAAAAGGGCAGATGTTGCAGCTCCTGCACTTGCTTGCAAAGGTGCCATAGGGGGTGTTGGGGGTGATGAGGAGTGGACCAGTATCATGGAGCGAACAGTCCCTTCAGAATACTAAAAGGGGCAGTTAAGGCTTGCTTGGTGGTGGCATCTCGCTGGAGGTGGTGGAAATGGCAGAGAATGACCTGTTGAATGTGGAGACTTGTGGTGATGAAAGTGATGACAAGGGGAATCCTACAATGATCCTGGGAGGGAGGAGAAGGAGTGAAAGCAGGAATGTGGGAAATGGGATTGACACAGGGGGCCTATCAACCACTGTGGATGGTAGGGAAATTCTTGGTTAAGGAAAAGGAAACACTGGAATGGATTGGTGAACCATATTGCCAAAATCAGGAAACTTTAGGCTGTCATGCTGCTGCTGCAAGCCTTGATGTGCACCTGAAACACTGTGCTCATGTTTGGTAGCTGAGCTTTTAGATCCATCTAAACCTTACGGGCAGTACAGAAAGGCTGATGCATTCTGTTAAAGGAAAGATCAGAAAAATGTACACTCTTCAGCCTTGAAGACAGCTTTAGTAAGATATGGAAGATACTAAATGGAATAGGAAAGGTCACTCCTGAGCAAGTCAAGTTAATGACTGTAGGACAAAGAGACTAGATACAATTGGTAAAGGAAATAAATCCAACATTGAGGTCAGGTCTTCAGACAAAGCATGATTAATACCTGGAAGTGATCTCCAATTAGGGGAGTGGAGGAAAAAAACCTTGTCATCATACTAAAGCCATTTGATGTGGTGATGGGAAGGGAGGTGAAATTGCGGGTTTCTATGATAGGATGAGCTGGAGAGACCAATCACATCTTTATGTTTGCAAACTGCAACAGTCATAACATAAGAACATAAGAACTAGGAGCAGGAGTAGGCAATTCAGCCCCTCGAGCCTGCCCCGCCATTCAATACGATCATGACTAATCTCATTTCGGCCTCAACTCCAATTTCCTGCCCTCTCCCCATAACCTTTCAAGCCGTTACTAATTAAAAATCTGTCTATCTCCTCCTTAAATTTATTCAGCGTCCTGGCATTCACTGCAATCTGAGGTAGTGAATTCCACAGATTCACGACCCTTTGAGAAAAGTAATTCCTCCTTTTCTCTGATTTAAGTCTACCACCCCTTAGCCTAAAACTATGGCCTCTCATTCTAGAATGCCCCACAAGGGGAAACATCTGCTCCACATCTACTTTGTCTATCCCCTTTACCATCTTATATACCTCAATTAGATCTCCTCTCATCCTTCTAAACTCTAGCGAGTATAGGCCTAAACTGTTCAATCTCACCTCATAAGACAAGCCCCGCATCTCTGGAGTCAATCTAGTGAACCTTCTCTGAACTGCCTCCAATGCAACTATATCCTTCCTCAAGTAAGGGGACCAAAACTGTGCACAGTACTCTGTGTGTGGTCTCACCAATGTCTCGTACAGTTGCAACAACACTTCCCTATTTTTATACTCTATTCCTTTAGCAATAAATGCCAAAATTCCATCTGCCTTCCCTATTACCTGCTGTACCTGCATACTAGCTTTCAGTGATTCATGCACAAGGACACCCAGATCCCTCTGCACTGAAGCATTCTGAAGTTTCTCTCCATTTAAATAATAAGTCACCTTTTTATTCTTCCAATCAAAATGGCTAACGTCACACTTATCCACGTTAAAATCCATCTGCCAAATTTTGGCCCATTCACCTAACCTGTCCATATCCATTTGTAAATTTCTTATTTCTTCATTGCAACTTACTTTCCCACCTATTTTGGTGTCATCTGCGAATTTAGCTATAGTACCTTCTGTCCCTGAATCCAAATCATTAACATAGATTGTAAATAGTTAGGGCCCAAAGACTGAACCCTGTGACACCCCACTGGTTACAGCTTGCCATCCAGAAAAATACCCATTTATCCCGACTTTCTGCTTTCTGTTGGTTAGCCAATCCCTCTATCCAAGCTAATATATTACCGCTAACTCCATGTGACCTTATCTTGTGTATTAATCTTTGTGCGGCACCTAATCAAAGGCCTTCTGGAAGTCCAGATACACTACATCTACAGGATCCCCATTATCCACTTTGCTTGTCACATCTTCAAAGAACTCTAGCAAATTAGTCAAACATGATTTACTCTTCATAAAACCCTGCTGACTCTGATGGGTTGCATTTTGACTTTCCAAATGCCCCATTACTACTGCCTTAATAATGGATTCCAACAATTTCCCAATGACAGACATTAAACTAACTGGTCTATAGTTTCTTACTTTCTGCCTCCCCCCATTTTTGAATAAGGGTGTTATATGAGCATTTTTCCAATCCAGAATCCAGGAAATTTTGGAATATTATAGCCAATGCATCCATTATCTCTGCTGCCACTTCCTTTAAGATTCCAGGATATAGGCCATCAGGTCCTGGGGACTTGTTACCCTTTAATCCCAATAGTTTGCTCAGTACTTTTTCTCTAGTGACGGTAATTGTTCTAAGTTCTTCCTTCTCTGTATCCTCTGCACTACCTGTTACTATTGGGGTGGTATTAGTGTCCTTCACTGTGAAAACTGAGGCAAAATATTGATTAAGCGTCACTGCCATTTCTGCGCTCCCCACTATTAACTCCCCAGTCTTGTCCTCCAAGGGACCAACATTCACTTTAGCTATTCTCTTTCCTTTTATATAATTGTAGAAGCTGTTGCTATCAGTTTTTACATTTTGCAGTAGTTTTTGTTCATAATTTACCTTTGCTCTTTTTATTTTTTTTAGTAACCCTTTGTTGATCTTTAAAAGTTTTCCAATCTTCCAGCCTGCCACTGACCTTTGCAAATGGTATGCCTTAGTTTTTGCCTTTAAGTTATCTTTAACTTCCTTGCTTAGCCATTGATGTTTTTTCCCCCTCTTACCTTCTTTCTTCTTATATATATTTCTTCTTATATATATATATTCTTATATATATTTTACTTGGAAGGAATTGAATATCTCCTTAAATATCTGTTCATCAACTGTCCTACCTTGTAGTCTTCCTGCCCAGTCCACTAGGGCCAAATCTGCCTTCATACCTATGTAGTTTCCTTTGTTTAACTGCAGAACAATAGTATGGGACTCAAGTTTCTCGCTCTCAAACTGAACTTAAAGTCTATCATGCTATGATCACTCTTCCCGAGAGGATCCTTTACTATGAGATCATTAATTAATCCCATCTCATTACACAAAACCAAATCCAAAATAGCTTGTTCCCTGGTTGGTTCCACAACATATTGCTCCAAGAAACAATCTCTAAAACACTCTATGAATTCTCCCTCAAGGTTACCTTTGCCAATTTGTTTAGTCTAGTCTATATGCATATTAAAATTGTCCGTGATTATTGCCGTGCCTTTCTTACATGCTCCCAGTATTTCCTGGTTTATATTGTGCCCTACTGCTAAACTATTGTTTGGGGACCTATAGATTACTCCCACCAGGGACTTCTTTCCCTTGCTATTTCTTATTTATATCCAGACTGACTCTACGTCTTGCTCTCCAGTGCCTATATCATTCCTCACTATAGCACTGATCTCTTCCTTTACTAACAAAGCTACACCACCTCCTTTTCTTTCCTATCTATCCTTCCGAAACTCTGAGTACCCTTGGATATTCAACTCCCAAACCTGTTTTCCCTGTAACCACATCTCAGTAATCACTACCAAATCATACCTATTTATCTCTATTTGCGCTGTTAACTCATTAGTTTTATTCCGAATGCTACGTGCATTTAGATACAAAGCCTTTAATTTGCCCAATTGTCAATTTTCCCCACTCTTATATGATTCTTTGGTGCAATATGGCGTTCACACACTCTGTCCCTTCCTTTCACCTTTTGATCACAATCAGCCTCGTCACTAACCTGCACTCTTACCCACTCCTTAAACTTTGATTTTTTATATTTCCGTGCAGCTGAACCCTCCCCCCCACTATTTAGTTTAAAGCCCTATCTACAACCCAAGTTATGCGATTCGCCAGGACACTGGTCTCAACATGATTCAAGTGGAGCCCATCTGAATGGAATAGCTCCCTCTTTCCCCAGTACTGGTGCCAATGTCCCATGAATTTGAGCCCTCTTCTGCCACACCAATCTTTGAGCCACGCATTTACCTCTTTAATCTTATTGACCCTGTGCCAATTAGTTTGTGGCTCAGGTAGTAATCCAGAGATTATTACCTTTTTGGTTCTGCATTTTGCGATTGGACCTCTGATTGGGTGCTGTCAGGTAACAAATCTGCTTGATTTTAGATGTGTAGACACTAGCAGATTTAGCAGGGTCAGCTCAATTTGGAAAATGGAAACAAGCTGCTGGCTCATATTCAACCCGCCACTGGGATTTGCCAAGGAAGTGATGGTGGAGGGATGGGATGGCGAACCAGGTTAATGGTTGTGGGAGACGAAAAAAGGAAATTGTGTGCAAACATTCATTATGGAAGTGCTTACAAGAAGTGATGAAGAAAATTAAATGAATTTGGCTACTTTAAAGATACAAAATTGCTTGTAGCCATTACAAAATCATCTCCGTAAAACAGCATTGCAGCATACTTGAAAAGTTATGGAAGCATAAGTGGATACAGTTGAGCACCTTTGGCAGTGACAGCCCAATGATTCACCCTGCCAATAGACAACACAGCTCTGTCACTACCACCCTGGTGATTTGGACACCTTCAGGCTGAAGTCTTCAGATAAAACCAGGCAAGCGTAGATCTTCCCATAACTATGGCTGTGAGGACATGCCCATGCAAGGTGCATCCTAACCTACTGGGCATCCTCTGTTAGGCAACATTCTGTTGGTTTGCTTCCAGCTGGGGGGATTCCTGGGGACCAATGCATTGCACCAACTTGGTGGATCTGCCACAAGGGACTTCCAAATCCCCAAAAGGATGAATTACCTCTCCCACTCCATAACTTTGCAAAAGTACACATAAATGTGGTTACAGCGGTGGAGCAAGATAATGTAGTCAGGGTATCATTTAAATACCACAGCTGGAAAGCTGGCAGATGCTTCATAGATGACTTCAGAACATGTCTGGGAAATTAACTGGGGCACTACATGGTGAAAGATCTTGTGTGTCCCTCACAGCTGTGTATTCAACCAGTTTTAAGAACTCAAAATATATATTGTACAACAATGAAAAACAAAATAATGACTTCTATCAAGTGGTAAAAGAGCAAACATCTAACTCCTCGCATTGGGGAAATATTTGATCTGGTAGCAATATATAATGTAATAAATGTACAATATATATATTATGTATTATATATCATATAATACATGTGCTTCTTTGCTGGAAATATTAACCAGAAAAAAATTTCATGATCATGTTTTTTTTGATCATCATATAATCTTATAGTGTAAAGAAGGACTATTTTGCCCATTGTACCTCTTAGAAAGAACTTTTCAACTTAGTCACATTTCAACCCACATTTCCCATATTTCTTTATTTTTTTTTAACTTCTGCACCTCCTGTCTCCAAGTAAGTATACTTTCAGCATTTTGTTTGCAACTTACAATGTTCCTTTAATGATAGCCTGTTAGGCTGCATAAAAATGGAGAACACATTCCAAGCTGAACCCTGCTCTATTGACATCCTGGGGTTACCATTGATCAGAAACTGAACTGGACCTGCCATATAAATACTGCAGCTATATGAGCAGGTCAGAGGCTGGGAGATCAGTGGCAACTCACCTCCCAACTCGTCAAAGCCTGTCCAGAAGGCACAGGTCAGGGGTGTAACGGAATACTCTCCACTTGCCTGGTTGAGTGCAGCACAACAATACACAAGAAGCTTGACACCATCCAGGACAAAGCAGCCCGCTTGATTGGCAACCTTAAGCAGTCACTTCCTCCGCCATCGACACCTAGTGGCAGCAGTGCGTACCATCTACAAGATACATTGCAGCAACTCACCAAGGCCACTTCAATAGCACCTTCCAAAGCCCTGATCTCTACCACCTACAAGGACAAGGGCAACAGATGTATGGTAACACCACCACCTGCAAGTTTCCCTCCAAGCCACGCACTATCCTGACTTAGAACTATATCGCTGTTCCTTCACTGTTGTTGGGTCAAAATCCTGGAACTCTCTTCCTAACAGCACTGTGGGTGTACCTACACCAGATGGACTGCAGCAGTTCAAGAAGATAGCTCATCACCACCAAAGGCAATTAGGGATGGGCATTCTGTGCCACAGTTTAACAGTGGGTTGCTGGTTTCCCAGGCCATGGGCACTCTGTAAATATTAGACCCTCTAAATCAAGGATCCATTATTCTTTTCTGGTGGTTCAGGCAGATGTAAACAATGTTAAGAAACCACCTGAAGAAAAGTAGGGAATTCCCCTGGCATCCTGAACCAATGCTAACACAGATTAACCAGTCATTTGTCTCATGCTGATTGTAGGATATTGTGATAACCAAACTGAGTGCCAGTTTCCCTATATAACATCACAGTGATTGCACTTCCAAAGTAAATGGTTAGTTTACTTTTGAACTAAGGATATCCTAAGGAGGCAGTAAGGTATTATATAACTACATTATATGTGCAATATTCTAAGATGGGGTGTTAGACTGCATATAGACCAAGCTTTTCTGAATGCAGCTGGTCCAGCTGTCTGCGCTCAAGGCAAATCTGTTTTGCAAAGGGGGCCTCAAACAGGCGATATAAAAAGCGTCTAATGACTGTTTCAAGCATGGCCTTGGCTGCTGATTTTTTTTACCTATAATAACATGGAGGGGAATGTACTTCCGGCTCATAACGAGTGAATGATTCCGGTCGGCCATATTGCGTCTTTAGTGTCAGACACTCAAGCGCAGTGCCATCCAAT
Organism: Carcharodon carcharias; assembly: GCF_017639515.1. Classification (NCBI taxonomy): domain Eukaryota; kingdom Metazoa; phylum Chordata; class Chondrichthyes; order Lamniformes; family Lamnidae; genus Carcharodon; species Carcharodon carcharias. The sequence goes on from NC_054482.1 coordinate 94,914,606, forward strand.
TTCTAAGCGAGAATATTTCAAATGCACTGATTAACTGATCAATTTTATGAGTTTTATTATCTTCCCTCACATCTATTTTTTTCAAGCACTGAATCCAGATATAAGTAAATCATGAAGTAACCTCAGGTCAGATTGTGAGAATGTCCTTATAAAATGCTGGTTAGGACAAACTTCCTGAAGAGCCTTACTCAAATTCCAACATAGTCAAAATATTGTACTTCATTTGTACAAATGTTGTTTCTTATATTTGCTTCATTGCACTGCAGACATTAAGCCTTGGCCATCTGGTGTAAAGCATGAAACTGCACTGCAAGTACTTAATGCCGAGTTGGTGACAAGATTATGCATAATTAAAAGATTACTACAAGATGAAAATAACAACCTATGCTTTTTCTTTGACTCATTTAAATGCAAATAGATACAGCCATGTGTGGTACAAACGACAGAAATAGGATTTTATATCTGAAACGCCGAAACAATAAATTCCTAATAATGCAGCCCTAAACAAGGCATTACCTCCGGGTTCTTATTAAACAAAATATGTTTCATTCTTACCCAGCTGTGATCTTACTTGTGCAGATCAGTCCAAAAGCAAAGTTTCTTAAGAAGTGAAGAAAATTCTTTGTACATGGAAAATTTCTCTCTATTGTGTGGCTTCACATCGTGATTATAATAAGACTTCTGGGCAAATCAAGAGCTGAGCTGAGGCCATAGGCTGGCTGCTGAATTTCACGACCACCGGTGACCAACTTGTGGTTTCGTGTACAAATGTTTCCCCTCCCACCCCCACCCCTACCCTTCTCTCAGATAACTTCAGCCAGCTCCATACCATTCCTGGCTGCATTAATCAGCACACATCCATCCCAGTGTTTTATGCGGAATGTTCAAACTTGCTTTGCTTTACTTTGGCTTGTCAGCTGTCTTCCGCTGCATGACACGCAGCAGTCAGAGGCAATTAGCAAATTACTTTTCTCCTAAATTAGCTTCCTATGCTTTGGCGTCATGTCAATCAGCTTGTCCTCTCAAGCTGCCCCTGTATATTTTATAAGCAAGCAACAGCTGATAGAATGACAACACAATTACATGATTCTTTCCCCCTTTAAAACCTTGTCACTGGCTACTGTCAGTCACTTCTTTCTGCTGCTTCTTATTTGTTGCCTTGTTCTTTCAAGCTTAGGAATAAAAATGACATCTAAACTGCACAAATGCAAGAAATCTGAAAACTGGAACTGTACATTTGGCCTACCAACAATTAAAAGAGAAAAATTTTGCCAATTTTGATGAAGGACTCAGGTCTACTGTTACCTACTGTTTTTTTCTTTAATATGATAATTAATCTGCTTAATATTTCAAGGAATTTATGTTCCTTTCCCTGACATTACCTACACCATCTGCATTTATATAACGCCTTTAATGTAGTACAACATACTGAGGCACTTCACAGGAGAGTTACCAGAGAAAGCTTAACACCAAACTGCATTAGGAGATAACAGGACATCTGAGCAAAGGCCTGATTAAAGAGGTAGGTTTTTAGAGGTACCTTAAAGGCAGGGAGGGAGGCAGAGAAGTTTAGGGAAGGAATTCCAGATGGTTACTCATTTGCTTTGCAGACCTCACTCATTCAATTTTGCACTGTTTCCAAGTTCTAGTTTATTACAGTGCACCATGAAAACAGCAATTTCCTTGTTTCACCTTGGAGTAAAATTGTATGCCTTGCACCATTGTTTCTGGAATAACTGCAGATTTAACCTGTTGGCGTAGGTGAATGTAAAGATGACTCTGATTGCCACTAACTTCAGAATGCACCCACCACTTTAAGAAATGGGCCGAATGTAAACACAATTATAAATCAGCAGAGTTGTCAGCTAGTTGGGTCACTCCATTCCTTAGTCTGACAGCTTCTATATCAGACAAAGAAGGAATGGCAGCTAATAATTTTTTCCATTTAAACAAACTTATTAGGGAAGTGAGGTATTTCTCATTTATATGCAGCCTGTTGCAAGACAATCGAGGTGTTCAAGATTCACCGCAAACCACAAAAGTCAAACTCACAAGTTTATTAATGTCACCTGTACCCCTGAATGTGCTATATTCTTCAATTTAATGCCTTCTGGGTTCTCATTTCTGTTCAGTAATTTCCAAATCTTCCCTGCTGTTAGCTGGTTATGAATATTGGTTATGACAAGACCTTCTCCCACTGCGTTGTCCATGTAATTCCTTATCTTCACTTGTCATTGGCTATATTCAAAGCTTTTTCTGATGTGTCAGTTTTTATGGGGCTGTGCCAACTTTTTTTTGAAGCTATTGTTCATCTTTTTTTTCTGTTTCTAGGTTGGCATACACTGCTCCACTGCAATTCTCCTGAAATCAGCTAAGTCCAGGTATTTCTTGGTCTGTTATTTGTTTCCACATTGTGAGGTACACTCAGTAACAGATTCATCACAGAAGCTTGCTTTATAGGGCATTTCTCTGACTTCGCGCTCCCAGTAGACGGCTTTGTACGCCAAGAATGTGTATTAAGAATATGCATTCGTGCAGATGTCTCATGAGGGATTTTGTAATCCTTAATCTATTTGTAGATTAGATTTATTCAGGTGTAAACAAAGGCTGAAGAGCTGAATAATGAAAAAGAACTAATAGTTGGAGGTTACAGCAACATTCTTAGAGAGGTGCCATGAGAATAGATTGGTTCTTACTGCATTTTGATGTATGAATATGCAACCCATATAAAGCCTAGTTATTTATAGAGTGGAACTTATTGCATGCATGCCAACTGTCAGATTCTTTTTAGCTGATAGTCAGTATTTTGACCCATGTATCAACTTGTCAGCAATTCTCAAGAAGCAGCAGCATTTTTTTTTGCTAGGAGCGGAGGTTGTCAACATCAATCACTCCAAAGGTTGTATTGGAGCTTGTCAGCCAAACTTGTTGGATGTTGAGACTTGAACTAGTCATATATTAGTTTGTTACATGCAAATTCAAAAATTCATGCAAATACGAAACAAGTTATTATTTTCTGAGAGACTGTTACAGGTGCTGTAATTGAGTGTTTCTTACATAAGGAGTTATATATAAGACAAATAAAGCTGCTCAAAGGAACTTTCTTGGCTATCTTGGTTATTATCCTATGTAAAGGTTTATTTTCTTCTTTAGGGTTTGTAGCTGCTTTTTGAGATAAAATGAATATTCCCTGGTATGAATGTATTAATTGGGCTTGCTTAACAATTTGTGTCACTGTTTTATTGGAATTATTGGTGTTTGGGAATAAAATAGAGGCTGGTGTTGGAATGATGCTGAGATGTACTGACCTACAACACATTGGAATTTACGCTCAGAAATACAATAGAATCTAAGAATTTAATCCACTACACCAAAATAGGTGCCAAAAATTAAAAGGGATGAAATTGGTCTTCAGCTATAGCATTTGGTGGTGGGTGGTGGGGTGGTGGGGGGGTAGTCGGAATGTATGTGGTTGAGCAGTGGCAGGGTACTCTGTGTGTGTGGTTAAAATAGGCAGCTGATTTGCTATCACCTGTCTTGTACCATCGCCAAAGATCCACTTAATCCGCAAAATGTTCTGAAGAGAGGCCTACCCTCATAAATAATACATTTCATGCCTTCCAGACTGTTTCCGTTCAATAATTTCCAAATCATCCCTGTTGCTATGAATATTGGTTATGACAAGACCTTGTCCCACTGCGTTCTCCATGTAATTTTTTATCTTCACATGTCATTGGCTATATTCGAAGCTTTAACTGACGTGTCAGTTTTTATGAGGCTGTGCCAACTTTTTTTTTGAAGTTATTGTTTGTCTTTTCTCTGTTTCTAGGTTGGCATGCATACAACAGTAAAAGCTCCAATGCAATTCTTCTGAAGTCAGCTAAGTCTAGGTATTTCCTGGTCTGTTATTTGTTTCCACATTGTGAAGTGCACTTAGCAACAGATTCATCACAGGAGCTTGCTTAATAGGGCATTTCTCTGACTTTGCACTCCCAGTAGATGGCTTTGTGTGCATTAGGAATGTGCATTCATGCAAATATCTCATGCAGGATTTTGTAATCCTTAATCTAGTTGGTCGGAAAAATCATTTGCCGGATGCACTTTTCACAAATGTCATTGGCAGGTGAGAGTCCAATGAACATAGCCCATGAGGGAGGAAGCTGGTCTCTCTGGCTACCTACATCTCTTCTCTGGTAATCACCAAATCAGGAGGCCCCGGAGACGGAGCGTACAGCATCCTTTGGTATACCTGAGATCTTTCATGATCAATAAACGTTAAAGAGAAGAGAGTGTCTTATGAACACTAATAACATAATTGTTGGTTTTGTTGGGACTTCATTGTTTATTCTGACATCTTTTACTCCGACTGGACTGTATGTTTCATTCTTATCTTCATGATGGCATTAAAGTGGCAAATGTTATCACAGAATCACAGAATCACACGGTGCAGAAGAGGCCCTTCGGCCCACTGAGTGTGCACCGACACGTGAAAAACACCTGACCTACCTACCTAATCCCATTTTCCAGCAGTTGGTCCATAGCTTTGAATGTTATGACTTGCCAAGTGCTCATCCAGATACTTTTTAAAGGATGTGAGGCAACCCGCTCCACCACCCTCCCAGGCAGCGCATTCCAGACCGTCACCACCCTCTGGGTAAAAAGGTTTTTCCTCACATCCCCCCTAAACCTCCTGCCCCTCACCTTGAATTTATGTCCCCTCGTGACTGACCCTTCAACTAAGGGGAACAGTTGCTCCCTATCCACCCTGTCCATGCCCCTTATAACCTTGTACATCTTGATCAGGTCGCCCCTCAGTCTTTTCTGCTCCAACGAAAACAACTCAAGTGTATCCAACCTCTCTTCATAACTTAAATGTTTCATCCCAGGCAACATCCTGGTGAATCTCCTCTGCACCCCCTCCAGTGCAATTACATCCTTCCTATAATGTGATGACCAGAACTGCACCCAGTACTCCAGCTGTGGCTTCACCAAGGTTCTATACAACTCCAACATGATCTCATTGCTTTTGTAATCTATGGTTCGATTGATAAAGGCAAGTGTCCCATATGCCTTTTTCATCACCCCACTAACATGCCCCTCCGCCTTCAGAGATCTATGGACACACACGCCAAGGTCCCTTTGTTCCTCACAACTTCCTAGTGTCATGCCATTCATTGAATACTTCCTTGTCAAATTACTCTTTCCAAAGTGTACCACCTCACACTTTTCAGGGTTAAATTCCATCTGCCACTTATCTGCCCATTTGACCATCCCATCTATATCTTCCTGTAGCCCAAGACACTCAATCTCTCTGTTACCACCCGGCCAATCTTTGTGTCATCCGCAAACTTACTAATCCTACCCCGCACATAGTCATCTATGTCGTTTATATAAATGATGAATAATAGGGGACCCAGCACAGATCCCTGTGGTACGCCACTGGATACAGGCTTCCAGTAACTAAAGTATTCTTCTGTCATCACTCTCTGTCTCCTACAACTAAGCTAACTTTGAATCCACCTTATCAAATTACCCTGTATCCCATGTGCATTTGCCTTCTTTATAAGTCTTCCATGTGGGACCTTGTCAAAGGCTTTGCTGAAATCCATATAAACTACATCAACTGCACCACCTTCATCTACACACCTGATCACCTCCTCAAAAAATTCAATCAAATTTGTTAGGCATGACCTCCCTCTGACAAAGCCATGCTGACTATCCCTGATCAAACCTTGCCTCTCCAAGTGGAGATAGATTCTCTCCTTCAGAATTTTCTCCAATAGTTTCCTTACCACTGACATAAGACTCATTGGCCTGTAGTTCCCTGGCTTATCTCTACAACACTTTTTAAATACCTGAACCACATTAGCTTTCTCCAGTCCTCTGGCACCTCCCCCATGGCCAGAGAGGAATTAAAAATTTGGGTCAGAGCCCCTGCGATCTCCTCCCTTGCCTCCCTCAGCAGTCTGGGTCACAAATCATCTGGACCTAGAGATTTGTCCATTTTTAAGCCTTGTCACTTCCTATATCAATTTGCTTAAGAACCTTAAGGACTCTCTCCCCGAGTTCCATACCTTCATTCTCATTCTCTTGGGTGAAGACAGATGTGAATTATTCGTTCAACACTCTATCGATGTCCTCTGGCTTCACCCATAAATGGCCCCCTTGATATATAATGGGCCCTACTCTTTCCCTGGTTATCCTCTTCCCATTGATATAATTATAGAATATCTTGGGATTTTCCCTACTTTTACTAGCCAGAGCTTTCTCATATCCCCTCTTTGCTCTCCTAATTGCTTTCTAAGCTCCACCCTGCACTTTCTGTACTCCACTAATGCCTCCGCTGATTTGCTCCCCTTGTACCTGCTAAAAGCCTCTCTTTTCCTTCTCATCGTATACTGAATATCTCTGGTCATCCATGGTTCTCTGGGCTTGTTACTCCTTCCTATCACCCTAGGGGAAATACGTTGAGCCTGTACCCTCCCCATTTCCTTTTTGAATGCCTCCCCACTGCTCTTCTGTAGTTTTCCCCAGAAGTCGTTGTTCCCAGTCTACCTTGGCCAGATCCTGCCTTATTTTAATCCGCTCTCCCCCAATCCAAAATATGTTTTTGCAACTTGTCTATTTCTTTGTCCATAACAAGCTTAAATTGTAGTATGTTGTAGTCACTATCACTAAAATGCTCTTCCACCACCACCTCAGCCATCTGTCCGCCTACATTACCCAGAATTAGGTCCAGCAATGTTGGACCCTCTACATATTGACCTAAAAAGTTCTCCTGTACACACTTAAAGAAATACATTCCATCCAAGCGCTTAACATTATGGCTATCCCAATTAATGTTGGGAAAGTTGAAATCACCTAATATAATTACCTTAATGTTATTGTTTTTACACACCTCCGCAAATTGTGCACATATTTGCTCTTCAATTTCTCACTGACTATCTGGGGGTCTATAATAAACACCTAACAATGTGGCTGCCCCTTTTTTATTCCTAAGCTCCACCCACAAAGCCTCATTCGATGCCCCCTCCAAGATATCATCTCTCCTTACTGCAGTAACGGACTCCTTAACTAATAATGCAATGCCTCCTCCTCTTTTACCCCCTCTCCTGTCTCGCCTGAAGATCTATATCCCAGAATGTTGAGCTGCCAATTCTGCCCCTCCCTCAACCACATCTCAGTGATGGCTACTATATCACAATTCCATGTGTCAATCCTTGCCCTTAACTCATCTGTTTTACCTGTAACACTCCTGGCATTAAAGTAGAGGCTATCTAGCCTTGCTTTACTTCCTTGAAACTTAATGCAGCTGTACTCCCTCTGACTTGATTGTTTTACTGTATTATGTTGTGTCCCTATTCTGCTAACATTCTGTGTCCCCTCCCCCTGCCAAATTAGTTTAAACTCCTCCCAACAGCACTAGCAAACCCGCCCACATTGATGTTAGTCCCGCTCTGGTTCAGATGTAGACCATCCCGCTTGTACAGGTCCCAACTTCCCCAGAAATGGACCCAGTGATCCAGGAATCTAAAACCCTCCCCCCTGCACCAACTCTTAAGCCAGTATTCATCTGTGCTAGTCTCCTATTTCTGAGCTTGCAAGCACGTGGCACTGGGAGTAATCCAGAGATTACAACCCGAGAGGTCTTGCTTTTTAGTCTACTGCCTAACTCCCTGAGTTCTTGATGCAAGGCCTCATCCCTCTTTTTACCTATGTCATTGGTACCAACATGTACCATGACCTCTGCCTTATCACCTTCCCCCTTCAGGATGCCCTGCAGCCATTCAGTGATATCCTGGACCCCAGCACCAGGGAGGCAACATACCAACCTGGAGTCACATTGATGGCCACAGTAGTGCCTATCTGTTCCCCTGATTATAGAATCCCCTATTACTATTGCTCTTCCTCCCTTCCTCCTCTCCTGTACAGACAGGCTGCTTGTGGTGCCAGAAGCTTGGCTCTGTCTGCACTCCCTGGAGGAACCAGCGCTCTCATCAGCCTCCAAAATGGAATACCGATTTGTGAGCAGGACCACTGGGGACTCCTCAGCTACCTGCCTGTTTCTCTTGGACTGCCTTGTGGGCACCCATTCCCTTCCTTCCTCAAGTCCCTTCAGCTGCGGTGTGACCACCTCTCTAAACATGCTATCCACGATGCTCTCAGACTTGCGGATGCTCCACAGTGTCCCCAGATGCCGTTTCAGCTCTGAAACCCGAGCTTCCAGGAGCTGCAGCTGGACATACTTCCTGCACAATGCTGGTCCTGGGCACTGAAAATGTTCCTACCTTCCCACATGGAGCACAAGGAGAGCTCCTGCCATGACTTATCCCTTTAAATTAAACCTTTTAAATCAATTACTTTAGGGCCCTTCTTTCCTGATTCTCTTTACTACAGAATATACAAACTATAAACCACAAAAACAGCTGAAACTATAAGCGATAAAAGTAGTAAATTCTTACCCGACCTTACCCACTACTTACCAGTCAGTCCTTTCCCTTGTAGCCTCTACTGCTGCAGCAGGGCAAGACCACTCTCTGAAGATTTAAAAAATTGGATAGCAAAGTAAAAATGCAAAGAGCACCTCTTCCCCTATGCACCAAATTCCCATTGTGCACCAAATTGCTCACTCTGGCTGTGTCTCACTCAGGATGAGGTATCTCCCCTGTTCGTGTGCAAGCACACTGTCATGTTGAAGCTTGTTTGGGGCAACTCAGTGTTGCCCTTATTGGCCTATCAAAATAGGCCCATCCTCACCATGAAACATGAAGTCAGAAGATTATCCATTATAGATTTAGCATTCAAATTTATTGGAATTTATTGTTTAGTGGATTATTCTTCATTCCTTTCCCCGTGGACAGTGTGAGGCCCATTGCACTAGAGAACAATTTGTGGAATAGTAAGTGACGGAATTATTTCTGTGACTATTAAAATTTCCTGGGAAAGAAGTAATGAACAAGGTAATGGATGAACAAGAGAACTCAGTTAGACCTGAACTGAATCCAATTTGCTGCAGAAACAGGTTGTACATTGGTAGAGAACATTGTGATTAAAATGTATTAGACGTCAAGATCAAGGTCAGTACTCAGAGGTGGCCTCAGTTTAAGTTGAACATTAACAACAGGCTAGCATCTCTGTCTGAATAATGCATGGTAGGAAGGTCAAGGCTTTCCATCCATCTGTTGACTAATTTAATAAAATGTTACTCAATTTTAATTTATGAGTTATGCATTATCTTTAAATTCTCTTCCTCCTCCAAGTTTTAAATACATGATGGTGAAATCTAAATTAAACATTAAAAGTCTCTCTCAGCATGTTTTCACACTCCTTTGGATGATGTTATTTTGACAACTATGCTAAGTGATTTCCAATGATTTTTCCTTGTTACCAAATAGATATGGGGTGGGGGCTAGAATTTGGTGTGCCTTTGTTGTGGGGCACTGGGGTCACAATTCATGATCTGTCTGCACCACTTCTGAAAGGGGTAAAATTGGTGCACCTGCCTCATTTCCACAATTGCAGAATGGTCCCAAGTGAATCCTATGCTACACTCTGCGCGGTTTCTGCACATCTTGGGGGGCTGAAAAGTATTCTGAATAAAATATATGCTCTAAGCAGCCTTTCCTTTTTAAAAACACAGTTCCTATAAAAAGGAAGCTGCACTAGCAGACTGCAGGTTACTGGATAATTACTTTTGTGCACTTAAGTTCAAAGAAGATCTGGCAGACAGCCAGGGAAGGGCACCTGCCTCAGTAAACATGTCCTGGGGGCACTGGTGAAACAAATGAAGCCCAGGGGAGAGACCAAGTTTCTGCCTGGGGCAAGAAGCATTTGGAAGGGAATGGGAACAGGTGGCAAGTGCAGTTAGTGCCCAGAATGTGACCCCAAGGACATGGCAGATAAAAGTTTAATGACCTCACTTGGGTGGTCAATGTGAATGAATATGCCTGGAAATCTATGATAGCACTGCAAGGCTGACCCATTACTGAGTGATTATTAGCCATTGTCTCAGCTTCCCCTGCAGCAGAGGCTGAGGCCTCCTGATGGTAGTGTACAAAGGAACCTGTGGTGGGTCTCCTTAGTGGCACTCGTGCTGCACTACTGAATTCTGCTCCTCAAATTTCTTTCACGTTTGAGTTTTCTGTTACACTAGCTTTAATTCCCCTTTCCAAATTCATGCATACTGATTTTTCTTCTCTATTCAGTGAAACACTTCATGACACAACATTTGTCTGGCAAGAGGGTAGCTCAACAAGTCATCCTTATTACCATCGTCAATATATCCCCCTGTCAGCCCTTCATCAAAGGTCAGAAATAGGAAGGGTGCTCATGACTTCATTGGATTGTGGCCTGGTACTGGGTGATTCTCAGATGGACAAGGTCAATTCTTCATATGGAATTCCAATTGAATTAGCAGCTGGGTAGACTGGTGTGCTCTTGTGTGTTACTTCCTCAAGGAGATCACCCATGAAGGAACTTTTGTAGTTAGCTGTTTCAAATTAGGAACCCCAAGCTGAAAAGAGACAACTAAAACCTGAAGCCAATGTTTGTAGATGAACACAGTGGGCAGAATTTTTCCATTGCCCGTGGCAGGTTTCATGGTGGGCAAGAGTGGAGAATCCAGCAGCAGGCAAGAAGTTGGAAATGCACTGGCGTAAAAACAGTTTGAAATTCTCCGGATGGCGGGTTAATTGTGAGCTGGTTATCCCGTTGACTAATGGCGTGAACATCATTTGCGTTCATTGACATCTCATGTCTGCTCATTAAAACAGCTGCTTGCCGGAAACTTGCGATGCCTTCCAATCTTGCACCACGCCAGTGGGAAATTATGTTGGCCTCAAACCCGTTTGAAAAAGGGTGGCGTGCACAACTCGGACCACTGTTTGCTTGTAACTTCGAGATGAAGTGCAACATACATAGCCTGTCTGTCACAGCGCTGCTCCAGCCTTGTTGAGATAAATGCCATACTGCTGGGGCTGTAGGGTTGGACTGCTCCTGCTCTTGGCCTACATTGCCCTGAAGGACACCACTGTGCTGCGGTACTCATGCAGGCCTCCACTTTCAGACAGTGACCAGCACTGTGGCTGGGATTGGGGAGTTGTAGTAACCTGATGTGTAATACACCTTTAAGATGAATATTGTAATATAATGATCTTAATACCCAATAGCAGAGTAGCGTGGGCTACCTCTATGTGAGAGATTATTGAGTTAGTCACTGATGAGTGCAGACAGGGTTTTACTTTGTGAGCACACAAGTATAGTTGTGGAGTTTAGTTTGTAAATAAACAGCATGTGTTTATGCTAACAACGATGTCCTGATGTTCTCTGTCTCTTACCGACTCGGTGACTCCGAACAAAGCGTGCAACCCAGATCCTTTAGCTCCAACAAACCAAGGGCCCTGGATCCAACAAACTGGAGATGAGAGTGATAGCAGGAAAAATCACAGAAAAAAAAGTAAAAAGCGAGAAAAACAAAAGAAATCAGAAGAACCAAAATCGAGCCGTACATTTCATGTTGGTCATAAGTAAAACAAAATTTACTTCTCAGCATCAAAGTAATCCCCTCAGAGCGTGCCACAATTTGGAAGAGTGGAACCATTCGATCCAACCTCGGACGACTTGTCTCACTATGTTGAACGCCTCATGTTCCTCTTCCAGGTGAACGACATTTTGGGGGAGAAGAGACGCACAATCCTTCTGTCTACATGTGGAATTAAGACGTAGGGACTAACTCAGAATCTGTAGGCGCCCTGTGCCCCATACTCCAAAAGTTTTGATGATTTAGTGAACCTCATAAGGAACCATTCCCAGCCCAAGCGGTTGGTGACCTTACAACGGTTTAAATTCAACTCAATAATTAGAGCTGTGGGGGAGACAGTTGCTTCTTATGTGGTGAGTCTGAAGCAATTAGCTGAATATTGCGAGTTCAGTACTTCTAGCAATGATATGCTTAGAGATCGTTTGGTGTGCGGGATAAACTAAACTGCAATTCATTGTTGTCTGAAACGAATCTAGATTTTCAGAAGACGTTGGAAATCACTCTTGCAATGGAAGGTGCAGTGCGAGTCTCAGAAACCATTTGAGGAGAGCAAAAGGGCACCTTCCTCCATGTTGCACAGGGAGCTTCAACCAAAAAGAGGGCAGAAGTGCAGAGCTTTGTTCCGAAGTGGGGACCAGCCACCATGAACAGATAAATTAAAAAGGAAAACTTAGCGGCAAAAGCATAGCATCATAGTGACAGAGATGGAAGTAGACAGTCCTGTAATGAAACATAATTTAAAAAGATTGAATGTTTCTTCTGCCATCGATATGCACACCTCATGAGACAGTGTAAAGATAGAATCAGGCAGACTGTCAGACAGGCAAAACCCAATGAGATAAACTATTAAAAGCCTGAAGTAATAGATGCTGATATCTATTCGTTGTATAATTTAAATATAGGAAGAACGGAACCTGTGTATGTAACCATGAGAGTGAATGAGAAGCTTATCAGAAAGGAGGTGGATACTGGTGCAGCTACTATGGTGACCGGTGAGCATACTTTTCAATACCTAAATCACGGAGAATGTAAGCTGACGAAACTGACAAAAAATTAAAGATTTACACAGGAGAAGACATACAAGTCAAGGATGTCTGTAAAGTCACAGTAAACTGTGAAGGTCAAACAGTGAGGTTGCCCTTATTGGTAGTAGCAGGCGAGGGACCTACTCTCCTTGGATGAAATTGGCTGAAAGAAATTAAATTGGAATGGAATTAATTCTTTCAACTAAAAACTAATGAGGCAGGATCTTTAAGTTGGCAAATGGGGGGCGGGGCCTGCTCACTGATGCGTAAAATGATGTGGGATGACGTTGGGCAGAACTCCCAATGTCACCCTGGGTCATTTCAGTTTTCAGGGTAGGCCGGGAGCACTGGCGGGCTTCAGAAAAAGCATGAATCCTCATCCATGGGCGGGAGGAGGTTTCATGAGGGTTTTTAAATTTTTAATAAATGTTTGAGTTTAAGTGATAGACGTGTCCTAACTGACGTGACAGTGTCACATCAGGGGACATGTCAGGAAAATTTTTTAAACATTTACATTAAACGTTTTAATTCTGAGCCAATCTCCCTGGGGCAGCACTTAGCCTCAGTGGGATCAACGCGCTCTTTCATGCGCAAGCGCGTGAAAGAGCGCCCTGCCGGCTGAGGGAAACCCCCCCCCCCCGCCCCGCCCGCACAGGGAGTGCATAGTGCTTCCTGGCGAATGTCACCCTGGGTGGCCTTAATTGGCCCATCCACGTAAAATCGCAGTGCACCCCCGATTGCGGGCACCAATCGGTGGCTCGCCCACCTGCGCCCACTCCCACACATCCCCCACAACGGAGGGAAAACTCTTCCCATGGAATTTCACAGCTAGCACAAAAATATGCCTCAGTTTTCACGGAGGAAGTTGGAAAAACTGAAGGGCTAAAGCAAAAATTCATGTAGATCCAGAGGCAACACCAAGATTCATGAAGGCTAGACCGTACCTTATGCAATACAGGATAAGGTAGATGCAGAACTAGACAGATTAGAAAAGCTGGGAGTGATACAACCAGTACAATTTTCAGAGTAAGCAGCTCCAATTGTGCCTGTTCTCAAACCTGACAGAAGCATTAGAATATGCAATGAGCACACAAGTACAGTTGTAGAGTTTAGCTTGTAAATTAACAGCATGTATTTATTCTAAGAATGATCTCCTGATGTTGTCTGACTCTTTATCGACTCGGTCACCCCAAACAAAGCGTGCAACCCACCAACAAACCAAGGGCACTGGATCCAATAGGAGTGAGAGGTCTTCTAATTCCATTGGCTGAAACTGTTATCCACAAAGACATCACTGTGCAATGGTAGTCAGGCAGAACTCCGCTTTCAGAAATTAGTGCTTCAGCCAGGGGTGGGCTGCGAGGCGCGGATAGGGATGGTGAACACAAGGTGGGCAACGGGGATGGAAGGCTGTGGAATGGCAGTGAGGGGGAAGGACAAACATGAGTGGGCCTTTCGGGGTCACCCGCTAACTTGTGATGAGAGTGAACAGGAGTCTGCTTAGAAAGAAAGGAGGAAGGCCTCCTTGCAATGAAAGCCACTGAAGCCAATGGCTTCATTAGCACTGTTAAAGGGCTACTCAGAACTCAGTGACTTCACATCACAGTCACTGCATCTCAAGAGTAATACATAGGAACATATGGCATTCCATCAATGAAGACCTGTCACATGTTCACCAGATTTGACATTCCTAACGGGCCTCAACTTATTGACCATGAGCAACTGACTGGTCATTAATATGCCACATCAGGGATTGGAGCACAGAGCTAGGTTGAATCACTCATCTCAATTAAACATTAGCATCCCACACAGGGCTCAAGATGTTACATATTTGTGATGCCATCTTGGTCACCTCGATGTGTGTGCTAGTGTCTCAGGGACAAGGCAGCATCAGCCACCATGCAAGCAGGGCAGGAAAAACTATGAACACTTGCAGTTTCAATACTTTTCATCTTCTGAGCTTCACTTTCTTGCCTCTTGAATCATTAATGTCTTCAATGTTTCCTTTCAGAGTGAAGGCAAAAGCACATATGGATCCTAAGATCAATCATGCCTTTGTCAGAGTCCTAGTACAATGGAAAAGGTGAAGGAGAGAGAGGTGACACCGCATGCAACTCCAGCAGGAGGCCACAGCTGAGGAACATGGTCAGGCAGAGCCAGGGCATGACCAGGAGGGTCAGGAGGAGAGGGCCAGGCAACAGAGGCGAATTGCCAGACCTAGGGTTTATCGTAGAAGAGTCTCCTATTCACGAGTGAGTGAGAGGCAATGCTGTGCATTGTCTGCGCTTGTCCCGAGCTCTGCTACATCACATATGCCACATCTTTTGTTAAGACTTTACACCACATGGAGTTGGAGGGTATCCCCTGCCAATGGCTTTGAAGGTGACCACAGCGCTCAATTTCATTGTCTTTGGGTCTTTCCAGGGATCAACCTGTGTGGCAGCTCTCAGTCCGCAACACATCGATGCATAAAGGAAGTCACAGATGCCCTTTACAGAAAGGCCCATCATTATATCAGGTTTGCTCTGGATGAAGATGGCCAGGCTGCAAGATTCACCGGCTTCGCCAACATCTCAGGCTTCGCAAGAGTGCAGGGTGCAATAGACTAATCCATGTGGTTATACGGGCTCCATGGCAGCAGCCCCTAATGTTTACAAACCTCAAGAGCTATCATTCCATCAATGTACAATTGGTGTGTGATCATCAGAAGCACATACTGCATGTTTGTGCACGGTACCCTGGGAGTTGCCATAATTCTTACATCCTGAGCCATTCACAGGTGCTTGAGATTTTTGAGGGGCCATTATATCTGCAGAGATAGCGGGTTGGGAATAAGGGGTACTTACTGAAACACTGGCTGATGACACCACTGTGTCGCCCTCAATGTTGTTCCAAGGAGAGGTACAATGCTGCTCACAGCTCTACATGCTCCCTTATAGAGAAGACCACAGGGCTTGTGAAGATGCGCTTCAGATGCTTGAATCACTCAGGTGGCTCACTTCAATAAACTCCCGACAGGGTTTCACATCATCAGTGTGTTATGACTTTCACAATCTGGCAATGCAAAGAGGTGACCCCTTGCCTGAGAATGAACTGGAGGAAAATGAAAGCTCATCGGAGGATGAAGATCCGGAGGCCCAGGAACCTCACGAGGCTTCCGAGGGTCACTTTGAGTGTGATCACACCATGGGAGAAGTAAGATGTGGGAGACATGTCCATGGTACTTTAATTGCTGACAGGTTCCAGGAAGAGTACAGTTAAGTGAGGGAATATGGCCATATCTCTCCTAGCCCACAATGCCATTCATTTTCATCTCAGGGGATGTCCACCCACTTGCAGCGAGGATGAGTCCTGCACTCACACTTGCGCGTTCTGGCCTCATGAATCGCCAGGCCATGATCTCTGCTTTGGTCCGAACTCACTCTGGGAACTGAGAATTCACTGAGGAACAAGAGCGATGCAAGAGAAGATTGGAAGCCTTTGCCAACAGTAGACAAAATTGAAAGAGGTGCAAGTGAAGCGCTGCTTCCCCTGAAAGGAATGTTTAGGCCGTTGGATGGTGAGGAAAGAGGAGATAAAGGGGTAGGTGTTCCACCTTCTGCGACTGCATGGGAAGGTGCCATGGGAAGGTGATGAAGCATTGGGAATTATTTTTATTTTTTATCCACCCACTTGATGCGAACACTGCTGCAACTGAGATGTGGACATGCCTAGGGACTTCCTCTTCCCGTGCATGTCTTTTCTTCTGCCACTACCACTGAGGAGACACAAATGTCGCTAGAATATCAATGCTGATGAACTGCCCTCACTCAATGGTGTTCTGTGAAGTAGAAGGGGTAGAAATGCTTACATCACATGCTTCAAATTAAGATTTAAACACCTCTCCCTGACATCACACAAGGGTGCAGAGACTATTTCAACTGAGGTTGACATCACAGGAATGTGAATCTCACAATGGGACACTGTCACTGAGTGGGAAGATGGGCTAAACCTCGACATAAGAGGATTCCAATGTACAAGTTCACAATGCCTTCAGTTGACCAAAACATTCATGTAACCATCAAATGTATTCACAAAAGTGCAATTTCTTTACTTGTATAGCACACCCATGACACAAAAGTGACATTAAATTTTCTTAAGATGAAAGCAAAATACTGCAGATGCTGGATATCTGAAATAAAAACAGAAAATGCTAAAAAAACTCAGCAGGTCTGACAGCATCTGTGGAGAGAGAAACAGAATTAACATTTCGAGTCTGTATGACCCTCCTTCAGAGCTAAAGAGAAGGAGAAATGTGATGAAATTTATACTGTTTAAGGGGGGGTGAAGCAGGTGAAGCTGGATAGAAGGCTGGGGGCTAAGGAGAGATTGACAAAGACGTTATGGAAGAAAAGACAAAGGGAGTGTTAATGGTACTGGTAAGGGCTAAAGGAAGTGCTGATAATGACATAAAGGTAAGAAAGCAGAATGTGTTACTAGCAGAACAAGGGTCAGCACTCAGGGGAAAAACAACATGGAACAAGTAACAGATGGCCCTTTTGGGAGTTGGGTGGAGAGGCGGGGGGGAGGGGGGTGCAGTGGGGAAAAAGGATGGTAAAAGGGATAAAAGGGATTAAAAATTGGACAAAACAATGAATAAACGAATAAAAATGAAAATGGGTGCTTTTGTTTTTATTTATTAAATAATTAAATATAGTAAATTTTCTTCACTTTCTCAACCCTACCACTGTGCTTGGGTGCAGCCCCGACATCTGTAGCAGAGGCGGAGGTATCCTGCTGACTGCTACATCCTGATTTCTGTGATGATTTTGGCAGATGCCCTCTGGTGACCAGAGGCCTGGAGGGCCCTGGCCTAATAAGGGTCTCCTGCTCAGGGGCAGAAGTGCCCTCAGCAGCCTGAGCAGCTGGAGTAGATGGGGTCACAGGCAGAGTGGACTGTGAGTGGCTGCACACCCTTGGAGTGTCCTGAGAGGAGGACCCCAGGGTGTCTGGATGACGCTCATCTTTCCTGTGGGTGCCTGAGGGCCTCACCCTGACTCCTGCAGGAGATAGTATACCTGGAGGGAGGTCAAGGTCCATCATCCTCATGTTGTCTACATCTTGATGGCAGCCACCAGGGTGTGTGGCCATGGACCATGCACAAATCTGGCAAGACCTGCTGGACCAAGGTGTCCATGGTGACCTCGAGGTGCTCACATATCGGAGGCACGACATCAGGCAGAATGCGGACAGACTCCTTCAACGTTTGTTCTAGTCTGCTGAGTGACTATCGAATCTCAGCCTGATGTTCCTTCGCCTGTCATTGCATCTCCAGCATTGAGTTGGCGGCCACTTCCTGAGGCTCATCACCTATCTCATACAGAGCGGGTGGCTGGTCTCCAGCAGCCCTCTGAGTGCTGGAGACCTGGGGCTGTCTCTGCCTCCAACTGCTGTGGGTATGTGTCAGTGAGGCGTTCCCCAGAAAGTGAGCTCGAGTCTAATCTACAGCTGTGCCCCACCAACCTGTGTGTCTCTGAGCTGGTGGAAGGTGCGTGTGAGCACTAAGACGGTTCTTCCAGAGCTTTTTCTTCAGACTTGGTCTGGGGGTTCGGACTGGTGCTCGACTGGCTTGCAGGCCTCGATCCGCTGGTGCCTAGAAAATAGAGTTTCATTTAATGAGCATGAGCAATGTAAGATTACATGTCAGGACGTGATGAAATGATATAGCTGTGATCTGTACTAGGTTGCTGGGAGAGGCTGATCTTCTTTTCTCCACAGGAGTGATTCCTGTCATCCCCAGCCAACTTGGCTGCAGCCTCCTCAAACTCAGTGAGGGCGATGATTTTGTCTGTCCCTCCCCCTTTCTACGATCTCTCGTGCCTGTTGTGTGCCAGCTTGGCCCGTATGAAGAAGAAAGAAATGCATCTGATGAGAAGGGATGGAGCAGACGTTGGATGAGATGCATGTCCCCTGTGTGTGGTGGGCCCTCCCCAGGAGGGCTAGAGGATGGAGTGTGAGCAACATGATAGATGGGATGATGGTGATGTGAAAGTCTCGGTGAGAGAATGAGTGTTGATATGTGTCCCCCGCTAATGGTTGTGTGAGATCCCTCAAGAGAGTAGCCATTTGAGTGCATGATGCCATGATGAGAGTTTGATACTGGAGGGAGTTGAAGGATGACTTACGTTGATGGAGCGGATGCAAACATTCATCCTCTTCCTGCACTGGATGGTGTTTCAGGCATGGTTGCCAGCCATGCTGACCTGCTTTGCGACGGCCTTGCAGGCCAGAGACATGAGGCTGCTGTGCTCCCTGGAGCCATCCCTGGGATACAGGACATGCCTGTGTGCCTGCACCCCTCTGATCAAGGCCTGGAGGGCCCAGTGGGTGAAGTGGGGGGGTGCTGCATTCTTCTTGAGGCTTTTGGCCTTCTTCTTGTGGCTGGAAGACCTCTGCACGTGTCCTGAATACAAGTGGCTGGAGAGAGTGGGGATGTGTGTGTTGGACTGGCTTTTAAATGTGGCGCCTGGATCTTCGACCCCACCAGCCGACAGCAGGTAGACAAATCAGCTCCTGACCTGCTAGGTGAATCGGCCCAATATTCGCCTGTGCATAGTTAATGAGCTTCCAAGCGTGAAATCAGGCGTGAGCTCCTACATTCCGGTCAGTTGCATGCGTGGCCAGTGAAACTGCCCACCACCGCACTTAGTCTCATGAATGAGAAATTCCGCCCAGCGATGTGAGTGACAGCAGCCTGGAGGATATTCTTACAGATATTTCTTCTTTAGCCTCTCATGGTGCCTTCCATTCACGGGCCTGCTGAGGCTTAATGATACAAACCTACGTTACAGTCAATTGGTTACGCCGCATAATGCTGACAGACCAATGGACGGCACTATTTGTGTCCTTTATTTTCAAAAGTCAACACAATGGCAGAACTTTATACAGCATTTAATGTTGCAGAAACTATATAAGAGCATGAACTGTTTGAGGGTGCAAACCAGCAGCACTGTGCTTTGTCAGCTCAGTACCACATCTAAACTGGGGGAAAGTGAAGCATTCCACAGGCATGCTGTAATACATGTACAGAACTCCACCCACCAGCAATGGAACTCCGGTGAAATTTTACATATATAAAAAGTGTATTAATGCATTGCTATGAAAGGAGTTCATCTGTTTACATGTCATACAATGTAATTTCAATATATTTAAGTAAAGAAGGTCATTTTAAAACTGCTTACTTTTACTTTTAAGGTCTTATTGTTCAACTTTATTTTGAAGTAATTTCTGGGTTTACTTTACCTATTTTTTAATATTGCAAGTGTGCTCCAGCCTGAGCACTGCAAAACCTTACAGAATTTTCATTTTGAAAGTTTGCGAGGCATCACATCTCCTTGAATATTTTCCAAACAACAAATGAATTAATTCCCTTGCTAAGAATCTTATTTACAGTTTTTGTACCAGCTTTAAGAGCTGTGGTCCAATGAATGGTACAGGCTAAGGAAATAGACACTAGTACATTGTAAATCATTGGCTAACCCTGTCCACTTCAATGCTTCAGTGAGAAGAAGGATTTTAAGCCATTTCTGGGATGATTTAATATGTGCGAGCAGTTGTTACTTTGCTATCCTTTTAAAATAGCAAAATTATTATGCAAGAATGTTTTATTTATTATTATTCATTCTTCTCTTAGTACATGATCTTATTAAAAAACCTTTGATTTAAAAGATTCATTAGGGTCTCATAACAAATTTAGAAATGATTTGGAATCTTTCTTCTCATTTAAATGGTCTACAAGGGTTTGTCAGTGCCCTGCCTATAGGTCACTTACGATGCCACTGTGCATCAAGTTGCAAGTTGCTGGTGTTTAATTCTGGGACCTGTTTGTCACATGACTCGCTCCCATTTGGTAATGAGCTGCAAGCAAGTCATGTTAGTCATGTGGAGAAAAGTTCAGGTTTAATAATTATTTACAATTAGTTTGTTTTTTAGTTGT
The DNA here is from genome assembly GCF_017639515.1 of Carcharodon carcharias. Lineage (NCBI taxonomy): Eukaryota > Metazoa > Chordata > Chondrichthyes > Lamniformes > Lamnidae > Carcharodon > Carcharodon carcharias. The sequence continues at coordinate 94,935,145 of NC_054482.1, forward strand.
GTGTACATTAACCAATTTACCCAACATGATATTCTGCTTAATTGTAATCAATACAGGAAACTAGTACTTCACATGACTAGCTATTTGTGGCATTCACATCCTCATTTGACAAGTGAGAAGCACCACATGGCCCCAAGCCATATAAAGGTATACTTGTACAGTCTAATCACAGCACAAATTCTGCAAAGCCGTCAAGGTTGAACAGTCCCATCATGCTCCTGGCAATTAAAACTTATCAGTGGTACTTGTACCTATTTGAAATTTGAAATTGAAGATAAGAGACTGCTTTCCAGCTGGGAGCAGAAGACCACAGAACTGATGAAGGGAGAGGCAGAAAGAGAAGACCACATGTCGCACCGCATCCTAGGCTGAATTGGGAAGCAAGAACTGCGCTGATCCAGTAAAATTACTGCCTAGCTTTGTTGAGTACTACTTCTGTTACTTAATAAATGTTTCCTGAGTTACATAGATTGTCTCCTATTGCCTGAATGGTTAAAGCCTCAAAATAACTAATTAATATTGTGAGTGCAGACTCATGGGGAAGAATTTTCGGGTCGGTGAGCAGGGGCGGGGTCCGCTCGCCGACATGTAAAATGACACGTGGTGACATCGGGTGTGCATCCCAACGTCACCATGTGTCATGTAGATTGTCAGTCGGCTGTGCGCCCGCTGAAATGTCAAAGGCCTATTAAGGCCATTAAGAAAATAATTAAAGTTGTTAAGAATGCTGCCTGTCCAACCTTAAGGGTGGGAAGAGGTTTCATGTTGGGCTTATTAATTAAATAAAAATTTTTGAAAAAATTAATGGACATGTCCCAGCTCATGTAGCAGTTTCACATGAGGGGACGTGGGTCCTTAAACATTTTTCTACCTGTCTTCAATATTTCGTAAGTGAAAGTAATCTCCCTGAGGTGCCTCTGTGCCTCAGGGAGACTTCTGTGCTTTTTTCACGCGCATGCGTAAAAGAGCACAGGCCCCGACTCAAGGAATCCACCCCCTGCCCTCACAGGGAGCACTCAGCGCTTCAGGCGTGTGTCACGCATGGTGGTCCTTAATCGGCCTGCCCATGTAAAATGGCGGCATGGCCCCGATTGGGGGTGTTGATCAGATTCACGCCCATCCCCATCCACCCCTGCACAAAACCCCCCCAATGGGGGAATATTTCTGCCCATGGATTTAGAGGTTAAAGACCCCCCCAAAACACTTACACATGCGATTTGCATCCAGCACTTGTCACGTGACTTGCTCTTGCTGGGTAACAATCTGCAAGGGGATAGTAAGATAAAAAGCAAAATACTGCGGATGCTGGAAATCTGAAACAAAAAATAGAAAATGCTGGAAAAACTCAGCAGGCCAAACAGCATCTGTGGAGAGAGGAAAAAAAACAGAGTTAACATTTTGACTCTGCATTACTCCTTCAGAGCTCTGAAGAAGAGTCATACGGACTCGAAACGTTAACCCTGTTTTTTTTCTCTCCACAGATGCTGTTTGACCTGCTGAGTTTTTCCAGCATTTTCTGTTTTTGTGCAAGGAGATAGTGTTAGTTATGCAACCAAGCTTCAAGGAAGGAAGCAACTTTCCTTGCAATTTTCATTTGGTTCTATCATGATTGCAATGGTGAATTTACTGGTATAATCCAGTGTCTGGCTGCTAAAAGATCACTTACACTTTTCCTGTTTTGATTTTTCTTTTCTTTTTAATGTTATTTTTGTTTTAATAGTATGTGCTGATGATGTCAACTGGGACCTAAGTAAGTGAAGAGTATTTTGTGGGAGCTGAATTAGTCATGGTGTGTATGTTAATTCTGTTTCATTGTAATCTCTAGTTGCCACCTCCTCTTTCCACTTCCCTCAGCCATCCTATTATAGTATGTACTGCTTAAATGAGAGTACAGGGGATAATATTTGTATCACTACTGAAGCACTTGTGACTAAAACAGCAATTGGGGTAGGTTAGCAACAAGTGGAATGAAGTTGATGTAAGCAACTTGCTGCTTGTCTATTCCAATATTGCACTTGGAAATTCCTTGTCGTGCTGGAGAGTTTTTTGGGTACTGAGTGATATGGATTGAAAACAGTTGAGTTTATATATAGAATAGTATGGTGGGACAAATTCAAAGGGCTGAATGGCCTACTCTAGTTACTATGTAGATGTAAGCACAGCCTCCAACATTAGTTTTTGCCTGCCCATATTGCTATTGTCAGTTCCTATTCTCTCTCACCAATTGTGGATCACAGAAATTGCAAGTTGACCAATTTTCTTAGTTAATAACAAATTTGGAATAGGTTCCTAAAACAGGCACTAAGGCCCTGCTTTGTTTTTTTCTTGAAACCCTGAGCACTTGTATCTGGCTCTCAGAACATTTGAAAGTCATTGCTTTTGGAGTTGGCAGCTGTGCATTTCTCGAAGAGATTGGGTGTGAGGAACCACGGTCTAAAATTGGTCTCCACAAAAAGAACCAATTTACCCTCATTAAAACACAGAACGTTCAGATTTTAGTTCTCAAAATAAACTCAACCAAAGGTATCGCCTTTTCTTTTCTCACAATCGATGGTGCTGAGTTGATGGGCAGGAAGTTGTGTTTCGGGGCCCTGATGTCAGATCCTGATCCCGCACTGTGTCGGGCACTGTCAACCCATCTCAGTCTTGCCTTGGGGCAGGGGGTGTATGGAGTCTTCCTGGAGAACAGGCTCCCTGCTCTGCTGACTGGAAAATTTCATTTGGCCTCAGCCCGATCAATGACTTTAATTGGCCTCTCAATGAGCTTAACTGGCTGCCCACCACTTGTGCGCACATAACTGTTCCACCCCCGACCCAGCCTTCGCCAAACTGGCTTTGGGCGGGAAGGTGCCAGCATACCGGTATACCGGCCAGTGGCATGAAATAATGTGCCCACCTATGTATGCTCCCAACCCCATCATCCCACAAAAACTCTACTGATGTGTTTTCTCATCATTTTCTATTTTTGTTTCAAGGAAAGAAAATGCTTGGCTCATCTAAACTCATCTCTCAAGTATCTGGCTTATCAGCCAGGCATGCAACTATATTTGAACACCTCTGATGATTTTTGTCTCTTACTTTGGCCAGTTGGCAGAATATTCCAGTCATGTATCCTCTTTTCAATAAAGAGATTTACTATCATATCAATTTCAAACTTACATTTCAATCATTTCAGTTTATGTCCTCTGATCTTAACCAGTCTTGTGTACTCTGAAATGTATTTCAGTTTCCAAACACTTTCATATTTTATAGGCTGAAATGAAGTTGTCCCTTCAATTGCGTTCTTTTTAGATTGTAAGCCTTCCACTTATCTAGTCAGAGTCAAGTTCAGAATAGATCAGAAGAAAAGATAATTTAATTTCACATGGAGGGAGGTGAATATGTGGAACGCACCCTGGAAAACAGAGATGTTGAACAAATTCAAGGGGGAGCTGAATAGTTTTTGACAAGTGATTCAGAGGATAGGAGACAGATTACAATGTGATATTTTTTAAGGGCAGATAGAACGCGAGGAGATCTTTCTGGTCCAGTACATTCCTATTCTCTAATGCTATTTTTCCTCATGGCATTTTCCACAGAATTGCCTTGTTGCTCTTCTCCGTACCTTTTTGAATTTCTGCATATTGGCACCATTGCCAGATGGGAACACAATACTCCATCTGTGGTCCGACCAGTACATTGTAAAGATTTATCTTTACAACTATCGGGCTGTCCCATCTCTTATGCTCTTGGACAGATATTTAAGATGGTGACCAAAATGAGATTAAAACTTTCTGCTCTCTGTCGTTAGCAGTAAACCTGGATTGTAGACAGAGAAGAAGAGGAATTGTGGAGTATTCTTTTATGGGATGCAGGCATCGCCAGCAAAGGCCAGCATTTGTTGCCCATCCCTAATTGCCCTTGAACTGAATGGTTTGCTCGACCATTCAGAGCATAGTTAAGAGTCAACCACATTGCTGTGGGTTTGGAGTCACATGTAGGCCAGACCAGGTAAGGATGGCAGATTTCCTTCTCTAAAGAATACTGGTGAACCAGAGGGGTTTTTATGACAATGGATGATGGTTTTATGGTCACCATTATTAAGACTAGCTTTCAATTTCAGTAATTGAATTTAAATTCCACTGGCTGCCACGGTGGGATTTGAACCCAGGTCCCCAGATCATTAGCATTAGCTTGGCCCTCTGGATTACCAGTCTAGTGACATGACCACTACGCCACTAACTCTCCATATGAAAATAATTGTACTGTAAACATCAATCCAGGTTGAAATATTTAATTTTAATTGAATTTCAGTGTAACTACGACAATTGGGGTTTAACTGAAAGTTTAGAAGTTATAATTCCAGCTATGGAAGCAGGTGCTTTTTGTTTTGTTGTGAATTCACTGCAATACATTTCTATAAATAGATCACTGGGGCCTGAAATTTTGCTCCCTGATTGGGTGGGCAGAGTTGGGAAAATTCCCGACTTCGCAAACAAGACTCTGGAGAAAATCAAAGGACAGTTAACTTTTCATTTTGGGGGTCGCGGTAACTAGAGTCTGGCCCACTGCCCCCCAAAGTATTTGGAGGCAACCACAGTGCTGCTGTGTGCAGAGACGGGCAGTGTGGAAGCCCCACCTCAGTGATCCAGGGTTTTATCGCAGCTGTTAAAAAAAGGAATAAAACAAAAAAGCCCTCTCTCCTCACACCCCTCACCACCCACACACTCCCCCTTCCCCACCCATACCAACCCATGCCACTTCATGTCCCCACCCACCCCCCCATGGCCTCTCATACCCTCCATGAATATCTACGCCCCTCTACCCACTCCCATGGCCCTTAATAGCTCCTATGCCAACTTAGTGCCAACCCATGCACTCTCACACACACCCTTTTCCCTTACATCCTCCTTGCTAACTCACCCAGTAGCCACCATAGGCCAACCTCAGGACCTATGCTGAAATTAAATAGCATTCTTAAGTGTTTATTATTGAATTCACAATTAATAAACACTCATTTATTTAAAAAATCACCGCATTTAACTTCCTTCAACTACCTAATTCCATATAAAAACAAACATTTGTATTCATAGCCCCACTTCAATGACTTTATAAGCACTTTAAGGTGCCAATCAAACGGTGAACTGACAGGCACCCTACTGTGATAATGATAGGTTGTGAAATCAGACACGCAGCACATACTTTATAAAGTCAACAGTGAAAGAGCAAGCACTGATTTATTTTTACACTGTAGACAGTTTCTCCAAAAAAATTAAAGGCCAGGAGATTTGAATCCCTTGACAGCTTGACAGTTCCCTTGGCAGCCTGACAGTTCAATCAGCTTATCAGTTGCAATGAGTTTATCCAGTTTTTATGCACATTCATGTCTAATTTTAACATACCCAAAGAGCATCTGACTCCTCCCAAAGGGCACCTTACCTCTCCCAAAGGGCACCTTAGCTCTCCCAAAGGTGCCCCGGACCCACCCAAAAGGGTACCCTGCCTATCCAAAGGACTCCAGCAGCTTTATACCTTTTCCTGAAATGCTTAAAACTCACCAGTTCTGTGTTGGACAATTCACTATTGAAAATCAGACCTGACAGTAGGCAGCTTCACCTTAACAGGTGCAGCTACCTCTACGAATCGCCGATGTGCAAAGTACAACCCACTCCTATTTGCATCTTCCGGCAAAAATGTTGGGTGCCAGGTTCAGGGGTGGGACTTCTGGAATTGGGTCTCCGGCACCATTTGGGCTAAGTCAGAGACATTCTCCATCATGGCAAAAATTCAGGTCTCTATTTCTCTTAAAACTGACATCTCTAAGTTTTGACAAATTTATCTTGCTAACTTTCTGCAATATGTGGTGTTGTTGTCTATGTGTCCTAACAGGCCAATACAAAAATTTTGAATAAAGCACACTATTTAACCTTGACAAAAAAAGGATATCTATGAGTATATGCTATCACGATTGCCTATTCTATCTTAAACCCTCTGAATGCTGCTTTCAATTGCAATTGTTTTTAAAAAAAAATTACAGAAAATGTTATCACAAAGAATGAATTATAAACATGAGCTGGAATATTAAGCTTGTCAGGCAGGTGCGTGGCTGACCCTAGCGAGTGTAAAATGATGCGCGATGACTTCAGGTGAGCGCCCCAATGATATCGCGCAGATATTTTGTTTGGTCGGTGGGTGTGCGCAGGAGTCAGCAGCACACCCACCAACAATTAAAAGGCCTATTAAGGCCATTAAGGTCCCAATTAAATGTTATTTTTCGCTGCCCATCCAACCTTATGGTTGGTGGGCAGGCGAAAAGGCCAAGCGGCCTTTGCATATTTTAGGAAACCTCATCCACGGGTGGGATGAGGTTTCCAACAGCAATTAAAAATAAAATAAAAATGTTAACATTTCATTAAGAACATGTCCCTGCTCATGTGACAGAGCTACATGAGGGGACATGATTTTTTTTTAAATTTCATAATTCTTTATTTTTCATTTTTTATGTCTTGAGCTCCTTGAGGCAGCTCTGTGCCTCAGGGAGCTTTTCCTGTGCGCAGCTGAGTGCATGCGCAAAGTTCCCCACTCGCCCTCCTCCCTCCCCACCACACAGGCAGCGCTGAGCGCTGCGGTGTGTGTTTCACATTGGGCTGGCCTTAATTGTCCCGTCAGCATGAAATCGCGGTCCAGCCCTGATCGCAGGCGGCAGTCAGCTTCCCAACCACCCCCGCCCGACCAAGGCAAAATTCTACCCATGGAAACAAGACTGATATAGGTAGAGGACTTTGCAAATAAACTTTAAAAAGGTAGCCTTATTTTTGTGTTTGTATATTGTCATAGCCCTTCGGACAAGCAAAATGACACAGAAGACCCAATGAATTGTTTTAAATATGTTTTTCTGTTTGTTTTATATTCTACCATTTTTAAAAAAGAGCTGATCATGAATAGATTTTATTTTAGGTACAATGGATCTTCCTTTAAATCTGCAGCAATGACCTCAGTGCTTCAGAATTTACATTCAGATGGTTGGACCTGACACACTGTCACTCTTCAAAGGTTGCAGATTTGAGTCAAATGTTTGACATGCCACATCATTCTGTCAGTGCAGTCATTTGTGCTGCATTACTAAATGCATTTCACTAAAGTGTAACATTCACACTTCTGGTCTAGTTACTTTCATTGATCTCTGGTTCAGTGAAATCATCAACTCCCTATTTCATTCCAGTTTCAGTTTAATTTGTGATCGCTGCCACCTTCTGACTCATGGTTTCCTCTGTATATGACTGTGTGTAACTTTTTCCAAATTGGTGTAACTTATAAAATAGAATGATTCTCCTTTGTAAGAGAGGACTTCTATTCCATTTCCAAAAGGAAACGTTTGAAGTTATACACCCGGGGCATCGTGAATAATGTATAGTAGACTCTTTGTTAAGAACATTTGATGCATTAACTCCTCCAATACTAAACTTAATACCGAATTGCAAAGTTCTACCACAATGATATAACCAAAAACAGAGTTAATGAGACAAATCAGTAACTGATCTAATAACATCAAATTATATTTATGTAGCACCATTAAAGTAATAAAATGTTCCCAAGAGTTTTCACAGGGCTGTTATAAAGCAAAATTAGACACCATAATTTAGCAATATAGATGCATTAGTGAAATGGCAAATATTTCTGAAATTCAACATGTCCTTATAGCTAAATGCAAAAAGTAAGGTGACATCTAGTTGAACAGGCACACAAACATGTGTTAAATTTCTGAAGTGGAGGCCCAATCTTTTCTCAGTATCTACTGTAATTTTGACAGCCTGTCTGTCAGATCAGGGATTTTCTAATCAGTCTTGTTGGGGAGAAAAATCTTTGTTCGCCCCTTACAAGGCCAATGCCCTGTGGGTGTTTGGCAGCAGAGATCCTCTATGTCTGAAGTTAATCCTTGTTTGGTTCTGTCAGAACTCATTGTTTTATTGGAGGCTGATATCAACTGAGGGAGATGAGGCGTACTGTCCTCCACATGGACACAAGTAGGTCCTACTAAGGGAGAGGGAATGTTCCAGGCCAGAACAAAACTGTGAGATTGCACTTAATATAATAAAATTCTGGATTGATCGTCTTATACAGGGGGGCTGAGGAGGGACACTATAGGGTAGGTGCCATATTTTCTGGCTGCATGGGGACAGGTGTTGCTAACAGTGGCACAGCTGGTGCAAGTTGACCCAATGCAAATTAAGTCATTTCCCACTGACCTTACCAACTCCAGTGAGGTGAGTGTTAGATGACATAGGCACAATCTCAGCATCACCGCCTGTATTACAAAGGCTTAGAATCTGAAATATTAACCTTCCTTTTCTTGTTCCAGAGGTTGACAGGCCTGTTGTGCATTTCCACATTTTCTATTTTTATTTTGGGCAAAGGTTACCTTTTGAACTTTGATGAGGAATCTCAGAATAGCCCTGTTCAATAGGACACCTTCAGATCACAAGACTTTTATGGAAGAGTTTTCTGAAAAACTTTGGCCCTGATGCTGTACACTGAATGTCAAACATATTGGAGGTTTTTTTAATGCAGAAGCCTTTTTAAGTCTTAGGGCAACATAATATATCGGCACCCTCCATCTCTGAGAAATGATGGACATGCAGCAAACAATCCATTTATGTGGGGACTTAACATAGCTGATTTAAAGTTTTTTTTAACTATATAAAATAACAAATCTGACATGAAGAAACAAGGGGTACCATACTGAACTGGGAAACTCACTTAAATTTTCTCAGCAGATTTATTTGTGCTGAGATCAAGACACTACTTGTGAAGGCACATCGAAGATGTCCATGATCAATACTAACCAGGATGTCAGGGCAATATTGCTGAGAGGTTCAAACAGTTAAATATTCCACATTTGTCTTCAAAAGCAAATGTGTAGAGAGATATGCCTGCTTTATTAGTGATCTCAAAAATCACGGCAGAATTAATGAACTGATTGAACTTATATTAAAAGTATACAAAGCTTCAGCCATGACTATAACCTTACATATACACATATATACACACATATTGAAATCCTTTTATAAGTACTATTTAATGAGACAATATCTATGCAGGTTGACTTGAACATTCATTGCTGGAATTAGTTTGACTAATTCCATAAGAAAGGACATAAAAGTTTGACAAGTTCAACAAACAATACAAAAGGACAGCAGCAAAAAAAAGTTAAGCAGATTTATCATTCTATAAAAAGCTTGTAATAGATATTACCTCAAAGGCAGTACAGAGGTGCAGCCTTCCCACCAGTTGTTCAGTGAAGTGCTCAGTCCGGGAGCTCCTCAGATTTGGACTCTCACGGCTGGTAAGTGCTGTAATACATCATCATATCATAAATTCCTCAGGTCGCAGCCTGGCACAAGGAACCATTTAACAGAATAATAAAAGCTACAGTTTAAAACCACACATTCATATGGCAGAACTGGAGCAACATATCAACATTTATGTTCTGAATCTGTATAAAATGGTGTTGCTCAAGAAAACCACACAAGTAAAAGACAGTTGCACTGGAGGTCATTTTGGGAGTTCCCAATTATTTTATCAACTTTTTTGTAGCACACATGTCACTCTTGTGTGCAAGATTGGTCAGATATAAACTGAAGCATATCACCATGCATCTGTAAACCTGTGTATCCCATTTCTAAATGGCATTCTGTATTTTTATTTGTTGTTTTGAATAGCATTCTGAAGACCATTGGGCTGGATTCTGACCCTAGAGGTGGTCACTAAGGTTTGGGCATTAAGCTTAGAAGGTAAACTCTCCCACAAATAACCATAAAATGAACTGCTCGACTTTAAAAAAGAGATGGTGAATCCTCTGCCACGTTTGCTGAATAGGCAGGAACTGAATGGCAAAGGATCCGCGCTTGGTCAAAAGGAAAATGCTTAACCCTGTCAATACCCAGGTCAGGTGAAGTTTTATATTTCTAGGGAGTACCTAATGTGACAACTGGCTGTCATTGTAAACTCCCTGCTTGCGGGGAAGATATTCTGCACTGTTGCAAGAATTTTAAGGCCTCCGGCAGCGGTTAGGAATCCCCTCCAAGGTTTCCAGGTAAGGATTTGCACGACAATTGCCCAGAAATGCAAACTTCCCCTGGGCAATTGCCCTGCACTGGGAACCATCTGAAAAAAAGATTTTAATCGCAAGCTTTGGATGGTTCCGACTGGGTTACACCAACAGTTTCCCAGAAAATGTTAGAAGGATTAAAACCTCTTCTAACTTCTGGGTAACTATTGTACTGACCCACATCGATACCCCACAGGACACCTCCCATACGCCTGAACCTCCCCAGGGGACGCCCCACACCTCTGAGGGGGATTCCTAAATGCTGCCGTCGGCCTTTAAATTCCTGCAGCAGTGCAGAATATCTTTCCATGGGATTCTCCTGCACCCCCCGACATCCCAAATGTCTCCCTCAGCCCCTGACTAACTTCCCACCCTCACACTACACCCCTCCCATGGGACTTCCCCACCCCTATGAGCCCCCAGGGGTCATCCAACCCTACTTCCCCACCCCGACTACCCCCACCATGGGATTCTCCCCATGCCCATGGGACTCCTTCCCTCCACCCCCCACCCCCATCTTCACACCCATGAAGACTACACCCCCAACCTGCCAGGCCTGACTCTTACCCCCACCCAGGACTGACCCAACCTGAGCGCTGACCCTCCCCCCACCGAGTCCTGACACCTCCCACCACCACCCCCCTCCCCACCCCCACCAGGCCCAAACTGACTAGACCCACTGCCTGACACGACCCAACCCGGCCCGACCTGAGGTCCATCCCACCCAAGGTCACAGCCCCCTTCCCGAGGCCCGACACCTGATGCCCACCACCTGATGCCCACCACATCCCCAGGCTCAATCCGACCCGAGGCCAGAACACACCCCGCCCCCAACAACTGTGGGCCAGACCTGACTCGAGGCCTGATCCACCGACCCCTAACCCTCGACTTCCCCGCATCTCCAGCTTTCCCACCCCCAGCCTCCTCCCCCACCGTTCCCCTGACCTTCAATCCCAATATCCTTCCCAACCCTGACCTCTCCCCTCCGACCTACCCATCCCCCCCAACCACCCTTGACCTCCGACCCTAATCTCTAATTACCCTCTGACCCCCTAATCCTATCCACTTACCTTCTCCCTGGCCTGTGATATATATGTCAAAGAATTTAAATTTCAATGGACCTTTAAACTTACCTGGTTTACAGAAGCCACTGCCATAATAAAAGGGCTGTGCTCTCCTTCCCTTTGACTCTCCTGCACTTCGACACTATGCCCCAGGATGCAATGCACTGCCTGGATCTTGCCCAGCCTGAATCAGAAGGTCAAGCGAAACAGCCTGGGAACAAAATTCAGGTAAGATATTGGGCACAGAGTGGCAATCCGATGTTAATTGCCACTCTTAGGAAGCTCAGACCCAATAAATTGATGAGATAACAATAGATGACAGTGGGGCCATATTCAGTGATGCATTTCCAAAGTTGTTCCAAGGACCGGGAAAGTCCAAAACAGCAGCAGAAATTGAAATCAACTCATTACATTGTGAGCTGGTCTTTATCGAAGAAGCACCATCAATTGGACCACAGTGGGAAATAGCAGATCTTTCACTTTTCTTTGGAAACAGGCTAGAAAAGGTGGAAACTAGATGCGCCAACAAAGAAGTTGAGAGTCCGCTAGAGGAGCTTCTAGATCTTGGTTGGCTCTTTCGGGATGAAGTTCAAGAAAATGAAACCACCGCAGAGGCAAATAATCTGTGGGAATGTTATGGCACAGTGGATGGTAAATGCTGAGCTGTTCAAATCCCAGAGGGAAGCTTGAAACAACTGCCACAACTATTTTACAATTTTTATTTATTTCGAGATAAGTGCTTTGAATTCAGTAGTAATAAGACCATCGAGTCTTATAGGTATCTTAAGAAACTAAATTAAGCCTTTATTAATAAAAAAAATTATTTTAAGCACATACATAGGTTTACAAATGACTACTATGATAACCCCCAGGCTTGAATTTTTCAGGCGGCGGGCAGGAACGGGCGCGGGCGGGTGTGGAGCCGGTGACCGCTCGCGATTGGCGTTGTGCCACCATGTTACACGGGCAGGCCAATTAAGGCCCATCCAGCATGAATGCTCCCGAGAACAGCGGGAAGGGGTGGGCGGCGGCAGGAGTCGCATGTCCGCCGTATCCAATGGCGACACAGCGGCCCATTCAAAGCTGCGGAGACAGCCTTCCTGAGGCTGCCGCCGATATCGCAGAGCAGAGTGTCGGACAGCGCTGCTGGAGAGCAGGCCAGGCAGGAGGGCAGGTCAGTGGGGCAGTGTGCCCTGAGGTTTTTGGATGAGTGCCTTGCTGCCCTCCTCGAAGAGGTGGCAGCACGGCGTGATATCCTTGTTCCAAGGGACAGGAGGAGGAGCCCCCCCCACATGACGAAATGTACCTGGGTGGGGGTGGCAGAGAGGGTCAGCTCCCACGATCTGGTGAGACGCGCCTGGGTGCAGTGCCGCAAGCGGTTGAATGACCTCTTGCGAGCGGGAAGGGTAAATACCGCATTGGCATGGGTCACTTAGCACAGCGGTTAAGTTGGCCCACTCCCACACCCTGAATTTTGTGTCTGCATTCATTCATTCATGGCATGTGGCCTTCACTAGGTCGGCCAGGATTTATTGCCCTTTCCTAGTTGCCCCTGAGAGGGTGGAGGTGAGCTGCCTTCTGTACCTGCTGCCTGTGGGGTGCAGATATACCCACTGTGCTGTTTGGGGATGACCTCAAGATGTGCACCTAGGCACACTGATATAGCACCGAAACATTTCAAAGACAGGATGCTGAGTGACTCACTGGGGAACTTCCAGGTGGTGGTGCAGCCATCCATCTGCTGCCCTTGTCCTTCTAGGTGGTGGTGCTCCTTAGGTTGGAAGGTCTTACAGTGTGAGTGGCAAATGTGATGGAGGCAGCATCTGGGCAAGAGGGTCAGCCCTGACTTCTTGGACAGAGTGTATGTCGGCTCCAGGATCACAAATCGGATGAGCTCTGCAATGTTTCACTCAGGTGAGGGTGGCCAGGCTGCAATGGCAATGCAGGTACAGGGTGGACTAATCAATGCTCCTCTCTCCTTTCAGGAGAAGAGCTCACGCAATAATGCTGAGCGGCAGTGGACTGGCGGAGGGCAGGCGCAGCTAGTCATATTCACCAGATATGAGCAGGAGGCTTTTGAGCTGGAGATGCGCCATGAGCGCAGGTCAACCGGCTGTGGAGAGATTGGGGTGACGTTGGAGGTGAGAGTGCCATGCACTAAGGTCACAGTGTCTGCCAGTTTCGCTGTTGACTGTATATTGATTTCAGCATTCAACATGGGTTGCCCATTGATAATAGATGGAGGACCGCATCCTGAACTGGGTGCCAGGCATGCACATTAACTGTGCCACAACTTGTACTAACCAAATGTCCTTGTTCTTTCTTTCAGCCTTTCCGGACAATGCCCATACTCAGGAGGCAGAGGGACCCCCACTGACCCCTGAGGCCCCAGAAGAAATAAACGCACCAGCATCAGCCAGGCAGGCACCAGTACAGATACCAGCACCTCGGTGGGAATAAGATCGTCAGATAGTGTCTCAGTGCACATTGGTGAGGGCACTTCACACTCGCTTAAGGTTCAGGCGGAAGTAGAGAATGCCCTTGGGCACTGGCAGTCGGAGGACTGCTGGGGATCATGAACATGCTCGGTCGGTGGCTGATAATGAGCCTCTGGAGTCGTGTGGGAGGATCTGGCGGAGATACATCAGGGAATGCGTGCCATGGTCTCTATTGTGGAGGAGTCCATGTGGAGCATGAGCAATGCAATGAGCCTCATGGCCGAGCACACTGCCTGCTCCATGGAGAGAGTGGCGACTCTCATGGAGAGGCTCCTCCAGGAGAACAAGCTGGGCTTCCTGGGGATGCGCTCGGACCTGCAAACCCTCACAGCGGCATTGACCTCAGGTGGTCAGTGTCAGTGTGGGAGATGGATTGGGCACCCAATATCCCACCTAGGTGCCCATCTATCAATAGTGAGCAGGGAGGTCTGAAGTGACCTCACGTTGGTGCAAGAGCTGCCTGTCGTCTCTGTGGGCTCCTCTCAGGGTGCCCCGGATGGGGGCAGCAACTCCTCCACCCATTTGCCAGTAACCGTGGTATCTGATGTGGCTGTGGCAACTAGGGAAGTGCCAGCCATGCCACTGACCGCTCCCTCCCAGGCAGGGCCAACACAGGGTCTACGGGCCAGAGGATGCCTGCTGAGGGCTTCAAGGCCAACAGGACAGCAGAGTCAGCAGGCTGTCTCAAATGCCAGTTCCAGCGATGGGGGAGCACCTAGACCTAGCACCCACAAACATAAACGTAAGTCACCTTAGGCACACCACGGGCTTATCACTGGTGGTTTTCCTTTGCCCACCTCCTTTCAGCTGTTTTTAAATAGGTGCGCAGTTCAACACCTTTTAATGGACTTTGATTTCTGTATGCAAGTATGCAATCATTAAATGTTTTGGTTCTCAACAAGTCTCTGGATGCTTCATTAGTTCTGCAGGTGAAGGGGAACCTACAATGTTATGAGTGACTTGTTTGTCTTTGAGCTTTATTGACAAGGCACATAGTTAATGTTCCTAACAAGGCAATGTTGCTCCCAGGTATCAAGTATGGAGCCTGCAGCCCAGGCATCTGTTGGAGGTTCATCTTTGATAGTCTAGTTGAAGGAGCATTGGGTCAAAGCCTCCCGGGTGTCCCTGCCTCCCTGGGAAGTTGCCCGGGTCAGCCTCTATCCCCTCATCATTCTCCCGAGTGTGCTTGTCCTCGGATTCATTACTGGACTCATGGTCTGCCACAGCATCTGCATCTACATCTTCTACCTCCACTACATCCCCCCTTTCCAGTGCCAAATTGTGGACAGTGCAGCATGCAACCACAATCAGTGACACACAATCTAGGGGGTATTGCAGTGTGCCCCCTGAACGGTCTAGGCATCGGAAGCACTTCTTGAGAAGACTGATGGTTCTCTCTACCACTGCCTTTGTAGAGGCTTGGCTCCTATTGTAGCACTGCTCAGCCTGTTCTTGGATGGCAGAGGGGCATCATGAGCCACCTTTTGAGCTTTTGAGGGGATAGCCCCTTTCACCCAGCAGCCATCCATCTAGCCGGGCGAGAGCACTGAAGAGCCACGGCACCTGGGAGTGTCTCAGGATGTTGGCATCATGGGAACTGCCTGGGTACCTTGCACGGATTTGCAGGATGTGCATCCAATGGTCACACACTATCTGCACGTTCATCGAGTGGAATCCCTTCCTGTTGATGAAGGCTCCCGGCACACCCGCTGGCACCTTGATGGTCACATGTGCAGTTGATTGCACCCTGGACACGGGGGAACACAGCAATTGTGGTGAAGCTTCTGGCTCGCTTCACGTGGCTGGCTTCATCCGAGCTGTAGTGAATGAAGGTCAATGCATGCCTGAGCAGAGCGCCTGTCACTATCTTGACGCAACTGTTGACAGCTGTCTGGGAGACTCCACAAAGATCATCCACTGACCCCTAGAAAGAGCCAGAGGCATAGAAGTTGAGGGCAACCATGACCTTCAGCACCATTTGCATAGGGTGTCCACTCAAGCAGTTGGAGCAGATCTCAGCGCCGATCATTTGACAGATGGAGGTGACTGTCTCCCTTAAGAGACAGAGCCTCCTTTGGCACTGAACCTCAGACATATTGAGGTAGCTGCATCACCGCTTATAAACCCTGGCAGCAGGACAGTGGCATCTTCTGCGCCTCATTCCACCTTGGATTTCCTGGTGGCCCCTTGTGTCCATGCCTGACCTCCCAAAGGTGGCTCCCCTGGAGGCTGAATACGGGTTCCTGGCCTCCTCCATCTTCTGGACTTCTCTTCCCCTTCAGAGGAGGTGCCTCCAGTAGAGAGCATAATCCCCATTCCCAGGATAAGAGAAGGCTGTCTGATACCTACAAGGGCCCAAGTGTTATGATTCCTCAAGAATCCTGAACTGAAGCCTGTTCTTTCTGTCAAAGCAGCTCTGAAGAGAATTGAAGCTGTCCTGTTCACACAAGCAAGTAGCAGTAAGTTAAAAAAGTAAATCACTAAGATCTCACATTAGCGAGTCCGCTCACCCCTTGTAACCCACCCATGGATGAGGTTTTTAAAAATATGGCCTACCAGCCTGCCCGTTGCGCCCCTGTGACGCACTGAAAGTCACACGGGCTGCTAGAAATCTGTCAATTATTGCCTCAAGGGCCTGAACTGGCCCGTTAATTAATGGCGTGCGCGCCTCTGAAGTCAAAGTGCACCCGACCTCTGAAATATCGCGATGGTGCGCGGTTACTTTGGGATGTACGCCGACATCATTGCGCGTCATTTTACGTTCTGGCGTATCGGACGAGCACCCTCACGCCAGCATCAAAATTCTGGTCCCAGCTCCCCTAGTTAATCTAATTCCCAGTTACACTTCCATTAAGGCAACAATAAGACACATAGGACAGAATTTTACGCTCGGCACATGGGTACATGCCCGACATACCCTAGCGTAAAATGACGCGTGATGACATTGGGCATGCATCCCGTGCGCACTTGTACGATATTTTGTTTGGCGGGCGCACACTGGAGTTGGCTGCATGCCCGTCGATATTTAAAAGGCCTATTAAGTCCATTAACAAGCTAACTAAATTCAAATTTACACTGCCCGGGCCAAGCGTCCTTTACATTATTTTAGGAAACCTCATCCACGAGCGGGATGAGGTTTCCTAAAGCAAATAAGCATTAAATAAAAACTTTATTTTGGAGTTAAGAATGTGTCCAATCTCTTGTGACAGAGTCACATCATGAGGAGACATGTTTTACTAAATTTTTACTGACTTTATTAATTTTTTTAAAAAGCGCTTCAATCTCCCTGAAGCAGCTTTGTGCCTCAGGGGGATTGAAGTGATCATTCGAGGCCCAGGTCTCCATCCTCCCCTCCTCCCACACAGGCAGTGCCCAGCGCTGCCGTTTGTGTTCCATGCAGGGCGGGTCTTAGCTGGCTGGCCCGCATGAAATTGTGGAGTGGGACCGATCGCGGGCAGCGGTCGGCTGCCTGATCGCCCCTGCCCCCCCTCTCCCCCCCCCACCCCCCCTGCTGAGCATCCCTGCCAAGGGCAAAATTCTGCCCTTAGATTTTAAAGGACCCAGGTAAAGAGCACAATACCCTGAACAGTCTAATTCAAAGTGAGTTTTCTTCATTTTAGTTCGTGTAGACAGCAACTTGAGGCTCAGAGCTTTTCACACTTGTTAGATCTTAGAATTCCTTCCACTTACACATAACCTTATCTCCTTTATACAGGTCTCTCCCTCTTTAATTTAAATCTCGTTGTCCCAATATATCCTTTCAACTCCACTTTTCTAGTAATTAAAATTCTTTATTAGTACCCATTTTATCAATAAACCTTGGGGAAAATAAACACACTGTTTGGATTCATCTGGCTAAGTGTAACATTTCACCACCTCTGGTTTATCTAAAAATGCATATCTTCCCTTTACACCTCACATTCTAAAAATTCAGCCATGCTTACCTGCTCAACACCTCAAACCTAGCTTTTCTTCTGGTACATCAAAGCCATCAGACCAGCTGTCTTTAATTCAATTAAGTCCCACAGATCCACCTGCACACACACACACTCACACTATTCCTACCTTACAATAAATTCCAATAAAAGAAGAAGAGGTCCTGGACCTTACTACACTCTTTGACTCCACTGGCAATGATTGTGAAGCCTTTGTTGTCTCTTTTGAGGAGAATCATCCTTTTGTTGAAGAAAGTAATAAAGAGGTGAATTTGTCTACTTATTTCACTGAGTCCACCGACGACATGCATTAACAGTTGCAAGCAGCCAATAAAAATGTATCTAGGGAGAATGAGATGCTTAACTCCAAGTTGGATCACACCAATAATGGAAGTTCAGAAATTATTAATTTGTACAAAAATAAGCTGTAGATTGCACTTGGATCTTATCAGCAAGCCATGGACGCACTCAAGCTTTCTTTCAGTAAAGAAGCAGAGGTCCAAACTACAGAAATTCTACAGCTGAAGACTAGAATGCAGAAACTTATCTGTTAGATAAAAGCAAAATACTGTGGATGCTGGAAATCTGAAATAAAAACAGAAAATTCTGGAGAAACTCAGCAGGTATGGCAGCATCTGTGGAGAGAGAAACAGAGTTAATATTTCGGACTCTGTATGATTCCTTCAGAGCTCTGAAGAAGAGTCATACAGGCTCGAAACGTTAACTCAACTTCCTATAGATCCTGGTCTGGAGGTTTATTCCATTGTTGATGATGGTGAAATCCTACTTTCTTCAGCTGACCCTGAGATCCCATTGCCTGCAGTGGAGCAGCCTCATGTGGAAGGCAGCATGGAAATGATACCATTACTCACAGAAAGAGAAATTCCTACCCTAAGAATAGTAGGGAAGTCTTCCTTTCCTCGAATCCTGCAGTGTCTTCAGGATGTTCTTCATTCTTTTCATCTACCAGATTCATTCCTGCCTCCTTTATTGAATGCCTCTCTTGTCATCACAGCAATGGTGAATGAGACAGCTGCAAAGTACTTCATAGGAGCTGAAAGTGCTTCATTTTCTCAAGCCAGTGTGCCCAGTGTGCAACATAGGAGAAGACTGCCGAGAGAATTTCAATGCATTGTGTTCTTTTTCAAGGGATTGTGATCATTCAAGTCCTGGAAGGTTCTCTCTTCAATCAGTTTTTCTTTAATTGGATTTCACTGCCTTTACATTCAAGTCATCGTAAGAGTCACAGCCCAGGAACCAACGATTATGAGAAGCTGTTATATCACTCCACCAATGTATCTGCCTTCCAAGGAGAAGATAATGGAACAAATATGTCTTACACATCCTCCAAGAGAGCCAAGAACACTGTGGGAGATTGATGCCTTTGGTGTGGGTGGAGGTTGGAGCTGGATGGAACTGTAAACAGAACATGGGGTTAACAGATGGTAGGAATTAATGTAAATAATTAGACAAAATAATTTAATGGTTTCAAGATTATACTTGGGAGGAGACGTAGAATAAAGGGTTAATGGATAAGTTAATTAGACAATCATGTTAATGATGATGTAAGCATGACATCAGGGTCAGATGACCAAAAGACTCCAAGGGAGCAAGGCATAGGGAATGATATCATTACCATGAGGTCTTGGATGCAAATAGTTCTAATAGTTTTTCTTAAAACTATTTATATCTCCAAGTCACTCATAGAGTAAGTGAAACTTTGTCACGCCAGAAGAGAATACAAGTAAAGGGCCACAAGCCAAACCATGGTGGCAGCCCAAATCACAAAGAGAAGCAGGATTATACAATGTAGGTCAAAGCTGACAGCTTAAAACTGCTGATGTTCAAATACTTTATCTGCTTTTCTATCCATAAATTTCAACCAGTTGGACATGCTATCTGTACCTTGACTGACCCAGTATGAGAATTAATTGCCTCTTCACATGTACTTTGATGAAAGCTAGTAACGTTACATTCAATTCTAGAGTTTAAGATCTTAAATTTAGACAGTTGATAAATCCAGGAAAATGCCTGCTCCCCTGGGATTTTCAAGTTTTATTTACTTTCGGTGCGTAGGTCTGATTTTTGCAAAGTCTCAGTTGAGTAGGGTCTTGCTGGTGGCAGATGTGGACTGTAATACTAGGCTTATCAGGCCACATACATAATATGTAGTGTGCCGCATTTTGTGCTGGCTAATTTGCAATGGGTAAAGATGAAGCCTCATTTAAATAGGCAATTATTTAAAACTGATTCCCTACCGAATCTCCTGTACTCCATCTTAAACAAAGCCCCTGTTCACAGGGTACACCTAGGCCATATAAGATGGACATATGGGAGGATTCTGGGATATTGTTTGCTCAAGAAGACTAGTGAAAGGGAAATGACCATTTCATTTGCTGGTAAAAGTCTTCATTTTCTACAAGTTTCAATTATGCTACTTACATTTTGTTGCATTTTATTCCACGCATTTGTTGGTTTTACTGAGTTTTGCAGTATGGGAATTTTTTTCTCCTTATGCTTTTCTTAGTTCTTCTTGATTGCTGCTCTGTTTTAAATGACACCATATAGTATATGAAGAAGAGGAGTGCTTGAGGATGAATATGAAGAACACCTGAGGTGTTTTGTTTGCACCTGCCACCACCCCAGGATTTGTGTTTATTGAAGCCAATGCATGTACCTGGATATTTTAAAGGAGAAGTGTTTTCACTGCCTCTACCTTCCAAGACAGGCTGGCACAGAATGGTGGTGCCAGCTGTAGGATGACTGGCAGACAGCACTTAGTGGAGGTTACCATGGTATGCAGTTTTCATGTTGTTGACACCACAGGGAACATGTGTCACATCAGACAGCTTGCAGTAACAAGCAAGTAACAATGACTATGGGTTAGATTTTAATTCCCTTCCCCCCTGCCCAGTGGAAATGCGGTGGTATCGAAGTTAAGGAGGAGGTGGCACTTTCTGGGTCTTCTGGGTGGCTGAAGAACCTGTGTGAATCAGGTGACAATCTTATGAACCTGTGAATATTGGGGGTCCCATGATGAACATGGGATCTCAGTTCTGTTTCGTCATGTGGCCGGGGTCCAGAAAGTATTCTTTGGGGCTGATCTTTTCTCCCAAATAAGCTGCTCGAGACCTTAGTTTCTGAAAATCATGACTCTTTATTTACAGCTACTTTACATAGTTGGAGCTTCTCCTCCTTCTAGGTCTCTCTGACTCAGTCATGTGGTGATACATCATTATTACATCAGCATACTGTATGCTTCTGATCTTAGCCCTACAAATTCCGTTATATATGAACACAGGGCAGAATATTACAATCAGCTTGCGGGCACGGGCCTGACGTGACCGAGAGTAAAATGACGCGCGACAGCGTCAGGCGAGCACCCCAACGTCATCGCACATTGCCGCAAAATTTCATTCGGTCGACAATTAAAAGGCCAATTAAGAAGCTAATTAAATTCAAATTTACGCTGCCCATCCAACTTAATGGTTGGTGGGCAGGCGAAAAGGCCAAGCCTTTACATTTTTTTAGAAAATCTCATCCACGGGCGGGATGAGGTTTCCTAAAGCAAATAAACATCCAACAAAATTTTTATTTTTGAATTAAAAACACGAGGGGACATATTTTATGACAATTTTATTTCCTCCATTATTTTTTTAAACAGCGCTTCATCTCCCTGAGGCAGAGATTAAAGCGCTCTCTCGTGCGCATGCGCGAGGATCAGGCTGGGCCTACTCGCCCTGCTCCCTCCATCCACACAGGCAGCGCTGAGCGCTGCTGCTCGCATTCCATGCTTTTCGGGTCTTAATTGGCCCGCCAACGTGAAATTGTGGCGCGGAGCCAATCGCGGGTGGTGTTCGGCTTCCTGACTGCCCCTGCCCACCTCCGCCGAGGACACCCGCCAAGAGCAAAATCCTGCTGGAATCCTGGAACAGGAGTAGGCCTTTTAGTCCCTCAAACCTTTCTCACTATTCAATGAGATCATTTCTATGTAAACACAAGCATTCAGCTGATGGAAGACAGAAAACAGAAATTAAGCCTTTCACCATTGGAGCTGCCTTGTATCTTCCAGGATGGAAAGCAGCAGCTTCAGTGAGGGCACATATTGTTTTTGAAGCCATAAGTGGTTGACCAATGCACAAACCTGTTTGTCACCTGCACATCTATCTCGCCCTCTCTAGCATTTTCTACCACCTGAATTCCTATTATTCTGACAGCTTCCTCCTTGTGGAAGGTCAAATAGTGAATATTTGTTGCTCTGCTCCCTGCGACTATTCCCTCCTTCATGTTTTGCACCATCTTTTTGTGCAACACAAATGCAGCCTGGGCAATATGGCCACGTCTTTCAGCTTGTGGAAATTTGAAAGGAGACCCATTGACTACATGCAAGCTTCAAGATTTATAACTAGGACACTCTGAAGTCTAGCAACAATAGCTTAAATGTGGAGCATGTCGGGTTCTACTGAGTATGCATCGCTCAGCTGGAACTTTTATGGAGTTACAGTTACGTGCAGGAGCAATAGATCTTCATTGTGTCCATGCTGGTGGAACTTGGAGAACTGAGACATTGGGCTGCATTTTCTAGAGCTGCCAGGGGTCCTGATGCCAGGAATGAAGGTAGAGGGGGCAGTTGGTGGGGGCAGAGTGTGGGGATGGCTGGGGGTGCAGCAAGTCTACCTTGGTGGTTAGCAGGATCCTAAGCCTCAATCGTGTTGGTGGCAGTCAATTAACTGGCTGTCGCTGGGGCTGCCGTCCCTATTAAAGACTGTGGTCCGCCCTCAAGAGCTACCAGCCAATCAGAGAATCGGCAGGTCAGCAGCCTCAGCAATGTCACCATTAGCGGTGGCCGGTGCTGGAGCTACACCCGAGGATGAGGGTCCATCAATAGCTATGTACTCTCTGAGCCAGCTCAGTGAAGTCTGGTGGTGCAGGAGCCAGTCAGGCAGGCCCCAGCAAGTGGGTGGGGGATGGGCAGAGGTCACTGAGCACAAGCAATGCCCATTGCCACCAGGGCAGCTGTTAATGGTGGCCGAGGGTGGGGGGGGGGGGGGGGGGGGGGTTGCCCTCTATGGGCCAAAGAGTGCCCAAAAAGGAGAGCTCCACCCCAACCCATGGAGCCCAATGGGAGGACGCCAGGGTTTACCTGGCAGTCTCCACATATGGTGAACAGCAGCCCCATGCACCAGTCAAATGCCGACGGTGGGACTCAGTTGGCCACTTAACTAGCTTATTTGGCCTCTGGACAGGAGGGCTGTCTGCCACCTTCCTGCAGCATTTTGCCACCTCCCTGCCCTTCCCCAAAGGGCTGGTAAAATTCAGTCCATTGATTTCCTAAGATGTTCCTTAGAAACGTTTAATGTGGTAGATGACATACTTAACTTTCCCTCTTTGGTCGAGTTACATTTTTAGCTGCACTGAGTCGCTCATCTGGGTGTTATGCAAACCACCTCTCTCCACTTGCCCTTACTGTACTCTGAGATGGTCTCTTGTTCAATGTGCCACAGTCTTCTACTGTTTGCAAGAGGGCTTCTGTCTCAGTGATGTTGAAGTTTGGTGCTCTCTTTCCTGCAGGTCTTCTAGCCATCATCACTAATTTCCACCTCCTCCTACGCTCTTTCTGTTGCTACTTTCCCTTTTATCTGCTCTAGGCTTTTAGTTTCATGGCAACATTCTGATTGCCACCCCCTCCACAAGCACTTACATCCAGTCATTGACCGAACCCTGACGCTAATTATGTAAAATGGCTGGCTCCAGGAAATCTGCTAGACTCAGCACTGGGGTCAGTGGGTGGGTGGGAATATACAGCCACTGCTTGTCTGCCAATGAAGTGGGGCATCAGGTAGTCTAGGTACCCAATTTCAAGTCAAATATTTAAATGTTGGTTGAGCATTTAATAGCTTGACCAATTGCACCAATTGCATAGGTTAGTCCTTCTAGTCATTTAAAGAATATTAATTATTTATTTGTACTGCTACATTTACTCATTCCTTTTTTGTAAAAGAAACTACTGTTTGCAACCAGACTTAAGAACAAAGTAAGCACCTTAAATGTTCTGCAAGGAAAAAAAGAATCAAAAGCCCGTGTTCCATGGATTAACTATTAGAACGTCAAAACTCCAAGATCACAGCCAGTTCAAATTGCTGGTGGTTAAGATAACTTGCTGCATGGAGTAGACATTCTATGCTGTTGTTATGGCTACAAGCATGACTGTCTGCAGTTTATGCTTCTTACTATCTGGTCCAGCAGCTGTTTTTCTCTGAGGATGTAACTTCGAACTTGTAACATTGACTTGTCCCTTTCTTTAATATGAGAGCGAGCCCATTAAATCACGCAGTCTTATCCCTGTCTGGTTTTTCTAAAGGTTAATTTTAATAATGTACACTGTCGTGGTTAAAAGGCTGATTTCTGCATGACGTGTATGTCGCCTGTTTCTATGAGCAGCTTGGAAAATTTGTTATTTTTCTCTTCAGTTTCCCTGGCAACTGCACAAACCTTCTAGAGCTACAGAACGTAGGTCAAGATTTTTCCTTCGTCGGCCGGGCTCAGCATGGGGGGGGGGCTGGTGAGGGGGAGGGGGAGGGAAGCTGACCACCGCCCACGTTCAGGGCTGGGCCACGATTTCACGCTGGCGGACCAATTAAGGCCTGTCCGACGTGAAAAGTGTGCTTCAGCGCTCAGTGCTGCATGTGTGGGATGGGGGTGGGGGAAGGAGGGTGAGCACGCCCGATTACCCGCAGGAAAAGCTCCCTGAGGCATGGAGCTGCCTCAGGGAGACAAAGAGTTTAAGAATTAAAAATAAATAATTTTAACTTGTTAAAAAAAATGTGGCCCCTCATGTGTCTCTATCACATGAGCAGGGACATGTTCTTAATGAATGTTAAAATTTATATTTTATTTTTATTATTTGCTGTTGGAAGCCTCAACCTGCCTGTCGACGAGGTTTCCTAAAAAGTGCAAAGGCTACTTGGCTTTTTAGCCTGCCCCATCAACCATAAGTTTGAACGGACAGCGAAAAGTGACTATTGATTGGGGCTTTAATGTTCTTAATAGGCCTTTTAATTGTTGACGGGCACACTATCGACTCCTGCCTGCGCCCGCAGACTGAAATATCACGCGATGATGTCGGGATGTTCGCCCGATATCCACTGTGTCGGTGCTGGATCTGTGAAAATAGATATCTAGGGCATCCAAGACCATCTCGGGGTACAGTGAGGGCAAGTGGAGGGAGGGAGCACAATCCCCAGCTGAGCAACTTGGGCTAACACCTAAAGTATAAAGAGTTTTCAGACTGCCAGTCTCCATATTTCATACTGGACGAAAGGGAAGATCAAAACTCAATGGCCACTATTGATTTCTTATTGTAACACAAAGGCCTCCTCCATCCAAACCAGACTGGGTGGGTCTCATAAGTGTTAACCCAGCAGTCATGTGATCAAAACTTTTTTTGGGGACTGTACCCTTATTATTCTAGGACCCAGAAGATTCATCAGAGCCATTCATCGTTAGGCAGTCTGAGAACAAGACTCTGAAACTAGCTGCAAGACATTAAGTGCTTAACCTACTCCAGTTTCAAAGTTCACCTGATATATTTCGACTACAAGAAACCTCACAAATTGCTGTGAATCCTTCTCTTTACAAGATCCTCAAATCAACTTTAAATCATTGGATCTATTCAAGAAACCACAGGCCTACCACATAGAATACCGGAAATTGCAAATCAGAGACTGAATTAACTATAATCTGTAGAAGTGCAATATCTTTATCTGTATCCAGGGTGTGTGTGTGTGTGTGTGTGTGTGAGAGAGAGAGAGAGAGAGATCAGGTGTGTGATGTTGCATTAATTCAGGGTAAGTGTCTGAGAATAAATAACCTTTATTTTAAACTTTATAAAGCTTGCTGAGGAGTTATTTAATTGGAATACAGTCTCCAATAGTAAGAAAATACACATCTCTTTCTATTCAAAACCTACTGATTACAAGCAATAAGAGAGCAAATACATTCTGTCCTTGACAATATATTCAATTCCCTTTTGAAAATTACCACTGAATCTACTGCCCCACTCTTCCAGTGCATCCCTAATTATAGCTTGTTGACACAGTACTCCAGCTGAGGCCTAGCCAATGATTTGTAACAGTTTGCCCTCGCCATCTGTATGGGTCTATAATAATCTAGAAAAACTCCTTTTACAGGGGAGCTGGACTAAGTTCTTTCCAAGAGCCAATGGCAGCATAATGGGCTGGATTACCTCCTTCTGTGGTGTATCATTCTATGAAAGCAACCTTAAGGGTTAAAAATGAACACTGAGGGATTAATAAAGGCCCCTTTATTGAATGGGAATGCATTGTTCAAGTTTTAAGCCAAACTGTGAGGCACATGCTCACATTATTGAGTGTCTGAAATCCTTGAGGAAAGCTGTAATTACTGTGACTCAATTTGAATTGGCACTTCTACATTAAAGGCACTGTTTGCTCAAACCCTGCAGGAATGACTTGGTTTTCCCTTGATAGACCTCCTGTGAACCTGAAACATTACAGTACATTATTATGAATTATTTTAACACCGTCACCTCGAGGCATTATGATGTGTGGTGAAGACTGATTTAATAAATTACTCTGAATCATGTGAAGCATCGATCTATCCACCTGCCAGTTAACCAGGGACAAAAACCTTCCCTTTTTTTTTCATTAGTGTATTGAATGCTGGACAGACTGCAATTATGAAAAGCCTGGAGTATAAATTAGAAAACAGGACTTGCTTAAATCAAATTAAAACATTAGAAGTGTCTTTTCCTGCATTAGCTTTATAAATGTAATGCTGACAATTTCTCAACCTTTCCCATTTTTTTGACTGGTGGATAGGAACACTTCATTAAGTTAGCATTAATTTCCACCATCGTCGGTGCATGGCAGTTCTGCTGACCGGGTTAGTGTAGAAGTAGCATTGTATTAGTCCCTCAGTATTCATTTTTAACCCTTAAGGTTGCTTTCATAGAATGATACACCACAGAAGGAGGCTATCCAGCCCATTATGCTGCCATTGGCTCTTGGGAAGAACTTAGTCCAGCTCCTCTGTCCTTTCCACAAAACTCTGCAATTTTTTCCTTTTCAAGAAGTTATCCAATTCCAAATTGAAAGTTATTATTGAATCTGTTTCTAGCACCATTTCAGGCAATGCATTTCAGATCGTAACAGCTCAGGGTGTACTTTTATTCTTTCCTCTGGATTTTTTGCCAATTACCTTACATATGTATCCTCTACTCACTGAGAATTTATTGACCTTATCCAAGCCCTTCATATTTTGAACCCCTTTATCAAATGTGCCCTTAACCTTTTCTGCTCCAAAGAGAACAATTCTAGTTTTTCATGCCTCTCCACATTGAAGTCTTTCATCCTTGGTACCACTCTAGTAGATTTCCTCTGCACTGTCTTAAAGGCCTTGACATCCTTTGTAAAGTGTAGTGCATAGAAATAGTGACAATACTCCAAATGATGCCTAACTGTTGTTTTATAATAGTTTAGTATTAGCTATTTTCCCTTATGCCTCTATTTATAAAGCCAAGAATCCTGTATGCCTTTTTAACAGCTTTCTCAACTTGTACTGCCATGTTCAAAGGCATACACTCCCGGTCCTCTCTGTTCCAGCACTGCCTTAGAAGTTGTACCATTTTGTATATATTGCATCTCCTCATTCTTCCTACCAAAAGGAATCAATTTACACTTTGCATTAGATTGCATCTGCCATGTGTCTGCCCATATCACTAGTTTATCTATGCCTTCCTGAAGACTGTGGCTATTCTCCTCACTGTATACGAAATGTACAAGTTTCATACCATCTGCACACTTTGGAGTTATGCCCTCTGTGATGTGGAGACACCACTGCACACTTTCCTCTGGTCTGAAAACCAAATAATACTCTCTATTTACTGTCCCTTAGCCAATTTTATGTCCTGCAGCCACTGCCACTCTAACTCCTTGGGCTTCACTTTGCTAACAAGTCTATTATTTGGTAGTAGGGGAGGCGGTGGCATAGTGGTGCTGTCACCAGACTAGTATTCTTGAGACCCAGGGTAATGGTCTGGGGACCTGGGTTTGAATCCCACCACAGCAGATGGTAAATTTAGTAAACAATCTGGAATTAAAAGTCTAATGATGGCTATGAAGCCACTGTTGATTGTCATAAAAACCCAACTGGTTCACTAATGTCCTCCAGGGAAGGAAACCTGCTGTCCTTACCCTGTCTGGCCTACATGTGTTTCCAGACCCACAACAATGTGTTTCACTCTTAAAAATGCCCTCTGAAATAGCTTAGCAAGCCATTCAGTTTGCAAGGGCAATTAAGGTTGGGCAATAAATGCTGACCCAGCCAGCATGCCCACATCCCATGAACAGATATCAAACTCCTTTTGAAGTCCATACATACATCAACCATATTACCCTCATCAACCCTTTCTGTTACTTCATAAAAAAGTTATTCAAGTTAAGAAATACTATTTGTCCTTAACAAATCCAAGCTGAATTTAATTTATTAATCCATATTTTTTCAAGTGCTAATTAATTTTGACCTGGATTATTGTCTCTAAAAGTTTCTCCATGACGAACATTAGGCTGACTGACCGTACTTGCTGGATTTATCCCTTTCATCTTTTTAAATCAGGGTGGAACATTTACAGTCATTCAGGCCTCTGGCATCACCATCATATCGAAGGAAGATTGCAAAATTGTGGTCAAAGTCTGCCCCCATGCTTTCCTCAGTAATCTGGGCTGCATTTGATCTGGACTGGGTGATTTTTCTAACTTGACAGCTGGCAACATTTGAAGTACCACCTCTTTATCTATTTTTATTCTATCTAAATCCTCTACTGTCATATTGGCGGCATCCTCTACTGAAGACAGATGCAAAGTATTGAGTTAATGGGAAGGATTTTTAGGTCTCAGTAGGGGCAAGTGCAGAGGTGGATGGATGTTATTGGGCTATTTTCCCAGAGGTATGATCTGAACTGGCAAAGCTGCCTACCTACAAACAGTGGGTAAATAATTAACAGTAGTTTAAGACCTATCATCAGAGGCCAAGTTGAATTTTCCAGTCCACCTCCAGGACCCCGTCCCCGACATATCGAGGACTAGGCTAATTGCCTAGAGGCAGCCTCCCAGCAGCAAACTGGGGAGGCGGGTGTGGGGCAGTGCTCTTGGCAGGCTTTGAGGCCCACCGCACCTGCTCAGTTCCAACTGTGGCTAAAGACTCTCCTGTACGGGTTTCCCCTCCATAAAGATGGCACAGCTGCTGAAGACTCTTAATTTCAAAAGAATAAAAAGCTGGAGAGAGGGCACTACAAAATTGAGGCACCCTCTCTCTTACCTGGAACTACAAGCTGCTGCTCCTTTACCCCTGCCGGTCCTCTTATTGGGCCTCCAGCTTCAATAGCCCGCCTTAATTGGATGGCAAGACTGCACGCCTCGGGCCGCTAAGTGGCTAATTCAGGAATAATCACTGCTGGTGACTTTTTCCCACACAGTGCAGAGTTGTGACCCCCATTTGACTCCAATGTTAGAATCCTGGCCCAAGGGGCAAAATGCTGCACAATGTCTCAGCCATACCATTTGCCTCCACAACAACATTCTCCTCTGGTCCCGAATTGTTCTCATTCTTCCCTTGACTGCACTTATTATTTGTATTTTAATGAAAGATCTTTGCTTCTCTTTTACTTTGCCTGCTAGGCTATTATTGGACACGCTCTTTTCCCCTCTTATTTCTTCCTTCAGTTCTGCCCTGCACTTTTTGTATTCGGCTTGGTTCCCTACTTTCCCTTACATCTGAACAGGAAACTTGAAGTGCACTAAATTTGAATTACGGCAGCCTCCTTGAGTAATTTTTGATGCACCATTTTCATCATGTCATAAGAATTTTAATGTATTTTAAATGCTATTATTGCTAACACATTTTAAATCTGAGATGATTGCCAAGGTAGAATATAACAGTAGATTAAATCAATAAAATAATAGAAATGGAGATCATTTTTATCTTTTAATTTGTCTGACAGATGATACATAGAAAAATATTTCTGCATTTCTGAATCACTTAATGTGGCCTGTTCCATAATTCAAATTTCCCCTCTGCATGCATTTGTTTTATAAATAATTTTACCTATTAGACATGATTTGAAATGTTTTTTGCAAATGCATGTTTGTTTCTGGGGGAGTTACCACTGACCAGAAACTGAACTGGACCAGCCATATAAATACTGTGGCTACAAGAGCAGGTCAGAGAATAGGAATCCTGTGGCAAGTAACTCCCCTCCTGACTCCCTAAAGCCTGTCCACCATCTGCAAGGCACAAGTCAGGAGTGTGATGGAATATTCTCCACTTGCCTGGATGAATGCAGCTCCCACAACATTCATGAAGCTGGACACCATCCAGGACAAAGCTTGATTGGCACCACATCCATAAACATTCACTCCCTCTGCCACCGACTGCACAGTAGCAGCAGTGTGTACCATCTGTAGGAATGCACCAAGGCTCCTTTGACTGCACCATCCAACCCAAGACCACTACCATCTAGAAGGGCAAGGGCAGCAGATAGATGGGAACACCACTACCTGGATGTTGCACTCCAAGTCACTCACCATCCTGACTTGGAAATATATCGCTATTCCTTCACTGCCACTGGGTCAAAATCCTGGAGCTCCCTTCCTAACAGCACTGTGGGTGTACCTACACCACATGGACTGCAGCCGTTCAAGAAGGCAGCTCACCAACCCTTCTCAAGGGCAACTGGACATGAGAAATCAATGCTGGCCCAGCCAGCAAAGCCCACATATCATGAATGAATAACAAAAAAAAGTTTGTTCAGTTGATGCATGATAGGATTGAGAGTGTGGACTGGGATTTCATATGTATAATTACAGAGGAGAAGCTATTTTCAGGTGCAGACTCTGATTGTAATTTTATTTATTTTTGTTTTATTGCAGATCTTCGGTTGTAAGGATTTATCATACAAAAATCTACTTGTTTGAATTCAAAATCAACTAATTTGAATTACTTGGCCATTTGAATCTTTTAGCACCATAAATGCCTCCTGTATTGTTCAACTCCAATTACTTAATTAAAATTATTGGGCAATTTGAGTTGATTTACTGCAAAATAAATGATTTTGAATTATCAGGAATAAGCCATATTTTAAGTCATCTGTGGTATGAAAAATAGAATTCATAATTGGGAGCCAAGAAATATGTATATCCCACTCAAAAGTGGAATTTAGCTCACTTGTGAATTTAATGCTTGTACAAGAAAACAATGTTCACCAATCTATTTTAGCAACATTAGTGTCTAGGCATTTGTACTCATGTAAAGTGCAATTCAATTGCTCTTGCAGCATATATTACTTTTTATTGGTGCAAGAACCAATGAGATAGTCTGTTAATTATAATTCTCTCACCCTGGTATGGACCAACAGTCTTTGGCTATTCATCGGAGAACAACATACCTGAATTAATGAGGTTAATTGTCCTACATCTGACTTAGCAACAGCTGTGACAGCTTACAGCAGTTTACAGCCAACATGCTGGGTTAACTGTGTAATTAGTTATACTAATTAGGAAGATGTGTATTTATAACCAGACTCCAAACACCATAGCTGCAGCAAAATGGTGAGAAACTTGTACACCATACTGCCTCAGGTCCCAGAAATTTCTATTTTTTAATATGTATATATCACACATACAAATATTTTGCATAGTTATAAGTATTCATAAAATCTATATAACTGAGAAGAATGACTAATTAATAGTGGTAATTTTCACCTTCACCATCTGGGCAGCAACCTGACAGAGCTGATCGCCCACCCATTGCAAAACCTGAAAATTGGACAAGTTGAGAATGTTAGTGGCAACCAAGCAAATAATTGAAGGAGAGTCCACGACGTCCCCATGCCACTGAGACACAAGTTTGGCTGGAATGCTGAGAAACTGCTTACCAGAGCTACTCACTTCAAGTCACTCCATTCCAGTGACACTAATGTTGACTTGACGACATGATGATTACACACATGCGGTGTAGCAGGGTCACTTGAGACTTCAGGGAATGATTGCCCCTGTCCTTTGTGCGAGTCACCCTAGGCCCCAGGTAAGAGTTCCATGTTCAGGATTAATGAGCCATGGCCAATGGTGGAACCATGAATTTTTGGTGATGATGGTGGAAGAGGTAGAACCTTGAGCGACAATGGCTGCTTATAAGTGCAGGATCCTTGGGGATTGTTTCCCAGCACAAGGAAGATAATGGGAAACCACCTGATGTATTCCTTTTCCTAGTCATATTGCCCATTGAAATTGAAAATGGGAGGTTCCTGCGAGCAACTGAGGAGGAAAGCACAAGTCTGCAAACTGTGGAGAAATAAGCCAAGGAGCTAGCCTTGAGAAGATCACTGCTAAACTCACACATGAGGGAAGATTTAATTTGGCCAATTAGTGATGTATTAGCATCTTTCCAATCATCAGAAAAGTGATGCAAGGAGCCATCAATACTCACTAATAATCGTTCGTGTTCAGCTCGAGCCACTTGGCTCCAGATCTCATTGCATTGGATGTGGACACAAGACCTTGACATGGACCTGAATTTAATGCCAGAGAGAGCTGAGAGTTGATGCCTAATATTGGATGGGCCCTGGCCTATCTGTACTGGTGTAGCCACTGATCCCAAAGCCCAGTTTGTCTTGACTTATTTCTGGACCACACTCTTGGCTACAGTGACTCTGATCTCTCCCAAGAACAATTCAAGTAACTTGAGTCCAAATGGGTGTGTTCATACCTCCCAATATCTATTTCTTCTTGAGTTCTCTGCCTGAAGGCAGGTCAGACTCACAGTGCCATGACATATATCATGAATAGGGCAAGGAGGCAGGTCCCAAATCCACCCCAGCTGGCAGGGGGATCATACCTAATTTGATCCATGCCAGCTATGTAGCCAACTGGCCCCACAAGAGATCAGGGTTGCTGTGGCAACGTACACTTTTATATGTATGTTATAGCCTGGAGCTAAGGATAGAGATGGTAGAGGCTCAATTTGTTTTCCATCTCATGGGATGCATGACCAGGAATCTTACTGCCTGCCATTAGCACATGTTTGATGGCTTTACAAAGTGATCTCAATCTGTTTGGTCACGTTATAAATGCATATTGTTGGCCATAAGTCCTGGAGTGGGACTTGAACCCTGAGCTTGCGGCTCAGAGGCAGGGAGGCTAGCAACTCTGCCACAAGACCTCCAATATATGATAGTATAATACATCAGTCTAACAATAGGACCCACTTGTGATCAGAACTGGATATTGCATCTTTAACATGTGTCTTCATGTGTCCTTTCCAGTCTTTTGAAGACAGACTGAGAAACACTTGGTGAGACATGTGGCCACGTACAAATTATTAAACTGCTTCCTTTCATAAACAGAAGTGAACATGGAGAGTAACAGTCAAAACAAATTTCACTTATTTAACCTTGCTCCTCCCCTCAAAAGCATCGGGAAAAATAATAGACCACACAGCCTGTTCCCTTTTTGGGCTACTTGTTTGGCATTAACTTCCTTTCACATTACTTCTGACTGCAAAAACTCATCCCAAGCAACTTTTTAACTTCCATTTACAGACCAGGGGTGGAATCATCCCAGATTTGCACTAAGTGTGGTAACGGGCGGGAAAAAGGACGTTTCACCCACCATCGCAATGGCAGCTTTTTGCGCTGTATCGTCCCATTCCCGGCGCATCCCACCTCATTAATACTGCATTACCAGAAACACGTTGGGTCACTGGTGAAGTGGCTTCTGATTCGCCCACATCACCTCAAGCCTTCAGTAAACTGGATGTTATATTTAAAGGCTGCCTCTGCACAGAGCTAGCACTCTTCAAGGGATGGGAACTGATGGCTGCCAAAGGGAGGAAACATACTGCCCCCAGATTTAGTGATGCCTATTGGATGTAGTGGAGGCCTGCTGCAAAGCCCTCTAGCCCCGCTCTGGATGAAGACCAGCAAGCAAGGTCGCCAATCCACCATGGGAGGTGGTGGCAGCAGTGATCAGTGCCAATGGCCTGCAAAAGAGAACAGCCAGTACCGAAAGAGGATGAATGATTTCTTCCATTCTGTCATGGTAAGTCACTCATAAGCCCACCACACATCCACAGGGATCTCACTCACCGCCAGTTCAAGGAGCATCACCACTCACTTTCTCACACACACCTGCATCTGCCCTGCAGATCATGTCCTCATCCTGTCCATGGCACCACTCACCACCCACACATGCCAGGCATCCTTCTCATCTGGCCTGGCAGGCACCCTGCTTACACTCTCTTCATCTGTATTCATGCAGGCAAAGCTGGCACACAGCAAAAGGGAGAGGTCACAGACTGGTGGAGGAACGCCTGACATCAAGGTCCTCATGGATTTTGAAAATCGTGTCATCCAGCTGGCCAGTGATGATCTAGACCATTCCTGTGCTGATGGTGAGGTTGCTGGTGCTCAGCCAAGTGAAGATCCAACAGTGCAACATCTATTAGACAACCATGCTGTGAGTGAGTTCCCCTGTTCTGCAATCCCCTGCCATGCACTAATTTTAATTATCCCTCCTTGCTTTCACAGGCATCTGGGAAGCAGTCAAGGGGGTCCATGAGCCAGGTCCTTGACTCAAGCCCCAAAGACACCTCAGAAGAAGCTTTGACATCCTCACTAAAGACCCATCACAGCGCTCACCAACACCCTCCACCAGTGCAGAGACACACACCTTAGTGGGATCTAGCTCTGGAGTAGCCTCGTGGTCACAATCTGGTGAGCACATCACACTGTTTGATCCACAGCAGGCAGTGGCAGGGACTTCCCAGGTCCCGGCACTCGGAGGACTGCTGGAGGCCTGAAATCTTCTATGTCCAAGTCAGATGAGGATCTTCTGGGCCCAGTCATACGTCCATTGCTGCAGCTGCAAAAGCAAGCTCAGGAACATCAGGAAGGGATGTCCGCTGCATTCCTCAGATTGCAAGGCACGATGGAGGAGTCTGAATGCCTTCAATCTGAGGTGAATCCCAAAGTCACTTCTGAAATCTCAAAACATGATATAGTTGCCATAAAAAGTACCACAGCTTTAAGGTAAAATTATCAATAAACTTCAATGGGAAAGAAAATTGGATGTGCTGTAAAACAGGATGCTGATTTGCTGTGAACCCACTTTACAATATTTGCAGTGACCAACGTCATTCCCCAAGTGTAGTTTCATTTTTGGCATCCAATAATATCATTGCCAAGCCTGTTTTTCCATTCAGCACATGCAGGGTGAATATAACACCATAGCAATAGAACTTCCGTCCTTCACAAGTTCAAACCACGTAACACAAAATCCATGCAAAGAGATGTTTTGCTCCACCGTGGTCATTTTTAAATTCTACTATATGTCCGTTAAACTTATATACTTAATAAAAAAATTAAGGATGGGATTTTCCCTTTGCTGGCGGGCATGGCAGGTGGGCCGAGAGTGGCCGTGAAACGGACCGCCGTCCGTGATCGGGCCCCCACCGCGATTGCACACTGGCTGGCCAATTAACGACCAGCCAGCGTGAAACGTGCGCTGAGAACCTCAGCGATGCTGGAGTGGGGGCGAGAGGTGCGCAAGCGCCAGAACCTGCGCATGCTCAGAGCTGCCTCAGGGAGCTGAAGAATTTTACAATGAGAAATAAAGACTTTATAAATAAGGGAAACATGTGACTCAGTCACATGAACAGGGACGTATCAAAAATTATGTTTAAAATTTTTTTAAAAAAAATTACTGATGGGAACCTCATCCCACCCGTGGATGAGGTTTCCTACGAAATGCAAAGGCCGCCTGGTCTATTCGCACGCCTGTCAACCGTAAGGCTGGACGGGCAGCATAAAATACAAATTAATTGTTAGTTTAATGGCCTTAATAGGCCTCTTAATTGTCAGCGGGCGGGCTGCCAACTCTCACGTGTTCCCAACGACCGAAATATCACGCAAGTGCGTGATGATGTTGGGACACTTGCCCGACGTCATCACACGCTATTTTACTCCCGATTGGGTCAGGTGCGCGCCCGGCGCTGGATGTAAAATTCTGCCAAGACTTCATTTTGAAAAATCCTATAATTTCAATTGGTTCTTAAACTAAATGAGCACAATCCAAAATTTTTCTGTGGTGTTGAAATCAAGTTCAGCTAAAAGGTATGCAATCTAAACAAGAATTGGGAAGTGTTGTGAAAAGGGACTGATGAAAAATAGCTTCAACTTAGTTCAAGAATCAATTGTGTTTTGTGCGTGCCAGGCACACTCAAAAGTAGAAATCTGAGATTAGCAATCTGAGCTAAAATGCAAACTGAATGAAGCTGAACAAGTAGGTGACACAGTGACATTTTGGTTATTATAATAGAAACTGGGAGCTGTGAGAAAGGAATTTGCTAATTCCCCATTTTATATTTAACACTCAACTCATGATAATGTTGTCAAAACAACTAATGTTGCAGTGACTATTTTGGTTAGCTGGTTTCTTTTCATCATCGAAGATGGCCTTTTCTTACATCTTTTGCGCGCTCTGTTTAGCACAGCATTAAATGCTGAGCAGGCCTGTGTTGTGCTTGTACCAGTGTGCTCCATAGATCAAGGAGTTGTAAAACATGTGTTTGCGCCCGTTTCTCCCACATGATTTCAGTTCTTAGTCACCATTAATCCTCCAGGAGAAATTGTTATTCTGGTGAACATCCGTCTGGCAAAGGCAGAAGTTGGAGCCACTCTGTCTTCAACATAGGTTTATTCACAAACCTCAATATAACTTAAGCCCAGACTACTTCTCCCTTCCACATAGTCCCCCTACACAGGTGGAAACTGGTTCTTATATATGTGCCCTAGCCTTTCGCCAATTAGTATCAGCTGCTGTAAATCAAAACTAGAGCATGCACTCAATTGTCACAGCATTTGCAACATGAACAAAAGGGGTGAAATTGTGAAGTCAGTGGCAATTCTTCTGCACATTTTTATTCTTTCATAGGATGTGGGCATCATTGGCAAGGCCAGCATTTGTTGCCCATTCCTACATGCTCTTGAGAATTTCTTGTGTTCTTTAGTCTCTTTGGTTTAGGAATGATGCATATTCTTGGGTATGTCCCACATGGAGAGGTTCAAGATGGAAGTTCACTACCACTTTCACAGGGCAATTAGCAATGGGCAATAAATGTATTCCTACCAGTGTTGCCACATCCTGTAAACAAATTTTTAAAATAAATTAAAAATGTACTGATGATATTATTTTCAATATCTGACACTGTAAACACACCTTGTGTGGCATTAGCTTTTCTCCACAGTAATGAGCTGATATTTTAAAGGCCATTGTGCAGGGAGCACACATACACAACATATATTGATCATATATATTGACATATAATATATTAAAATTATACATTTCCTGTCTCACACTTTGTATCATACTCAGATTTTTGTAGCACAATTAAAAGACCATTAGGAAATGTAGGGCTGTATTTTCTAAACCCCATGGAGACAGGTTTGTGGCTGGTGGGGTAGGGAAAATAGAGGAAACCATGTTGAGATGGCTCCCTGATGCTTTCTCACTTCCAGGGGAATTCCCAAGTGGTGGGTTGGGAAAAAGTCAGTGGACCACTTCACGGAGGCAGGCAGCCCAATTAAGGCCCCAATTATGGTCCATTTTTCAAAGGTGACAACAGCTTCCCACCATTGGCGTGGCCCCCTAGTAAGTGTGGAGTTCAGCAACTCCTTGGAGGCAGCCTCCTCGCAACCAGCCGGTGAGTTCCATTGGAGCTAGAAGCTCCATATCTCAATGAAGGAGTTGCCAGGATGAAAGGCTGCAGCCATGGCCAAAAGCAATCTTGTGGAGAGTATTCCCCCCCTCCACCGATCACCCTGCCAGCTTGGGCCTTTTCATTCACAAACTTGCAGAAGGTATCTGAGAGGGTTTTGTGATCATCTTTCTATCTCAGCACCACCCACCTTTCCTGGTGGGGCAGCTGGCTGACCTGTGTTAAGGACCTCTGATTAAGCCTCTCACCTCGGGAACCTTCCCATCATCGTTAATAGGATGGTGGCCTTTTATGGGGATGTTTCCTAGAAGATTGTGCCATTGGGTGACCTGACAACATGCACAGACTTGGGACCCTCATGTGGACCCTAAAGGCATTAATTTTACACCACAACAGAATCTGTGTCACTGCCAAGTGATTTTACAAGTTAGCCTAAGACAGATGTGATGGGGGTATGGTAGCATAAGGGTTATGTTACTGGATTAATGATAGCATAATGGCTATGTTACTGGATTAATATCTAATACTGGCTTAATGATCCCGAGGCATGAATTCAAATCTCACATTGCATCTAGGGAAATTCACCTCGGTTAATTAGATAAATCTGGAATTAAAAATATCAGTAGTGGTGACCATTAAACTATTGATTTGTCATGAAGAGTGATCCAGTTCATTATTGGTCTTTACAGGGAAGGAAGCCTGTTATTCTTATCCAGCCTTGTCTATATGTAACTCCTGGCCCACAACAATGTGGTTGACTCTTAAATGCCCTCTTTGAATCAAACTACGACGATAATTTAAAATATGCACTAGGTGGATTGCAGAGGTCCAACATGGTGGCTTGCTACCATCTTCTCAAGGGCTTTAAGAGTGGGCAACAAATGCAGCCCTTACCAGTGACACTCAGATCTATGAATGAATTAAAAACAGAAGGCATTGTGTATTTTGTGAGACAGCATCCAGCCTTATACCATCCATACTTTGACTCATGAGCAATGCCACAGGAGATCCACTAACAAAAATGAAAATTGGGCCATCTACAACGGGTGACTGATCTGATATTGTCGATTTTACGCTATTTCCCAAAGACAATAACTATCTACATTGGCTCTGTTGTTCAACTAAATCCCAACTGAGTCAGTACCACTGTTGCTGTGGATATTATATGTGTTGAAATATCGTCAGTTATGCAACCAAAAACCATTTATGGCTGCAAAATTATTTATGGATCTAATCACCTGACTATTGAGAATTAAATGCATGGGCTGAATAAATTTTATTAGGAAAAGTAAAATATGTATGTTTTTTATGGAAAACCTTCATAAGGTAAAACAAATTATGAAATTCCATTTAAACAGATGAATATGTTTTAGCTAAGTTGAAGCTATTTTGCATGAGTCCCTTTTCATAACAAAAACATCATTTACCTTTAAACTAAATTCTAAAGTCCAAAGCACAAGATGGAGTACAAATGCCCGCAGGTGCAGAAAATTGGGAGAAATGTCTAATTCTAATTAAATTTAAAACAACGGATAATACAACAACATTTTTGTCTGCTAATACATGACTTGGGCTGAGAAAACTGTGGTCAAATTCACTTCAGCCATTAAAAATAAGCTGTGATACTTTAGACTGATTCCAAGTTTAAACATTTTTAGCCACCCAATTTAAAATAAATGGTAGTTTTAAAATCAGGTCCCCTTATTTAATATTCTGCCCTTGTAATCAGGCTGCTCATGGGGAAGGATTTACTTAATGCATAGAATTAAGTTTGATTGATGCTTTTGTAATTGAACTTTGGATTCATGATACAGCCGCACTGAGCATGAAATGTTTTTGTGTCCGATTTTCCACTTTCTGGTATGTTTTGTTTTGTGGTAGAAGGTTCGACTACAACTTTCAGAAAACATTCCTTAGGCCCATTTGCTTTAGAATTATGTCTTTTGGCCATTTTATGTGCTCAGCAAGATGACACAATGATCAGTGAATAAATGTGATGCTGCACAAATCACTGATCATGTATTTGAGTTAAGAATCTCAGCTGCTTTTGCAATTCACTGGAATGAAGAATAACCCAAGGAGATAAACAAGACAAGAAAATCTGTTGCTCACCCGTTTCGGAGTTGGGTACTCCCACACAATAAAAAATACTTACTTGGATGGAAATATTGGGGTGGACTTTCATATATCTGGTAAATTGGACATGAGGTAAAATAAGCACTTTAAAAAAAATCATATTGTTGCAGTCCCATTCAGTCTGAAAAATCGGGCAATAGATAGTGAGACAAAATCTGTCTCCATTCTTTCAGCCTGATCTGGATTCAAAAGTAGTGATGGAAGAAGTGAAAGGGCAATGTTCTAACCCAGTGCACCATGTAGTATCTTGGTAATTATTACAATTTGTCTTGAGAGTCCGGATGACACTAGCTATTATTTCCATCTCCAATTGCCCTGACAACTGAGTGCTTTTCAGGCCACTTCAGAGTGCATTAAGAATGAACCACACCATGTAGTAATGGAGTCACGTGTAGGCTAGACCTGACAAGAATGTTTCTGAAGAACATTAATAAGCCAGTTTTGTCTTTACAGCAATCCAGCAGCTATCATGGTCATTTTTCTGGTGCCATCCTACAAATTATCAGAATTATTTAAGTTACTTTCATTTGTATGAACTCGTAACCTCTAGCTGCCGGTCCTGCAGCATAACCAATTATATTAAAAACACGATTAAAAAATTGTATTTATATAGCACCTTTCACAACCTCATGGCACCCCAAAGTGCTTTACATTCATTTAAGTATTTTTAAAAGTCTAGTCACTGTTGTAATGTGGCAGGAATTTTGGCAGCCAATTTACATACAGAAAGTATCACTGAGATAACGACCAGATAATTAGCTTTAGTGCTGTTGTTGGAGGGATAACTATTATCCAGGAGACCAGAGAGAATTCCCCCATTCCTCTTCGAAATACCATTGGGAGCTTTCTATTCACCTGAGAGGGCTTCAGTTTAATGGCTTATTTGAAAGATGACAGCTCTGACAATGCAGCACTCTCATGTTCTGCACTAGAATCTAGATTTTGTACTCACATTTTTTAAGGATCCTGTGATGTAATTCAAAGATGATCAAGGAGTTATGACGTTGTGACCAACAATTTTTCCACTCAGTAAATATCTCCAAAATACATTGGTTCTGTTGCTTATCACATTACTGTTTGTGAGAACTTGCTGTGCAGAATTTCCATATTTACCTGTGGGGCTATAGTGGCTGCACTTCTAAAAGTAAATTGTGATATGTGAAGTGCTTTTGGGTATTTCTGAGATGATATTTGCGATCCTTTATTTGTTATCAAAATGTCTAAAAGTTTTAAGGGACTATACTTCCCAGCTGTAACTCTTTTGAGTACAAACACATTTCCCTCTGTTCCTATTCAGATGAAGTTACATTATTTCATAGTTTGCCATTGTGAGATTTGAACTCTTGATCTTGGGGTTACAAGCCCAGTACCATAACCACTTGGCTATTTAGGCCAAGCTACTGCCTAGCTGTAGCAGCTGTAGTTTAGGTACTAAAGAATCTCCGAGATGGTCAAGATGGAGCCTTTAGCTGAGTTCGCCTGCCTTTAACACATGACACCATCTTGGTAAAGGAGTTTAGGCATGTACTAGAAATAGCTGCCCGAGGATGATTATGCCTCTGATTACCAATTAAATTGGCTTCTAATGCTCACTTAAAGAGACAACTTCACATCAATTAACAACCCTTCCTAACAATGGCCAGCTCAAGAGGAGTTTTTTTTCTTTAAAAACTCTTAATTTGCTTGATTTACATGTGAATTAGATTATCAGCACATGAATATATTCATATCAGTATTATTTAATAATGTACCCTCTATACATTATCTCCACCTATATAATGTTAACCAGCTAGACAGATTAGATCTAAATTCCAAATTCCACAGATGTTTATGTAGTGTAAAGAAGTCATTGGTGAGGATTGTGAATACTACTTAAAACCATGCTCAGCTTTCGCTCTTAATTTGCTAATTGAGAATGACCGACTACACTCTATTTAAAGACGACTTTTGAGACACCTTGTCAAGGCTTCATCAACACACCCCCAATATTGATTCCAGAAATTCTCCAAGGATTTTACACAAAAAGCCAGGTGAAGTTCAGAATCTTCAAAGATTACTGGTAAAATTAGTACTATGAGAGTTTTTTATGATCGGGGAGTAACATCCAAAGATGTGGTGAAACAATGGTAATTTGTGTTCAAAGAGGAAAATATGTATAAAGGAGTGAAGTCTGCATGTAAGGGTAGATCTAACAAGTATGAAAAGCCTGCAACATCTATGCCTCGAGTTGCTGTCTACAATGAAATGAAGTTAAGAAAGCTCACTTTGAATTAGATTGTTCAGGGTATCATGTTTCTTTGCCTGGGCCTTTTAAAATCTATGTATCTAACTGTTGCCCTAATGTAGGTGTAACTGGGAGTCAGATTAATTATGGGATTTAGAAGTTATTATATTAATAATTTGTAGACATATGTATGTGCTTAAAATCATTTTTCTTAATGAATATTTAATATAGTTTTGTAAAAATCTATAAAACTCAGTCTTATTACTACTGAATCCAAAGTCCATATCTCAAAACATACAAATTGGAAAATTAATTGTGGTAGTTACTGCAAGTTTCCCTCTGGAATTTGAACAACTCAGTGTTTACCATCAGCTGTGCCATAACACAGTTGGGGCTCATTTGGGATATATTTGAAATTCCTTGATTGGGTTGGAGTTGGTGAATTTTAGAATTATAAGTACAAGGAGCACTTTGAATTCAGGAGTTGGTGTGAGGCTTTTTTGAAGTGGTGAGACAGCAATGTGGCTTTGGCAGTTGCTCAGGCTTGCCTGGGAGTTGAAGTTATAACTTTGGCTGCTTTGCAAAAGGTAACTAAGTTAATAGAATCAGTGGATAAATTACAATTGGGGTTACCTGTAGGGTCAAAGAAAGCTGATATCGTTGAATGTATAAGCACAGCATTTAAAGTTAGGAATGATACCTGACATTGTGAGTCACAGCTGGAGGCAGTGAGACTTCAGTTAGAAATGAAGAAACTTGAACTTGAAAAAGCAAATGAAATGAAAAAGAAGTTGAGGTAGAGGTAGCAGAAAAAGAAAAAGGAAAAGCATTTCAAAGAGAACAGGCAGAAACAGGAGAGAAAGAAAACAAGAAAGGGAATTGGAAATGGTGACGTTAGGAAAGGAGGAAAGAGAAAGAGGGAGAGATAGAGAGAACTCCAG
Source organism: Carcharodon carcharias (assembly GCF_017639515.1). NCBI lineage: Eukaryota > Metazoa > Chordata > Chondrichthyes > Lamniformes > Lamnidae > Carcharodon > Carcharodon carcharias. Next base: position 94,977,836 of record NC_054482.1, read on the forward strand.
CTTAACATGAAGGCATTAAAAAAAGAGACACCAGTAGGTGAGGAAGGATTTATTTCCAGACCAGAACCCAATGGGGAGATGTTTAAATTTGTACAAGCTCTTCCAAAGTTTCAGGAAAGAGATGTGCAAGTATTCTTTATTTCATTTGAGAAGATAGCTAAACAGATGAAATGGCCACAGGAAAACTGGACATTGTTGTTACAATCCAGGTTAGTGGGTAGAGCACATGAAGTTTATGCTTCACTGTCAGAAGAAATGTCAGTGAGCTATGCTGTGGTAAAAAAAGGCTATTTTGAGTGCATATGAGTAGATTCCTGAGGCACACAGGCAGAAATTTAGGAACCTGAGAAAACGGCCTGGGCAAACTTATATTGAGTTTGAAAGAGTAAAGCAAAGTAATTTTGACCAATGGATATAGGCATCAAAGATAGAGGCAACATATGCAGCTTCAATTCCTTCAGTGGTGAGAACTCATGTGGAGGAACAGAGGGTTGAAACGGTAAGACAAGCGGCAGAGATAGCTGATGATTGAGTTAGTTCATAGAGCTAAACCTTTTCTTCATCACCCTTTTAACTCAGAGAGGGATAGAAAGTGGGAAGATGAAAGGAAAGTGGGTAGTCAGGGAACAGAAGGAGTAGGTGGAAATTCTCAGGAAGCTTTTTCTCAGAATAAAAAGGAAATTGCTGAGGGCAGAAGTGACATTGGAAAATTGAGGTATCTTCATTGTAATAAAGTTGGACATACGAAATCTGTGTTGGAAATTGCAGGGAAAATCTATTGGAATTATAGAGTGCAGATAAGTTCTGGAAGTAAAAGTGCTGGATTCTGAGGTTCAGGCACAGGAAAAAACAGTGGTTTGTGTACAGGTAAAACAGAGAGAATCAGTGATAGGTAAAGAAATGGGAACACCCAAGAGAATCTGGAGGAGCAGGTTGCAGAAATGTTTAAAGATTTTGTGTGGGAAGGGAAAGTCTTTCCATGTGTATAGGGTGGAGTAGGTAAAGATCTTAAAATCTTAAGGGACACATGGGCTAGTCAATCCTTAATTTTGCAGGATAGTAACATTTGTTATTCAGAGGGAATATTGCAGGAACAGGTGATAATAAGTGGGGTTCATGGAGATGTTAAACGTATTCCATTATGGAAGGCAAATTTAAAGAGTAAGTGGAAAACAGGTGAGGTGATTGTTGGAGTAGTGCAAAAATTGCCCGTGGGAGGGGTTCACAGATGTGGGTATTGCCTATGGTAGTTGAGCAGCCTGTAGAAGTGTTTTCAACAGAAGTGTTGCAGAGAGAACATCCTGGATTGTTTCCAAGTTGTGTGATAATGAGATCACAGACTCATACGTTGAAATGAGAAGAACAGGAAGTTCAAAGGCAAATTTTAGCAGTGTGGTTGCTCCACTGACTGAACTATTAAAAAAGAACAAGAAGTTTCAATGGACACAGGAGTGTCAGAAGGCATTTGTCAGTTTGAAAACTGTATTAACTACGACACCAGTTTTGGCCATACCCAATTATGTCAAGCAATTTAAGTTGGCATTTGATGCAAATGATATAGGCAATGGGGCCATACTGTTACAAGAAGATGACACTAGAATTGAAAAGCCAATTGGGTATTTTTCACAGAAGTTGAATGCACAATACAGGAGATATTCAACTATTGAAAAGGAGACTTTGGGCAAAATATTGAACTTGGCGGGCGGGCGCACTCCCAACCTGGTCAAGTGTAAGATAACGCATGATGATGTCGGGCAAGCGTTCTGACATTATTGCATAGTCCTGCGACAGTTAGGTCAGCGGGTGCACGCCGGAGCCGGCAGTGCGCTCGGCGACCATTAAAGGCCTTTTAAGGCCATTAAGTTAACAATTATCCTGAATTTTTCACTGCCTGTTCAACCTAATGGCTGATAAGCAGGTAAAAAAGCCAAGTGGCCTTTGAATTTTTTAGGAATCCTTCTCCTCGAGCGGGATAAGGCTTCCGAAAGCAAATAAAAGTAAAATAGAAATTTAACACTTGAATTTAAAAAATGTCCCTGCTCATGTGACAGAGCTTTTTGTCATGTTTATTTTGTGCATTCATTTTTTAAAGAGCGCTTCATCTCTCTGAGGCAGCTTCGTGCCTCAGGGAGATTGAAATGCTTTTTCACGTGTGTGCACAAAGTTCATGCTAGGCCTTCTCAGCTCACCCTCCTCTTCCTGCCTGCTCAGGCAGCGCTGAGCACTGCCACTCGCATTCCATGCTGGGTGGACCTTAATTATCCCACCCGTGTAAAATCTCATCGCGGTAACAATCGCAGGCCATAATCAGCTTCCAGAGCTACCCCCCACCCCCGCCAAACACCCCTGCCAAGGGCAAATTTCTGCCCTTGGGCTTGGTGTTAGCACTGCAGCATTTTGAGATTTATGTTGCAAACAATTCATTGGAAGCAATTGTTTATACAGACCACAATCCTTTAAAGTTGCTAGACAAATTTCAAGACAGAAGTGCAAGGCTATTCAGATGGAGTTTATTACTGTAACCATCTAATCTATAGATCATACATGTAGCCCGATGAGAAAATCTGATTGCAGATGCATTGTCAAGAGTTTGAAGCTTAAAGGGAAAATTTGACATTTAAAAACCTGGACACTGGGCTAGAATGATTTCTTTTGATACCAAGGACTTCTGTATATATTGTTTTGTTAATGCATGCATCTGGTAATGTAATAATATAATAAGTATAAGAGGTAATGTAAGATGAGTTCAGAAAATGAAGCTGTCTTTTTAAATTATGACGGTTCATTTTTTTATAAGGAGGGGCTGTCAGGAAGATATAATAATGTTATTGGAATTTAATGTAAAATAGTGGTATCTGTGTCTATAAGTGTCTTTGTGTGTGAGAGACTTGATTGGATTAAAGGAAGCTGGTCTGAAGGCTTTGCTGTTTTAGAAGATGAGCTAAGTTTGAAATATTAAGTAGGTAAATATAGGTGTCAAGGGAATATTTGCATTTCTAAACAAACCAGACTAGATTGTTTTCAAAGGAAGGGTGAAATGTGTTACCTAGCCAGGTGAACCTCAGAAACAGTGTGTTTATTTTTCCCAAAGATTACTGGTAAGATTAGTACTGTGAGAGATTTTATATTCTTAGAAAGGTAAAGTCTAAAGACATAATGAAACAATGGGAATTTGCATTCAAACCTACTATATATATAAAGGAGCAAAGGCTGTGTGTAAGGGCAGGCATTCTAAGATCTAACAAGTGTGAAACACCTTCAGCATCTAAGCCTCAAGCTGCTGTCTACAAAGAACTGAAGTTAAGGAAACTCACTTTGAATTGGATTGTTCAGGGTATCATGTTTTTTTGCCTGGGTCCTTTAAAATCTACTTGTCTTACTGTTTCCTTAACATAGGTGTATCTGGGAGCCAGATTATTTAGGGGATTTAGAAGCTATTATAGTAGTAATTTGTAGATATATGTATGTGCTTAAAAATTATTTTTCTTGTTAATAAATGTTTAATCTAATTTTGTGAAAACCTGTAACAATTTGTGGTCTTATTACTACTGAATTCAAAGCCTCCACCTCGAAACATACAAATTGCAAGATTAGTTGTGGTAGTTGTTTCAAGTTTCCCTCTGGGATTTGAACAACACAGCATTTACCATCGGCTGTGCCATAACAGTTCACCAGCTCCCTTGATTTTCTGAGAGCCAAAGATCTATCCAGCTCAGCCTGAAATATACTCAAAAATTGAGCACTTACAGATTCATAACCCTCTGAATGAAGAAATTTTCCCTCATCTCTGTCCGAACTGATTGGCTCCTTATCCTGAGACTGTGCCTATATTTTCTAGATTTCCAGCCAGTGGAAACAACTTCTCAATGTCTAGCTCCTGTTCAGCCTCTTCAGAATCTTGTGTTTCAATAATATCATCTCACATTCTTCCAAATGCCAGAGTGGATATAAGGCCCAATTTACTCAGCCTCTCATCGTATACAATCTTCTCATTTGAGGAACCAATCTAGTAGACCTTAGCTGCAATGCCTTCCAGGCAAATATACCCTTTCCTCACTATGGAAACCAAAATCGCACACAGTATTCTAGATGTGGTCTTGCAAAGTCCCTTACAATCCTAGCAAGTCTTCCTTTATTCTTGTGCTCCAATCACCTTGCAATAAAGGCTAACATACCATTTGCCTCATTAATTGCTTGCTATACCTGCATGCTTAATTTTGTGTTTCTTGTATGAGTATATCTAAACCTCTAAATATTAATATTTGTTTCATACCTTTTAAAATTATTCTGTTTTTCTATTCTTACTATCAAGGTGAATAACCTCACACTTCCCACCATATATTCCATCTGCCACATTGTTGACCATTCATGTAATGTGCCTAATCTCTTTGCACCAACATTGTATCCTCCTCACAGCTTACATTCCCACCTAACTTGTTCTATCATTAGCAAACTTGGATATATTGCTCAGTCTCTTCATCTAAATGATTAATATACATTATAAATTGTTCAGCCCCCTGTTACAAACACAGCCGATGTTATTTGCCTACAAGCCAAATCCCAGAGGGAAGCTTGTCTTACCGATCATAACTTTTTTTGTATTCTGAAAATTAGGGAAAAACTACTAATCCCAAAATCACAGAATTCCAGTACCACTTTTAGGATTTTAAAATTGTAATATTTATTAATAAGAAGAAACAAAAACTTAAGCACACAGAGTAAAATTATATAGTTAAAGCACTCTTAAAAAATATTCTACCCAAAAAATCCACTTGGTCAAAACACACAAGTAAATTACTTGGAAACAGCTCCCTTATAGATTTTTAACCATAAAAATCCAGTAATATTACCCAAGGCAAAAGTGCTGTGACTTTAATAAAGTATACCACAAAACTTCTCACTCTCTTCAACTCTGCTGTTGAAAAAACCTGAAGGAAGATCAGAAACAGATTGCTCTCTGAAAACAAGGATTTCTCTGGCTTGAAACTGTTTGATTGCTTTGAATTCACAACTTTTTTCCACACAGAGCTGGTCTCAGGCCATCTCCTCCTCACTGTCAACGCAACTCAACTAAACATCTTTCCTTAAATATCCTTTTCCCCTTTGATCTTACACTCCATTGCTCTAAACACCTCGTCGAGCTCAATTTTTCCAAAATACAAAAATCTTTCATGTTGTCTTATTGGCTCCGTTTTCAGGTAAGATAAAATTTGATAACCTTCCTTTGTTTACCTATGAAACCTTTGAGTTGTAAATGTTCCTTTTCACTTCTAAACTTCCTTTGAAACTAAACAGCTGAAAATTCAAGATCCTGCTTATCTTATAATGCAAATTTCAAACCCAATCTATTTAATTGTACATTCAACTTCACCATAACCTCTCATTACAAATGCATGCATCCATAACCTTTACCTTTCATCTCGCTGCCCCACAGACAAGGTGTCTTTGCTAACTACCCCCCAGTTTAATTACACACGCAGACACAGACACGCAGACACAGACACGTAGACGCAGACACAGACACACAGACACAGATACGCAGACGCAGATGCGCAGACAAGCAGACACGCACAGATGCACACAGACACACACACACAGACATATACCCTTCTTTACAGAATACCACCATATTCCCAAAAAATATTTTTAAAAAATCCATCTTCACATGGCAGCACCGATTCTTGCAACACTCCACCAGTTGCTGCCTGTTAACTTGAAATGTCCTTTTATTCCTACTCACTGCTTCCTGTCAGTTAACCAGTCCTCTATCCATGCCAATATATTACACCCAACTCTACATGAACTGTATCTTGCGAATTAATCTTTTGCGTGGCACCTTATCGGATGCCTTTTGGAAATCGGCTATATTACATTCTGGCTCTCCTTTATCTACCTTGCTGGTTACATGATCAGATAAACTCTAATAAATTTGTCAAACATGATTTCCCTTTCATAAAACCAAGTTCAATTTGTCTGATCATACTATGATATTCTCAGTGCACTAAGACTTCCTTAAAAACAGATTCCAGCACTTTACTGATGATTGATGTCAGGTTAACTAGCCTCTAGTTTCCATTTTTCTCTCCCAAATCTAAGAAATTTTGGAAAATCATAACCAGTGTATGTGGTTTCTTCTTCTAGGGTGTAGGCCATCAGATCTCAGGGATTTGTTGGATATTCGTCCCTTAATTTCCCCAATACTTTCACTCTGCTGATATTGATTATTTTAAGATCCTCACTCCTATTAGCCCCTTAGTTATCCTCCATTTTTAGTATGTAATTTGTGGCTTCTATTGTGAAGGCAGACAGACAGCCTGAATTTTTGAAGGGTACGTAGATTCGGGGGAATCCCTGAATCCGACTCCTGAAAAACTGCCTTGGATGTTCAGATTTTCGGTCCGGGGAGGTGGGTGTAATGGAAGTTGTGTCTGCCGAACCTCAAAGTACCGTGGAGATGGAGGCGGCTCTGGCGTTGGTTGGGCGACTCGGTCGGGTATAAAAAGCAGGCTGTTAGGAAGGGCCATTTGTGTGTCCAGAAGTTGATGATTCTGTTTTTGTGCATCGGAGGATGTGTCACTGAGCAGTCAAATGAGTGCAAACTCCCTAAGTGCTGTCCAACTGGTTTCTGACCCTGGACAGATGGCCCATCATGGGCTTTCTATTGAAAAAATTAACCATTGTTGTTGCCTATTTACATTATACTGAAGGAGTACACTGAACCATTTAAAGCATGGAGAGGCATCACAAGATACAGCCAAGGAGGTGTCAGCACCTTTGCGCCAGTAGCTGCTAAAAGTATTCAGCATTAATGTTGTTTGCTATTATGCCTCAGGGATGTATGATGAACACTAAACATGCCACAGTCCTTTGCCCATCCACCTGCTCTCTTGCTATCTATCCATCAGAATGTTCCCACTCAGTTGATCCTTGACACTGTCATGGCGCAACATTGTGACTCAGGGAGAGTAAGCCAGTAGAGTAGTTAGTGGTTGGGAGCACAGCATGCAATCTGGGAATGACAAACGCAACATCCATGGTATCATGTATTTATGCGGAGCTATTTCCTACCCCACCCCTCAACATTACTCATTGATGATGTAGAGAAAGTGGTTAGTGCATGTAAGCACAAAAATGTGATTGAGAGCATTCTAAGATGCATGACTCACGACACTTTTCCTTTTACGTTTGCATTGCCAAGATGTCACACAGAGGCGGTGAGTAGCGTTGTGCCTAGGTTCAGTGAGCAGGATCTGCAGATTCTAGTGGAGGCAGCCCAGAGGAGAAGACACACCCTCTACCATGGTGCAAAACTCCCGCCACAACAAAGGCGGCCTGGGTGGAGATATCTGCAATGCTAAGCACTGTAGGAGAGCACAGGCACTCATTGATTCAGCGCTGGGAAAGGTTCCACGACCTGCTGTGTTCTGGCAAGGTGAGTTGTTTGGCACAAGCACACGGATGTCCAAGGGAAGGGTCACATCTGCATGCTGCAGTTAAGGTACAAGACCTGCCATATACCTCTGCTTCAGCATTGAGACTTGTATGACCAAGCTTCTCATGTAGGTACACACAGTATGGATGTGAATGAGCACTGTGATGCATAAACATATTCAAGATATTTCTCCCTGGATGCATTATACATAAGGCTAACATCAATTCATGTTATCTTTGCAGTGTAAGAGGTTCCAAAGTGCCAGTGAAATGGCCCAGACTGGGGTGGATATAGACCATTTGTTCTGTGGAGCAGATAGCCATGTTAGTAGCCAGGATGCCTGTCCAGCTGGCTGTCAGTAATTGAGAATCACCCATAGCAGGTGATAAAGGCAGTGATAAATGCACCTTGGAACATGGTGGTAATGGTGGAGGTCATGTGTGTCTGCACTTTAAGTTGGACCCTAACTCCATAAATTCTCTCAGTAGAACATCATTCCTAGCTCTATCTGTATCATTGGTTCCTAAGACAACGCCAGTAACTGGATCCTCCCCCTCCCACTCCAAGTTCATCAGTAGCTGTGAGGAGCTGTCTTTAATCATGGCATCAGGCAGGCAACAGAATCTTTGAAGCTCCCGGCTATGACTGCAGACTACAGTATCTATCCCCCTGACTATACTGTCCCCATCACTACCATGTTCCTTTTCACTCCCCTCACTTGAATGACTTCCCCCACAGAAGTGCTATGGTCTTTTTGTCCATCCGCTCTTCAGCCTTTGTTCTCATCGACGCAGGTAACAATTATCCTGTATCTGCTGGTCAAAGTCAAGGGCCGGGACTCGTCCATTGCTATATCCTTGCACCTGTCTGACTTGTAGTCACACACTCCTGTTCCTGACCATCAACTAACTCTAAACTTTTACTTAACCTAAGGGGTGTGGCTGCCTCCTGTAACCAAGTGTCCAGGTGACTCTCCCCTTCCAAGCTTTCCTGCAATGTCTGCAGTTCAAACCCCAACTAGTCTGAGACAAAGTTGTTTGAGCTGCAGACACTCATCGCAGAAATGACTGCCCAGAATTGCAATAGCCTTACTAACTCTTACACACTGCTGATATGGCATACCAACAGCTCTGCCATATCTATCTAACTTTATTTATTGATTTGCTTGTTACTAATTTAGTGAAGTAAAGTCATAGAAATTTACCTTCTCCTAGCTTAGAGATAAAGGAAAAAGCATTACCGCTATTGGAGGTAAAACAAAGGGATGAAAAGTAGTATCTCATTCCCCTTCTATATTGAATTCTCAATTGCACCAAATTCCCAATAGTCTCCACTTGCCTGGATGAGTGCAGCTCCAACAACACTCAAGAAGCTTAACACCATCCATAACGGAGATTTCATCCCGCCGTTGAATGAGGTTTGATGAAAAGTGTAAAGGCCGCCTGGCTGATTCGCTCATCCACCAACCACAAGGTTGGATGGGCCACAAAAAATCAGAGGAAATTGCACCGTTATTGGGCTTAATTGCCCGTTTAATTGTCGGTGGGCGTGCTTCTGGACAAAGCAGCCTGCTTGATTGGCACCCCATTCAACGTTGACTCCCCCTGCCACTGATGCACAGTGGCAGCCGCGTGTCCCATCTACAAGATGCACGGCACCCGCTCGCCAAGGTTCCTTTGACAGCACCTTCCAAACCCACAGGCCCGAATTTTACCTTTGGCAAGGCAGGCGTGATTGGCGGGCCCAGGAGTGGCCAGGAAACGGACTGCACACTGCGATCGACCCCCCCCCGCCCCACACCATCGCGATTTCACGCTGGCTGGCCAATTAACGGCCAGCCAGCGTGAAGTGCATTCTGAAAAGGTCAGCGCTGCCATGGTGGGGGTGGGCCATGACGTCACCGCAGGCGGGGGTCAGCGCTGTGAGAGAGCTCCCTGAACTCAGACAGCTGCCTCAGGGAGCCGCAGACATTCAAATGATGAAATGAACGTTTAAAAATCTGCAAAAAAAAGTCCATGCATCACAATCAAGCACCTGAAAATATACCTCATAAAAATGCTGTCCACAGATATTTATTTTTATTTTATTTCATAACGGAGATTTCATCCCGCCGTTGAATGAGGTTTGATGAAAAGTGTAAAGGCCGCCTGGCTGATTCGCTCATCCACCAAACACAAGGTTGGACGGGCCACAAAAAATCAGAGGAAATTGCGCCGTTAATGGGCTTAATTGCCCATTTAATTGTCAGTGGGCGCGCTTCTGAATTTTGCACACACCAGCCAACTGAAATATGACGCCAGTGCGCGATGACATCAGCACGCTCGCCCAACGTCGTCTTGCAAGATTTTATGCCCCTTCAGGTTGGGTGCACAGCCAACTGCGGGACGTAAAATTCTGCCCATGACCTCGACCATCTAGAAGGACAGGGGTAGCCGACACATGGCAACACCACCACCTGCAAATTCTCCTCCAAGCCATATGCCATCTTGATTAGAACGATATTGCTGTTCCTTCACTGTTGTTGGGCCAAAATCCCTGGAACTTCCTCCCTAACAGCACTGTGGGTGTACCTACACTACATGGGCTGCAGTGGTTCAAGAAGGCAGCTCACCGCCACCTTCTCAAGGGCAATTAGGGATGGGCAATAAATGCTGACCTAGCCAGCGATCCCATGAAAGAATAATAAAACTCTCCTCTCCGATACTGTGTGCTCCACATGCTGTGTCATATGCAACAATTGTCCACATATGGAGAGCTTATGGATCATACCAAAGCTACAGCTGCTAAGTGAATTTCCTATTATATTACAGTATGTGAGGCTTATTCAGGCAGTTGATTGATATTTAACTGCCACTGACAGACAACTTCTGTTAACTAGCTATCTTAACTAGCCTACAGTTTATTTTGCAGTTTTTAAGTTCAAAGCTAAATTCCAAATGTTAAACTAAATTACAGCTTGAGAATTACTTACTACAGATACCCCATCTGTACCAAATTCCGAGCTTTTGCTCTGTTTATGAAGAATTCTGTTCCCCAATCACTTTTTCCTCCACCTTATAAGAGTCAGCAGAAGAAAGGGAGTGGTTGGGCATGGTTTGGAGGAAGAATGGGACGTGGATGTGAGGTCAGACAGAACAGCAAGAGCTCTTGGAGGAGAGAGGGAAAGGAGGGCAAGGAAGGTCAGGAGGGCTCCTAAATCTTCCTGATTTGTTGCATTCTCCACAATCTAACAATCATCAGAGAATAGCCATTCTTTTCAGCTCTTGTGCCAAAGGATCAATCTCTTGAGCCAGAATAGAAGGAGGTTTAGAAGGTGGAAGTTGAGGGGTAAAGGGGAGCACCAGAGTGTTCCAGGTTGACACCCCTGGAATGTCTCACTGCCGTTTAATTGAAGACCACTTTTGAGAGACATCCTTCACCATCTGACTTGGGAGTACTGTTGCCTCATGCCTTACCTTCCACAACCTGCAGATCCATCAAGAAGTCCATCATCTCCATTCAATTCATTCAACATCTTCTTCATGAAGAACACAATAAATAGGCCACCAATTCCACAAGTACCCAATTACCATAATCATTCTTTATCTGGAGAAAAATCAATGAAAACATGACACAGGCAGCGGCACATACAAATATTAAACTATACACCACAGTGCTTAGCCATAGTTGCTTCTCTTTAAGTGTTCTTGCCTACTCTGTTGCTTCTATGAAGTGTAACGCAAGTGGCAGCAGCACACAAGGTAGATGACTGCTGAGAATCTGAAGAGGGCAGTTAGGCTATGCTCCATGATGGCCCTGCCTCAGTCTGCAGCATCTCAGCCAGGGCTTCAGCAGTCTTGGCCACTTGGCTGGCAGGAAACTGCACGGGTCATAGTGGAGTGGCAGGGAGGGAGCAACAATGCTGGTATCTGGAGAGAGGCCTGTAGTTTCCCACTCCATGATTCCCACATCAGTACCTCTGGGTGTCTAACCACACAACACAGTGATATGGTGGAGGTCAGGTCAATGGGGAGATTAGACACGGTTTCAGTGGAGGAGCCTAGATCCACCATAACAGCTCCCTGAGCTTCCATTACAACATTTTGCCGTTCCATAGAAGCTGTTTGCCATGGGAACTGCTATGACTACAGCCCAAACCTCATCAGATGCTGCATGATGTTGGTCACTGGATGGAATTGGCCAGCCTCTCTACGATGGAGGATGGGTTCCAGGCTCTGGATCAAGCCCTGGACCAAGCTGGAGGCAGATTTCTCCTTTCCCTGGCTATAATCTGTAAGCTTTCCATTGCATCAGGTTTTTGGTTTATCAAATCTAATAGCATTCTCCTGAAGCTTGGCACTGCAAAGTCTTCATCCAACTCCTCAACAGGATAAGTAAGTACTCTGTGACCTTACCCTCTGGCAAGATGGTACCTGTAGTGTCATTTTACTCAGTGCATGTGTCCCAAGCCAACATGCTCAGCGCAGAGGCACAGTGGAGATAGTGGCATAGCGGTAATGTCACTGGACTAGTAATCCATGGGTTCAAATCCCACTACGGCTGCTGTTGGGATTTAAATTCAATTAATAAATCTGGACTGGGAAACTATCATTAATTATCACACAAACCCATCTAGTTCACTAATGTCCTTTAGGGAAGGAAATCTGCCATCCTTACCTGGTGTGGTCTACATGTGACTCCACACCCTCTGAAATGGCCTAGCAAGCCATTCAGTCCAAGGATTAGGGATGGGCAGCAGATGCTGGCCTTGCCAGCGACACACACAATCCCATGAAAGAATTGAGTGAAAAAATAATCACTCAAAATCAGTTCCACTGGGCAGGACATGTTATTCACCTGCCTGACACCAGACTCCCAAAGCAACTGCTCTACTCAGAGCTTGCTCATGGCAAGAGGCTCCCAGGAGGACAGTGGAAACACTTTAGGATGTCCTCAAAGCAACCCTGAAAAAGTCAAACATATCTGCTGACTCATGGGTGTCCCTGGCCTGAGACCAACCAAAATGGAAGGAGATTCATTTGGGAAAGAATCAAACTCATAGGAGACACTTCGTCGGGAACATGCAGAGGTCAAGTTGAGGCACTGGAGGAAGTAGGCAAACCTTCAAACGACTCATCTACCTGACCCTTCAAGCACCACCTGCCCCACATGCGGCAGAGACTGCAAATTGAACATTGGGTTTATCAGCCAACTCAGAACTGTCGAAACAGAGTGGAAGCAAGTCATGCTCAACCTCGAGGGACTGCCTCAGAAGAAGATAGTTAGACAGTGGATGGAGGAGGTGATGCTGGTGATGGTGCAGTTATAGAGAAGTGTGTTTGTGAGATGGGATCGACCACATGTAAAATATTGCCTGGAGTTTGCACAGCTGACGCTACATGAATCAGCAGCACATCAAATGCTTCACAGTTCCCTGGATAATATACAACAGCGACGCCCTCAAAAGCAGACATTATGGGTGGGGTTTTTCAGTCTGGCCTGCTGCCGGGATTGTCCAGTCCCACGGAAAGGTAATGACCCGCCATAAGGTCCCTCCACAGTGGGGCTGGAAAATCCCGGCCTATATGTAGAACTGTATATAAGTGTTTAAGTCAATTTCTTTGACAACTGTTTGTGTTAAATGTTCTTCAAGATCATTACTTGTGAACTAGTTATATGTTCTATTCATTCAAATCTTCATTTATTGATGTTAAGTTGTGACAAGAGTATTTTAACTTTCAAACCGTATTGATTTTAATAGAAGCCAGCACCTCATTGCTTCATTTCAATTTCTGCATTCATTACCATATCTGTTTCTGTGCAAATCCATTCTTTTTTCTCTTGTGCCAGTTTTCTTCTGTCCCGAAGGCATGGAGACCAGCTGTGATCGAGTTCCACCCTCCAGATGGTCTTTGTGGGTCCCGGGCAACGAGTGCTGGGAGGCTATTCAATAAAAAAGAGTCACATATGTTTAGTTTCCAGTAAGGGATCACTGCATGCTGATTAAGAGCAGGAGCATTGGCAGATTGCCCTTTCCCTAATGCAGGGTACTGAGGCCAATTAGATTGCACAATTGCAACCTGTGCTGGGATTAGCTGACTGAACGTAGATCAGGAATCGAACCTGAGACATCCCAGTCTGTAGTACTCTGCTATATGCTGCCTTTATCAACTGAACTACTGGGGACTCTTGAGTATTCAGACATTTACCAGGTCTTAGTGCCTATAATAAACCCAAAAGGGCACTTGAGTAAGTAAAACAAGAGAGCATCTGAAAGTCAGGGTCTGGCTTTACGGGCAGAATTTGATGTTTGTCTTGCGGGCACAAGCCCGACACGCCTGAGCGTAATATGAAGCGTGATGATGTTGTGTGTGAGTCCCGATGTCATCGCACACTCACGCAATATTTCGTTCGGTGGGCGCATGCTGGAGTCGGCTGCGCAGCCGCCAATAATCAACAAGCTAATTAAAATCAAATTAATGCTGCCCGTCTAACCTTACAGTTGGCGGGCAGGCGAAAAGGCCAAGCGGCCTATACGTTTTTGTTTTTAGGAAACCTCGAAATCCATGAGCGGGTTGAGGTTTCCTAAAGCAAATAAACATTAAATGAAAACTTTATTTTTGAATTAAAAACACGTCCCAGCTCATACAACAGAGTCACATGAGGGGACATGATTTAAAAAATTTTTACTGCCTTTATTAATTTTTTAAAAAAGTGCTTCAATCTCCCTAAAGCTGCTCTGTGCCTCAGGGAGATTGGAGCGCTCTTTCGTGTGCAAGCACGAACTGTATGCCAGGCTCGCTCTCCCTCCTCCCGCTCAGCGCTGCCACTCGCGATCCACGCAGGGCGGGCCTTAACTGGCCCACCCTGTGTGAAATCGTGGGGCGGAGCCAATCACGGGCTTCCCAACCATCCCCCACCTGCCCTGCTGAGCCCGCCCGACGAGGGAAAAATTCCAGCCTGTGTATTGGATTTATCTTTTAAATTCATTTTGAACATGGGCAGTTCCCCCAAACGTCACATACAATACGTGGGACTGTGGCTCATTACACTTCCGGTACACATTAACCCTACAGATCACAATGGGTTGACAACATAGGTTAGATAGCCCCTTTTTGCAATTCTGTGCTTTGAGCTGGCTTGTATTTCACAGAAGGCCAAAGCTGATTTTAATCAAGTTCAGATTATCTTACTTTTCTACTTAATTGTTTTTAAAAATACTCTCTTTAAGTCAGATCCTCCTCCCATCTCAAGTCAACAAGACAACATGTTCCAGTATCAGCAATCACCTTTTATTTATTTTACAATTTTTTTACCCTCTTAGATTTAAAAGAAACGACCACTAGATGGCAATAAATTACAACTTAGCTCTGCTTCCCCCCCAAAAAAGCAATTCACATGCAAAGCTTCACTCAAGGCTAAAGAAGTGACCTTTAAAATATAACCAATAAATTGCTCTTACATGAACTCCCTCCATGTGTAAATCTGTTTATAGCTTAGAAATCAACTATCAGCTCCATGTTGTGGCTGATCAAGGTGACTAGCAGCTTTATTTGAATTTCAATATGCTGGAAACCTTTAAATGCTAACACAGGGTGATATTCCACAAATAGCATGATTTTTGTTTCAGTGGACTTTACAATCTTTTTTCATTCCATTTTACCGTAACTCGGATTTGCTAGGAATGGTACGCAGCAATGGTTGATGGAAGGTTCCGGGGAGAAAAGGAGTCCCTTGTACTCACCCAGCAGATCTAGATAATTCATGATCAGAATGCTTAATGACAATTTCTTGCTTAAGCCGTGGAAAGCTGCAAAAAGATGCTCAGGAAGAAACATCCAGTTAACCAGACCTCAGAATAGATTTTAGATTGAAGTGTAGTACATGTGTTGAATTTGAAATATGGCACATGTGAAAGACAGCTTGGACAATCAATGGTATAACATTTTCTGTCATTCCTGTACCATTCCCCTTACCTAAAATCCTATTTTAAATGAAACAATTCCGCATAATATTCTTTTACATTTATTTGATTTTATTGAGTACCAATTTGAAACTGAAGCTAGGGTATGCATTTTTTTTGTAAAGGCTCATTACTTAACCCAGCAAGAACACATTACCTTTATCAACCACATTTTGTACTTCCTTAAGATACATTCAAATTTTAATTATTGGACGTAAAGTTAATTTCTTCCCAAGTTGTGTGAAATATGGGAACAGTAGATAAATAGTTAATGTATTCCTCATTAAAAACTCCCTTCAAAATGGATGTGTTTTGCAGCCTTTCAACAGCAAAAGCTTCTATTGATGATAGCAGATTGTGTTCTAGGACTGAGACAAGGTTTGAATGCTCAACACATTCCAGAGCAATTGAACTGCTCACAGCATTCAGTTATACCATGAACCAAAAGAGATGAAATATTTCATTTATGCTTCATTTTGACCTGCAATAGCAGTTCTCTTAGCCAGAAAATGAAACAAATGTTTAACCCCTTTCATATATGTTTTCCCTCATGGATTTTGGTCTCTTTATCCATGCAGTTTCAAGCTAAGACATAACCAGTGCTCGTTCTATTAAAACCAGCATCGTCCATTTTGTGCTATGTTGAAGTACCATGTTAATCAAAAGGATCTTTTCTGTTGGGTTTGATGGAGCAGTAAATATGCTGGAATATATTCAGAAGTAGTCTAAAAATGGGAGATATTCACATGGCTGAATTTTGTCCCTTTCTTGTATTGGATGAAGGCTTTTACATATTCTAAAACAATATGACCTCTTGTTCCTGCACCTGGTACCAACATCTGTCCACAAATGAAACTGTTTATGGATGGATGCTGGTAGGGAATTGTGTTGATTAAAGCAACTTGGGACCAAACAAACACCTATGGCTCTTCTAATGTAGGCCTGCCATATCTATTCTGGGAGTGTACCAGAAGGGTTGAATATTAGGCTGGGACCCTGATATATAGGGCCAGAGTGGAGGGGGGAGGTGGATTCTTTGGCCCGTATGGGGTGGTGCCACCACCCACACCAAACAATGCCATTGAGAGGGGCAGGGGAAGGAAGGAAAATGGAAAATCCTTACATAGGCCCTTAAGGGACCCACTAATTCATCAGTGGTAGTAACCAGGCTTCCAAACCTCCCAAAGAGTGGAAGTAGACCCACATGGGAGCCCAGGCTGAGATTAGGTCTGGACCTCTGAAGCTGATTCAGATAAATATAATTATTGGACCCTTACAAATAGTTTTGTAGAATAAAAAAAAGTGTGTGTATGGGTGTGGACGAATAACTGGAGAAGGATTGACTGAGGCATTGATGATTAAAAGAAGGATCTTGAAGCTGATATGTGGAGAATTGATGGAACTACGCAAGGATGAAAAAAGAAAGACTTGCATTCATTTAGAGTCTTTCATAGCCTGAGGATGCCTCAAAGTGCTTCACAGCCAATGAAGTACTTTAGAAGCCGTCACTTTTAACATAGGAAGTGGATCGTTCAATAAGCTGGATTCTGATGAGGAGTGGAGAGCAGCAGTCTGGTGAGGAGAATATTGGAGCTGTTAAGCACTGATGTGATGAAGGCACGGTTAATGATACAACTATGAAGAAAAATGGGTTACAGTCGAATATACCTTCAGAGGAAGAAAGACATTGTCTTAATCTGGACAAGATACAGAGGCCTGGCTTTTCATCCTTGAAGCAGCGGGAGCTGGGAAAATTCTTGGTTCGGTCCACCCATCTTGGAAGAAAGTGCCCGCAAAGGCAGGATCTTCGTTGCTGGGGGCCGGGTGCGGGCTGAAGTTGGGCCAGCCCACCTGGGTAGAAGTGCAGAGACAGCCACAGGGGCTGCCAGATGCAGAGACAGGTTGGTTAAGTGACCTTTCTCGGTGCTGTGGGACTTTGTCCCAATGAAAGAAACACACAAAGGCCCTCAGCCCTCACGCCTCAAATCCCTTTCACTCTCCAAACACTCGCCATGCCCCATTCATGCCACCTCATGCCCTCACCTATCCCCTGTCCCCTCATGCCCTCTATGCAAAGTTCTGCCCTTCCACCCACCCCCTCAGGCTCCTCAGACACCCAATGCCAAGTCATGGCACTTCCATGCTCATTGACCCACTGTACACTTTCCAGAACCAATGAACCCCATAGGGTATAGTGGTATGCAGAAAAAAAAATAAAAATAAAGCAATCCATTGATAACGCTTTCCAAGATTTGAAAAAAAAAGTCTGAACTGCAAACTAATAAAAACATCAATCATCCAGGCCCTTTGAAGTTTCTAAAACCACAAAAACCTGAAACCACTTGCTTATGTAAATAAACATTGTGAAATTAACCACAGAGGTCAGAGAGCCTGAGCTGTCAACCAAACAATGTTTGCTCTGGGGAGCAAGTGTTCTATTATTATAATAGCTGTCTGAGATCACAGCTAAGTGTATATAATGAAGCTTGGCTGAGAGCCCAGACATCTATTACAATATGAGAACACTTGCTCCCCAGATGAAACACTGATTAATCAACATCTCTGGCTCTCCGATATCTGCAGTCAATTTCACAATGTTTGTTGACACATGTTAAGTGGTTTCAAGGGTTTGTCATTTGTATTTTTATAAAATTTCAAAGGGTCTGGATGATCGACACTTTTATCAGCTTGCAGTACACACTTTCTTTCAAGCATAGAAGAACTTTATCAATGGATTACTTTCTTTTAAAGCTATTTTTTTGCATATACCACTTTATTCATTGGTCCCAGGAATTGTACAGTGAGTCAAGGGCATTGAAGTGCCATATCTTGGTATAGAGGGCATGAGGGGTCTGAAGAGGTGGGTGGAAAGGCAGAGCTTTACAAAGGGGGCATGAGAGGAAGCTTTTGAACTTACCTTTTAAAAGGTCCTCTCATGTACAATAGGGTTGACGACCCCCCTAAGGTACCATGAACCATGACTCTTTAAAAACCTGGCCTAACACCAGAAAAATTGTGGGGAAGTAGGCTATGCCTAACCTTGCAAAGGAGCCAGCCAGATTGCAAGTGCTGGATGCGGGCTTTTGACAGGAACCGGCCCGCACCCTTTAAAGGCACACTCAAAAATTAGACAGCCTTGGAATGGGATCAGGAATCCTGGAATTGGGTCCCACTGCCATTCTTAAAGGGCTCCCGAGTCACCTCGGCTCGGTGAAAATCTAGGCCAGAGTCTCACAGAATAGTAAGGTTGCACATCATCTAAGTTAGCCTGAAAAGGTACTTAAGGCTGTTGGAGTTGATGCTAGAGGCACTAAGCGACAGGAGAAGACTGAGGAGTGAAATAATAAAGACCTTAATAAAAATAAAAGAGGTTCTATAGTATAGATGTAGAGAAGATGGTTCCACTTGTGGGGAGTCCAAAACTAAGGGCCATGAATATTAGATCATCACCAATAAATCCAATTAGGAATGCAGGAAAATTGTTTTTTCTCAAGACAGTGCGAGAAATGTGTAACTCACTACCACATGGAATAATTGAGAAGAATAAAACATTAATTTAAGGGGATACTTTATAAGCATATTAGAAAGAAAGAAGTAGAAGGATATGTTGATAGAGTGGTGTTTGAAAAATATACATTCTTAGGGGGCTTGACAGGGCAGATGCTAAGAGGTTGTTTCCTCTTGTGGGAAAGTCTAGGACCAGAGGGCATAAACTCAGAGTAAGGGGTCGCCCATTTAAGACAGAGCTGAGGAGGAATTTCTTCTCTCAGAGGGTAGTGAATCTGTGGAATTCTTTACCACAGAGGGCTGTAGAGGCTAGATTATTAATTATATTCAAGCTGAGATAGTCAGGTTTTTAATCAGTAAGGAAATCGAGGGTTATGGGGAAAAGGCAGGAAATTGGAGTTCAGGATTATCAGATCAGCCAAGGTCTCATTGAATGTCAGAGCAGACTTGATGGGCCGAATGGCCTACTTCTGTTGTTCCTATGTCTTATGATCTTATGGTGAGATGAAGTAAGACGGGAGAAGATACGAGTATAGCATTCCAGCATGGATGTGCTGGCTTTTATGCTGCAAATTTTTATGTTGTTCTATACAGCATTGCCGATGCTGAGTTTTAGGAAACAGCATGTCAACCGGGACTCAATGGTGGACACAAAAAATGTATTGCAGCGGCTTTGGAATCCATGCTGGAGGCAGAGAATGAGTTGGATGTCATCAGCGTATTATCGGAAGTTGACTCTGCGCTTCTCAATGATGTCACTGGGGTAACAGGTGTTGGAAAAGATGGAACTACATCCCGGGATTGCTAGATGTAATGGTGCTGACTTGAGTGGTTAAGCTAGATGAGGGACTATGTTGCGCCAGGTATGAATGAAAACGTGATGGAGACACGAAGATGGACTGGGGAAGAGGCAGGGCAGCGGATTGGTGTGCTCAACAGGCTTAAGGGTGAAGGGGAGGATGAGGATGGCAGGAGGGTTTTGATTGAAAACTTTGTTTGAAATTTGGTGGATGAAGGATTGACCTTTGACAAAATTATTCTTTCTATATTTTCTTCTTCTTTGGCCAAAAAATGCAAAACATTTAAAAAAAAAGAACAAACCAATGTGATATTTTGGAACTATTTGATTTTTAACAAATGGCCTGATGGTGACAGTAGATGTTCAGAACACAGAAAAACAATGGTTTGTTTGTGATGGCTTGTGATTGTGAATTATGCTTGTGTTGTAGCTTCTTGTAAATATGCAGTATTCCGTTTATCGCCAGGTAACAAATAGAACCAATATCCTTTGTTCACTCACCCTTTGTCCCCAACCCCCCTCCCGCACACTCCCCACCCCCCTCCAATCCGCACCACCTCGGATAACTTTCCATTAAACATTAGTGCAGCCTTAAGAAAATTATTTAATGGTAACTACATTTCAAATGCAAACAGATAGATTAAAAATTGAAACAAACAACCAAACATTTAACTGGTCAATGCATAAGCGTTGCTCCCAAAAATCAACTGAGGCCACTGGAAAATGGCAGGGAGACTAGTGGATCATACAGGTAAAGGCACAGGGACCTGGTTGCTCTGAGTTTTCACTGTGTCTGGAACTTCGCAGCCTGCCTCGTCATGGGTGAAACTTCCATCAGCCCCCCCACAAGGTAGGAGCTGTCAAGGGTGGAACTAGGAGTTGGGGCCTCTGAAGGGGGGAGATTTTGAATCCTGGCTCATTTGGTATCCAGGGCAGAATCTTTGGGTTGACGAGGCTTGCCGATGAGTAAAATGACGTGCGGTGACGTTGGGCGTGCAGCTCTGTGCCTCAGGGGGATTTCTGTGCTCTTTTGCATGCATGCGTGAAAGAGCACAGGCCCCCGACTCAGGCAACCCCCCCCCCACCCCAGCGTAAGGAGCGCTCAGCACTTCCGGGTGTGTGTCACGCTGGGTGAGTCTTAATTGGCCCGTCCACGCAAAATGGCGGCGCGCAGCCGATCACGGGAGGCGATTGGCTGCGCGCATGCCCATGCCTGCTCCCACCTCCCACCCAACACCCCCGACAGGGAGAAAATTCTCCCCCCAGAATAGCTCTGGGAGTTGGTGCATTCAGTATGATGAGGTGTATCAGCCATCATATGAGGTAGATGTGAACCCAGCATGGTGGAATGGATCAGGAATTACTCAGGCAGAGAATCCATAGTCATGGGCAAGTGCAGGACCATGGGGTAAGTGGGCCCTAGAAAGGTTCCCACAGTGGTGCTTGTGTCTACTGACCTCATACAAATTAGTTGTCTTCTAACCAAACTTGTAAATTCCAGCTGAGTCACGTTTGGAGGGCATTATCCAGTATGATCCCAGCAGTAAGAGCCAGAATTACATTTTCTGGGGTTCTCACATTAAAGAAAAAGAATCACGCAATGATCTCGACAGGGTAATGACAACTATTCACAACACAGCTTTTAGAGGAGGTCATATAGTGCATGATTATGTAATTTTGTACCATAGCTTAACATGCTTCATGGGTAACAGTGGACACATGGCAAGGAGGGTGACAGTGTAGCTTGAGACCAGTGCACAGGAGCTATCTGCAATTCTGAGAGAATTTTTATTTTCATCACACTCCCTGCATGGTTAGAAACAAATGGTGGTGTGCTCCAATTGTCTGCTCGTCAGCAATCTGCCCCTCCTTCTGCATTGCTTTATGGCCTTTTACCAGGTTTAAGCTGCTTAAGTAACAAATGACACCAGATCTAAAGCATCGGATCTATCACTGTCATGAAGAGTAGCCTCACTGTTCACTTTTCTTCCAGTCTTTTACCATGGCTAGAAGCTGCCATGGGAGCTCAGTGAGATGTAGTTTCATGTGCAAAAAGCCCCACAAAAAAATTCTGTCAATTTTTATACTCCATTTCAACAGAAAGAAAATTAACAGATTGCATTACCAGTGTGAAAACTCCGTCCCGCTCCCCCCCCCAACCCCCATATTTTCCATTCTGTCCTCTGTATAGGCAATGCCTAATGTTCAAGCTGTAAAGACAAAAATTTACCTCTTCATTAACCTCTCCACCTATTCATTTAGATTCTGCTCCCTGACCTCGAGTTGAGCTTCAAAACCCATATTCTTTTTGTCACCAAGATCACCGATTTCCATCAACATATTGCCCATCACTACCTCGGTACCTCCACTGTTAAAACTTTATCCGTGTTTTTATTATCATTAGACTCAATTATTCCAATTGGATTATTCCATTTAGAAACTCCATCTTGTATATAAAGTGCAGCTGCACTAAGCATTGGTTACACATCACCCCTATCCTCACTAAATTGCACTGTCCCTGTCCCCACGTATTAAATTTAAGCTCCTTGACTTCAAGTTTCAAATAACCTTATCCTACCTTAATTTGGCAATCTCATCCAGCCTTTAATTCTTTGATTCTGGGCTTTTGTTTCCCCCCCACTTCCTATTACAATTGGTGACAGTGCCTTGTCCCCACTCTCTACAACTCCATCCCTAGACCCTTTTCTTTTGAATTTTTCTATCGCCTTTAAAAGTCTCCTTCAAATTTGACCTTCTTGACCAGACCTTGGTCACTCTTCCTAATCTCTCCCTCCATGGGTGAAGTGCCTTGGGATGCACATTTTACATTAAAGTTGCTATATTAACACAAGTTGTTATGTAGAATGAGGTTCATAGATATGAAATCTCACTGCTTGCTCAATGTTCACGAATCCACTTATTTATTTTCCCCTTCTGAAGGCAGTTGCTCTTTGCTTGGAGGACAATTTCATGGTTACTAGTTGCCTTTCATTCCCTGGCTCAAGCAATCATTATTCATTTGTGAACTTCAATGTGATCAGCAGAGACAACCCTCGGAACCAGCAACTTGCTTGATCTCTAGTTTAAACCCATTAAGGCGCTAGGGGAATCATACACCTATTCTTGATTGTGGAGCATGGGATTGACCAATACCAAGTTAAATGAAACACCCCTCCAATCAACAAAGCTGCTTGTTCATAATGGTGCTAACATTATCATTATGAGTCCAATCAAACCTCTCCTGGGGTGGTAAATTAAAGTTACATTGCTCCCTTCTTTTGTGCAGACACAGTGGGTAATCAACATTTTATTCATCTGAATCACATTGGAATGATGAAGATGGGGCAAATTTATTCTTTAGCAATTGACTACAAAATTCATTGAAGCTCTTGCTTTGATTGCATTTAAATTTAATATAGTTTTGGGAGACAAGGGAAAAGGAAGCAAATACCTAGTCATTAAGGAGGTGAGAGCAGCTGTCAGCATGTCAGGCAATTTTCTCAGCATTGTTACCATAGTGATTATTTACACGGGCCACTGTAGCTGTGGGTTTAGTGTTCTGGGTACTGCGAATTCAAACTGTGAACCATTTAAGATAGAAAGCAAACACTTCTTTTTGTTTCAAGCACTTTACATTTTTGATGCTTTAAAGTAGCCTTTTATTAAGTCGTCTCAAAAGATTTTCTTGTGAATCATCCTGATTTTTCTTGGTGAATCATACCTTGTGAATTGTATTTCTGAAACATGGCTGACGAAGAATATAAAATCTTCTGCTATTATGATTGTAATCTTTTTGGAAAATAAAATGCAAACCAGGTTACTTGGTCAGCATGTGCAGATCTTATCAGAATTAGCAGCTATTATCATCAGAAATATATATGATCTAGTGCTATGAGCACATCAAGAACATTAATAACTAATTAAATCTACATGAGTAAGATTACCAGTATTTTTCTTGATAGTTGAACACAAGTAACTTTAAAATAGGCAAAATAATATAGTAGAAATTGCTATTGAAGATATTATCCTACAAATGATAAAACAATATTTGTCTCACTACTACCTAAACACAGGTGTTGTCACATTTGAATGAACAGGCTTACAGTTGTTAAAATAGGTAGTTAGCAATACTAACAGCATTTTCTACTCAACTGTCTCCTCGGATCTTACTAGTTTACTTGACTGTGCTACTTTGATGGGCTGTTTGTGATGAGAACAATATGTAATTGTCATTACATTTGGAAAAACACAACCATTTGTGTCAATTGATCAAGAAGATATTCTAACTCATAGGCTGCGGGTGAAATAGTTCTTGAACGTTTTGTGCTTTGTTCAATGCTCACATATTCCAAACCTTCTTTGAAAGTAGGCTGTGTCTTCAACTTCTCCATAGAAACCAGGTAAACACTCTGTTCCACATAATTACCATATTACAATGGTGACAGTAGTGTAGTGTCAAATTTTGAGGCGCAGGAGCTCTAAGAAAATGGCCATTTCATTTCTAAATCTACTATTACGTTGTTTTCCTATGTATTAATTATTTGAGTCCCCAACCGTCAGTAAAACTACACTTTTTAGGTGAAAAATATTAGTGCTGGTAGGCATTTTATTTTGGGCCATGTGGTATTTTGAATCATTAGTCTTTAGCATAGCTAGAGTTTCATTATGCAACAGTTTAATTATTTAATTCAAGTCAGTTAAAAACATGAATTACAGAAAACTTTGCTTACTTCTGACTGGGGGATGGTATATAGAGGGGCCACTGCTTTTCTTGATTTATATTAATAACCTACGCCTGGGTGTACAGGACACAATGTCAAAATTTGAAGATGATGCAAGACTTGGAAGTATTGTGAACTGTGAGGAGGATAGTGATAGACTTCAAGAGGATATAGACAGGCTGATGGTATGGGCAGTCATGTGGCAGATGAAATTTAATGTAGAGAAGTGTAAGAGTGATACATTTTCATCAGAAGATTGAGGAAAGGTGACATAAATTAAAGGGCACAATTGTAAAGGAAACGAAGAAGCAGAGGGACCCGGGTGTATATGTGCTTAAATCATTGATGGTGGCAGGGCAGGTTGAGAAAGCAATTAATAAATTATACTGAATCCTGGGTTTTATAAATAGGTGTACAGAGTACAATAACAATTAAGTTATGAACCTTCATGAAACACTGGACAGAGTTTTATGCCAGTGGGATTTTATGGTCCCGTTGAAGTCAAGGGCACTTGGATGACTTGCTGCATTTTATGGCTCTATCCCTGCCACAACGGGGCCATAAAAATCCCCCCACTGGTTCAATGGGAAGGATGTGAAGGTTTTAGAAAGGGTACAGAAAAGGCTTAGAAGAATGATTCCAGGGATGAGAGACTTCGGTTATGTGGACAGATTGGCAAAGCTGGGGCTGTTCTCCTTGGAGAAGAGATGGTTGACAGGGTATTTGTTAGATGTGTTCAAAATCATGAGGGGTCTGGATAGCATAAATGGGGGAGGAACTGTTCCCATCGGCAGAAGGTTGAGAACCCTAAGGTGATTAACAAAAGAGCCAGAGGTGACATGAGGAAAAACTTCTTCATGCAACAATTGGTTTGGATCTGGAATGCACTGCCTGAGCATGTGGTAGAGACAGATTCAGAAAGTTTTCAGAAGGGAACTGGATAATTATCTGAAGAGAAAAGATTTTACAGGACTGCAGGGAAATGGTTGAGGAGTGGTACTAGCCAAGTTGCTGTCACATAGAACTGACTAAAAGGACAATGGGCTGAATGGCCTCCTTGTGTGCTGTAACCATTCTATGGCCTGGGTTTTAACTCTGGTGGGTACGCATGATCGGTGGGCCCAGGAGTGTTTGGGAAATGGATCGCCGACTGCAATCGGCACTTGACGGCAATTTTACACTGACTGGCCAATTAACGGCCAGCCATCATGAAATGTGTGCTGAAATGCTCATTGCTGCTGGTGTGGGGGCAGGAAGAGGGCTGGTGATGATGTTATCGTGGGCATGGATGAGCACTATGAGAGAGCGCCCTGAAGGTAGACAGCTGCAGACCAGAAAATGTCCAAATAAAGGTTTTAAGAGCTGAAAAAAAGATCCACGCATCACAATAAATCACCTGAAAATATAACTGATAAAAATCCTGCCCGTAGATATTTATTTTTATTTTATTTCATAACAGAAATTTCATCCTGCCCTTGGATGAGGTTTAATGAAAAATGCAAAGGCTGCCTGACTGATTCACCCATTCGCCAACCATAGGGTTGGATGGGCCACGAAAAATCAGAGACAATTGTGCTGTTAATGAGCTTAATTGACCTTTTAATTATCAGCGGGCACACTTCCAAACTTTGTGTGTGGGTTGGGGGGGGTGGGCGGAGAGAGAGAGAGTGTGTGTGTATGTGTGGGATGGGGGGGTGCGGAAGGAGAGGGAGAGAGAGAGATAGTGTGGAGGGGGTTGGGGGGTGGGTGGGACAGAGAGAGAGTGATTCACATTAATTCCTTGCCTGTAATGGCCTGAGGATGTGAAACATGGTATAGTGTTTGTATTCCCCACTGGCATATTGTGAAATATCGTGTGAGTGTGTGATGACTTCTGGACCCTCGCCCAACATCTTCTCGCGCGATTTTACGTCTGATCAGGTCGGGTGCACACCCGCCGGCAAGACATAAAACTCTGCCCAATGATTCTAGGATAGATACATTCAAGATAGTTGATAAACACATAAGGAAGAAAGAAGCTGAAGGTCAACTCTGAGAGTGTGATCAAGAAGGGTGGGAGGAGGTTTGTGTGGAACATAAACAGCAACATAGATAGGGTGGGCCAAATGGCCTGTTTCTGTGTTGTAATTTCCATGTAAAGCTGCCAGTGGGGAATACAAACACTATACCATGTTTCACATCCTCAGGCCATAACAGCCAAGGAATTAACGTGAATCACTCTCTGTCTCTCTCCCCCCAACCCCCTCCACACTATCTCTCTCTCTCTCTCTTCTTCCGCGCCCCCCCATCCCACACACACACTCTCTCTCTCTCTCTTTCTCTCCGCCCACCCCCCATCCCACACACTCTGGCCGGGATTTTCTATGCCTGCCAGCGTTGGGCATGTTCAGTGGTGTGAGTGGACAGCACATCATTTTACCCACCCACTACTGCACTTCGTGCAAATATGGGATGGTTCTGTCCTGTCTCTCTCTCTCTCTCTCTACTTGCTGCCCCCACAACTCTCTCTCTATCTCCCCTTCCCATCCCAGTCTCCAGTCACTCACTTACCCTGGCCCGGTGGGCCCCGCTCCGGCTACCTGCAAACTTAACTGGAACTTAACTTCAAAACTTATCTTCCCACTGCCGTCCAACCACAGGCTTGTTTCTCTCTGCATTTGCTGCTGATGGGCTCACTAATGAGCCTATCAGCAAGAAATGCAGGGAGGAACCAGCCTGTGATTGGATGAACAGCTTTACAGCACTTTTCAAATGTAAGTCACTTGAACGTCCAACAAGTTTGGCGGGCCGCATTGAGTTGGACAAGTCTACTTTAACTAGGTGCTAGGGCAGTGCTCTGGTGCACTCTGGCAACACTACACCACTAAACAATGATGACACTTCAACAGTACTTCAATGGCTGTAAAGAACTTTGAAATGCCCACTGCTCATGAAAGGCACTATATAAATGCAAGAAGAGGCTCTGAAGAAGAGTCATACGGAATCGAAACATTAACTGTTTCTCTCTCCACAGATGCTGTCTGGCCTGCTGAGTTTTTCCAGCATTTTCTGTTTTTATATAAATGCAAGTCTTTCTTTTTTATTGCTAAGTACCATGAATAGTTTGATCTCTGTCCCCTGTACATCCATCAGGCTTCATGATGGAAACACATGCATTAAATTTAAAATCTTCACTTTTGTCCTCAAATTCCTCCATGGGCTTTTCACTCTACTGCAATCTCTATTCTTTCCCAAAGACTTCAACTCTTCTGATTCAGGCATCCTGTGAATCAGCTCTCCCTTTTACCTCACCCTTGGCAGCCGAATCTTCAGCTACATTGGTCCTACTCTACCTCGACCTCTCTTTCTAATTCTTTAGCAAGGCTCGGACACCAGTATTAATCTTTCCTTTTCTTTTCCTACATGGAATCATTTAATTTTAACAAGAAGTGTTGGATGAAAGGGTGACAATGAATTGACAGATTGTTTTACACCTGGTATATTTTGTTTCCTTACTTGTATTCTAGAAGTGCTTTTCGATGCTTCCCTATAATAAAGACAATGAGCTGGATTTTGTAGGTGTAGGAGAGAGCGAGGGTGTTGGGATTTATGCCAAGCTGTTAGCATTCGCTGGCATTACCCCTCTGAAGCTGATAGCTACTTCAGAATGGGCGGATATCTGCAGATTAGTATGGGAATCCTGAAGTTGCAGACTGTCCCTCAGGGCTGTGACAGAGGCTGCACTGTGGTAACCCCACCCCTTCCCTTCCATCAGAGCCAGCATTGATATCAGTGAGAACTTCAACTTATTTGTCTCCACACTGCAGTCGGAAACCCAATAAAAAGTTGCACCTTATTCAATCAGGTGTCACTTTTAAAAAAATTTGTGACATGTGAGTGTCACTGGCAAGGTCAACTTTTATTGCCCAACCCTAAATTACCCCTTGAACAGGTTGTGCTCAGCCCCCTTCTTGAACTGCCGTCCATCTGGTGTAGGGACACCGACAGTGCTGTTGGGCAGGGATTTCCTGGATTTTGCACCAGCATCAGTGAAGGAACAACAATATAGTTCCATGTCAGGATGGCATGTGATTTGGGGAGGAACTTTCAGATGGTGGTGTTCCCAGGCGCTAGCTGCCCTTGTTCTTTTAAGTGGTAGAGGACGTGGGTTTGGAAGGCGTTGTCAAAGATGCTTTGGCAAGTTGCTGCAGTGCATCTTGTTTATATGGTACACACTGCTGTCACTTTGCGCTGACGTTGGAGGCAGTGCATGTTTAAGATGGTGGATTGGTGCCAGTCACGGGAGCTAGTTTGTCATGGATGGTGTTGAGCTTCTTGAGTGTTGTTGGAGCTGCACTCATCCAGGCAAGTGGGGAGTACTTCACCACATTCCTGACCTGTGCCTTGCAGATGGTGGACAAGCGTTGGGGAGTTAGGAGGTGAGTTAATCGCTGCAGGATCCCTAGCAACTGCACTGCTCTTGTAGTAACAGTTTTTATAACTAGTCCAGTTCAGTTTCTGGTCAATGGTAACCGCTGTCCAATTAAGGACAGCCAGCTGCCCCTCTGGGCTGCCGGGGCAAAGAGTCTGGCAGCACCACTGATAGTAGTGGCCACTGCTGCGGCTGCAAGAAGGAGAGGCATGAAGAGCTCTCGACGGGCTGATGAGAAATGTTTTGATGTTCCAGGGCCAGCCAGGCAGGCTCCCAGCAATTGGAGGGATAAAACCTCCAGTGGTGGTGTAGGCCACAGTGCCAATGCCGCTGGCAGGCCCCTCCATGAATCATGGGAGCCTTCAGAAATAAAGGCTCTTCAGGGAAGCTGCCAGGAGGCTGCCACACGCCATGTGGGAGGGTGGTCATTCTGGGTCTGGTAAAATCCTGGCAGACTGGTAAAATGGCGATCAATTGGCCAATTAATTGGATGACTGCCTCTGGTTGATGAATGGCTCAGCTGATGCTGCTCCCGCCTTTTTTAATATCCCATGGCAGCAGGAGCACATCGGGCTACTTTCCTGCTGCCTTCTGCAGTATAATGGGGAGAATCGGAGACTTGGGGGAGATGTAATATAAGGGGTTAATTTTAAGTGTGTGATATGCTAATGAGATGGTGTACATCATCACAGGAAGTGATGCAACATCTCATGCTCTTGCTGCCTTGTAGAACTCATGGCAAGATGAAGCCACTGTAAGATGTTTCTGTTTTCCTTATCTGCAAACTCTGTAAATCTTCCGCATTAGTAGGAGATCAAAAATATTATACCTTCCTCTGCCATTTTATCAGCCCTCCACCTCCCAGCCCGTCTCCAAAGGACTGATAAAATTCCCATCATTTATGTTACCTGGGACAGTCAGCATAAGTTCAAATAGATTGTTTCCATTATGCACAAATGTTCCCTGAGTTAGTTAGTTAAACTTGTTTCACACTGGTCTGCTATCTCTCAAAAATCATCCCAAAGTACTACACTTAAATTAGCTTTTGAAATCCAACTAAAATTGTATCATAGGAAGATGTAGCATCCAAATTATAGCAAGATTACACAAACAAACATGAGATGGACAGCTAACCTGTCGTGGGTACTGGCTAAGATAAGATGCAACAACAACTCGCTGTTCTGCCATAACTAGTATTCTTGGGACCTTAACATTCACATGCTAAAGTTGGTGCCTTGGATAGGGTGCAGAAAAGATTTACCAAGATGGCAAAAGGACTGATGGGATTGATCTCCTTAGATTGAGGGGAAGTTTAATCAAAGCATTCAAAATTATGAGGAGTTTTGATTGAGAAAAAAAGAAAAATCATTGCAGGGTCCACAGCCAGAGGACACAGACTTTATATAATTAGCAAAAGAACCAGAGGGGCGATGAGGAGAAAAATTCTTTTACTCAGCATTTCTTGTGATCTGGAATGCACTGCCTGAAAGTATGGGGGAAGCAGACCACTTTTAAAAGAAAATTGGATATATATTTGAAAAGGAAACATTTGCCAAGGCTATGAGATAAAAGCAAGGAAGTGGAACTAACGGCATTTTGTTTTATTTATTTATGGGATGTGGGCATTGTTGGCTAGACCAGCATTTATTGCCCATCCCTAATTGCCCTTGAGAAGGTGGTGGTGAGCTGCCTTCTTGAGCCACTGCAGTTCATATGGTGCTGTTGGGGAGGAAGTTCCAGGATTTTGACTCAGCGACAGAGAAGGAATGGTGATATATTTCCAAGTCAGGATGTGAGTGACTTGGAGGGGAACCTGCAGGTGGTGGTTTTCTCATGTGTCCGCTGCCCTTGTCCTTCTACGTGGTAGGGTTGAGGGGTTTGGAAGGTGCTGTCGAAGGCAATTTGGTAAGTTGCTGCGGTGCACCTTGACTCTGCTGTCACTGTGTGTCGGTGGTGGCGGGAGTGAATGGTGGAGGGGGTGCCAATCAAGCGGGCTGCTTTGTCTGGATGGACAATATTGCTGGAGCTGCACTCATCCAGGCAAGTGGAAGGTATTCCGTCACACGCCTGACTTGTGCCTTGTAGATAGTGGGCAGGCTTTGGGGAGTCAGGAGGTGAGTTACTCATTACAGAATTCCCAGTCTCTGCCCATCTCTTGCAGTCGCAGTGTTTATTTGGCTGGTCCAATTCAGTTTCTGGTCAATGGTGATTGATAGTGAGGGCTTCAGTGATGGTAATGCCGTTGATGTCAGGGACAGATAGTTGGATTCCCTCTTGTTGGAGATGGTTGATGCCTGCCATGTGTGGTGCGAATGTTACTTGCGCCACCCTTGATATTGTTATATCAAGCCTGAACGTTGTGCATAGACTACTTCAATATCTGAGGAGTCATGAATGGTGCTGAACACTGCAATTATCAGCGAACATTCCCAGTTCTGACTTCATAATGGAGGGAAGGTCGTTGATGAAGCAGCTGAAGATGTTTGGGTTGTAGGACACTACCCTGAGGAACTCCTTAAATGAATGTCCTGGGACAACGACAACCATCTTCCTTTGTGCTAGGTATGACTCCCATGAGTGGAGAGTATTCCCCCTGATTCCCAATAACTCCATCATAGTCCTTCCAAAGAGCCAGCACAGCTATAATGGGCTGAATATATGACTTTACATAGACAGCAGACAGGCACAGCCTCGGGTTAAGATCTTCTCTGAGTTTAGCACCTCCAGAAATGCAGCATTTCTTTAGCACTGCACTGAAGTGTCATCTTATATTATGCACTCTTACCCTAGAGTGGGAGTTGACTTTAAGGTGAAAGCAGCTGAGTTAGGTTGGAATTATTATAATTGGAAAACGAAGAGGATTTCAATAAGGCTCAATGGATTGAAACCAAAAGGCCTTAGAGGTGAAAGGACAATGTGCTAATCCACTTGATGCCTCCTTAAATCAATTTTGTTGAAATGTGTCACATATTATTGATCTGGCAGCATGCCATTCCTTTTAGAGCTCTGCAAACAGCTTTAATATATTTGGAAGTTTTGCAGTGAGATTCGCAATAAATTGTTTAATAAAAGTAAATTAAATAGTCTCGATATTTCATAGGCACTATGTGACAGGTAATGCAATCAGTTCTACATAGGCAAATATAACAGACTGACACATGAAGCTGTGGTGTTGAATAAGAATTGTTATGTTAATAATTAGTAATACTTGCAGTCATTAGGATGAATTCTTTTATTCTGATAGCCACAATATTCTGTGGCTCCTTGATAATTTAATAACATCCATTAGTATTAAAAGCCCTGGTTTACTTCTGTCAACGTTCCTGGAGAAAGAGCACAAGTACCATACAACTGTTTTGCCAAGTCAGGCCTCACTTAACTGTAATGACAGCACAGCATTGTTGTGGAGTTGCGTTACCTCATTATCCCAGAAGTTTTCTTTTGCACTTTGCTTGCTGTCTTAATCTGCTAGAAGCTTTGGGGATTGATTTCTTTTGTCTTGCTGCTGAATATGTTGTGTCACCTGAGCACAGGGAATACAGAAAAATCAGGAGTTTGGAGAAAATTTCCCACTAGGGATCCCACCTCCATCCATTTAAATCAATAGAAGGAAAATATGGTGGATTCCCTTCGGTGCATGTGTTTCATTCTGCTAGAGCTTCCTGTATATTATTGTGTCCAGGTGACCCAGCAAGCTGAGGTGCAGAACCAAGATAAACTAACCTATGGTTGTCAACTAACTGCTTTTCCCCAGCTCTCTCAATATGAGTGTGATGTAAACACTGACATGTTTCAAACCCACAATGACCCACCCTGCTTGATCACATAATATTGGGTCTTTATTTGCTGGGGGAGAATTCTCACGTTGTCGTGCAGGGGGCCACAAGCGTAAAGTAACGCGCAGTGATGTCGGGCATGCATCCCCGCGTCATCGCGCGTCATCCAGATCTTTCGTTTGGCGGGCGCATGCCAGAGGCGGCTGTGCATCCACAGAACTGTCAAAGGCCTGTTAAGGCCATCAAAAAGCCAATTAAGCTAATTATCAATGCTGCCCGTCCAACCTTAAGGTCGGCAGGTAGGTGAAGAGACCAAGCGACCTTTGTGCTTTTCAGGAAACCTCATCCAAGGGCAGGATGAGGTTTCCTGAAGGTTTAACAAAATCTATAAATAATTTATTCACATTTCATAGACATGTCCCAGCTCATGTGACACTGTCACATGAGGGGACATATGTAAATAATTTTTACCTTTCTTTATTTAAATATTTCAATATGACCTTAATCTCCCTGAGGCAGCTCCATGTCTCAGAGAGATTTCTGCGCTCTTTTGCACATGCGTGAAAGAGCACAGGCTCCGACTCTCCCTCTTCCCCCCCTGCATGCACAGGTAGTGCTGAGTGCTACCGGCTGTGCATCATGTGAGGCGGGCCTTAATTGGCCCGCTCATGTAAAATGGTGGCGCGTAGCTGATCGTGGGCAGCGATTGGCTCCGCGCCCGCCTGCGCCCGCTCCTGACTGGTCTGCCCGACAGGGAGAAAATTCTCCCCCTGGAAGTTTGCCCCATAGTAATGATACATTAATGGTATGTACCAAAAGTAAAGGTTCCAGGAAACAATGGAGTAAGTGAGTTATGCCATTAGTCATGCTACATTATCATTTCCTGGGACAGTTACGCTGTACTGCCAGTAGCCTCATCTAAGCCAATAAAACATTGCTCTCACCACTCTGCTCACCACTCCAGCCCAACCTAGAAGATTTAATGAGTGCTTTGTATTGGTGTTTACCAAGGAAGTGGATGCTGACAGAAAATCGATAGATGTGGAAATGGTATAGGTAGTGGATGGGGTGAAAATTTATAGGAAGGAAGGTGGTGATGAGCTGCATTCTTGAACCATGTGGTGTGCAGTCCACATGCTGTAGGTACACCTACAGTGCTGTTAGGGAGGGAGTTCCAGGATTTTGACCCAGCGACAGTGAAGGAATGGCAATATTTTTCTAAGTCAGGATGGTGGGTGGCTTGAAGTGGAACTTCCAGGTGATGGTGTTCCCATGGCTCCTGCTGCCCTTGTCCTTCTAGATGAAGTGGCCTTGGGTTTGGAAGCTACTGCCTAAAGAGCCTTGGTGAGTTTCTGCAGTGCATCTTGTAGACGTTACACACTGCTGACACTGTGCGCTAGTTGTGGGGTGGGGGGGGTGAATGTTTGTAGATGGGGTGCCAATCAACTGGGCTGATTTATCCTGGTTGGCATCAAGCTTCTTGAGTGTTGTGGGAGCTGCACTCATCCAGGCAAGTGGAGAGTATTCCATCACACTCCTGACTTGTGCCTTGTAGATGGTGGACAGGCTTTGGGGAGTCAGGAGGTGAGTTACTCGTCACATGATTCCTAGCCTCTGACCTGCTCTTGTAGCTGTAGTATTTATATCACAAGAATATCAATGTCAGGGGAAGCAACAACTTGTTCTATTTACCAACATTTGCACCACTCACCTTGATAAGAACGGAACTTCACAAAGAAAAAGCATTTCTCACTGCTTTAGAACTAAGTGTGTGCCCTTCATTCATTTTACCACAACACGGTTCTGCAATCTTGGCACGTGTAGCTGATTTGGAGACGGCCAGGTTGTACAAGTGCCTGATCCTGGCAGAGAGGTATATGAGCCAATACAACAGATTGAAAATTCAGGAGAAGAGAACAGAAAGCCTCACATACAGAGCTTTACATTTATTAACTTTAATGGACCGAAGTCCTGTGTAGCCCATTGACCTCTATGTCTAAATCCCCCAAATCCACTCCCGCACACAAAGCTCTGTGCCAGGAGCACACATTTGTTAAAAGAAAAATAAGTATAGACACATATATGGTTTATATTTCACTATGATAAATGCAGCTGCTATAAGAGTTAACATCTCATTGCCTTCAAGCCTAGAGAGCTTTACGTACTGTTACAAAGATGATACGGAATATTAATTTGTAATTTCATTCAGCTGGTCATATATATGTATATTGACCCTCTTATTTAAAAAAGATACTTTTGCTAAACAAAGGCCACTGACTTGAAGTACCTGCTAATTTGTATCTATGTAGTCACACTCCATTCTTTGGAGACACAAAGCCTATGGAGACCCCAACAGAGACAATGGCACCCTTGGAGGTGTGAACAGCTCCTTCCTATCTCATCAAGGTGGAGGGTGGATTATTCAGGAGTTAATGGCTAGGACATTAAAAACATTGATCACCTCGGCTATGAAACAATGGCTAAAGGAAGATATGCGAGACATGAGCTAGTCCTCCACATTCTTTGGAATATACAACCGACATGGGGAGAGGTCATGTGCTACAAACCTCCCAAGAGAAAAGGGACATACCAGCCACGATAGTGAAGAACCAATGTTGGAGTAGCTGGGAGATCAGGAGCCTGGTCAGGGGAATAGTCGGGGGTGGGGAGGTGGTTGGGGGCTGGTTGAGGGGTGGGAGATATAGTCGAAGGGTTGGGAGGGCAGTCGGGGGTCAGAGGGTGGTCTGGGGGTGGAGGATAGTTTGGGGGTCCAGTGAGGGCTCAGGTGGGTAAGTAGTGTAGTTACCCAAGAATTGGAAGTGGTTTTAATCCTTCTATCTTTTCCAGGGTAACTATTCTGCTAAGAGAGCCAGAACCAACTAAAGTCTCCGATTCAAATCAGAGTTTTGGATGGTTCCAGGTGCAGGGTAATTGCCCATTGGAAGTTGAAACTTTCCGAGCAATTCCCACGCAGTCTTTGTGTGAGGATTCCTGGGATGGGGGGTTCCCCCAGTGCATCTTCCGAGGTACTTCCGGGATACGACCCCGCCCCAGAGATCAGAAGATCTGAGCCAATACCTTTTTCAAACAGAGTGAGATAACTTCAACCAGGTTAAAGGCCCTATCCCTTGAAAAGTGTGGCAAGACATATAAAGGTAGAAATCTGACCAAAAGCCAGGAAAGTTGAAATTTAAAAGCTTGTGACCAACAATCTTGAAATTGAATTGGGAGAACCAGAGAGAAGCTCAGAACCAGAAACAGACAAACTAGCTTCAGCAAAAATACAGCTGGAACAGAGGAAACTAGCGCTAGAATTCCAGGCTAGAGAAAGAGAGATAGAAGAAAGAGAAAAGGAAAGAGAGAAGAAGGAGAAAAGAAAGAGTGCTGGAAGGGGTAATCAAAAGTGCTAGTAAGCAGCACTTGCTTAGCAATAACCTGCTCACTGACGCCAGGGCCACTGAGCTCCTGGCCTCATTACAGCCTTGGTTCAAATATGGACAAAAGAGCTGAACTCCCGAGTGAGGTGAGAGTGACTGCCCCTGACATCAAGGCAGCACTTGACCGATTGTAGCATCAAGGAGCCGTAGCAAAACTGGAGTCAAAGGGGATCAGGGGGAAAACTCTCCACTGGTTGAAGTTATACCTAGCAGAAAGGAAGATGGTTATGGTTGTTGGAGGCCAGTCATCTCAACTCCAGGACATCACTGCAGGAGTTCCTCAGGGTAGTGTTCCTAGGCCCAACTATTTTCAGCTGCTTCATCAAAGACCTTCCTTCCATCATAAGGTCAGAAATGGGGATGTTTTCTGATGCTACACAATGTTCAAAACTATTTGGGACTCCTCAGAGATTGAAGCAGTCTGTGCCCATACGTAGTAAGTCCTGGACAATGTTCAGGCTTGTGCTGATAAGTGGCAAATGGCAAGTAATGTTTGCACCACACAAATGCCAGGCAATGACCATCTTCAACAAGAGAGAATTCAATCATCTCCCTTTGACATGCAATAGTATTACCATCACTGAATCCCCCATAACAACATCCCGGGGTTAGCATTGACCAGAGCTGAACTGGACCAGCCATATAAATGCTGTGGCTATAAGAGCAGGTCAGAGGCTAGAAATCCTGTGGCGAGTAACTTACCTCCTGACTCCCCAAAGTCTACAATCGACAAGACACAAGTAAGGAGTGTGATGGAATACTCTCCACTTGCCTGGATGAGTGCAGCTCCAAGAACACTCGAGAATTCGACGACATCCAGGACAAAGCAACCCACTGATTGGCATCCCTTCCACCACCTTCAACATCCATCCTCTCCACCACCGATGCACAGTAGCAGCAGTGTGTACCATCTACAAGATGAACTGCAGTAACTCACCAAGGCTCCTCCAACAGCACCTTCCAAACCCACGACCTCCACCACCTGGAAAGACAACGGCAGCAGATACATGGGAACACCACTGCCTGCAAGTTCCCCTCCAAGCCACTCACCATCCTGACTTGGAAATATATCACTGTTACTTCACTGTCGCTGGGTCAAAATCCTGGAACTCCCTCCCTAACAGCACTTTGAGTGTGCCTACCTCACATGAACTGCAGCGGTTCAAGAAGGCAGCTCATGACCAGCTTCTCAAGAGCAATAGGGATGGGCAATAAATGCTGGCCTAGCTAGAGACACCCACATCTCATTAAAATATAAACAAAAAGATCACCTCTCATTCTTTTAAATTCCAATGGATTCTGGCCCAACCTGCCCAATCAGCCTTCCAATCTGGTCAGTGGGAAGTGGAAGGAGAAAGTGATTTCTGGTCTTCCTGCACCCCTGCCTTTCCATAAATCTCAGGGCCATTATCTCTAAATTTAATATGGTCACTCAACGTATTCATGCTGATATCCAGGGAAAGTATCTTTGCACATTACTTGTATTGTTCATTTCTATCATGAGGTCTGATGAGTCCTCTGGGACACTATTTACTGATAGTTCTCTTTTAAACAAACCTTGTTGGAAATCAGAATCAAAGGCAAATTACTGTGATGAACAATGTTAGTTGAAATAAATACAGAGTCATCATTCATAAGTGAGGTGATGAACAGATTTGGAAAACAATGTGACACACAACATAGTCATGTCAGAAAGTACACAATGTAGTCCAAAATTAATGTAGAATTCCCGATCCAGCAATGGAATAATTTTCTGTATATAGAGGCACTGATTATAATATATTAACATCGTGAACAAGTGAACCAAATGAATATGTTTTATAATACAAAATGCAACCTTTCCTAAAGTTTTCTAACTGGGACTGTTTCAATGAGCTAATGGTTTATTTTTGGTAGCACGTTGAGATAGATTTGTGTCTTCACTGCACAGGTGCTAGTCAGGCAGTATGACTCTCCTGCTTGTTCTCGAACCTACCTGATTCTCATTCCAATGATTTTTGTTTAATATACCATTCCAGCCTCTCATCTCTGGAGTGGCTCTTAGCAATTGTGGCCAGTTCCCCAGCGTCACACATGTAACAGAAACCAGTGACAGCTCTATTTATTTCAAATTTTGTTGCTTTTATTTAAAAAGAGAATATCAAATTGCTGCCAAGCTGTGATGTTGGTAAGAATGCTGATAGACCCCTGGAATGAGCTGGCTCTCACTGACAGGAAATGCTTGAGGTTCTCCAGACGCAGTGAAGAATCATCAGTAAATATTTTCACAAATGCAAAGTGTTAAGCATATATTACTTTTTTTCCCCCTACACTGCTACTTGGTGTCTTTTAAAGGGGCAGACCCAACAACTGTCTTATTACTGGTCCT
Source organism: Carcharodon carcharias (assembly GCF_017639515.1). Taxonomy (NCBI): domain Eukaryota; kingdom Metazoa; phylum Chordata; class Chondrichthyes; order Lamniformes; family Lamnidae; genus Carcharodon; species Carcharodon carcharias. The sequence continues at coordinate 95,016,229 of NC_054482.1, forward strand.
GCCACAATGCAATCTGCTGATCAATCTGGTTCAGAGTAGTTCACTGTGGAGTAGCTACATATGGTAATTCTTAGATCTAATGATTGCCCTGGTGTAGAGAGTGATTGGGTTTCTGGATGGTGATGCTGTGTGATGTTGTACCTTCTTTTGCTTGAGGCATGCAGGCCAGCAAGAAAGTAAAAAAATGTGTCCTGTATTTGATGAGATACCGTACTCTGCTTTAGCTCAGTGAGGTTACTCCTGAATCAGAAAGTTGTTGTTCAAGCCTCACTCCAAGAATTAAGGAGGTAACCCAAACTGTACTGTTGAACACGTTGGGTGGAATCTTATCAACCCTGCAGAGCCAAGGTTAGAAGCAAGACTGGGAGCAAAAATTTGAAAATGGCATGTTGTGTTGGCTCCCTGGCATGTTCCCGTCTCTGAGCAATCTTGCCAGAGGTGGAGTTAACATGGCAGCAGAGTGGGTGACCACTCTGAGGAACACTTCCATTCAGTCCGAGACGTGACCCCGACCTTTCGGTCGCTTGCCATTTCAATTCACCACCTTGCTCTCAGGCTCACATTTCTGTCCATGGCCTGCTGCAATGTTCCCTTAAGCCCAGTGCAAAATGGAGGAGTAGCACCTCATCTTCCGAATGAGGCATCTTACAGCCTTCCAGACTCAACATTGAGTTTAACAACTTCAGACCATGAACGCTGTCCTCCATTTTGTATTTTTTTCCCCTAGTGTCTGTCTGCATCTTGTTCTCATGTTTTGCTTTCAGTAAGTGCTGACCTTTATTTTTCTATTGAAACCTCCTCTGGACCACTGCTTTGTTCCTTTACTGCTCCCATTCCCCCGCTTTTTGTCTTTCGTTCCATGATATCTTTGTAATTTAATCTCCTCCGGCCACTCACCTATCCCCGGCCTTCCCTATTTGTTCTACCTGACCCTCCCCACCTTTTCAACAGCACAAATCCTATCACATCTCCGCCTCTCTTCAGTTCTGAAGAAGAGTCATATCAGACTCGAAACATTAACTCTGTTTTTCTCTCCAAAGATGCTGCTGAGTTTTTCCAGCACTTTCTGTTTTTATGGCAGCAGTTACCCACCTGGCAACAGAGGATTGACAATTAGGCCAATTAAAGGACCAACTGGGGGCAGGTTTATGGCTGTTCCTGATAGCACAGGGGTCCCCTGATGAGACAGGAGCTCGAAATCTGGAGGCCTCCTTCTGGCAGTGGACCAGGGGGTCATCGACGCTTCCTGTCAAACACCACAGTGCCCCCAACCCTCACACAGCCGCTGTGGTCATTCTTTAATTTAAATATTTTAGACAGTTTCAGGGAGTGTCTCCAATTCGGGCCACCCTCCCAGTCACCCACCTTCCGCAGCAGTGCCCACCTCTCCCGATGGGCTGCCTGTCATCCAGAGCTTTGTGCCTCCTGCTTGGGCATTCCACCTCAGAAGCTTGCTTCGTGAACAAGGACGTGGCCTCTCAGTTGGCTGCCTACTGTAAGACTGCGATGCCGTGCAGCCAGCCAACCCACATTTCTTCCCGATGGCGGAAACGTTTCAAAGCTGGTAAGGTTCCACCCGTCGTATTTCAGTTGAGATGTAAACTGAGGCCCGATCTGACCTTTCAGGAGGATGTAATGTGGCACAATTTGAAGAACAACAGGAGTAGTCCTCATGGCCAGCCTAACAAGCCTAACTTAAGAGAAAAATTAGTTGGTTGATTTATCTCATTGCTGCAGGTGGGATCTTGCTGTGCAGACATTGCTTGCCATTTTGCCGTAGTTTGAATTCAGCAAATGAAAGGAGGAAATGTGTCCTCGTGTTAAGTGGTACATTCCCACTTTAATTACAGTCTTGAGCACGGGGAGAACCTGCATACCCTCAGCCAGGGTGAGTTGTCAGATTCTGCAGGCAGTCTGGATGCCAATCCACCCATGATAGTCTAATAAATCCCGGATGTTAAAAGGCCAGGCCTCAAGCACAGCTTTCTCAACGTGCTTCTCACCTGTCTTAGTGCTCACACCATCGCAACATGACCTCAGTTAAAAACAAGGGGTGGAATTTACCATGCCCGCTGGCATCAGGCGTGTTCGGCTGCATGAAATGACAATATGGTGGAAAGGCCCAACGTTTGCAATTGTCTGCTCTGCCCGTCAATGGTGGGCTGCATTTCCTGCTGTTGGTCATCAGGAACTTCATTGTCATACATCCGCATATCATTATAAGCCCAGCTCACCGGAATCATCCTGCAAGCTGGATTATCGGTGGGATTGCACGCCAGTGTGTTTCACAACAGCATATATCAGGCATGCAGCTGGTGGGCTGCACTTTGAGGGGAACACGGAGGTGAGTGCACAGTAACGTTGCACAACGCTTGCGAGGGCTGCCTTTTGGACCTCAAGGTTGAGGCGCTGCACATTCAGGTGAGGAAACAGGCAATTCACTTTTTGTGGTGCCAAGGCAAGGGCTGCCCTGTGGCTGAGGCGAGTTGTGAGGAGGGCAAGGGCAGCACTATGCCTGAGGTGATTTGGGTGGGGGGGGGTGGTCAAGGGCAGCAGTGCGATTGATGGTAGTGCACAAGCATGTGCAATGGTGGTGGGGCAGGGGAGGGACATGGCCAGCATTAGGAAAAGCATATATAAAAAATGACCATTCCTCTGCAGCTGAGCACAGCTACATTGACATGCTTGGAGTCAGGCCTCTAGCTTATCAGCCCCGGTGTCATCCTGCAGAAAGAGTACATCAGGAGCTTGGAGCCTGGTGACCCAGTTATATGCTTCGTGGCTTACAGAGAGTGGAGATGAAGGAGAAGAGAATGAAGGAGGTGCCTGGCTGGGCAGAGGGAGGAGCAGCACCCTCAAGAAAAAGAGGCAGCTGGGGACCCTGCACATGCCACTGAAAAGCCACAGCAAGTCATCGTTGGTTGGCGTCTAGGTAGTCCCAGGGCCTATAGATGCCGCCTTTCATTTCTGAAGATGACCACGAACCAGTGTCACCAAAGAGTGCGCATGTCTAGGGAACTGGTTGGTCACACCTGCCACCTGATGCAGGATTTTGCACCACAGGGACATGGAGGGCATCCTATGCTAGTGGCCATGGCATTTAATGTTTACAGCAGTGGCTCCTTTCAGGGCTTTACAGGTGACCTCTGTGAGATATCGCAAGCCTCCACCCACAAATGCATCCACGAGGTCACAGAGGCCATCTTCGCAAGGGCACACAACTTTGTGCATTTTGCTTGGGACCAAGAAAGCCAGGTAGAAAAAGCACTGGGATTTGCCCAGATCTCAGGTTTTCCACGAGTGCAGGGTGCCATCGACTGCACTCATGTGGCACCCAGATCTCTGTGGCAACAGGCAGTCAACTACGGCAACTGCAAGGTCTTTTACACACTGAATGTGCAGCTGATGCGTGACCACCACAAACACATCCTGCAGGTCTATGCATGGTTCCCAGGGAGTGTCCACGGCTCCTACAATCTCTGTAGGTCTCAGATCCCTGACCTCTTCCAGGCTCCACAGAAGCCGCAGGGATGGCTCCTCAGGGACAAGGGCTACCCGCAGGGCGCGTGGCTGATGGCACCTGTGCGGCGGCCTCAGACTGCAGCAGAGCGAAGGTATAATGTGGCTCAGGCTGCAGCTCACACCTTGGTGGAGCAAACCATCAGGATGTTAAAATGAGGTTCCGGTGCCTGGACCAGTCTGGTGGAGCCCTACAATACAGTCCGCAGAGGGTGTCATGCATCGCTGTCGCCTGCGCCCTTTACAACCTGGTGCTGCAACAGGGAGAGGAGCTGGCTGAGGAGGAGATGGAGGAGCTGGATGTCTCCTCCAATAAGGAGGACGTCGATGGGGATGAGGGTGAGGACGTCCTTGAAGGCAAGAATGCCATGGCAGTGACCAGACAGGGCAGGCATTCTCGGGAGGTCCTCATAGCTGCTAGATTTGTGGAGGATGATGACAACATGCAGCGAGGAGACATCATAGATCCTCACATTGCATCCATGAACCTTTGACTCCTGTCTGGCTCATGGTAGCACACATGCACTCTGTGATAAGGCTCCTGTCATGGAGATGAAGTGGAGGCCTTAATAGTCGCTCAATTCCAGGAGGATGATGACAATATGCAGTGAGGAGGACAGTCCATTGATCTTCACATTGCCTTTGTGAATGTCTGACTCCTATCTGGCCAAGGGCAGCTCGCATGCACTCTGTGATCAGGGTCATATCTTGGAGACAAAACTGTGAAAGTTTAGATACACCTGATTCTTTGTCAGCTTTCAGCACCTGAGCCCTTCAGGAGCACAGCATCACTGGTCACAGGTGCTGATGAGGTGGGAGCCAGCTCCACCTCAAAAGTGCTGAGAGCATACAGAGACAAAGCTGGAACTCTGTGACACCTGCCCACGACATTCTGGCAGTAATGACAAACACCATCGAGGTACAAACATCAGTAATGTGTCCAGTGAGTTTGAAGCTGGCCTATCACTTTGGTCTGAAGGTTACACACTGCACAGGGAAGAGGCCCTGGACTGAGACACCTGCCTTTATCTTGTGCAGGAACTAATGTTTCACATCTGAGTGACACGGACACTGCTCATCAAAAGAAGGACCCATAGGCAAGAAGACATTCTTGGGTGTTTACTTACAATAGTGAACATTATGTACAGGTGATTAACACCCGTGCCTTGGCTATGCGACCCCTATAACCGAAGAATGTGTAGGTTCACGGACTTCCAGGATACCTGCCCTTTTTGTGGTCTTGTGGAGTCCGTGGACCACACTTATATAGGGTGTGATAGGCTGCACTCCCTTTTCAATTAATTAAAAAACCTTTTATTACTATTTTGTTTGCACCTCAGTCCCATGGTCCTGATCTACGGACACCCGGTGCGGAGGAGGGCTGGGAAGGAGGAGGACCTCCTCGTGAACCTGATCCTGGGCCTGGCCAAGTTGGCCATTAACAGAGATAAAAACAAAAAACTGCAGATGCTGGAAATCCAAAACAAAAACAGAATTACCTGGAAAAACTCAGCAGGTCCGGCAGCATCGGCGGAGAAGAAAAGAGTTGACGTTTCGAGTCCTCATGACCCTTCGACAGAACTAGGTGAATCCCAGGAAGGGTTGAAATATAAGCTGGTTTAAGGTGGGGGGGGGCAGGGGGGGTTTTTGGGTGGGGGGAGAGGGAGAGAAGTGGAGGGGGGTGGTGTGATTGTAGGCAAAAGCAGTGAAAGAAGCAGATCATCAAAAGATGTCACAGACAGCAGAACAAAAGAACACATATGTGTCGAAGTTGGTGATATTATCTAAACGAATGTGCTAATTAAGAATGGATGGTAGGGCACTCAAGGTATAGCTCTAGTGGGGGTGGGGGGAGCATAAAAGATTTAAAAATATTTAAAAATAATGGAAATAGGAGGAGGGAAAAAGAAAAATCTATATAATTTATTGGAAAAAAACAAAAGGAAGGGGGAAGAAACAGAAGGGGGGTGGGGATGGAGGAGGGAGGTCAATACCTAAAGTTGTTGAATTCAATATTCAGTCCAGAAGGCTGTAAAGTGCCTAGTCGGAAGATGAGGTGCTGTTCCTCCAGTTTGAGTTGGGCTTCACTGGAACAATGCAGCAAGCCAAGGACAGACATGTGGGCAAGAGAGCAGGGTGGAGTGTTAAAATGGCAAGTGACAGGGAGGTTTGGGTCATTCTTGCGGACAGACCGCAGGTGTCCTGCAAAGCGGTCGCCCAGTTTACATTTGGTTTTGGCCATTAACAGGTCCAGGCAGCAGGCGATCGAGGGAGTCGTCTTCCCCAATTGTTTGTCCCTCTTCCCCAGCTACGTTCGCGGCCGGGTGTCCCTGGAGAGGGAGCACGTGATGTCTGCCGGCACCCTTGAGGCCTTGCGTGCTTGGTGGGCACTGCGGGGACTGGGGTGTTTTATCAACCCCTTTAATCACATTTTGGTTTGATGTTTGTAAGTTTCCTTTAAATGTTGTCCTTGGTTTTCCAGCTGACCTGACTTAGGGGCTGTGTTTGTTTTATCCCTTATTTTGTTAATTTAGTTTAATTGTTTAACTCCAAAAGAGTTACATCTTCTTAACCTTCCAAACCATGCGGCTACGTTTTGGTGCTCCCTGGACATAAATAGTGGAGACGGAGACAGCCTGCTGCCTGCTACACACTGCCTGTGATAACCTTGGCTGGCGTCCACTGGAGGGCCGCAGCCTTATATAAGGGTCCTGCTGTGTGCCAGTGGCTCCCTCCTTGGCCTGCAGAGATGGATCTGCTGGGGTCACAGCAAGATGGGATGATCTGGACACACCCAGAGCCACCTGGGTGGATGGCCCCAGGTGGTGCACCTGCTGATCCTCCTCCCTGTGGGTGTCCTAGCGCCCCTCGCTGATTCCTTGAAGAGAAGGGGAAGCTGGAGTGAGATCGAGTTGCCCCACATCCCTCTCGCATGTACATCGCTGGAGGCTAACTATGGCATCAGTGATGGAGTTCAGTCCACACAGCAGTGCAGGACCGATGTCCTGGACCAAGGTTTCCATGCCGCCATCTTACCAATTTTGACCTCGGTATGCCAGTGCTATCACCTGAGACTGAAGGCGGACAAACTCCTCCATTGTGCCTTGCAATCTGAGGCATGCAGCCGACATCCCTTCCTGATGTTACCGAGCCTGCCTTTGCAGCTCCAGCAACCGAGGAATGACCGAGTCTAGAGGCTCATTAACTGACGTGGACTCAGCAGATTTCTGGCCACCAGCAATCCTCTGAATGCTGGAAAGTTGAGAAGTCCCTGCATCCACCTGCTGTGGATCAGACGGTGCGATGTGGTCACCAGATCGTGACTCCGAGACTACTCTAGAACTAGGTCCCAACAAGGTGTGTGCCTCTGCGCTTGTGGAGGATGTGGGTAAGCGCTGTGATGGGTCTTCAATAAGGCTGCCTTCAGATTCCTCTTTGGGCCCTGATTGGAGGCCCTGGGTCGTGGACTCCCTCGACTGTATTCCAGGTCTGCCTGCAAAATCAAGGAGGGATAATTAGAGCATGGCAGTGGCCTGTGAAACAGGACACATCACCTACAGCATGGTTGTCTGATGGATGCTGCACTGCTGGTTCCTCACTTGGTAGAGCACCACCAACCTCAGCGTCAGCACAGGAACGTACCAGATCTTCACCGGCCAACTGGATCATTCTATTTTCAAAGTCCCTGAGCACCTTGATTTCAGGCACTCCTCCACCAGTCTGTGGTCTCTCCCTTTTATTGTGTGCCAGCTTGTCCTGCATGAATACAGATGAAGAGAATGTAAGCGGGATGCCTGCCAGGCCAGATGATAAGTATACCTGGCATGTATGGATGGTGAGTAATGATCTCGCTTAAAATGGTAGTGAGTGAGATCCCTGTGGATATGTAATGTGTTTGTCAGTGTTTGAGTTGAAAGTGATGAGAAGGGTGACTTACCCTGGTGGAAAGGTGGAGATCTTCTTGTGGCAGTGGGTGGCTGTCCTCTTTTGCAGGCGTTGGCAATGACCACCACCTTCCAAGCCAGGTTGGTGATGTTGCTGCCCCTCCTGTGGCCAGAATGGGGGTAGAGGACATCGTGGTGGGCCTCCATGGTGTCCAAAAGGCGCTCGAGAGATGTGGCACTAAATTGGGAGGGGCTGCAGTTTTCTTGCCTTTCAGGGCTCTGTCTTCTGTGCAGCAGTCCTGGGCTGGAAACACTGAGAGGTGTGTGCGCGGCTGCACTTTAAATATGGTGCCCGTCATGAAGAAACGGCGAGGTGATGGTGTGGTGGGCGAATGAGAGCCTGCCCGCCATCAAAATGGCCTGTTTCTTGCGAATGCTTGAGTAATGAGGCGGGATTGGGATGGTATGGTGTGAAAAGCCACCATTGCAGCTGGTTGGTAAAACGTTCTTTTTCCGGTCTGTTGGTGCGCTTAGTGCAAAGCTAGGACGATTCCACCAAAAGTTTCTTGTAAATTAGTAGATTCATATCATAATATCCTAATTGTTCATGGTGGGTTGACAGCTCCAAGAGGTTATTTAGCGATTACATGTCTCTGATAGAAACAGAAACATAGAAACTAGGAGTAAGAGTAGGCCATTCGGCCCTTCGAGCCTGCTCCACCATTCATTATGATCATGGCTGATCATCCAACTCAATAGCCTGCTCCCGCTTTCTCTCCATACCCTTTGATCCCTTCCACTGCAAGAGCTATATCTAACTCCTTCTTGAAAACATACAATATTTTGGTCTCAACTACTTTCTGTGGTAACGAATTCCACAGGCTCACCACTCTCTGGGTGAAAAGATTTCTCCTCATCTCAGTCCTAAATGGTCCACCCCATATCCTTAGTCTGTGACCCCTGGTTCTGGACTCCCCTACCATCGGGAACATCCTTCCTGCATCTACCATGTCTAGTCCTCTTAGAATTTTATAGGTTGCTATGAGATCCCCCCTCATTCTTCTGAACTCCAGCGAATATAATCCTAATTGACTCAATCTCTCCTCATATGTCGGTCCTGCTATCCCAGGAATCAGGCGGGTAAACCTTTGCTGCACTCCCTCTATAGCAAGTACATCCTTCCTCAGGTAAGGAGAACAAAACTGCACACAACGGGCAGAAATTTTCCGGCTGATGTGCGGGTGGCGGGGCCTGCATGCCAGCGCTTAAAATGTCGCACACTGATGATGCCTGAGTGTCCCGATGTCAGCGCGCGGCATCACGCTGTTTCAGTCGGCAGGCGCAGTAGGCAGCACAACACACACCCGCCATTAATTTAAGGTCTTGTTAAGGCCATTAAGTCACCAATCGACGAGGATTTTGAGGGGCCCGTGCGAACTTCGGCTCGGCGCACTGGGCCCAACAGGCAGGCGGGTAAGTGATTTTTTTTATCAAACCTCAATCACTGGCGGGATGAGGCTTGATATCGGAATTTAAAAAGTTCAATAAAGTTTTGTGCACTTCATTAACATGTGCCATCTCCTGTGACGTTTTTACACGAGGGGGACATGTTAATGATTTTTAAATTTTTCTATTTTTAATGCTTCACAGACTTTCAGCGATCTCCCTGAGGCAGCACTTAGCCTCAGGGAGATGTACGCTCTTTCGCGCGCACGTGTGAAAAAGCTCACTCTCGCAGTTGGGGTATCCCACCTCCACCCCCCCCCCCCCCCCCACCCCGGCCTGTATAGGAAGCGCATAGCACTTCCCATCGGGCAGCACGCTGGGTGGGCCTTAATTGACCCGCCCATGTAAAATGGTGGTGGGGCCCACTTTGGCGGCAGCGATCGGCTGCCCACCTGCCGCTGAGTTGGTTAGGCCCACCCACCCATCAAGGGCAAAATTCTGCCCAATATTCCAGGTGTGGTCTCACCAAGGCTCTGTACAATTGCAGTAAGACATCCCTGCTCCTGTACTTGAATCCTCTGGCTATGAAGGCCAACATGCCATTTGCCTTCTTTACCGCCTGCTGCACCTGCATGCTTACCTTCAGCGACTGGTGTACGAGGACACCCAGGTCTCGTTGCACATTCCCCTCTCTCAAATTAAAGCCATTCAGATAATAACCTGCCTTCCTGTTTTTGCTACCAAAATGGATAACCTCACGTTTATCCACATTATACTGCATCTGTCATGCATTTGCCCACTCACTCAGCTTGTCCAAATCACACTGAAGTATCTCTGCATCCTCCTCACAACTCACCCTCCCAGCCAGCTTTGTGTCATCTGCAAATTTGGAGATATTACATTTAATTCCCTCATCTAAATCATTAATATATATTGTGAATAGCAGGGGTCCCAGCACCGATCCCTGCGGTACCCCACTGGTCACTGCCTGTCATTATGAAAAAGACCCGTTTATTCCTACTCTTTGTTTCCTGTCTGCCAACCAGTTTTTATCCACCTCAATACACTACCCCCAATCCCATGCGCTTTAATTTTAAACTTATGTGGGACTTTGTCGAAAGCCTTCTGAAAGTCCAAATAAACCATATCCACTGGCTCCCCCTCATCAACTCTACGAGTTACATCCCCGAAAAATTCCAGTAGATTTGTCAAGCATGATTTCCCTTTTGTAAATCCCTGCTGACTCTGCCCAATTCTGCCACTGTTTTTCTTCCACGTGCTCACTATTAAATCTTTTATAATGGACTCTAGAATTTTCCCCACTACCGACATCAGGCTGACTGGTCTATAATTCCCTGTTTTCTCTCTCCCTCCCTTTTTAAACAGTGAGGTTACATTAGCTCCCCTCCGATCTGTAGGAACTGTACCAGAGTCTGTAGAATCTCGGAAGATGACCACCAATGCATCCACTATTTCCAGGGCTACTTCCTGAAGTGCTCTGGTATGTAGATTATCAGGCCCTGGGGATTTATATGCCTTTAATCCCATCAATTTCCCCAACACCATTCTCCTACTAAAACTGATTTATTTCAGTTCCTCCCTCTCACTAAACCCTGTGTTCCCCAACATTTCTGTTATGTTATTTGTGTCCTCCTTTGTGAAGACAGAACCAAAGTATGTATTTAGTTAGTCAGCCATTTCTTTGTTCCCCATTATAAATTCCCCTGTTTCTGACTGTAAGGGACCTACATTTGTCTTCACCAATCTTTTTTTCTTCACATACCTATAGAAACTTTTATAGTTAGTTTTTATGTTCCCTGCAAGCTTACTCTTGTACTCTATTTTCCCCTTCTTAATCAATCCCTTGGTCCTCCTTTGCTGAATTCTAAACTGCTCCCAATCCTCAGGTCTGTTGTTTTTTCTGGCCAATTTGTATGCCTCTTGATTTCTCTGACTATCACTTTTCTTATTCCGCTTTCTGTCTTTGGTTCTTGTCTTTGATTCCCCTTCCTCTGACTCCTTGCATAGGTTCCCACCCCCCTGCCATTTTAGTTTAAACCCTCCCCACCCACTCTAGCAAATGTTCCCCCTAGGACATCAGTCCCGGTCCTGCCCAGGTGTAACCCGTCCAGTTTGTACTGGTCCCACGTCCTCCAGAACCGGTCCCAATACCCCAGGAATCTGAAACCCTCCCATTCACACCATCTCTTCAGCCATGTATTCATCTGGTATATCCTGCTATTTCTACTCTGACTGGCACGTGGCTCTGGTAGTAATCCTGAGATTGCTACCTTTGAGGTCCTACTTTTCAACTTACTTCCTAACTCCCTGTATTTTGCTTTTAGGACCTCATCCCTTTTTTCACCTATGTTGTTTGTACCAATGTGCACCACAACCACCGGCTGTTCACCCTCCCCCTTCAGAATGTCCTCTAGCCACTCTGAGACATCCTTGACCCTAGCACCAGGGAGGCAACATACCATCCTGGAGTCTCATTTGCGGCCAAAGAAACACCTATCTATTCCCCTTACAATTGAATCCCCTATAACTATTGCATTCCCACACTTTTTACTCCTCCCCTGTGCAGCAGAGCCAACAATGGTGCAATGAATTTGGCTGTTGCTGCTTTTCCCTGAGAGGCCATTCCCCCCAACAGTATCCAAAGCGGTATATCTGTTTTGCAGGGGAATAGCCACAGGAGATTCCTGCACTGCCTGCCTAGTACTCTTGCTTTGCCTGGTGGTCACCCATTCCCTTCCTGCCTGTGGACTCTTAGCCTGTGATGTGACCACCTTTCTATACGTGCTATCCATGATACTCTCCACCTCGTGGATACTCCACAGTGTCCCCAGCCACCGCTCCAGCTCCAAAACCCAGGCTTCCAGGAGCTGCAGCTGGAGTCACTTACCGCACACATGCTGGCCCCAGGTACTGGAAATGTGCCCGGCTTCTCAAATAGAACAGGAGGAGCATGCCACAGCTTTGAGCTCTCCTGCTACAACTTACCCCTTTAAATTAAATTAAACCTTTTGGAAGATACTTAATATCAATGACCCTCGGGCCCTTCCTTCCTGCTCCTCGTTGTTACAGAATATAACCCCTATAAAAAATGAACCACAAAATAAGACCTTAAAAACTATAAGCAATAAAAGTAACAAATGCTTACCCGGCCATATTCACGGTACTCAAAGGATCACCTTATTCCCTACTCACTGAACTCCCTCAGTCATCCATGCTCTCCCAGCTTCTCTTCAACTCCCGGCTCCTCTCGCGCTCCTTTTCAATTTCCAACTCCTCTCGCGCTTCTCTTCAACTCCCGACTCCTCTCGCACTTCTCTTCAACTCCTGACTCCTCTCACACTTCCCTTCAACTCCCAGACCCTCTCGCGCTCTTTTTCAACTCCCGACCCCTCTAGGTGCTGTTGACTGCCTGTCCCAGAGTCCTCCTCTCGCATTCTCCTCTGTGGGCCTATGAATACAAATGTTTGTTTTTAATAAGGGATCAAGTACTTTGGGGTATTTACAGGACTTTATCAATGAGAGTGTTTTTGATAGATATATGTATAAAATATATCGCTATATAGAAATCTGTAATAGATACTTTGAACCTTATTTTATTTCATCACAGCATGGCTCCTGAGGTCTGCACATGGTGGATATTGAATGATTAGGCATCAAAGTTATAAGGGTGGGTGGCCATGTGTTGGCTTGAGTTGACATGGAGGTATAAGGAGCCATGGGGCTGGGTAGAAGTGCATGCATTTGCATGGAATGTATGAGGGGCCGTGGAGGGGTGGGTAGGGGAATGGTTTGGCATGAGATGGCTTGGATGGGGAGTGGGGAGTGGGGGAGAGGGTGTGAGGGTTGAGGACTAGAGGGTCCAGTATTAAATAAAACAACTTGCATGAAGTCCCAGAGAAGCAAGTTGGGCCTTTTTCAAAAGCCTGTCTTGGCACTTGGCAGGCTCAATGACAGCCTCCAAGAATTTTCTGGGGATGATTCCAGCGCCTTCCAGGAACAAAGGTCCTGTTCTTTGGGATAATTTCTCCCAAGTCAGGTTCTGTTAGCCAGGAAATTTCCTGACCTTGTGCACTAGAATTGCCAACTGTGATTAAATGTATCCCTAGATGTTTCATCGCATGAATCGCCCCCATGCTCAAGCCATTAGTTGGCTAATACTCCAACATTGTCATGTACTGCTTTCCTTCACCAATTGGAAAGCAAAAAGATTCATTAGCCAAGTGGATGATGCTTGACTGTTAGCCAAATAGCCTTTAATTCCCCATTTTCAATATTTTTATAGCTGGTAAAGAGAAATGTTCAAAGAAAATGACAGAAAAAAGAACTATCTTTTTTAATGTCCCCATGATTTTTCTCCAGGGCAGCGTACAGAAGTGTTTTGGAGATTGATCTTCAATTCCTAGAGACTCCAGGCCAATCCTCAAGGGTTAGCAACCCACCAATGCACTCACCTTGGGAGCAAAAATCCAGGCTGATGTTTTAAAGTTTGTTCAAAAGGTATCAAAGAGCGATTCATCCAGATCAATTCTAGCCCCGCTGTAAAATTATTCTGACTTCACTAGAGAAACACAACAGTTTTTTTTGGATGGGGTATTGACAGATTGCTGCAAAAGGCATTAATTTGAGGAATCTTTGTGAAGATAGGTTAATTATACTGTTTGATCAGTTGGCTGCAGTTGCAGCCTTTTTTTATTATTAACTACACTTTAGGGATGTTTTTGGAAGGTAATCTGATGGATTGGGGAAATTGAAAAACCAGGATCTCATTTGCAATTAACCTGCCCTTCACCTCAGCAAAGATGCAGCAAGTTTCATAACTTCAAGCTGTATTCTAAAGACTATCATCTGTGGATGCCCACCTTCTATCTCTCCAATAAACCAGTTGGCCTCAAACATCAACACAGCTGTACAGCCCCAAATATTGGTCTCTAATTAACTGGTTAGAAGTATTTGTTTAGGACATAGGAACATAAGGGGTAGGTGCAGGAGTAGGCCATTCGGCCACTCAAGCCTGCTCCGCCAGTCAGTAAGATCATGGCTAATATGTTGTGCCCTTAAATCTACTTTCCAGCCTGTCCTCTTGACTCCCTTGTCAATCAAAAATCTGTCTAACGCAGCCTTGAATATATTCAATGATCCAGCCTCCACTGTTTGCTGGGGGAGAGAATTCCGAACACTAATAACCCTCTGAGAGAAGAAGTTCCTCCTCATCTCTGTCTTAAATGGGGGAACACCTTATTTTGAAACTGTGCCCCCTAGTTCTAGATTCCCCCACCAGGGGAAACATCCTCTCGGCATCTACTCTGCCAATTACACCCTCTCAGAACCTTAGGTTGGAATCATCCAGTCCTGTTGGCAGTTGGCGGCATGGCGTGCTTAGGGGGAGGCATGCTTATGATGCTTGATGGGCACAAATTGGTTTCACCCTGGCGTGACATCACAGCGGGATTATCCCAAGGTGTCCGCCATGGTAGAACGTGATTCCTGCTAGAGGCCGGCATGAACCAGTTTTGCATTCTGTTAATGAGATGCAAAGTGGGGCCTGACAGGAATCATCACCCCCACGCCAGGTTTACTGTTATGTTGGTGGGAAAACACGCTGGCCCAGAACATGTCTGGACAAGTGTGATGTGCAAAAGTTGGGACTTAATGTGAGGGCCTTGCTCAGATCGTAGACATCCGAGGAGAAGATGATGCTGGAGCCTTACAGCTTCTGGACCCTGGAAGAACATGTGCATCGCATGGTGGGTGGATCTTCATGGACGTGGCTCTGTCACGAAGCAGCTTACGGAAGGTGGGAGGTCTCAGTTGGTGCTTTGAGTCTGCTTCGGAACATCACAGTCATGGCCACGGGCTGCTATGGATGATCGGTGAAGAGAGTGGGAGAGGAAGGTCCAGCTGTGAGTGGGAGAGGGAGGTGTACTTCGGAGGCCGGGGTGGGGGGAGGAGGTGGGGGGTGGCGCTGGTGAGGTTGGGAGGGGGGTGGAGGGACAAAGATGTTGGGGGGTGAGGTTGGGGGTTGGGAGGTAGATGTAATGGGGGAGAATATTACAAGTGGGGAAGTAGGTGTAAGGGGAGAGGAAGGTGTAAGAGAGGGAGTTTGAAGGGGGCAGCTGTCCGGAAGGGGTTCGGGGGGGGAAGGTATCTGGCGAGGAGAGGGGGTAAGGATGGAGGAGGGAATAACGTGGGGGGAATGTCCAAATGAATGTCTAAGGGAGGGGTCTGTGGCTGCCTCCTGGGGAGCGAACTAAGGATGGGTGTGGTAGGAGGGAGTGGTGATTGTGAGAGAGGGCAGAGGGAGCCGGTAGGGTGGGAGGGTGAGGGTGCCTCAGTAATGGTAGAAGGGACCGTGAGAGTGGTTGGTGGGATCCTGGAGGCAGACACGGAACCTGGGGGTGGGAAGGAGAAGGTCGAGGATGTCAGTGTAGATGGGGGGGTTGGGACTTTTCATGAAGGTGGCGCATGTACACATTGACCTGGACATCCTGGAATGATGAGGATCGGGTTGGTAGGTGATGGTAGGGAGGCAGAAGGTGATGGCGCGGGAGGCAACAGTGATTGGGGAAAGGATATGGGTGGCTGGGGGTGGGGGAGAGGATGGGGTAACTGACGTGACACTTGAACATGACCATGTATTTCAAGTCAAAAGTGAGCGGGGTCTCATGTTAGGTGAGGACAGGTGCTGTATGGGAGTGTGCTCTGTGGGTGGGCGGAGATGCAGGTCGGCTCAGATGGACAACCAAAAGTGAGCCCCAGAGGGCAGCATTGAAAATGCTCAGGACAGTAAGATGAATGTTTTGGATGAAGGCTCTGTGTGCGTTGGAGAGTGCGTGGCACGAGGCTTCGAAAGACCCTGCCACCCACACATACACACACACATACACACACTTCTCCCTCTAGAATCATTTGTGGTCCGGCTGCATTCAGCTGAACTGCTAGTGGTAGGGAATACAGGGGGAGCACTCATGTAGTCTGTAAATGAAGCTGAAAGACACTATTGCACATTATACAGTGAAAGTGGGTATATTTTCAGATTATAAAGTGAAAATGTGTTCACCAGTGCAACCACTTGTGATCAGAATTTCTGAATTTTTCCAGGCCTACCACTTCTGCCAGGTGCTGCCCTGACATCCACAGCAGGGGTGGAGACAGCCTGTGTATTGGTTGGCCCTGTTGCCTCTGATGACTTCAGCATCCTTCCTCTGGAGAGCCGAGGCCCTGAGGGCCCCGGCTTCCTTTGGCTGTCCTCCTGTGGGCCAGCTGCTCCTTCTATGGTGACAGAGGGCAATGTTGAGGGGCTAAGAGGCAAAGGGGACTCGGACAGCCTCTGAGATTCCTGAGTGGATGACCCAGGGGTGTCTAGCTTCTGCACCTTTGGGTGCCCAAGGGCCCCAGCCTGAGTCCTTGTTGGGCAGGGTCACCTGGAGGGAGGTCAAGGTGCTCCTTTCCTCTCCCACATTGCCACTGCAGGAAATACCATAACGGAATGCAGGTCTGCACACATCTCCGCATTCTGCTGAGCCAGGGTCTCCATGGCGCCGCTGTCCTTCCCATGGAGACCGCCATGCGCATACATGTGGGCACCACTTCATCAGACAGCATGCGTACACATTCCTCCAACTCATGTGCCAGCCTGTTGAGGGCTTCCAAAACGTCTGCATGATGTTCCCACACCTTCTGCTGACTCTCCATAATGAGTTGGAAGGTCAAAGCCAGAAGCTCGTCATCTGACTCAGGCCTCTTCCCCAGCAGTCCTCCAAGTGCCAGGGAGCTCAGTTGAGCCTGCCTCCTCCTGATGTAGGCAAATGTCCGTGCGGTGACCACCAGGTTATGCACCCGAGCTTGCTCTAGATTTAGGTCCTACCGAGGCATGAGTCTCTGCGCTGGTGCAGGGTGTGGGTAATCGTTGTGACGGGTCTTCCAGGCTGCTCATTTCCAGCTCTTCAATGGAAGAGGTGCCCTCTTGGCGGAGGTGAGGACATGGATGGGGCTGAGGGATTTGGTCGTTTTGCAGAGCTCCCTGTGAACCAAAGTAGAGATAATTAATGCATGGCAGCAGAGTCAAAAACAGGAGAGAGAGCCCTCACAGTTGCGTTGAGACAGGGATGGTGTGGTGCAGGATCTGCACGTGGGTGTTCGCCACCTATCTCACGTCACCACAGGCATGGTCCAGCGTGATGGCACGCTGCTCAAAGTGAGTGAGGGACTTAATGTGGGCCACTCCCACCCACTGTCTGGGACCTCTGTCTGCTGTTGTGAGCCAGCTTCTCCTGGAGGAAAACAGATGGAGAGAGTGTAAGCAGGACTCTTGGCACTGTGTGGAATGTTTCTGTGGTGAGTGGAACCATGGAGGGGATGAAGATGCAATCTCCAGAAGGACATGAGCCTGATGGAGATGTGAGGGTGTGAGTGACTTAGTGGTGTTGTCCCCTGAGGTGTGAGATCCCTGTGGAAGTGTGATGGGCTCTCTCACTCTCTGTCTCTCTCCCTCTGTCTCCCTGTCACTCTTACTCTGCCTCTCTCTCTGTCTCTCTCTCTCTCTGTATGTCTCTCTCTCTCTGCCTCCTGCCCTCTCTCTCTCTCTCTCTCTCTCTCTCCCTCTCTGTCCGTCTGTCTGTTTAACTCTCTTTCTCCATATTTCTCTGTCTCTCTCTGGTTCCTCATCTCTCTCTCTCTCTGTCTCCCTGTCTTTCTCACTCTGTGATCCCTGTGGATGTGTGATGGGCTTATGAGTGTAAGTTGAGAATGATGAGGTGGTTGACATACCTGGTGGAATGGATGAGAGCTTTCATCCTCTTCCTGCACTGGATGGCTGACCTTCTCTGTTCTCTGGTGGTGCTGACCACCACTGCCATTGCCTCCCAGGTTGGATTGATAACTCTGGTGGACTCCTGCAGCCAGACCGGGGAGATACAGGACATCACAGCGGCCTGCCACTATGTCCAGCAGGTGGCCCAGAGGGGCATCTCTAAATTTGGGGGCTAAAGTCTTCTTTACTTTTGGGGCCATCTGTCGCCTGGAGCAGTCCTGGTCTGTAGACATGAAGTAGGCTGCGCTCTGGAGCACTTTAACTATGGCGCCCGGAGCGAGGGAACGCTGAGGCCACAGTGTGGCAGGCAAATCCAAACCCGCCCACCAGCAGTCCGGAGTGTTTCCCCTGAATGCATTATTAATGAGGCAGGATGTGCCAGGAAGGAGAAGATATGGTGCGAAAACACACCATTGCAGCTGGTGGGTAAAAAGTCTGTTTTCACACTCGCTACCACACTTAGTGCAAATCTGGGATGATTCCGCCCTTATCGTTGGCATGGTAGGTATGAGGGGCCATGGCAGGTGGGTAGGGGCATGGTTTGGCATGAGTTGGCATAGATGGGCAAGTATCTGAAAGAAGATTATAAAAAGCTTCCAGGAACTTACATCAACATCTTGCGGACCTTGGAAGTGAAACACTTGATAGCCCCCATTCTGATGAGGCGATTTAAAATGTGATGCTCAAAGCCAGCAATGTTCTGGAGTTGTGGAGGAGGGAGTTATTTATTCTGTGTTTTGTGGAAATGTTCTATGATGGTGTTTCTGGAGGAATTGGGCACTGTAATTACTCCCACCCATAAATATGCACATTGGGTGACTGTACAGATCGATAAAGGGATTAAGTGAAAGGCTCTTCCTCTTGAGAGTCATAGTGTATTTCATTACTGCTGTTTGTAAATCTGATACTCTGTCAAATGTAATATTAATTTAGAAATATTAGCATTTCATAAAAATGAGAACATCTATGAAAATAAGAGCGATTATGGAAACTGGCCTGTTTCAACATCACGACATTGGGCAGATATGCCATGGGTAAGCAGTACCCCTAATTTCAGCCACAACTAGAGATACAATTGCTAAGTGCATCATTTTACAAATATCTTTGTGACAGCTGATTTCAATTAGTTTGCATATTCCACCCTTTTTAAAAAAAACACATTGTTACATTATTTGCTCATTGTCTCTTAATCTGATATTACTTTGCAATGTTGGGTATATCTTAAAATGCATTCAAATTGGGTTTATATATATATATAAACTCAAATGTTCACTTTCAGCACTAGCATGCAGAAGGTGTAACCATAGCAACCCCTACCTAATAGGTGCTGCTTGGCTTTCAGTGACATCAAGGCCATGAACAGATACATTACAATTCAACATCTCATCCTTCCTCCCAGTATGCATAAACATGCTACCTGTTGCCATGGCAAGGAGCTGGTCATTCTCATACACTACTGTAACATAATTAAAACAGGCATTGTCGGAATTATACTAAAATATGAGATCATATTTGCCTTTCCTCACAATGGCCTTTATGTAATATAAAGTGTGAATAATAATAGGCAGATGAGCTTAGAGCTTGGATTTGTACTTGGAACTATGATGTTATTGCTATTACAGAGACTTGGTTGAAGAATGGACAGGTTTGGCAGATAAACGTTCCAGGATTTAGATGTTTCAGGCAGGATAGAGAGGGATGTAGAAGAGGTGGGGGAGTTGCACTGCTGGTTAAGGGGAATATCACAGCTGTACGACAGGAGGACACCTCGGTGGGCTCATGCAGCGAGGCAATATGGGTAGAGCTCTGGAATAGGAAGGGTGCGGTCACAATGTTGGGGGTTTACTATAGGCCTCCTAATTGCCGGCGGGAGATTAAGGAACAGTTATGTAGGCAGATTTTGGAAAGATGTAAAAGCAATTGGGTTGTTGTGGTGGGTGACTAACTTTCCCTACATTAACTGGGAATCATTTAGTGCTAGGGGTTTGGATGGTGCAGAATTTGTAAGGTGCATCCAGGAGGGCTTCCTGAGACAATATGTAGATGGTCCAACTAGGGAAGGGGCAATACTGGACCTGGTATTAAGGAATGAACCCGGCCAGGTGGTCGAAGTTTCAGTAGGGGAGCATTTCAGGAAAAGTGACCATAACTCAGTAAGTTTCAAGGTACTGGTGGATAAGGATAACAGGAGTCCTCGGGTTAAGGTGCTTAATTGGGGGAAGGCTAATTATAACAATATTAGGCAGGAACTGAGGAATCTAGACTGGAAGCGGATGTTTGAGGGCAAATCAACAACTGACATGTGGGGGGCTTTCAAACATCAGTTGATAAGAATTCAGTACCGGCATGTTCCTGCTAGGATGAAGGATAAGCATGGCAAGTTTCAGGAACTTTGGATAACGAAGGATATTGTGAGATTAATCAAAAAGAAAAGGGAAGCTTTCGTAAGGGCTAGAAGACTGGGAACAGATGAAGCACGTGGAGAATATAAAGAAAGTAGGAAGAAACTTAAGCAATGAGTCAGGAGGGCTAAAAGGGGTCATGAAAGTCACTGGCAACAGGATTAAGGAAAATCCCAAGGCTTTTTATATATATGTTAAAAAGCAAGAGGGTAGCCAGGGAAAAGGTAGGCCCACTCAGGGACAGAGTTGGGAATCTGTGTGTGGAGCCAGAAGAAATGGGAGAGATACTAAATGAACACTTCTCATCAGTATTCAGCAAAGAGAAGGACTTAGCGGTTGATTTGTCTAGGGAAGAGTGTGTAGATAGCCTGGATCATGTTGAGATCAAAAAAGAGGAGGTTTTAGGTGTCTTGAAGGATATTAAAGTGGATAAGTCCCCAGAGCCAGATGGGATTTACCCCAGAGTACTAAGGGAGGCAAGGGAAGAGATTGCTGGGGCCTTGACAGAAATCTTTGTATCCTCACTGGCTACGGGTGAGGTCCCAGAGGACTGGAGAATGGCCAATGTTGTTCCATTATTTAAGAAGGGTAACAGGGATGATCCAGGAAATTACAGGCCGGGGAGCCTTCCGTCAGTGGTAGGGAAATTATTGGAGAAGATTCTTCGTGACAGGATTTACTACCATTTGGAAGCAAATGGGCGTATTAGTGAGAGGCAGCATGGTTTTGTGAAGGGGAGGTCATGTCTCACTAACTTGATCGAGTTTTTCGAGGAAGTGACAAAGATGATCGACGATGGAAGGGCAGTGGATGTTATATACATGGTTTTCAGTAAGGCCTTTGACAAGGTCCCTCATGGCAGATTGGTACAGAAGGTAAAGTCGCATGGGATCAGAGGTGAGCTGGCAAGATGGATACAGAATTGGCTTGGTCATAGAAGACAGAGGGTAGCAGTGGAAGGGGGCTTTTCTGAATGGAGAGCTGTGACTAGTGGACTTCTGCAGGGATCAGTGCTGGGACCTTTGATGTTTGTAGTATACATAAATGATTGGGAGGAAAATGTAACTGGGTAATTAGTAATTTTGCAGATGATACTAAGGTTGGAGGAGTTGCAGACAGTGAAGAGGATTGTCAAAGGATACAATGGGATATAGATCGGTTGGAGACTTGGGTGGAGAAATGGCAGATGGAGCTTAATCCAGACAAAGGTGAGGTAATGCATTTTGGAAGGTCTAATACAGGCATTATACAGTAAATGGCAGAACCCTTAAGTGCATTGATGGGCAGAGGGATCTGGGTGTACAGGTCCACAGGTCACTGAAAGTGGCAACGCAGGTGGATAAGGTAGTCAGGAAGGCATATGGCATAACAAAAACAGAATTACCTGGAAAAACTCAGCAGGTCTGGCAGCATCGGCGGAGAAGAAAAGAGTTGACGTTTCGAGTCCTCAGGCATATCCAGGCATATGGCATGCTTGCCTTCATTGGCAGGGCTATTGAGTATAAAAGCTGGGAAGTCACACAGCAGCTGTATAGAACCATGGTTAGGCCACACTTGGAATATTGCATGCATTTCTGGTCGCCACATTACCAGAAGGATAGAGAGGCATTGGAGAGGGTGCAGAAGAGGTTTACCAGGATGCTGCCTGGTCTGGAGGTTATTAGCTTTGAGAAGAGGTTAGAGAAACTCGGATTGTTCTCGCTAGAGCGACGGAGATTGAGGGGTGACTTGATAGAAGTAGATAGCCAGAAGCTTTTTCCCAGAGTGGAAGAGTCAATTACTAGGGGACATAGATTTAAGGTGAGAGGAGAAAACTATAGAGGAGATGAGGGTAGTGAGTGTCTGGAATTCACTGCCAGAGGAGGTGGTGGAAGCAGGTACAATAGTGGTGTTTAAAAGGCAGCTTGACAAACACATGAATAGGATGGGAATAGAGGGATACCGACCCTGGAAGTGCAAAATGTTTTAGTTGATGGGCAATTATGGCAATATGATCAGTGCAGGCTTGGAGAGCCAAAGGACCTGTTCCTGTGCTGTACTTTTCTTTGTTCTTTGTTCTTTATAATCAGCATATGAGCTCTTTTGTATCAACTTCCTTTTCCTCAATTTTAATGAAGGAGGTAACTCCTTTAAAATGAACAGGTTCAATACCGCCATTGAAATAGGAGACATGGAAAAAGATGCACTTGCACAGCATCGTTTCGAGGTCAAAATTCTCTAACTGCAAATATACTAGTATGTGTAAATGCTTTAATCCCTTCTCCTTCTCAGTTTGATTTCTCTCACACTCCTTGCTGGCCTCTGCTGCTCTCCTCAAACAACGAGTCAGCTTCACCTTCCTCCAAGGCCTAAAGAACCATCTGCACCAAATTTCACTCTTCCTTTGGCCCGTGTAAATTGACTTTAAGAGGAAAGAATTTTCAGCTGGCTCATTCTGCTCATCCGTTGTGACTTCTGCTGAGAGGCACAGGAACCCTGGTTAAAAAATACAAATGCTGAAGTTATGATGGCTGAGCAGGAGAACTCCTCCAGAAGCTCACCATCTAAGATCCCTGTCTTCGCCTTTCAAACCTTCTTTTGCCACATCCCATACCACCTCAGTGGTCTCCTGCACATTTCTGTAGACCTGCTTCAATTGTTTGACACTGATTTATTCCTTGTAATGTATGGTAGTACAGAACTTGTGGGTTCTGTTTACTGCAAGCCTCCCTTCACTGGACAATATACGCGTTGGGATTCTTACAGTTCCGCGTGCTATAAGATTGGCCTTATCAGCAACCTTGTTAAAGGGCCTGAGCCATCTGCTCACCAAGCAGGCTTGATGCTGAAATAGGGAGAATCAAAGGCATCCTGCAGGATAATGGCTACTCTGATCAGAGCACTTCACACTCTATATCATACAACCTCATGAATGGGCCTAAGGCTGTCACTTTTGGCCTTGAAAAGTGCCCAGTCTACCTCAGATTTCCCTGGAAGGGCAAGGTATCTCAAAAATTTGAGCAACAGATGAAGCTAGTTGTTTGACGCTGCAAATATGCAGTAGCAACATGAGCAGTGTTCGCCATTAACAGGATGCTGCCATCAAGCCAAATAATACACTCTGCCTATCACACAAATGAGTAATGTGGCAAATGCATTTCAGTGCCAGTGTGCTGCTAAATATGTAGGTCATACGTCCCAAAGACTGGTAGATTATATCAAACAGCATGTCCCTCCCGCTGTTCACAATGGGCAAGGTGCAGACTGTACCCAACCAACCCATGCTTGCAAAACTCAAAACACAGTGTCCAACATTATATGTGACGCATGATTGGACAACATTTGCTAAATAGTCCTGTGTGCTAAGAATTACACTGATAACCAATTTAAGATTGTCAGTCAGCCTTGCAGTGTTGTGCATTTATGTGTACTGGAAGCTACATATATTAATACACAGGGCCCTGTTCTTTGTAGAAAGAACATGTACACACATTGCGCCTATTTCAGCTAAACAAAATAATTGACAGCCATTTGCTGGTTCATTCCTCAGGGCAATGCCATAGCCAATTAGAGTCAAGCTGCCTGGTTTAAATTTCAAACAATGCTTAGCTGTTAACTGTCAGTCGCCATCAACTCATCCATTCTCCATGGCAATGCCTCTACCAGTCAGAGTCCAAATGCCAACGAATCACTCTCTTTTCATGGTATAAATTTTGTTCCCTTTACATTTGGTATTCTTGTGAATTGTACTGATTGCAAGATGAAAAGTTTTGACAATAAATGTCTCTTTTTTTAAGCAATACTTCTTGTAGTGCATTCCATTGACAGAACAGTTCCATCAGTAAGTCTTCATCTATCACTCAGCCTCTACCCTCTGTAATTCCTTTGATTCTTCAACATCTCCACATTCTCTGTCTTGCACATGTGCCAATGCAAACCCCATAGAGTGCCAGGAAAGTTTGCAATAACAACCCATTTTGTGCTTCAGTGAGTGCCTCATTGCAGCCCTGCTGACCTTCTCCTCCTGTACACCAGTTCTCCTCCTGCTTGGTGGCAGGGAGTCACCTTTTAATTAGCTCTGAACTTGGACCAGGTCACAGCACAGTTGGATTAGCAGGTTGGAAGTCCTGTCTTCTCCTGTCCTCCAGTGGTGAACCTACCCAGGGAAACAATCCATACCATTAATACAGCTCCAGTGTTAGCTGCTCATTATGGTAAACTGAAACTAGCACCAGCCCATGACAGCTTCAAACCGCAACCAGTAGTCATTTGGTATTAGTGTGAATAATCTTAAGAGTAAACTTTTCTGCTGCCTGGACTGCTTGGAGGAGTCTTTCCAACCTTGGTAATGTGTGTGTCAAGATTTGATGTTGTCTGCTCCATGCTGCATCATGAGGGCACAGCTCTTGCCACCAGCTATACAATGAGCAATTGAGGAGGAGGATGTGAATGAGGAGGAAGGGAGAGGGCAACAATACATCCCCTTTCTGACCATTCTGTCTGTGATTAATTCATCGGACTGTGGTACCAGTAACACAACCTCAATTCCCTGTTCACAAACAGTCCCATGCTTTCCCTTCCCTCTGTGGCTGACATCAGTGTCCTCTTGGCCATATGTTAAACTAAAACCCACCCCATGACAGATACATTCTTTATAGGTCAAACCATCCAGTAAAAAAAAATCAGCCAATCACCCTCAAACATTCCCTTATTGTATCTCCTATGTGCCTTTGCCTATGTTAGTGCAATGGCTGCAGCATGACTGGTGGAAGGCAGCCGAATTTCAGTGGAGAAAACAACAGATGGCCTTGCAGGACAATCCTGAACAGCTCTAGCCCTAAACGACTGGTCGTGGGTGGTCAGTTAATTGGCTGGTTGACAAGAAAGGGCACTGGCTGGGTGCTAGTGGTAGGATGACAGAAACTATCATTCTGAGAGAGGACGACAGACCCTTGCTGCACGGTTGCACAGCCACTTACCTGGCATGGCAATCCCTTGGCATAATAGTATCCGAAGCTATGATGGCAGCTTTCTGACCTTGCATGACTTCAGTCTGAGCACTCCAGCACTCAAACATGTGGCTTCTGCTTGTGATGTGATGTGATGGAAGCTGAGACATCAGCCATTAGATGTGTGTTCTCATGGAGCTGGCCACTACTTCCATGCTGGAGAAGATAGGCTCTAAGGTCTGGGCAAAGCCCTGCGCCAACTTGATGCTTGACTCCTCCATGCTCCTTAAGATTAATCACAGGCATTCTGGAAGCCCTACCAATGCTCCAACTACTTGTGTTTAAACCCATCGGCCGCTTGTGTAGACTGTCCCACGAAAGTCCTCATCTGAGTCCTCTGTAGCAGAATGCATTTGCAACCTTGGCCTGCAGCAAGCTAGTATGTTTCATACTAGTATGTTTCCCCCCAGTACCATTTTATTTACTAACCTCCTGCGTGGGACCTTATCAAAAGTCTTCTGAAAATCCAAATACATCACATCCACTGGCTCTCCTTTATCTATGTTACAAGTAACATCCTCAAAGAACTCCAACAAGGTTGTCAAACATATTTTCCCTTTCAAAATCCATGTTGACTCTGCCAATTTTACCATTTATTTCTAAATGTCTAATTATCACATTCTTAATAATAGATTCTAACATTTTCCCTACTGCTGATGTCAAACGACTATGTCTGTAGTTCTCCATTCTCCTTCTTCCTCCCATTTTAAATAGTGGGTTACATTTGCTACTTTCCAGACTGCAGGAACCTTTCCAGGATCTATAGAATTTTGAAAGATAACCATTAATACATCTGCTGATAAACACCAATGCATCCCCTTGTGGGTAGATGACTTACCTCTTTCTCTGCAGCTCCTACACCAAGACGTTCAGCGCAGAGAACATTGGAGTCTGTTTTCTCCCCTGTTGTGACAATGGTTACTCTCCTTGCAGGTCAGGGACACTTCCCCAGCCACTTCCAGCAAATGTTCCAGCCAGATTGCACTGATGTAGACTAACTTTAAATAGTGCAGGTTAGCTTTAAGTAACGTGCTGAGTCTTTCACAAACTTGGCCCTCCGCTGAGACAGACCAGCCACTCAACAGCCTTTTTAGTGCTGGGCTGCATTCTATACTGATTTAAATTAGCAGACTGTTGTGATATTGCCAATGCAGACAATGACATATACCTTTAAGAAGTTGCATAGTGACATCACTGTGATAGCACCGTGTGTGAGGCTGGACTATAAGAGTACAGCCTCCATGTTAGATGTTCACTATTGCTTATGTTCTCTATTTCAGATACTCAGTACTGCCTGTGACCCTGTATCAGCAAGACTCTACGTACATCTCATGAGTCAGGCATGTAGTCAAGAAATCAGCCTATGTAACTGTTAGGACCCAAACCAGATCAAGGCTTGTGCAGAGCTGTAAATAGTTGTTGCCAATAACAATCGTCAGATACTTATGTTCGACCAGAACCCTCGTCAGTCTCAATATTTTACTTAGTATAGATAGCATGGAGACAGATCCTTTGAGTTCTACATTGAGATCCTCAACATATATGGTGGTGGCAGACTATGTCAGAGACAACCTGAAGTTTGCGTACTGCCTGTGTCAGACACAATAGGCACAGGTTAATCACACATCATGATCCCCACTCGTTTTCAAGGGCTATCCAACTTTGCCCCTCTTGTGCTTTATTTATTTGAGCTTTTATTTATACCTGATCATACATACATAGCCTAAATAACTCCACTCTGTCTAGCTTCAAACAACCGTTATTTTCTAAAACTATTGTGCCCTTGTTTGCCTAGACTCAGGTATGATCTCCCTCAAATCAACAGTCAAAGCACATGGTTCAAAAATATGTTAATGACTAATGGGGTTAAGGTCATCTAAGAGTTAACAAGGTTTGAAACCATCTAACAGTAATTTTAAAAATTTAATTATATTTTAATTGCATGGAAAATAGTTACTTTGTCATATAACAGCTTCCAACTTGAGAGATATGAAATTCTGATACATCACTAAAACCGTTCCCTTAATAAAGTTGCCATTTCATGTACCTAATTTCTTATTTTAGCCTCTTATAACACCTCTAATCCATTAATGAACAAACCCCCACGATCACAACCTGAGTGACAATTAAAGATTAAGATAACTTGGCTTGTATCCATGATCTTCACTGTCTTCATGCGCGTTTTCCTTCTTGTTGCATTTGTCTTTCCACGTCCTCATTGTCCTGGAACACGCATAGGTGTTCTTGGCTATATTTCACAATATGATTCTCTATCCTAGGGCCAGAATCTTACGCCTTGTGGGCACACGCGCGCCAGACCCGAGTGGGCATAAAGTAGCGTGAGAAGACATCGGGCAAGTGTCCCAACATCATCCCGCACACATGCAATCTTCAGGTTAGCAGGCACGCATGGGTATGGAGCCACGCCCGCCATCAATTAAAAGGCCACTTAAGGCCATTAAAAACTCAATTGATCCAACTTTTATGTCCCCTGAATGATTTCGTGCTCATCGCACAGGCAAAACGGGCAGGCGGGCAGCCAGATTTTGCAAAACCTCATCCAAGGGTCAGATAAAAAGGGTCAGCAGCATTGCCATTGTGAGTAGTGAGGAGTTTAGGAGATAATTTGTTGCTGGTTGCTTATTTGAACTTGACAGCTTCAACTCAGCTCTGAGCTTCATTCTTAACATTTCTAGGCTTCATTTCAGGACGTATTGGTGTCTCCAAGGCCCCCAGAGGATTTTGGCAGTGTGGACCCTTCCAGGTATCAGACAGCCTTCTGTGACCCTGGTAATGGGCATTGTATTTTCCGCTAGTGGCACCTCCTCTGAGGAGGAAGAGAGGGGCAGAGGGAGAGGAGGAAAGGTATCCCAATGCAGCTTCTATGGGAGTGACCTGTGGGAGGAGAGGTACAGCCAGAGGGGGCGCAGGATCGGAAGGTAGTTCATAGCATAAGGGGAGGTGGTGGCATAATGGTATTGTCACTGGACTGGTAATCCAGAGACCCAGGGTAATGCTCTGGGGAACCTAGGTTCGAGTCCCACCATGGCAGATGGTGGAATTTGAATCCAATAAATAACTGGAATTAAAAGTCTAAAGATGACCATGAAACCACTGTTGATTGTCATAAAAACCCATCTGGTTCACTAATGCCCCTTAGAGAAGGAAATCTGCTGTCCTTACCCGGTCTGGTCTATGTGCGACTCCAGGCCCACAGCAGTGTGGTTGATTCTTAAAAATGCCCTCTGGACAAGGGAAATTAAGGAAGGGCAATAAATGCTGGCCTAGCCAACGATGCCCACATCCCATGAATGAATAAAAAAAAGGAGCTGCAGAAGACGCCACTATCCTGCTATCAGGGTTTACAGGTCGCAATGCAGCTACCTGAATATGCCCGAGGTGCCGAAGGAGGCTCCACCTCTCCATTTGCCAGATGATTGGGCCTGAGATCACCTCCAACTGTGTGGGTGGAAACCCCATGCCAGTGGCTCTGAAGGTCACAGTGGCCCTCAACTTCTATGCTTCCGGCTCTTTCCAGGGGTCAGTGGGTGATCTTTGTGGAGTGTCCCAATCAGCTGTCCACAGTTACATCAAGCTGGTGACAGAAGCTCTGTTCAGGCAGTAATGCCTTTTATTCATTTCCTTATGGATGAGGCCAGCCAGGCTGAGTGAGCCAGAGGCTTTGCAGCGATTGCTGGGTTCCCCCGCATCCAGAGTGCAATCGACGGCGCATGTGTGGCCATCAAGCCGCCAGGGGTCAGTCGGGTGCCTTCATCAACAGGAAGGGATTCCACGCGATGAGCGTCCAGATAGTGTGTGACCATAGGACGCAGATTCTGCAAGTCTGTGCACAGTATCCTGCCATTTCCCATTACGCTTATATCCTGAGACACTCCCAGGTGCTGAGGCTATTCAGTGCTCCAGCCCAACTGGATGGATGACTGCTGGGTGACCAGGGCTAACCGTTAAAAAGGTGTCTTATGAAGCCTCTCCACCACCCAAGAACAGAGGCAGAGCAACATTATAATAGGAGTCATACCTCCACAAGAGCGGTGCTAGAGAGGACCATAGGTCTTTTGAAGATGCGCTTCCAATGCCTGGACCAATCATTCACGGGGGGCACTACAATACCCCAGACTGGGTGTCACTGATAGTGGTGCATGCTGCTCTCTCCACAATCTGGCACTGGCAAAGGGGGACCTACTGGGGGAAGAGGATCTTGACCCAGCTGCAGAGGTCACAGAGGATGAATCCAGTAGTGAGCCAGAAGAGGAACATGGTGAGGAGAACCTTGAGGGTGTGGACGCAGACCTCTGAATCCTTCAGGGAGGCAGGGACACCAGGGATGCTTTGATCCAACGCTCCTTCAGCTAGGCTGCCAAAGATCTGCTTCCACCTTAAGCCAGGGCTGCCACCTCCATCCTGGGATGTCTGAAATGACCCTTTCATTTGCACCCAAAGTCCACTCAGTGCCTCTGCAGTAAAGTTTAGAGCCATTCACGTCCAGCATTACATACTAGTGTATCCTGCACCAAAAAAGTACAAGGTGAAGCATATTCAGGCCATTACAGCAAAAACAAGATTTATCTCATTGTGACAATCCAAAGAAATTAACATAACTTTCTCTGGTCTTTATTCCCAGACCAGAAAACATAAGCAAAACATTACAGAACAGAAGATCACCCCTGACCAGTCCCTCTTGTGTTCATAGTGCCTTAAAAGTTTGCGAGTGCTGCATCTTGGTGCACCGCCCAGCAGCACCCCCGCGCCACCACACCAACCCCCCCCCCCTCCTTACTGGTAGCAACATTGGAGACAGCCGGCAGATTCTGGTGTCCTGTTGGCCTTGACGACACTGGCGGGCGTCCTCTGGCCAGTGGAGCCCGTGCTGGCCCTGCCTGGGAGGGAGCGGCCAGTGCCACGGCTGGCATCTCCCCAGTCATCACAGCCTCATCAATTGCCATGGCTACTGTCAGAGGGGCACAGGAGCTGCTGCTGTCATCCAGAGCACCCTGAGAGGAGACGCAGAGATGACAAGTGGCTCCTGGGCCAACATGAGCTTGCTCTGGACCTCCCATTGATGGACGAGCACCTAGCTGGGATACTGGGTGCCTCATCCATCTCCCACACTGGCACTGACCACCTGAGGCCATTGTGAGGGCTTGCAGGTCCGAGCGCAACCCCAGGAACCCCTGATTCTGTTCCTGGAGCTGTCTCTCCATGAGAGTCGCCACTCTCTCAACAGAGGAGACAGTGTGCTCAACCATGAGGGTCAAGGCAGTGCTCATGCTCTGCAAGGACTCCTCCACAACATAGACCATGGCATGCAGGCCCTCATGGATCTCCACCAGATCCTCCTGCACATCCCGCTGGACATCCAGCATCTGCCAACTAATGGGCAATTCCAGAGGCTCATCATCTGCCTACGACTCAGTAGCATCCTGGTCTCCAGCAGTCCTCTGACTGCTGGCACTCTGGGCACTCTCTGCCTCTGCCTACACCTCAAGTGGGTGTGAAATGCCCTCACTGCTGTGCTCTGACATTCTAGACAAGTATCTAACACCCACCGAGATGCTAGTATCTCCGCTGGTGCCTGGTTCAGAGAGCAGGTGTGACTTAGCTGCATGTGAAGCCTGGCTGTCCTCCTGCATCAGGGGTGGCTCTTCAGGGTCCTGCGATTGAGTGCATGCCGGCGAATCTAAGAGAGAACAATGACATGTCATTAGTTTAAGTCAGCACACTGTCACTGTGAACGCCAGGCACCCTGGTAAGACAATGGAGATCTGCATCATGGTGCCATCATCTTTCAATGATCATTGGGGAATCCGATTTTGAGGGTCCCACCAATAATGACACTCCATAAGAATTTTGGCACCATCCGAAACTCTCACCTCTGTGCACTGCACTCTTACCTTCGTCTGACAGCCCAGCCTCTCTGTGGCTGGTTGACCGAGGTGTCTCGCACTTCTCCAGCTCCAAGGTGTCCTGCTTGAATCTGGATAGGATTAGAAGATTTGGGGGAGGGGTCTCCACCTGTCCACGGCCTTTCAGTGTTGTTATGGGCCGTCTTCTCCTGAAAGAACAGAGGAGCTTGATTAGTCCACTCTCTACCTGTAGCGCCATTGCAGCCTGGCCGACTCCACCTGAGGAACACTTTGCAGGGCACCTCTGATTCACGGCCCTCGAGCCAGAAGGCACTCAGCCCAAGCAGCCAGGGCTCACCCCCTTGGCCAGCTCCGGCGTCATTGACAGTTGGCACTCAGACTCTAACACCCCTGAGCTCCACAGGTGGGGGGATGGCCAGACCTTAACACTTCACCATGCTGATCCATGCCAACATGGTACTTACCCTTCCCAAGCGCAGCAGGTCGTTAAACCTTTTGCGGCACTGCACCCATGTGTGCCGCACAATGTCGTGGCTGTAGACCTACACTGCCACCTCTTCCCAAGTTCTTTTTGTTAAGTGCGGTGGCCTCCTCCTTCCGTATCTGGGGCATGGGTGTTCATCCTGGCAGTCACCTCCTCTAGGAGGACCGCAAGGCACTCATCCGAGAACCGTGGGGCTGAGTGCCCAGCCGACCTGCCCTCCTGCCTATCATCTCCGGCCACATCTGATGCCATTACCTCAGACTTCAGAACGCTGCAAATATGTTCTTCCCTGGCAGCCTTCAAGGAGCTGCCTGCGCCATTTTTAAACCAGCTGCTGGGTCTCTATTGGACCAGGTGACTGACAGGTCTCCACCCCCACCATCCCTCCCCAGCCATTGGGAAGATGCTTTTCACACTGGGCGGGCCTTAATTGGTCAACCAGGGTGAAATCACAGTCAGGGACCTATCGTGGACGACCCTTTTCCTGACCGGTGGTGGGCCCACTGATCGCGCCCGCCTGCCAAGGGTAATATCCAGGTCTTTGTGTTTTAATCAATTTGAACAGCAGTCAGTCGTACAGAGTTGTTAGAGCATATGATGGTAAGATTTCGTTTGCTTTTATACTGCCTATATCTTCAATGTTACTTTTGCCTTATTTGACAGGTGTTAATTATGCACCACGCTACTTCTATAGGTCAGATCAAGCTGGTTTATTAGTATGTAGATTGCTGTAAGATGTTCTAGCTGATGATTATATTTTGGCTGCAGAGCCAACCATACTTCAGTAGTTCATGTTCCTGCACAGGATTTATCTTGGCTGTGAGACCGAGCTGTCAGAGCATGCAGGTCCTAAATGGCCCATGAACTAAACTTTGACAGATATCAAAGAACTAAAAAAAAACAGGTAAGCGAAGTAGTCATGTTTGTTCTTCCACCTCACCACCAGAGCCTCCAAATGCCTATTGGGTGATTCCAGAGTTTTTGTCATTGTACTTACCTGGAAGCAAATTAGTTGTGTGACAAAATGCTTCCTGGTGTCAGAAATGAATCCATTTCTTCCTAATTTTTAATTAATCTGCACTTGTCATTTAGATAATGATCAGGATCAACCTTTTATGTCCTGCGGATTTTCATGTACCTTCAATAAAATTCCCTTCTCTTGCATCTTCTTTCAAGGTTGAAGACTTTTCTTTATAGTTGAATCCTTAAATTCCTGGGACTAAGGTGCCTCAGACTTGCTCCTCTAATGAAAGAGGGGAAGAGCAAGTGCTGGTCTCTTTTGCTCCTAACCAGCTGGAATTACCCAGCTACTGGGGGATTCAGCGATGGGAATGCCATGGAATGTCAATGGGAGATGGTTAGGTTGGAGATGGTCATTGCCTGGCACTTATATAGTGCAAATGTTATTTTCCACTTATCAACCCATGCCTGAATGTTGTTTAGCTCTTGCTGCAAGCAATGATAAACTGCTTCATTACCTGAGGAGTTGCAAATGGAACTGACTGCTGTGCAAGCATCCCCGCTTCTGATCTTATGTTGGAGGGAAGTTAATTGATGAAGTAGCTGAAGATAGTTGGGCTGAGGACACTGTCCCGAGGAACTCCTGCAACAATCTCCTGGACTAAGGTGACTGGTCTTCAAAAACTACAACCACCTTCCTTTGTGCTATGTTATGACTCCAGCCAGTGGAGAGTTTTCCCCAGATTCCCACTGACTCCAATTTTGCTAGGGCTCCTTAATATCATGCTTGGCCAAATGCTGCCTTTACATTGAGACCAGTGACTCTTACTTAATTTTATATCTCTTTTGAAGGAAAGCATCTCCAACACTACTGCACAGGGACGTTGTGTTCTGACTCAAGCAAGAGCGCTACCACTGAGCAGCAGCTGACATAGGGCTGCCAACTGTGATTAAATGTATTGCTGGAGGTTTCATCATATGACTTACCCCCATGCTCCAGCCATTAGTCAGCTAACACATCCGCCCTTGATATGCACTACATTCCTAAGCCAATTGGAAAGTAAAAAGACTCATCACTCAATTGGTTGTTGCTTGACTGTCAACCAAACAGCCTTCCTCACCACCCCCGTTCCCCCCCCGCACCCACCACCCCATCCCCATTTTCAATATTTTTATAATAGGTAAAGAGAAATGCTCAAAGGAAATTTTTTTTTAAAACTATCTTTAATAATGTCTCTATGATTTTTCTCTAGGGTTGCATACAGCAGTGTTCTGGAGATTGATCTTCAATTCCTGGAGACTCCAGGCCAATTCTGGAGGGTTGGCAAACTGACTGACATCACACCTATTCAATTAATGGCAGAATGATACACATCAAATGGAGTAAAGCTCTGATATGTATAACTTTGCCCACATTATTCAAACAGGAAGCCATATTTCACTCACAGAGGAGCACCACATTGTGATTTTACCTTTCCGAAGGCTATCGATTGCGCAGAAATCCAATCAATCCTGAATTCAACTATCACTTGTACTGAGAACTCAGTCCTCTGGGATTGAGGTTGACAAATGTCTTTTAGTTAGAATTATTAATAAATGCTAGAGAAAAGAGATTCCATCTATCAGGCCTAAATTCAACCCAGGTCCTAGGGGTAATATGGACTCTGCCCTAAGTTACCTGTAGTTTCATGGGGCAGAATTTTATGGCTCCTCCCACTGGCAGGATTTTCCAGTCAAAGTCAATGGGCTTTTGAACGACCCTGCATTTTACAGCCATGATGGGGCTATAAAATTTCATCCCTGGTGTGTAAATGCCATCTATTTAGAGAACTATCAGACTACATCTGACTGTGCACCTATTGATTTCAGCATCACATTACCTTAATGAAAATCATTTCTCAAGATAAACAGTACGTTTCACTTTAAATTGGGCAAGGTAATTAAATTCAATATTTGATTTTCTGATATTACCTCTCTTATTTTTATTTGCAAGAAACATTCATTCCATTGAATAGAAGAAGAGCTAATTTTATTCCTATTTCAGGTGGAAATTGTTAACTTTCAACAAGCACACAATTTACTTATGAAAATTGAATCATTTTTAATTTTCTCTTTCAGATTATATTATTTTTCATCTTGCTTATTTAATTACACCCTTTCCTAAAGGGTCAAATGTGCATTCTGTTGTATTGTGCCTGCTGTCTCTGCTCTTTACATAACTATTGCTGGAATAACTAAGTAGTCTGTTAAATCTTGCAGATTTCAATTCCTATTGCATTGCTCCAATAGATTAGATAGATGTTTAGGCCTAATAATAATGAATCTGAGATTGGGTGAGTGTTTTGCAAATGCCTCCATTCAGTCCACAAGCATGATCCCAAGCTTCCCCAAACGTGTCATTTAATTCTCTGCCTTGCCCTCACACTGACCTCTTTGTCCTCGGCCTCTTGCAGTGTTCTAATGAAACTCAAAATGAGCTCATGGAACAGTACCTCATCTTTCGATTATAGCTTTCTAGAATCAACATGGAGTTCAACAATTTCAGACCTTAATCTCTGCCCCCATTTTTTTTCCCTTTATCTTTGCAGGTTTAGATTTCACTCTCTTTTTCCCTTGTTTTGCTTTTGGACAACAGCCGTTTATCACCCTGCCATTCACACTTCCTCTAAAAATATCTTTTGTTTCTTTTCTTGTTCCACTGCGACTTGTGTTGGCCCTACACCACCAGCTCTTTTGATATTTAATCTCTTCTATCTTCTGCCCCATTGCAGACCTTCCCTCTTGTTCTTTTTCCACACCCCCAATTTCACCTGCTTAAAATCTATTACATTTCTTGCATTTCACAGTTTTGATAAAAGATGAAGATGAAATGTTAACTCTCTTTCTCTCCCACAGATGTCCCCTAGAACCTGCTGAATATTTCCATCATCTCTGGTTTTTATTATTAATGAATCTTTTAACAATGGTAACTTGGCATTAATGGTTTTATAGTGGCTTCAGAAAATTCAACATGGATTTGCATTTGGAACAATCTGTTACTTCACAATTTCAACTTATAACACAACACCCTGCCTTTCAATGTTCATCTTGAAACCTATGTAGCATTCCCTGATTGGTTTTAATGCTGTATTAATATTAGGGAATCACTTAAAGCTGTTTTGTAATATACCTTAAAGTTGCTGATGCTGTGGAATCTTATGCATTTATAGTGCAAGGTATACATTACAATCCAGATACAAACATTTCAGAAGGCAGCCTTGTAAGGGTAATTGCTATCTCTAGAAGCACAGGCACTGGCCCTAGTACCTCCAGAGTCAGCAGTAGTTCCTCATTTATTTCAGAGCCACTGTTAAAGTTGGGCTGCTGAAGGTGATGGTGTTGTGTATGCAGAATAAACTTAAAATACATATTAATACTGCTAAAAAAATGCATTAGTGTTGTTTTTATTCTCCATGGTTTTCCTGTCCTCAGGATGTCAGCCATGAATTCTCATTATACGTGATTTAGAATAATTGTTCTCTTTTTAATCAGCTACAGTGACTTTTACTTCCAGTATATATAATAATTGACTGCCTTAGACTATCAATCTCTACTGATGAATCTATGATGTGAAGTTATAGAATCATACAGCAGCAAGGAGGCCCTTCATGCCTATGCTTGTTCTTTAAAAGAGCTGTTGTGCTCCCACATCCCCATCTTTTGGCCATAACCTGATAAAGTGCATCATGTAAATACATGGAAATGCTATTATCACAAAGGATGCAATAGATGATGTATTATAAATTGTAATTCATGGAAAACCATAACAAATATGAGCTGCGGCCATATAGCAATCATCACGCTCTTCTTCCATTTTCTGCCTTGATTACAATGAGATGCAGTTCCATGGATAGCTGTTGCCCTCTGGGACCTTGCCCAAATGGTCATTCCTTTTGGTCAAAGGAACTCTCGCCAGTTGAGAGCTGGAATGTGGTCCAGAGTGAGCAAGGAACTGCACCAGGGAAAGGTTCACGTTCTTCCATAATGCCCAAACGATTCTTGGAAACACTAAAAAAAATGGAAGCAGTTCCTCTTGCACCCTTCTGGGAACTTGGGTCTGCCTTTGAAGTGGCGTGGTGCCATTCCAATTTTCCTTCGCCTGTCAGAAGCATCATACAGGCAAGAGGTACTGGAGGAAAGTGTCATAACCAGGGATATGTGATGTTTTTATATCAGGATGAAGAGTCCTCAAAATCATCATTGAGGGCTTAGTGCCTTTAAGTAGACGTATGATCTCAGCTCTCAGACATAATACCGAAGTGAGGAGTATTACATTGAGCTACAGCACAGAAACAGAGCATTTAGTCCAACTGGGTGATGCTGGTGTTTATATTCCACACATGTCTCCTTCCACCCCTTTTTATCTGTGCACAGAACTATGCACTCCAGTTCTCCAAGGGTGATCTAAACAAGGTGCTAGACAAATGTAACATGACTTTTCAATTCTATCCCTCCAAAAACAAACCACAGTGCTAAGCTTGCTTTGTTATGGCCTTATTAACCTGCAACTCTACTTTTAGTGATCTGTGAATGTGTACCCCTTGATCTTCTACCCCATTCAGACTCCTACTATCCAAACTAGAGTGTGACCTCCTTTTTCCTCCTATCGAAGTGCGCCACCTCACACTTATCTATATTGAAATTAGTTTGCCAAGTATCTGCCCATTTCACTTGTGTATTGAGTGTAGGTAGAAGGTGAGCTCTGAAATCTGTTTGAACTCTTTGATCTGCTAGATGAGCCGAAACTGACCTGCACATTTGTATCTTCCTATGACTAATATTTCAAGCTTTGACCTATTGAGTTTCTCAGCCGCATCAGGCAACCATGCATCAGCCATTAATCTAGGGGGGGAGCACGTCAGTGAAACTCTGCCAACCTTTCTTCTTTATTTGACAGCTAGTGTTGCCTGTTTGGCCTAAAGAGCCTGCCTTTTCACTGGCCCTCAGCTGTCACAGCCTTGAATCTGTTCCTCCTCTCAGTCTGTAATGGGGCTATCAGCCGTGTTTCCCAGCCTGTAGCTCACAGATACATTAAGTGTGACTTAATTAGAGGTTTAAAGGTCATTTTACTATTTGCTGCAAGTTAAAATACAACACTTTGAAATATGTAGTGCTTATGCCAGGGAGATAAGTGTGCGTCACATAACTGGACAATGCATCTTGGCAGTCTGAAAGTTGCTGCCATGGTAATTTCTTCATTCAACTATGACTAATTGTTAGTTCATTATCACAGGCGGTTCAGAAAAGAATCTATCCCAGTATCCCTGCACACTGGTTCCTCTGCAGATCTTTAAGGTTGGAACAATTCAGTGAAGGCTTGTGTTTTTGCTAAGTAATTCCAATGCTTCAGAAACCATTACCTTCACAGAGAGAAGTGTTATGCTGAAGCACCCTGGCTGTTCAGCAAGTGCTTCCTCTGAGTAGCTGAGTCAGACAGACCCGGAGGGCCTTAAATTTCATTTTTGGTTCGCATGGAATTAGCTCTGTAATGAAATTACGGAGTGGTGCAAGAATTATAGAGTAATCATAATGGGGGATTTCAATTATCCAAAAAAAGGCTGAGATAGAAATAATACAAAGGGACAAGAGGGGTGAGAGTTCCTGGAATGTGTTCAAATGATTTTCTGCAGCAGTATGTTTCCAGTCCAATGAGAGGGCAGGCACCTTTGTACCTGGTTCTGGGGAATGAGCTGTCCCAAGTGAATCAAATATCAGTGGGAGAGCATTTAGGGGACAGTGACCATTGTATCATAAGGTTTAGGTTGGCCATGGAAAGGGACAGGGAACTATCCAGAATAGGGATAATTTATTGGGGGAAAGCCAACTTCAGTGGGATGCATTCTCATCGAGAATGTCGAGTGAGCTGGAATCAAATCTTGGCATAAAAGATGGTGGCTGAACAATGGGCTATCTTCAAAGAAAACGTATTGCAGACAACTTCAAGGTATATTCCCTTGAAGGGGAAAGGTAGAACAAATAAATCCAGAGTGTCCTGGATGACGAGAGAGATCGAGGTAAAGATGAAAAGGAAGAAGTGCTTGTACGACAGATGTCAGGTAGAAAATACAATGGAGAATCAGGCTGAATATAGAAGGACCAGAGAGGAAGTGAAGAAATTAATAAGAAAAGCAAGGAGAGAGCATGAAAAGAGGCTGGCAGCAAACATAAAAGGGAATCCAAGGTCTTCTATAAGCATGTAGATAATAAAAGGGTAGTTAAAGAAAGAGTAGGGCTGATTAGGGACAAAAAAGGGGACTTGCATGTGGAGGCAGGAGAAGTAGCAAAGGTGTTGAATGAATAGAAACATAGAAAATAGGAGCAGGAGTAGGCCATTCAGCCCTTCGAGTCTGCTCCGCCATTCATTATGATCATGGCTGATCATCCAACTCAATAGCCTGCTCCCGCTTTCTCCCCATTCCCTTTGATCCCTTTCACCCCAAGAGCTATATCTAACTCCTTCTTGAAAACATACAATGCTTTGGTCTCAACTACTTTCTGTGGTAACGAATTCCACAGGTTCACCACTCTCAGGGTGAAGAAATTTCTCCTCATCTCAACCCTAAATGGTCTACCCCATATCCTCAGACTGTGACCTCTGGTTCTGGACTCCCCCACCGTTGGGAACATCCTTCCTGCATCTACCCTGTCCAGTCCTGTTAGAATTTTATAGGTTTCTATGAGATTCCCCTCTCATTCTTCTGAACTCCAGCAAATATAATCTTAACCGATTCAATCTCTCCTCATATATCAGTCCTGCCATACCAGGAATCAGTTGGGTGAACCTTCGCTGCATTCCCTCTATGGCAAGTACATCTTTCCTCAGATAAGGAGACCAAAACTGCACACAATATTCCAGGTGTGGTCTCACCAAAGCCCTGCACAATTGCAGCAAGGCATCCTTGTTCCTGTACTCGAACCCTCTGGCTATGAAGGCCAACATACCATTTGCCTTCTTTACCGCCTGCTGCACCTACATGCTTACCTTCACCTTTGCATCTGACTTTACAAAGGAAGAAGATGTTACCCAGGCTGTGGAGAGAGAGGAGGTAACTGGTACACTAGAAGAACTTACAATTGAGAGGGAGGAGGTGTTGGAAAGGCTATCTTTACTTAAAATAGATAAGGTACCAGGTCAGGATGAGATGCATCCAAGGATACAGAGCAAATGAAAGTGGAAATTGCAGAGGCACTAGTGATAATCTTCCAGTCTTCCTCTGACAAAGGGGAGGTGCCAGAGGACTGGAGAATTGTGAGTGTTATACCTTTGTTCAAAAAGTGGTGCAAGGATAAAGCTGTCAACTACAAACCAGTCAGTTTGACCTAAGTGGTAGAGAAACTTCTGGAAACTAAAGTACGGGGCACAAGTGTGGTAGCTGTACAGGAACAACTTGGCTAGGGGTGCGGAAAGTTCTGGAGCAGGTCTTCAGTACTATTGCCAGAATATTGTCAGGGCCCATAGCCTTTGCAGTATCCAGTGCCTTCAATCGTTTCTTGATATCACGTGGAGTGAATCGAATTGGTACATGCACTGCCATCAGCCAGACAGGGGTCAAACGTTCACAGATGCAATGTTAGGAAATATGGAGTCTCCTCATTGCATGTTGTCATCATCCTCCATGAATCTAGCAGCTATGAGGGCCTCCTAAGTGCACCTGCCTCATCTGGACAAAGTAATGGCCTCATTGCCATCATCCTTGCGTTCGAGGACTCTTC
This sequence comes from Carcharodon carcharias, assembly GCF_017639515.1. Lineage (NCBI taxonomy): Eukaryota > Metazoa > Chordata > Chondrichthyes > Lamniformes > Lamnidae > Carcharodon > Carcharodon carcharias. The sequence continues at coordinate 95,056,379 of NC_054482.1, forward strand.
ACCCTCATCCCTGTCGATTCTTCCCCATCGGAGCAGACGGCTAGTTCTTCCACCTCCTCCTCAGCCAGCTGCTCTCCCCTTTACTGTGCCAGGTTGTAAAGGGCGCAGCAGGCGACTTTGATGCATGACATCCTCTGCGGACTGTATTGCAGGGCTCCACCTGACGAGCCCAGGCACCAGAACCTCATTTTCAACATCCCAATGGTTTGCTCCACCAAGGTGTGAGTTGCAGCATGAGCCTCATTATACCTTCTCTCTGCTGTATTCTGAAGCTGCCACACAGGTGTCATCAACCATGTGCTCCGCAGGTAGCACTTGTCCCTGAGGGGCCAACCCTGCAGCCTCAGTGGATCCTGGAAGACCTCAGGGATATGGGACCTACTGAGAATGTCGGAGTCATGGACACTCCCTGGAAACCGTGTGCAGACCTGGAGGATGCGTTTGTGGTGGTCGAACACCAGCTGAACATTCAGTGAGTGCAAGTCCTTTGCAGTTGCCGTAGTTGACTGCTTGTTGCCACGGAGACCTGAGAGCCATGTGATTGCAGTCAATGGCAACCTGCAACTGTGTGAAACCAGAGATCTGTGCAAATCCCAGTGGTCTTGCTTCCTGGCTTTCCTGATCCCGGGTGAAATGCACAAAGTTCTGTGCTTTCGTGAATATGGCATCTGTGACCTCCTGGATGCATTGGTGCATGGAGGCTTGCGATATCCCACAAAGGTCACCTGTGGAGCCCTGAAAGGAGCTACTGGTGTAAAAATTGAACACCATGGTGACTTTCACGGCTACTGGCAGTGGATGCCCTCCATCTCCATCAGCCATGATCATAGTGAATGGCACAGCAGGCTCGAAGGGCCGAATGGCCTACTCTTGCTCCTAGTTTCTATGTCTCTATGTCCCATGGCACCGAATCCTGCAGCAGGTGGCGGGTGTGACTGACTAGTTCACTGGACATGTGCAGTCGTTGGCGACACTGGATCTCAGTCATCTTCAGGAATAAAAGGCGATGTCACCCTGGGTGTAGCTAGACCAGCGATGGCTTGCTGTGGCTCTTCAGCGGCTTGGCTGGAGTCCCAGCCACCCCTTCTTCTTGAGGGTGCTGCTCCTCCCTCTGTCCAGTCAGGCACTTCCATTGCTCTCTCCTCCTTTGCTTCCGATCCCTGTAAGCTATGAGGCATACAGTTAGGTCAGCAGGCTCCATGCTCCTGATGTACTCCTCCTGCAAGGTAATAGAGAGAGAGAGAGATGCGTGGACTAGCATTGTTTTATAAGAATCTCTCTTGGTTGAGTCTAAAGGCCCTTTAATGCACCCCGGAGAGTGCTGGCAACCACTTGGATAGCGCTGCATGGCTGCTTGAAACCCCACCTTCCTCTGCCCCACTCCCCCTGACAGATAGGCAGCAGCTTCACCCACTGGACTGCATGCTGGGCTCTCAGCTCAGGTGCGGCATTCTCCTAACCCACACTGCCAGACTGCACTGTTAGCTTGAACCAGGTGGTGGGAGACTGAATGAACATAAATGATGACATTGCAAGGGGCTGTGAGTGCCTCCACCAGTAACTGCTCCATGGCCAACTTCGCAAGGAGATTGTACAATGTGCCTAGTCATACAATTGTTCTACAGTCCACTAAAATGCTCATTAGTTTGCAGCCTGTGCCCAAGGGGTGACAAGCTTGAGTAGGCAGATAAACTAGAGGCCCAACTCCAAGCATGTCAATGTGGTTGTGCCTGATCTGTCTCAGCTGCAGAGGAATGGTCACCTTATACAAGGTTTCTCTAAAGCGTGGCTGCATCCCTTCACCCCCACCCTGCACGTGCTTGTGTACTACCATCAGCTGGGCTGCCTTTGTCCCCCACAATGCACCTCAGATGCAGTGCAGCTCTTATGCCCCCCACAACTCGCCCCAACTGCAGTGCACCCCTTGCCCTGGCACTGTACTGTTAGCCAGCCGGGAAAAAGCGACTTGCCTGTGCCCTCGCCTGAATGCACGACGTCTCAACCTTGAAACCCAATGAGTGACCCTCACGAGCACTGCGCAATGTTAGTGTGCACTCACCTCTGAGTTCCCCTCGAAGTTCAGCTCACCAGCTGCACACCTTTTAAATGCCATTGTAAAACACACCGGCATGATTGTGCCCGCATGATCCAGCGTGGGGGCTTGACTCCAGTGAGCAGGGCTTATGAAGATATGCAGATGTAGTAAAATGATGCTCCCGAATTTTTTATTAAAAATGTATTAAAATGACGTTCCGGCGGCCTGCCATTGACGGGTGGAGTGGACAATCGCAAACTGGTTTCACAACGATTTTTGGCCTTCCCGCCATATTGTCCATTCATGCCCACCATGATGCCTGATGCCAACAGGGACAGAAAATTCTGGCCAACATTTCTGTTGTACTCCTTGCCTATTTTCTCCTCTTAATTCAGGGGCTCTGAGATTGACTACCACCTGCGGGTTGGTTACTCTTAGGCTTCAAAAGGCTACCATACCTCCCCAATAGCCTATAGCATTCTACCTATTGCATTCTGTCTGTTTCAACTGCAGCACCATGCACACACTGCTCATTGCATGCAACACATACTTGCTTTGTTCTGCATGTACTGCACATGATATGTCCTTCTAATTTTATAGAACCCCTGCCAAAAGTAACTTGCAAAAATATATTTTCACAAGTTTATTACAAATACAGCCTCGACATAAACACTCAACAGAGGTATTTATCTCAACCTAATCAATAGTATTATAGTCAATAGTAGATGATGCTTCTGATTTTAGAAGCTCAGTTGTACACAAGAAGATAGAGGCTGGGGAACCTGCAATGCTCATATATACAAAGGAACAATTCTACTGATGTGACTTGATGTTAAATGGAAGACATTTTATTCTTCAGCACAGCTAGCTTCTTCAATATCAATGTGCATTATACATTGCCTGATAGACATTCAGTTTCTCATGAAATAGCTGCAACAGTCTTCAATGGCATAACAGATAACATTAGGACAAACATAACATATAGGAAAGAGAGTGCAATAATGACAGTCACAAATTTGATGAATCATTAAAGCAAAAACCCTGTTTGCTTACTGAAGTGGTTTGAGTGAATGCCAAGGTTGTTAGGGCACTACTTGAAGAAGACCCAGAGACTTTGCTTGATGTCCAGGTTAACATTGCTGCCTCAACCAACACTACCATTCAATCATCTCATGGTTGTTTCTGGATTGCTGCAATCACAGAATGGCTGCTGCATTTATCTACATAAACAGTCACTGCAGCTCAAAAGTAATTCATTTTGTGCTGGAATTTCTACGACCCTAAAACTGGGAATTTCTTCAGACCTGCTCCTTCTCCACCACTAACTTTATCAGAAGTGGAGCGGAAGCCCCATTGATGCATGTAAACGGGCAAAAGGCTACACTTTCAGAAAAGTTAGGATACTGACTGCGAGCAGTTCCAAGGAAATCCCTGCCCTATGTTTCAACATGATAGAACATTACATAATCTCATTGTTTGTATGGATGATAAGATGATACACATGAACACACACCAGCTAAAACATGGAACAAAGGCAAGCTAATTCATCACTAAAAACGCTTTGAAATACTAAAGTATTGACCGTGGTAGGCATAACATTTGCTCAGTTTACAGTTTACACGTCCTATGTGGATGAAAAGTGATAATGAAACATATACTAGTCATAGACAATTGGATGTGTTTGAACTATTTTCTTTTCTACTAATTTCTCAGTCATAAATCATTTACTATTTAAAAAGTTGAGCAGTTTATATCCAATAAAAACTGCATTAAACCATATAAATGACTTGGGACTCTGAGGGCCTTTCAGCTGCAGTTTACAACCATCATAAATCAAGATTATATGGTTAGGTGGGCAAAGGGATTTTACTGTAATTTGAGAAAGCATTTTAAAAATATTGTAAAATAGTCAGCCCCAACGATATTAAAACTTAATATTGTTATATAATTATATAATACTTAATAATAATCAATTAATTAATTGTTAATTAATTAATAATTAATAATTATTTAATACTTAAAATGATATTAAAATTTTTCATTCTATTCTGTGAAAAATGGATTGGTTCAGAGTTTGTGTCAATCTATTTGTGGTAAAATGGTGGCAGCCAGTTTAGCGCGCTGATCTCTATAATATTTAGAAAACAGATCTCATTGGATCCTTCCTTCTCCCAGCAGATGCCTAAATGTTTTGTTTTGCTCCCCGTGCATTTAGTGTGGAAAGCAGCAGGTTACTCGGAGAATTGATCGTTGCAGAACAACACAGCTGGCAGAAGTACAGAGCCCTACAATTTATGCGCTTGCAGATCTGGCAGCCTCGCTCACGGCCGTGTCATCCGAACAGACTCTTGACAAAGGCTGCAATTTTGTTGCCAGTTTAAAAAGGGCATGAACTGCTGGTGGCAAAATAATCCGAGAAACTCGATCTCCTCGGTGCCTGTGCCAGGATCCTCCCTTTTCAAACAATAAAGTGGGGGAAGGACATGAAAAGCTCAAATACATGCAAGTGGCTTAGGATTGATTTAGGTTACAATTAAAGCCCTTTTCCTCGTGGCTTGCTTTGCCAAGGAACTGTGTTGCAGCATTTAAAGGACTCAGAAGAAGTGCAGGCAAACAAGGAAGAACACACATTTGCTTTTCTGTTACAAACAAGGCAAGCACAGAATTCTCATTCCAAAGTTCATTGGCTGTCACCCTTTCTTAGTAGCACACAGCCAATGAATAGACTACGCACCCTAGAAGCCAGGCAGCAGATAATAGACACCATCTAATTCGCATTCTCTTGCAAGACTTTCATCATGTAATTGCTTAAATTGTAGAAGGTATTTAAAGAAAATTGCAGCAGAGCACTTGTAAAATTAATCTGGTGTTCCCCATTAAGGTTGACTTTTAGTGAAATGTGATCTGAACTGAGATTCCCCTGGGTACACCAAAGGATGAACTTGCCCATTCTTTAAAACCGCAATTCTAGAAGGGGAGTGTTGTCCCCCAGGCTTCTGTCTTGTCAGCTGTGTTATGCTTCCCGGGTGTTTGATGATCAAAATAGCAATGGCAACAACTACTTTTGTTTATACAGCAGCTTTAACATTTAAGAAACATTCTAAGTTGGTTCAACAGATGCACAATCAACAAAATAGAAGACAAGACATGAAGAAGGAGATATTAGGAGAAGTGAACAAAAGCTTGAGAGAGAAAGTGCTTTAGGCAGGACCTGAAAGGATAAGGAAGTGGAGAGGCAGAACAATTTAAGGAGGGGGGGGGGGGTGGCGGCTGTTTAGAATATGGAGGCAAGTCTGCTGAAGGCAAGGCTAATTGGGACCAATTGGAAGTGGGGATGTATAAGAGGGAAGTGGTAGATAATGGAAAGTTGATGGGGGAAAGGATCGGTAGGGTTGGAGGAGCTCACAAGGTGTCATGAAAGGCCAATTACAGCCAAAAATTATTATGGGCATATTGAGCTTTTTAAGCAAGACTTGTGTGTTTTTAAAGGAATGCAAGCAAGGACACTAAGCAAAAGATGGCAGATAATGTAATGTTTCACCACTTTCTGGAAAATTCCTATGTGGCTTATACAGATCAGCCTGTCCGGAAAGAAAATGGAGTGTCGTATCTCAAAAGATATCATGGCCTTCTTCAAGCAGAGACACTTAAAAGGGAGATGTAAAAGACAGACCTTTAATCTTCTGAGGTTGCAGAGACAAAAGACTGATTACCACGTTTCAGCAGGCATCTAAAATCCATCTCCCATTGATTCATATCTCAGAATATGTAAAATGGTCGGAGATCAAAGAAAACAGACTCTGGGAAAGACATAGGGCAGAATTTTCTGCCTGTTGGGCAGGCAAGCCCAACCCACTCTCTGGCGGGCGGGGAGCCAATTCCCGCTGGAGAAGCGGGCCCCGCCGCCATTTTAAATGGGCGGGCCAATTAATGTCCACCCAGCGTGATGCCCGGCGGGAGGCGCTATGCGCTTCCTGTGTGGGCGAGGGGGGGGGGTGATTCCCCAAATGCGAGAGTGCGCTCTTTCACGCATGCGCACAAAAGAGCGCACGTCTCCCTGAGGCTAAGTGCTGCCTCAGGGAGATCACTGAAAGCCTCATAAACTTTAAAAATAGAAAAATAAGAAAATCATTAACACGTTCCCCTCATGTGACAATGTCACACGAGATGGGACATGTTAATAAATTTCAGTGAAACTTTATACTAAAGTGGATGAGGTTTCACGTTTTTTCAGAAGCCCGCTGGGGCTCCTGGCCTTCCCGCTAGCCTTAATGTTGGACGAGCAGGTCCTCTAATTGCTTTAATTATCCTGTCAATGGCCTCAATTAACCATTGACAGGTCGGCGGGCGGACAGTTGATCTCACTGTGCCCCCTCCTTCCTAAAAATTTAAATGGGGCGGGATGACATCAGGGGTTCTGTCCGACATCATCCCATGTCATTTTTGGGTTGGCGAGCGGGCCCCGCCCCCAGCTCGCCGACAGAAAAATTCAGCCCATAGTTTTCTCCCTTACAGGAATACACAAGGAAAAATGGGTTGAAAAATTAGCTTCAGAGCAGTGTTGGTGTGCTAGTGTGCTGTGTGTGTGAGAGCAAGAAGAAGATCACCTAGTCAGATCACCTACATCACCTAGAAGAACTAGTCGTCCTTGCAGCTTGCAGGCAAAGTCTCTCTCCCTCTCTCTGTTGCTGGAGGCAAGGCAGCAAAGTCACAATCAAAAAGGAAATAGGACAGCTTCTTCTGCCAACCTGCAGAACCAAGTGTCTCCAAACCAACTGCTAAACTGCCAAAGTCAGCTCTACCGGAATCACCCAACTTAACGGCCGCAGCGTATTGCTATCTATACCTCACGAACAAGCCAAAGATTGATTTGTATATCTTTTCTGACTTTATTTTTAGACTCTTAACTTTTCATTTCTTCTCTCTGTACATGTGTGTTGCATTTTTCTTATTTTTCTCAGGTTTTTAGTAACTAACAAACGTACTCTTTCTTTGGCTCAAGAAAGCCTGATTAAATTGCCCCCTTCTAAATCATAAATAAATTTGGACTGGGAAAAAGCACCACAGGGGAAGGAATCCCTTTTAAATTAACCTTGTTGCCACCAACCAAGGGGGTCGAATAAAGTGGAGCCAACTCATTCTTCCTCACCTGAGAACATAACAAAATTGGGGTCCTCTTTGGGAAGTTAACAAGTTGGGGGATATCGCCTGGGGACTAGTTGTAACACAAAGAGGACTGATGCAATGAAGATATTTAAACATGAGAATGTGAATTTTAAATCTGAGGTACTCAGGGAGCTAATATAGTTTAGCCAGGACTGCAATAATGAGTTAGTCAGGCTGAATGCAGGATAAGCAGGATTTTGGATAAGCTGATTAGGAATGCAGGAGGGTGGATAGGAGATCAGTCATATGAATGTTGGAATAATTGATTCTGGTATGGATGAGAATTTCAGATGGATTCAATCTGGAAGAGAGGCATATGATATCACAGGCACGGAAGTAGTCATTCTTTATGGTAGAGAAGGTAGTGATCAGAAACTACCAAAGTTGTGAATAGCTTGAGACAGCAGTTGAGCTGGGGGTAGAGAATCAGTGGCAAGAGCTTATTTCTGGGCCGGAGGATACAGCATGATTCTTTTTGATATCTAGCTGCAGGAAGTTGCATTTCATCCAAGATTGGATCCTGGACAAATAGTCTAACCAAACAATGGTGGGGATGAAAGAGGCAGTGGGGAGGTTTAGCAGGGTGACATCAGTCTAGATATGCAACCTAACTCTATGCCAACAGATGATTGTCAGTAAAGAGCAGTAGTAGACAAGGAAGATATCAGGGGGTCAAGGGGAGACAGTGTAAGCAGACCTGAACAGTAGATTTTAGTTTCACTTGACCATTTATAGGGAAGTTTTAACATTATATTCACTGCAGTAAGTTAACAAGGCCCAAGATGCCTTTCTGTCCTAACATTAGCCCAAAGAAGTCGTTTTATATTCTGTACTTTATAGTCATTCACATGTGTTAGTTCATTACAGTCTGAACGCAGCCAGTCAGCAACAGATGATCGAATAAGTAGTGAGCCTCAATGCATCATTGAAGGAAAAGTGATTCATCAAGTAGTTATTAAAGGCTGGATGTTTGAAGCTTAAAGTATTAATTTGCTGCTGTAAGCTTTATCTGTGGGAACAGAGTAATCAGTGCTACTGTCCTTGACCATCCAAAGCAGATACAAATGAATGAATGGAGACATGTCCAAACTCAGATAAGAAAAAAATCTTCAAATGTCCCACAGCTCTGTTCCATGGAATAATGTACATAACTGGCCAAATTCAATAAAATTAACCCAGTAACAACAATGACCAACTGGCGAGATGAGGTAATGCTAATTCAAGTGTTAAAAGTGGGTTTCGAGAACCATCTTGCTGCTAGGTCTGGACGTACTGGGTGCTCGCTGGGGCAGGATTTATGAGAAATTGCTGTCAGAGCAGGAACCTGTTGGACATTTACACTTCCTGGGGGTTACTGCTCAAATCGAAGGTGTAAAAGTCAGTTCTGTATTGATAGGTATATCTTTACTTTCTTTTTAAATAAAGTTTGAAATTATTTTCTATTTCTGAGTCCTCGCTTGTCTTATGGTTGAGTCTCGTTCGAATTAATCAGTTCAGAGTTAATCAGTATCAGTTCGGAACCGATTAATTGGACCTTGCGCAATTAAATTAAACTGGATCTAGATATAAATTAAATATCCCTTTATAACGGACAGCAGTGCGAGAACAAATCCTTGGAGTGGAATTTGAGGGAAATAAGCTTGCAGGGCTAGGAGGGTAGAGCAGGGGAATGTGATTTACTGAATTGCTGTACAGAGAGCTGGCATGGACTCAATGGGCAGAATGGCCTCCTCCTATGCCATAATGAATCTCTGATTCTGGAGGCCATGGGAAGGCAAGCCATTGCTTTGATGGTCTGGTGTCAGTACTGTTTAAAGCTTCCAATTACTCATATTCACCTTCTTTCAAAAATAATGTTAACCTCATTCTAAAGAATCAGTTGTATTCACAATAGAGGTGAATCATTAATCCAGGTTTGCAGATTTGATTTACGATTGTATGACATTACATAATTTAATTGGTCTGTGAAAGATAACTGCATAATATATTAAGCTGTGGCATACAAATTATTGTGAGGGATAAAATGGGGTTAAGTGCTTAACAATTGAATGGTCTTCTGCTATCTTAATGCAGACTTTAATCTGTTTATTTAAAATGGCTTAACTTCACCACAACAGTAATGGATGAAAGAATGCCATATGAAAGTATCAAGTGCTTGCTCATATGTTTGCTTAGCAAGTGCTATAGGCAATGAACAATTATATTTGTGTTTATATACCATGGACTATGATGTTGTCATCCATGGGAACTGACCTAAATTACTCCTGTTTGATATTTTTCAACACTGCATTACATAAGATATTGTGTAACATTTGAAAGAAAGCCTGAACTTAACAATTCTGCAACTAAATTCACAGGCCCAGATTTTCACTCTCTCTGTCATGGCGAAAATCCCAGAAATGGCGGAAAATTCTACGTTTTGCCCCCAAAGAACAGGGGTAGGAAGGGAGTCAGGCCGGGGTTCACACATGCACAGTTTACAGAGGCAGCTGGCCATTTAATTCATCAGCTGCCTCCATTGAAGTGGGGTATTGGTAGGTTAGGAATGTGAAACCAAAAAAGCGCAGATTAGACCAGATCAGATAAGGTCTGAACTTGGCAGATTTGTTTGGATAGCCAGGATACCTCTTTAGAGGGGTAGGGTATTCCTTTGGATATGGTCCTGGGACACATTTGGACGAGGTAAGGCACCCTATGGGCGAGGTAAGGCACCCTTTAGGGTTAAAAATAAACATGATTGCATGTAAAAAATGCATAAACTCACTGAAATTGTCAAAGCTCTCAGGGAACTGTCATGCTGTTAATGAACTGTCAAGCTGGCAAAGAATTGTCAAGGCTGTCAAGAAACTGTCAAAGCTGTCAAAGGGCTGTCAAAGATGTGTCAAAGGATACTAGGTAAGTTGGCTTGGAGCAGGTAAGGGCAAAGGGTGGTGGGTGAGATGCATGGGTTGGTAATAAATTGGCATGGGGCTATAAAGGACTATGTGGAAGAGGGGTTATGAGGGACCATGGGGATTGATAAAGGGGAACAGGTTAGCACTGTGGGTATGAGGGACCATGGGGCAGTGGATGGGGGCATGAGGTGGCACAGGTTGGATGGATAGGGCATGGGGAGTGTGTGGGTGGTGAAGAGTGAGGGGTGAGGGCTGGAGGGCTGTTTTTTGTTTTAATCCTTTTAAAAATAACTTAAACAAAGTGCCGGAGCACACAGGCAGGCCTTCCATCCAGCCCACCTCCGCACCCAACAGCCTCCACACTTGATCCGTGGCAGAGGGTCTAATCCAGCCCGCCTCCTCTGGAACAAAAATCTCCACCATGGATGGCCATTTATGGAGGCTAGGTTCACAGGGCCAGGAATTCTCCTGTCTCCGCGCAGCAGACCTGGGATCAAAAATCTAGGCCATCATTTTTACTGACATCTGAAGGGTCCATGTGAAACATTGTTAAACTTTCTTATCTGTAAGTATCAAGGTCTTGGGATTTGAAATCCTCCTTCAATGAACCTAATGCTGGAATGGCTTCTTTCCTATGATACCACTGCTGTCAATATGGAATCATTTCCAATAGGCTTTCAAACTTCTTTTTCAAGTTTAAGAGTCAGCCGCTCTGCCACCTCTTTCCACATATTTCTCTTAGTAATAGTGAGTGTTCCACAAAGTCACCGTGGTCCCAGAGATCCTGGCCCACAGCCCACTGCCGACATGGAGACAGTGCCCATGCATGGCAGTACCTAGGATATGGGTTAATAATACACAGTTTATGATTAACTTTACAAGCCTGCAGATTTCTCCATGAAACACCAAACAACCTTTACAACATTGTGGCAGTGAAGGATGGATCTTAAAATCCCAGAGAAGCTGGAAAAGGAACCTAGAATCTCAAAGCATGAAAAAGTAAAGAAACTGAAACCTGACCTTAGTGAAAAGCACCTAAATTTATGACACGGTTGGAAAGTGTATAAATAAAAAACTCCATTACAGGCGTGGAGGCCGATGGATGCCACCAGGGCATGTAGAGGTTTATTGCCTCTTGATCGGATGCAGAGAGTCAAGGAACATAGCTGGATATTAAAAAGCTGAGCAAAATTCAAAAAGGGGAAAAAAAGCTGAAAGGTAGCAAAAGAATCCACCAAGTAGATGAAAAGCCAGGCCTGAGCAGACATAGAGGCAGGGCTAAGGACCTAGCTAAATCACAAGAAGGCTAAGCAAAATTCAAAAAAAAGGGGAAAAAAGGCTGAAAAAGAAGGAATAATCCACCGTGCAGATGAAAAGCCAGACCTGCGTGAAAGCAAAGCCAACAAACGGAGCCAAATTACAAGAAGGGTGAGCAAAAAATACAGTAAAAAAGCTGAACTTACCTTGCAACATAGGCATCCATCAGAATAGTGCGTCCAGAGCTCACCTGGAAGAAAGCTGCAGCAAGGTTCCCAGCTGGCACCATAACATGAGGTGGCCGAGCCGAATTGAGAAAAGAACGCTTTTTCAAAAAAATGCTGCAGGCAGAGTTAAAAAAAAACCCTTGTAGTCATTTCCCAGGCTTAAAGAGGCGAGTGCTGGCCCAAAATGTTTTCTTTCTAAGCTTCCTGCAGAATCAATTAGTTTGAAAAAAAAAAACAGCCCATTGGCATAGCGGGAACCCACTGAAACTGATGAATTGTGGGAAGAACTGAGAGCCAGAAAAAAAATGGCAGCTGCAGAGCCAGTTTGAAGGGGAAAAAAAATTTGAAGAGGTTCTCACCTATTACAAAAAATGGCCATGGATAGTAAATTAAATCAGATTAGGCTAAGACAAAGGCCAAAACAGACCCAAAATTGGGAATCTTGGAGTAGGAATTTTTTAGATTACAATGGTACATCAAGATTAAGTAAGAAATCAGGAAAAGTACAAATTGATACATTTTTATACTTGTTTGGTATATTTGTGGGCGAGGTAATCCTAAAACAGGTTATTGATGAATCCTCCATCACATTTAGTCAGATATTAAAAGCCTTTGCAAATATTTTTCTCCAAGCTGTGGAGAGCGCAGACCTTAAAAGGAGGTGTAGAAAACTCCAAAAAAGCAGCACAGGAGATAGAAGACTCCAGAGCGAGGGCGACAAAAGACCCCAGAGTTAGGGAGAAAAAAGACCCCAGGCTGAAGGAGACATAAGACCCCAGAGTGAGGGATACAGAAGATCCCAGAGTGAGGGGGACAGAAGACCCCAGGCTGAGGGAGACAGAAGACCCCAGAGTGAGGGATACAGAAGACCCCAGAGTGAGGGAGACAGAAGACCCCAGGCTGAGGGAGACAGGAGACACCAGAGTGAGGGAGACAATACTCAAGCAAACCCCAAGATGGTTGCAGGCCATGTCAGTGCAATGAAGTGCACAAGCTGAAGAGTTCAGTGCAGAATAAAAAAAAGGCTGAGAAGCAGCCAAAGGCTTTAAAATGGCTCTTTTTGAAACTGCTGATACATTACCCAAACAGCAACAACAGCTGGCAGTGTGGAGCAAGCAGCTGGCTGTGAATGAAGGAAAGCTACATGAGATAACCCAAAAGAAACAAAACCTGGAAAAGAAAAATGAAGCTATTCCACAGGAATCAGATCATATTGGATATCTGGATAAACATGAGGAGCTAAAAAAGATGTTGAATACTACAGCAAAAGCAATGTTGGAGCTATCAGTAACGACAAAGCAATGCATCGAAGTGCAGCATGAGTTGGCAGGAGGTCAACAAGAAAATAAACAGTTGAAAAAGCAGCTGATTGTCCTTCAAGATCAAAAGCAAAAGAAGTATGCAACCCTTCTTGAACAGCAGAATGGAAGAACAACAGAAGAAACTCAAGGAGACTCTGTTGAATTACAAGAAAAATCAAGATGAAGCAAATGAGCTTCGCATAGAAAAGGAAAACCTGATGAAAGAACTTCGCACGCTACAAGGAGCCCTTAGGTCAAAGTTTGTTCCTCTGGAAAATTATGAAGAGAAGCAAATTGAATTTAATGTCACTCTGAAAGAACTGAAGAACTAGTTGGCAGAGAAGACTGAGCAATGTTAAATATTCCAGGATGAAGCCAAGAGGCACAAGAAAGAAACTGAAGAGCTGAAGAACCAGCTGAATGGAAAAGAGGAGGCATTGAAAGGAAAAGCCATAGAACTTTCCAAGCTGCAAGCGGATAATGAAGCCATGAGGAGCACAATTACAGACATGAAACAAGTTAAGACTTTGCCAGAGACAGATCTGGCCAACAGTGAAATGAAAATGAAGGGCAAGTACAAAGCTCTGCTACAGACAGGGAAAGAAAAGACAGGAATAAGATTGGAAAATGTAAATCTGACACTGAAGCTCAGGGAACTAGAAGAAAAAACAATGGATGCCTCAAACATACTGAGAATAATTGAGTTGTTAAAACATGAAACAGTTGAAATTGTGAAACAAAGTGGGAATGAAGGTTTTATTTTTGAAACATCCAGGAAGAATATGGCGGATCCTATGGAAAAGGAAAATCTGAGCCCACTCTAGAAAGAACGGGGTGAACATTCCCTTAGGAAGGAATGGAACAAGCCCATTGTGTCCAAACAGAGCAGATCGGTTGTTGATAAAGAGAAACGCAACTCAAAGACTCAAAGGAGTGCAAAAAGCAAATCAAATGGAAATAACCAAGTACTAGGAACACAGAGTACCACAATTTCAATGCTAAACCAACAAACTCAATCCTAAGCAACTAAGACCACCAAATGTGACAGAATGAGATTTGGGAGAATTGTCAAGCCTCCAGACCATCTGAATTTATAAAATCAGACTAGGGGTAGCAAACAAAGTAAGGATTGTATTGTAAATGTATTTGAGTAAGGACTTGGAGGGAGGTGTAGGATAAGGGTATTCGGCAGAGTAAGGGTTAATATGGGAACTATACTACTCACAGTATGATGTTGGGAGTCACATGAAAGTAGGCTGTAGAGAAGAGTCTGGAAGCGGTTATCATGGAGACAGCACCCATGAATGGAAGTACCTCGGATAAGTACATAGTTATGGGTTAATAATAAAATGGTTTATGTTTAACCACACAAGTGTCCAGACCTCTCCATGAAACCCAAACAACCTTTACTAAACCAACCTGCTGAAATTACAACACAAGCCTACCTATGTGCATGCTGAATAGTGTAAAGAGCGTGCTATAGATGGAGATAAGTGATCCATAACTAAAGGATAAGATCAAAGCTCTGCAGTCCTGCAACCTCCAAGCATGAATGGTGGTGGAGAATTCAACAGCAAACAAGATGAGGATTTTACATGAATATTATTGTCCTTAATGAGGGTAGAACCCAGCACGAGTGCAAGGGGCAAGGCCAAAGCATTTAAAACGCTTTTGAAGCTGAATGGTTGACCCATTTCAGCATGCTCCTGAGGTCCCCACAGTGACAGAAATCAGCCTTCAGATAATTTGATTCACTCCATGTGACATTAAGCTGAAAGCACTGGAGAAAACAAATGCTATGGGTTGAAAATATGTCAGCAGTAGCACTGAAGACTTATGCTCCAGAACTAGCTGCGTCTTCAGCCAAGCTGTTTCAGTACGTTTACAAAACTGACATCTACCCAGTAAAGTGGAAAATTGTCCTGTCCACAAGAAGTAGGACAAAATCAATCTGGTCAATTACCGCCCCCTCAGTCTACTCTCTATCAGCAAAGTGATGGGAAGGGGTCATCGGCAATGCCATAAAGCAGCACATACTCAGCAATAACTTTAGATGTGAAAGCATTAGAGAGGGTGCAGAAAAGATTCATGAGAATAGTCACAAGGATGAGCAATTTCAGTAACATAGATGGATTAGAGAAATTGGGACTGTTTTCCTTCGAAAAAGGAAGGTTGAGTGGAGACTTGATAGATGTATTCAAAATCATGAGAGATCCTGAAAGAGCCAATAGGGAAAAAACTGTTCCCATTGGTAGAGGGACTGAAAGCAAGAAGACACAGATTTAAGGTAATTGGCAAAAGAGAAAAAACTTTTCCAAGCAGCGAGTGGTCAGGATCTGGAATGCACTGCCTGAGACTGTGGTGGAGATAGGTTCAATTGAGGCATTGAAGAGGGAATTGATTGTTATCTGTAAAGGAAGAATGTGCAAGGCTACGGGGTGAAGGCAGGAGAGTGGCTCTTGGTAAATTGCTTCTACAGAGAGCTGGCACAGACACAATGGGCTGAATGGCCTCCTTCTGTGCAGTAACAATTCTGTGAACCTGTCATAGATGTTCAGTTTGGGTTCTGCCAGGGGCACCCAGCTCCAAACCTCATTACAGCCTTTATCTAAACATGTTCCAAAGAGTTGAATTCCAGACGTGAGCTGAGACTGACTGCCTTTGACATCAAGGCAGCATTTGACCCAGTGTGACATCAATTTCTCCATTGGCTTTGAGCCATAACTAGCACAAGTGAGATGTTACAGTTGCTGGATGCCAATCACTTCAAACCTAAGACATGGCTGCAGGAATTCCTCAGCGTGGTGTTCTAGCCCCAACCCTCTTCAGGGGCTTCACAAATGCCCTTCCCTTCATCATACGGGAAGAACTGAGAATGTTCACTGATGATTGCACTACATTCAATTCCATTTGCAACTCACCTGATAATGAAGCAGTCGATGCACTCATTCAGGAAGACCTGGACAACATTCAAACTTGGGCTGATAATTGGCAAGTACCGTTTGTTTCATACAAGTGCCAGGCAATGACCTCCAACATGAGAGAATCCAATTACCTCTGCTTGACATTTAACAGCATTATCTCACAATATCAATGTCCCGGGTGGTCGCCATTGATAATAAACTTAACTGAATTAGCCACATACATACTCTGGTAACAAGAGCAAGTCAGAGACTGGATAATATGAAATACGAAATAGGAGCAGAAGTGGGCCATTCGGCTCCTTGAGCCTGCTCCGTCATTCGATAAGATCATGGCTGATCTGCTTGTGTTTCGAGTTCCACATTCCCAACTACCCCAGTAACCTTTGATTCCCTTGCCTAACAAGAATCTATCTACCTCTGCCTTAAAAATATTCAGTGACCCTGCCTCCACTGCCTTTTGAGGCAGAGAGTTCCAAAGTCGCACAACCCTCTGAGAGAAAAAAATTTTCCTCATCTCTGTCCTATAAGGGCGACCGCTAATTTTAAAACATTGCCCTCTAATTCTGCACTCGCCCACAAAAGGAAACATCCTTTCTACGTCTACCTTGTCAAGACCATTCAGGATCTTATAAACTTCAATCAAGTCAACACTCACTCTGCTAAACTCCAATGGAAGCAAATGAATTACCTCCTGACTCCCTAAAGCCATTCTGCCATCCATAAGGCACAAGGCTGGAGTGTAGAATACTCTCCACTTGCCTGGACGAGTGTGGCTCTAACAACAGTCAAGTGTCTCAATTTTATGCAGGACAAAGCAGCCAATTGTCACCTTATCCACTGCCTTAAATCTTCACCCCCTCCACTATTAGCCAAAGTAGCAGCAGTAAGTACCATTTACAAAATGCACTGCAGCAACTTGCCAAGGCGTCTTTGACAGCACTTCTGAAATCTGCAACCTTTACCATCTAAACTTGCCATGGCGTCTTTGACAGCACTTCTGAAATCTGCAACCTTTACCATCTAGAATGACAACAGCAGCTGGTGCATGGGAACACCACCACCTTTAGTTTTCCTTCCAAGTCACACACCATCCCGATTTGAATACATGTTATATGTTGCTGTTCCTTCATCATCACTGGATCAAAATCCTGGAACACCCTACTTAACATCACTGTGGGAGTACCTTCAGCACATCAACTGCAGCATTCACCAGGCAGCTAGAAGGTTCGCTTTGCTGATCCCTAGGATGAGGCTGTTATCTTATGAGGAAAGTTTGGACAGGTTGGGCCTGAATTCATTGGAATTTAGAAGAATGAGAGGTGATCTTATTGAAATATATAAGATCCTTAGGGGGCTTGACAACATGGAAGCTGAAAAGATGTTTCCCCTTGTGGGAGAGTCCAAAACTAGAGGCACAGTTTAAAAAAAAGGGGTCTCCCATTTAAGACAGAGATGAGGAGAATGTTTTTCTTTCAGAGGGTTATAAGTTTGTGGAACTCTCTTCACCATTAGGGTTATTGAAGATTTTTAAGACAGAGTTAGATAAATTCTTAACTAACAAGGGAATCAAAGGCTATCAAGGATAGGCAGGATAGTGGCGCTGAGGCCACAACCAGATTAGCCATGATCTTATTGAATGGTGGAGCAGGCTTGAGGGACCAAATGGCTTACGCCTGCTCCTAATTCGTATGTATGTAGTTGATCACCCACTTCTTAAGGACAATTAGGAATAGGCAATAAATGCTCACCCTTGCCAGTGAGGTTTCAATCCTGGAGATGGATGAATAGAAAATAACTTAAGAATGCATGCCAGTTTCTAGCAATGTTAATGGTAACATTCTTCATTGTTACTGTCCCAAATTGGCAAACTTAGTCCAATATTGGCAATATTGACTGATTGTGAATTTTCTTTTAAAGACTGTAAAATTATCGATATTTACATAAGGAAAGGTCACATTACCTGTGCAGATTAGGAAATTTCTACCATTTTCTTTGCACAACTCATTTTGTGCTGCTTGGGGTGGACCTGGGAGACGACTGTTTTTGAATGTTGGTCACCCAGCAAAAAGATTCTTATTACAAATATAAACAGTTCTGTAGTATATATTTTTTTAAAAATTAAGCATAACTGATGTTTCTGTCTTAATCACCTTGAGCCAAAACTTCTCTGATAGAAGAAAAAGCTTTAAAAGTATAAAACTAGATATTCAAACTAGCTTCAGTATGTAATCATATTCAGAGGTTGTTCAAAGCTGACCAGTTATCATTATAAAGCTATAATCATGACAACCTAGTTTCTATCTGATGTAGTTGATGGCTTTTGCTCCATTTTCCATTACCTCAGGCTCCTATTCTTCCTTTATTTCAGTGGTCTTCTCCACTCATCTGACCTTATCCATTCTTTTCATTAACTTCCTTTAGATTACATGCCCTTAAGGATCACAATTTCCAATTGCATTGCAATGACTGAATCACTAGAATTTGAATTCCTCTATGCCCTTCAGTTGGACAATGGAAGTCTTGTTTATTTTACAAAGATACAAGATTTTTGACCTCACACCTCCCTCATTGCTACAGTTGATGCCAAAAAAGCCTAGCTTTGATATCTGTGCCAAATACATTCTTCCTTCTAAACAACTCTTCAGGCTTTTCAAAGCCCTGGATTATCCAGAATTAAATGTTGCTTATATGTGTGGGAGGCGTCCTTGGCTTCTCTCATGCTTCTGGACAGAATGCATGAAAAAATGTTGTGTTGTTAGGCGATTCCTTTTTCACCTCTAGGTTCTGACATTTCCAGCTCCATTGCAAATCTTTCTTCTGTTTTCACCTGCGCAAGCAAGGCATGGAGAGCTTAGAATAAATACCCATGTTAGCTGGCATAGAAAGTATGCAAAATTTAATAATAGGGCACAATAATCACACTGTTCTACCAAAAATACATGTTTGGCATTCAAACCCATTAAATATGGACTGTCTCAAACCTGGTGTGGAGAGAATCATATAATCACAGAAATTACTGCACAGAAGAAGGCCATTCAGTAATTCTGTGTCAAGTTATAAACTCCCCCGCCTGTGGAAATTATCATACACTATTTTTGTCCTCAAAACATCGTAAACTTTTGAATTTCTATTAGCTTTCCCCTTATCTGTTCCAACAAACACAGCACAATCTTTTTGAGTCACTCACTGAAACTGGGTCCTTCTCATCTCCGTGATCTTTAATGAATGGAAAGTTGCTTCTTTTCCTAGCCCAGATATACTCTCTATAATTAGGTATCCAATACTCTTGCTGTGATTTGACCAGTATCTTGGAAGGATTCCTTGTCAGATACTTGCTTTTCTACACAATGATACTATTTTTAAAAGTCAGGATCCCATTTTCCATTTTCTGGACATTAACAACCCGCAATTCTCCTTTTAAAGACCAGGGTATCTCTACTCCTAGATCTCTCAGTTTTCTTATTCTATTGAGAATACAACCATTCAACATGTTCCTAATCTTGACTACTCACTGTGATGAATCAATTCACTTAATTGTGTCAAGGTACTCTGTCTTAAAATGGCTTTGATGAATATTAAATGTGGTATAAAATTAAACAGGCTATTCATTACTGATTATGATAAATAAATATACTTTACTGCACTAGAAGTACACTGAACTAATGTGACAATGATGCACACATAATGTGTCAATGATAAATTTAAAAGGGACAATTCTTAATGACATTGAAAAATAGTTGTACTTCATGCTACTGATTATCATAATTCTGGTTGGTTTTATTGTTAAAGAAGGATGTAATGTTGGCAGCCTTCCATCTCGTAAGATGATGGTTTG
Organism: Carcharodon carcharias; assembly: GCF_017639515.1. Classification (NCBI taxonomy): domain Eukaryota; kingdom Metazoa; phylum Chordata; class Chondrichthyes; order Lamniformes; family Lamnidae; genus Carcharodon; species Carcharodon carcharias. Next base: position 95,076,018 of record NC_054482.1, read on the forward strand.
CACCCTGATGGTCAACCTTGTGTTGAGCATTACCTGGCATGGCTCAAGGTCCCACTTGGTATGGCTGTCTATGCTGCATTTGCTGCAGAGGAAGCCAGTGGGCTGAGAAAGTGCCCAATTTGCTGGCCTGTGTTTTCTCTGGGCCCTCATCTCAGCTATCTGAGCTTTTCTTTTGTGCTTGCCTCTTTCAATGCTTCTCCAAACAGTCAGCCTCCAGAGATCATGACCATCAACGTCTGCCTCCTAGTTGTCAGTGTCAGTGTTTGCCATCTACACGTCTTGCTTGCAGATGTCTTTGTAGCGCTGGTATGGATGCCTAGGAGGTCATGACCCAGTGGCAAGTTCACCTTACAGAAGGTCTTTGGGTATATAGACATCATCCAATCAATCGTGGCACAGAAGTCATTCGCTTGGCAATGAATGAATGCTGATGGAATTAGAATGCTCCCAGACCCATGATTGGAGATCTTGTCCTGCCCAGAGATGCTGATTATACATCTGAAACAACAAAGGTGAAAGCTGTTCAGCCTTTTCTCCTGCCTAGCATATGCTGTCCAGGTCACTGTAGAGGAGTGCTCTGAGGACACAAACTTGGTAGGCTTACGGTTTGGTATTTTCAGTCAGGTTATTGTTGTTCCACACTCTCTTATTCAGTTTGAATGTAATAGCTGCAGGTTTAGTCATGTGTGTGTTGATTTCAGCTCAAGTAACAGATTGCTGGTTATTGTAGAGCCTAGATATGTGAAGCTATAACTGACCTCCAGTGTCACATCAGCAATGGTGATCGATGGTGTCCTGAGATGTTCCTCAAATCTGGGGACTCTAGGCGTGGTACTTAATTACAAGACAGACTGTAGTCATACTCTGGTGTCTGCTGAACACTTGTTTATTAGTACTACAGCTTACAGTATAGGCATGTTGCTCCTGGACATGGCATTCCAACCTCTCTCTCTTGAGAGTCTAACATATGATTGACTGATGTCAGTGCTACAGCATCATCGGCATCATAGATTAGCATATCCCATCGTTTCACCCTCTATACTACAGACAGTGTGTCCAATAGATTGATGTGACCTGTCTAGTTTGTGAGTGAAGAGAGTTATGGGGGGAATTTTCTCCCTGTTGGGCGGGCTGGGTGGGAGCGGGCGCACGGCCGATCACCGCCCACGATCAGCTGTGTGCCACCATTTTATGTGGGCAGGTCAATTAAGGCCTGCCTAGTATGATGTGCACCTGGAAGCGCTGAACGCTACCTGTGCGAGTTGGGGGAGGAGGGAGAGTCGGGGCCTGGGTTCTTTCGCGCATGTGCGCAAAAACGCAGAAATCTCCCTGAGGCAGCTCCATGAGGCAGCTCTGTGCCTCAGAGAGATTAATTTCATTCTCAAAAATTGAAAGAAAGAATAAGTAAAATTATTCAGGCATATCCCCTCACGTGACATTGTCAAGTTTATGAATTTTGTTGAAACGTTTTATTGAATTTATAAACGCTGCAAGAAACCTCATCCCGCCTGTGGATGAGGTTCCACGAAAAATGCGAAGGCCACCTTAAGGTTGGACAGGCAGTCCTGACAATTAGTTTAATTAGATTATTAACGGCCTTAACAGTCCTTTGACAGTTTGGCGGGCATGCAGCCGACTCTGGTGCGCGCCCACCGAACTGGAGATCGGAGTGACAAGTGGCGACATCGGGACGCACGCCCGACATCACCACACGTTATTTTACGCAACAGCATGCAGGGCCCACCCTGCACGCCAACCCGAAGATCCTGGCTGTGCTTTCTGCTTTTATCTGCTGATTTGCTTCTCATTTTCAGTCTACACCGCCCGCAAGGATGAAATGTGAAAAAGAGACCCAAATGTCTAAGTCTCTCCCTTGGCATAGCCTCTGCATTGGCAAGTCCTCAGTTTTGTGCCTCTCATGGTGACACACTGGGTACTACACAGCTACAGGCTAAAGCTTCAGAGGAACTCAGAGAGGGCATGGACCCCAGCCATACCATATGCAGTCACACTGCCATGTGGGCATGTCCTAGCACTCATGAACCAAATTCGCAGCTATGGGCAAATAGCCACATTGCTTTGTGGATACCTTAGGAGAGTTGAAGGGAGAAAACTCTGAGGAAAAAAGCTGGAGTGGAGTCCAAAGGTACACTGATGTCTAAATGTGTCATCTTTCCAGCAAATCATGCAACTAAGCCAGTGCCAAATGTGCTACTTTGCGTTCCTTTGGACTCAATCAGAGAGGTCAAGAGGGGTGCCCTGACGCTTAGGCAGCCCAGGGTCTCTATCAATTTTGCCCATGATTGCGCCTTAGAGAGGACAATCCAGCTTAGCCTCAGAATGTGACATGGGAAACAGCAATTAGGAGTGATAAGCCCAACTCGAATGGCGTAGAGAGCGGGTGCCGTGGGCTGTCTCTGACAGTGGGAGGGACCATTGTGTCCCACGGGTCAGCTACTGCTCACCTCAAGATGGGTGAGCAGTAGTTGGTATGGTGCTGACCCACCACAGTCCAGCTGCTTCAATGGGTGCTTGGAGCTTAGAATGCCTGGTCAACAAATGAATGGAATCCATTGCACCAGACAAACAAACAAAACAAATGAAAAGAAAGAAGATGCCAACTCTTTGATTGGCAAGCTGGAATGTCAGGATCAAGCGCACAGGATTGACTGATGAGGTGCATCTGGTCAATAATGTTTGTGAAACAGCTATAATCCACATGGAACTTGATAGTGTCATGCCAGTACTGGCATGGCAATATTGTGAATCTTTAACAAATATATATATTTTAAAAAAGCTACATTTTAAAAAGACTGAAAGAAGATGGTTTCTGAGGACTACCCGATGTTTTTGTGGATTCGATTGTCCTATCTCTTGAGAGAACAAAGATACCTTTGATTGTGACTCCCTGTAGATTAGGTTAGAGGATAGATGAGGCCCCTTGACATCTTCATTGTAAAAAAGTGGATTTGCCTTTTCAAACACAAACGGTTTTGGCTAACTAAAAACCATAGATGGGAGAAGAACCAGACTGCTAACTTAATTTATTATAATACTTTATTTGTGCCATGACACAACACTTCATTCAGCCCCTCGAGCCTGAGCCGTGATTTAATAAGAGCATGGCTGATCTGAAAGTAACTTGAAATCTGCATCCCACCTACCACCGATAACCTATCAACCCCTTGCTTACCAAGAATCTATCTGCCTTAAAAATATTCAAAGACTCTGCTTCCACTACCTTTTCATCTCTGTTTTAAATAGCCGACCCCTTATTTTTAAACACTGAACCCTAGTTCTAGAGTTTTCCACAAGAGGAAACATCCTTTTCACATCCACCTTATCAAGACCCCTCAGGATCTTATATGTTTCAATCTTATTGTTCTAAACTCCAGCAGATACAAGCCAAGTCTGTCCAATCTTTCCTCATAAGAAAACCCACCAATTCCAGGTATTAATCTGGTAAACTTTCTCTGAACTGTTTCTAATGCATTTACTTCCTTCCTTAAATAAGGTGACCAATACTGCACACAGTACTCCAAATGTGGTCATACTAGTGCATAACCTCCCTACTTTTGTATTCAATTCCTCTCACAATAAAGGATAACATTCTATTAGTTTTCCTAATTACTTGCTGTACTTGCATACTAGCCTTTTGTGATTCATGCACTAGGCCATCCAGATCCCTCTGTACTTCAGAGGTCTACAATATCTCACCATTTAGATAATATGCTTTTATTCTTCCTGTCAAAATGGACAATTTCACATTTTCCCACATCATACCCCATTTGCCAGATCTTTGTCCACTCACTTAACCTATCTATATCTTTTTGTAGCCTCCTTATGTCCTCTTCACAACTTACTTTCCTACCTATATTTGTGTCATCAGCAAATTTGGCAGCCATCCCTTCAATCCCTTCATCCAAGTCATTTACATAAATTGTAAACAGTTGACGTTCCAGCACTGATCCCTGCGGCAAACCATTCGTTGTACCTTGCCAGCCTGAAAAAGACCCATTTATGCCTACTCTCTGCTTCCTGTTAGCCAGCCAATCTTCTATCCATGCCCATATGTTATCCCCTATACCATGAGCTTTTATTTTCTGCAATAACCTTTGATATGGCACTTTATCAAATGCCTTCTGGAAATCTAAGTACAGTGCATCCACAGCACATGTTACTTCCTCAGAGAACTCCAATAAGTTGGTTAAACATGATTTCCCTTTCACAAAACTCTGCCAGAATATCCAGATGTCGTTCAACACAGGGAATGCTAGGGGCATATAGGAAGGGATCAAAAAGGAAACAGGCCCATCAGCAAAGAAAACATCTCCCTTGAAAATGAAGGCAAGGGAGGTCATCGCCAACTGCAACAAACAGCTGGAGAGATGTGTGGGACATTACCTTGAGTTGTACTTGGGGAGAGCACTGTCACAGAGGAAGTTCTAGATACCAAAGAAAGCTTGTCATGGTAGAGCTGGATATCAAACCCACAGCAAAGGGGCTTAGCAAATCTATTGATCTTTTGCCATGGGCAAAGCTAGAGGTGCCGGTGCTATACCATCTCATCAAGCACAGGAAACCGACACTCTTGCAGCATCTGCTTCTCTGTTTCTGCTGCGTGATGCAAAGGTTGTGACCCTGTACACGAGCAATGGTGAATGCAGCAAGGCAGCTCCCTAATGAGCATCGTGGGAAAAGTATTTGCCCGTGTTGCCCTTGTCAGACTGCAGATCCAGGCTGAATGCATCTACCCCAAATCTCAGTGTGGTTTCAGAACTGGAAGATTTACAGTTGACATCATCTTCTCAGTCCGGCAGCTGCAAGAGAAATGCCATGAACAAAGGAGACCACTATATATTGCCATCATCGACCCCACCAAGGCATTCAACCATGGGAGCACAGGTGGTCTATTTAAGATTTTGGAGAAAATCGGCTGTCCATCAAAGCTGCTCAAAGTGACAACATGAGGGTTAAAGTTGTCAATGATGGGGAAACATCAGAGCCCTTTGAGATCTGCAGTTGGGTCAGTGCTGTGTTCTGGCACCGACATTCTTTTGCATGTTCTTCTCTTTGCTGCTGTCATATGCATTCAGAGAGTGTCTACTTACTGACAGATGGAAAGCTGTTCAGCCTTGCTCACCTAAGATCCAAGACAAAGGCATGCCAAGTCCTCCTCAGAGAGCTGCTCTAAATTGATGATGCCGCATTAGCATTCCAAACTGCAGAACACCTTCAGCAGCAAATGGTTAGGCTCTGTCATGGTTGGAATGGGTTTGGTTTGACCATCAGCATTAGGAAGACAAATGTCATGCTCCAGGATGGCCCAAGAAGATGCAAGACATTATAGAAAGTTAAGGATTGCAAAGGGTGGCCTATCTTCCAAGGAAAAAAATTGCGAATTGCATCTGCAAGCAGATTTATTTAACTAATCAGGAGCAAGACCATAGAAGGCATAAATGTTGTAAGATGCAAAGTTACACCAGATCCAAAAAGAGGCAAGGGTTGTTGAAAGGTCAAAACCTGAAACATTGGCCAGAATTTTCCTGTCAACAATTTGGGGGTGAGGCTCTATCGCCGACAGGAAAATGACGCAGAATGACATCAGGAGGAACCCCTGATGTCATCCCGGCTCCTTTAAATTTTTAGGAAGGCGGGTGGACAGCTGATTTCGCTGTCTGCCCGCCGACCTGTCAATGGCCAATTGAGGCCATTGACAGGCTAATTAAGATCATTAAAGACCTGCCCGTCCAACCTTCAAGCTGGTGAGCAGGCCAGGAGCCCCAGCGGGCTTCTGATAATATGTGAAACCTCATCCACTGGCGGCTTGAGGTTTCATGTCCGTTTTTAAAAAGTTTATGCCCTTTTTATTAACATGTCCCAACTCGTGTGACATTGTCCCATGAGAGGGACATGTTAATAATATTTTTATTTTTCTATTTTTTAAGTTTTGTGCACTGTCACTAATCTTCCTGAGACAGCACTTAGTCTCAGGGAGCAGTGCACTCTTTTGCGCGCATGCACGAAAGAGCGCACTTTGACAGCTGGGGAATCCTTCCCTTCCCTCCCCCACCCCGCACAGGAAAGGCATAGTGCTTCCCATCGGGCAGGTCGCTGGGTGGGCCTTAATTGACTGGCCCACTCAAAATGGCGGCGGGCCCCATTTCGGCGACGGGGATCGGCTGTCCGCCTGCTGCCGAGCTGGTGGGGCCCGCATTCCCACCAAGGGCAAAATTCTGCCCATTAACTCTGTTTCTCTCTCAACAGATACTGCCAGACCTGCTGAGTATTTCCAGCATTTTCTGTTTTCATTTCAGATTTCCAGCATCCACAGTATTTTGTTATTGCAAAAATTCTTAATTGTATATTAGTTCTGTTTATTAATATGTAAGTGATAGGCGTTAATTGGGGATTCATTTATGCTTCTCTAAATAGACACAAACTGAACTTTGGTTGCTAGGTTAGGATGGGCATGCTTGTAATGTATAAATCTGGAAAAACAATGCTTATAAAACGCATGAAATTTGGCTCCAGTTCGGTCCTTCACCAGCTGGCTTCCTGGAGTATAACAAAAGTGTTTGATTTTTCATTTGCCTTTAAGTGAGGATCAATGTTTTGTTTTTGATGAACTTTCAAGGTCTGCAAACTCCCCTGTTTGCACAAAAGATACAAAGTGAATGCAACTTGTGGGTTAAAGGAAAATGAGTGCCCAGTTTATAGTAGAGGGAAAAACTGCCAGAGCTTGAAATCTGAAATAAAAACAAATACACAACAGGCCAGCCAGCATCTGTTCAGAGAAAAGACAGATTATCATTAGGGTACATGGTTTTAATTTCAGATTTGAAGTATTTATTCTTACTTCTGAATCATAGCTGGAGCATCTCTAACAATATATCTCTCCTCATGCTGCAATATTTTGGCCCAAATCTTCCGATCAGAGTCGGAAGCCCTGTGTACAACGTTGATCGGGCAGAAAACTAGCCACTTAACCCGGATAGGATTTTTTTTGTCCGAACTTCTGATGGAGGATTCAGAAGAACTCCCTCAGCATAGGAAACCTTGGTGAGAGCAACAAAGAGAATCTGTACAGAAGCTACACCCCCTATTTATGACACTAGCAGGCGTTTTCAAGTAAGTGTTTAAAGGTCCAAAAGCTTCACAGAGTGTGAGTGAACAGGTGTGAGTGAATGGGTGAGTGTGTAGGTGTTTAAGTGGGTGGGTGGGTGATGTAAGTGGGTAAGAGTGCAGGTGGCAGCTGGATAGGGTGCTAGGTAATTGAGGTGGTAGGGTGGCAGCTGGATATGTTGGAAGGGAGGTGAGGTGGGTAGGTAGGTGAGTGGGTAGGTGGGCTGAAGGCTAGTCAGGTCATGTTGGGGGGTAGGTTGGGGTGGTCAGGGGGGCTAGTTGCGTGGTCGTGGCTAGTCAGGCTGGCCTGGGGGATTTGGGGAATCGGGGGTAGTTGGAGGAGTCGGTGTGAGTGACAGGGATCGTGGGGATTGTCAGCTGTACAGTTACCCAAGAATTGGACTAGGATTTTTTTGTCTAACATTTCCATGATAACTCAGGTCATTAAGTCGGAACCATTTGAAGTCTCTGACTCTAACTCAGGTTTGGAGACTTTTAAAGAGGATCCCAGGGAGCTGGGGAATTTCCCATCGCAAGTTCAAACTTCCTGGGCAATTCCCACAGAGTCAGTGCGTTGGGACTTCTAAGGGGTCCCAATATGCATCTTGGATCATATGTCAGGTCTCCGACAATCCAGAAACCAGATGATCTGAGCCATTAAGTCTGGAGTCGGCAGAATAACCTTGGCCCTTTCCCATTCCTTATCTATGTACTGCTTATTGGCAACATTATCTGAAAGCAAAGGCTCACGTGTATACTGACAACATTATGCTCTATCTCTACAACCTCTCTTGACTTCTTCTGGTCATCAGGCTTCTTCTCGAACATCCATTCTTAGGTGATCTGTAATTTCATCCAGTTAAACACATTTGGAAAAACCAGCGCAAACCTCAGTGTGGTGAATGAAATCCTTCTGTAATGTACTATTCTATGATTCAGACTGAAGTCGCCTTCAGCCCTAGCACAATGTCCTTACCCTCACCACAGATTGCACCCCCTCATCATCCACTGCCTCAAACTGAACCACATCGCTCTCAATTTCAGTGTTCTATCTGACCCTCAAATGGGGCACTGATCCCATATCCACTCCATCACAAAGACTACCTATGGAATATTGCCTGCCTTTTCCTCTTCCCTTCTGCTGCAGTAACTCTCATCCATGCCTTTACCTCCTCCAGACTGAACAGAACTCTCCATCTTCTGGAAATTGCATTTAAAACTGCAATGCCTGTAGCCTATCCCACACAAATCTTGCTCACCTATTACTCCTTTCCTTACTGAACTACATTGGCTTCTAGTTTCTCTAAGTCACCAGTCTAAAATTTTCATCCCATTGGTTCAAATCCTTTCCTGGACTGAACCTTCCCATTATCTGTAACCTCCTCCAGCCCTAGAACCTGCTCCAAATGTTTCCACTCCTCTAACTTGTGTTCTCTATCACCTGTCTCCACCCTACTATTGGCAGCCACACCTCCAATCATCTGTCCGCCCTTTCTACTATCTCCTTCTTTGGCTTGGGTTTTATTTACATCTGATTTGTGCCTACTGTGAAGCACCTCCGGACATTTTTCTATATTAAAGGCACCATATAAAAGAAAGTTGCCCGTCTGTATTGCCTGACAACCGCAAGTTGTTAGTTTTCAGCTAATATATTGTCTAGCTGTCTTGCTCCCATTGCAAGTAGATCACATTAATTAGTTGTCTCCCTTTATTACAATGCTTTTTTTTAAATGTTCTCATGTTCTTTCCTTTTGAAATTGCCTACATTCAATTTGTTCATTCAGAAGGTCTTAATACGAAGTACAAATTCTGCGACATGACTTGACTAAGTATAGCTCATGTACATTTGAATATGGCCTGCGCTTAAGACATTGCAGCAATGCAGTTAGAAAAGCAAAATAAAATAATGATTACTGGGGGAAAGGATGAAATTTATCAGACAGAGCAATCTTGTCAGTGTAGGTAATACGAGCCAGTGAAAAACAACTAGCTTTCAGTTGTTATGGCTATTCACAATTGTGTGTTGTGCAAAACGTGGACAAATGACAAATAATTTTTTAAAAAACTCTTCTTGCGTTCTGGCTCAGAGAATTTGAATTTTCTTCCTTTCAATATAAAAATGAAACAGAATGTAACATGCTGAAAGAAATCATGCCGTATCAATATAGAAATTTTATTTTAATGGCATTAAACTCTGCTTTTTTTCTGACTACTTCCAGTTGTAATCAGAAATAAATGGCAACCAATTTCCAAACAACATTTATCATCAACCTGCATGCAACATATAGCATCTCATAATCCTTCGTCCTTGTCTATCAGTACTCCCACGCAAATAAATTTCAGCACTTCAGTACAAAATTCTGTTCAGAAGCAATTTTGTTCATGTGTTAACCCTTGGTGTGCTGAATATTTTTAGCAGTCTTCAAAGTCCAGGTACAATTTTGTCAATGTTTGCAAATATGCAATACTTAATGTTACAACAAAGATCTTTGCAAGAGCTTCAATCAGTGATGAAGGGAAGAATTAAACCAGATCAGTTAAATGTTATGCATAGATGGGTTCATTGGTATGGACACCATTTTTCTTTAAGAAAAATTAAACCGATCTTTATTCCAGTAACATGGACCAGTGGCACAGGACTGCACGCATGCTAGGTGGGAGGGTAAGTCTCCCCTACCCTCAGAAATGGGATTAAGTCTCCCCAAAAGCCACAAACACCCTCACCCTCAGACACCCGCAGTAAGCGGGGCTCATCATCTTCAATTCTTCTTCTTCCTGGCTGTTTTGGTTGCAAGGCGGGGCTGGAGGCCCACCTAGTACAGGGCGATAGAGAGCTTGTTGATGCAGTACAGTCCAATCATTGAAAAGATGAAGCAGGTTGTGACTCACAACTGGTGGATCAGTGCCGATGCAAAGAGAGACAGCAGTAAGCACACAGTGATCTCTGGGAATATCTTGGCATGGAATCCTTTTCCAAATACCACACTGTCCAAGCTGTTCAAGGTTGTTAAGCAGGAGAGGAAGAAAATCAACCCCCGGAATTGTCAGCCACTCCGAGGATGCAAGCTGCCAGATGTACATCTGCATCCCAGCGAACAGCAGGAGAGTGAGGAGTGTGGAAAGGACAAGCGAGGATCCTGAGCAACAGCCATCGCCTCTTCCGGCTTATTTCCCACCTTCTTTCCCACCTTCATCTTAGCAATAAGGCCCAGAATGAAACCTTGGGGAACTTTCTCTTTGCACTGTGTACTGGCAGTGTGAAATTTTTGGAAATTTGACAAATTACATTATACTTTCATCTCTGGTACCTGATTAGAATTCACCCCTCTCTGCTGATTGCACTGTCATGTGTGATATAGGGGCAGCCTGGCCGTCCCAATGGATGATGGCTTACAAAACAAAACTGCCCGTGTTTTGTCATTACTTGGCAATCTGAAGAAACAATGGCATAAGATATGAAGAATGTACTGACACTGGAACAAAAGGGGACATGAACTTCTCGGACTGAGATAGGAATCATTGGACCATACGTTGTCTGTTCAATAATTTTAGCAAGAAAAGCTGTTGCAGTATTGAAGGAATGCATGAATGAATTGTTTTGCCATGTTCCCCATTGCTTTGAGTATTCCTTTGAAACTCAAATCAATGAGTGGGCATTTTATCACTTTTCAGATCTGGTGTTAATGGGTGGTGGGTGAGGGGGTGGGGGGGAGGGTGGGGGGTGGGGAGGTTTTGAGTCTTCCTGTCTCGTGGAAATGTGATGCTCATCATTGTCTCAGTGCCATGCCGAGTGGCATAGGCGACCATGGACTTCCAAACCATCCAATCATAGCAATGGTGGATTGTTGGAGTTCTGGTTAAGGCAGTCTTCAATGTTTTATAACTGCTTCCTTCGCTGTTGACCTCTTGCTCTTCTGTTATTCCTTCTGGCGGTGACTAGGCTCTCCAATGCCGCTGCATGGATAAAGCATCCAAAGAATTCCATTTGTCTTCTCTTGATATTATTTAAGAGTTCTGTTGCTCTTGTGGCCTCATTCAATATTGCTTTGTTAGTTCTTTTCTCCACCCAGCTTACTCTTGGAATCATTCTTAAACACCACAATTCAAAGCTGTTGATTTTCTTTACTTCCAATGCTACAAGCTTCACGTCCACAATACATTAATGACCTGACATAATGTTTTGGTACCGGGATTCTTGTTTCATGACTAAAGCTGATGTTTCTCAAAATGTTATTTAATTTTGTAATAACACATTTGGCTTGTCCAAGCTTTCTTCGGATTTCATTACTGCTTTTGATATTGGATGTTACTGTGCTTCCTAGATAGTTGAATTAATTGACCCATTCTAACTTGCCTCCGATGTTGCATAATGGAATGTCCTTTTTCTTTGTCATTCCCATAGTGTATGTTTTCCTGCAGTTGAGTGTAAGCCCGTATTTACCAGTTTCCTTTACAAATTAATGCCCCCAACATTTGAGTAAATGATGTACTGCCCTGTCCCCGCCAGTGATGTGGCTTTCACTAACTTGGCCAGGGCCTACCATTGAGTGGTTGGAGTGTCCACCTTAGTCAGGTGGTATACACCTTTTTATTGTGCAAGTCAGAGTCTTGTAGTGTCCATAGGATCCCATTTGCTACTTTAGAATGGTGCTGGCTTTAGTGTAAAGCAGGCACATTCAAAAAAGTTTCAGCTGGTGATTCAGCCAAAGAGGAACCCAATGGATAATTATAGCCAGTGGGCCATGAAAGAGCTGGAGAGCTCTTCCAGTCTCCATTAGATAGTCTGGGCCTTTGCCACATCAGGAGACTCAGCTTCCACAGTCTTTGCCACCAACCCACCACCCCACAGCCCCACCAACTTACTTTCTTCTGACCCAAAGGCCAGGTGAGCCATCTGATATTGTGGTGACTTGGAGTCAATAGCACTGTCAAATGAGTCTGGCAAATCCTGACAGGGGAGGGTGTGTAAGTGAATGTGGACAGGGGAGAGATAACCCAAGAGCCTTTTGGAGCCTTTGCAAGAGCTTCAATTGGTGATGAAGAGGAGGGGAATTTCAGGTACTTTTTGTCCGCAAGACAATCATTAAAAGAAATTTATTTTGCTTTCAACTGTCTTCTTGACCATCTACTCCTTCATGCAAGCTTTCAACATCTTAATACATGGTCAAAATGGGGTGGATGTTGGGCAAGGTGTCTGCTTAATGAAGTTGACAAGAGGCCTGATCAAATCTGGTGGTCAGATCTTAGGTGAAAGTTTCTATAAACAGTCAAAAATTTCTATTACTTGAAACCTGCATCTTTATTTTGTCATGTATTTGGGTTAGGGAAGCTGAGGACTAGTTACCATTGACCAGAAACTGAACTGCTACAAGAACAGATCAGAGGCTAGGAATCCTGCAGCGAGTAATTCACCTCCTAATTCCCCAAAGTCTGTTCACCATCTACAAGTCAGGGGGGTGACGGAGTACTCTCCCCTTGCCTGGGTGAGTGCAGCTCCAACAACACTCAAGAAGCTTGACACCATCCAGGACAAAGCAGCCCGCTTGATTGGCACCCCATCCACAAACATTCACTCCGACACATAGTGTCAGCAGTATGTACCAACTACACGATGCACTGTAGAAACACACCAAGCTTCTTTAGGCAGCACCTTCCAAAGCTGCAACCACTACCATCTAGAAGGACAAGGACAGCAGGCAGATGGGAACATCACCTCCTGAAAGCATCCCCCCCCAAACCACTCCCCATCCTGACATGGAAATATATTACCGTTTTTTTCACTGTCATTGGGTCAAAATCCTGGAACTCCCTCCCTAACAGCATTGTGGGTGTTCCTACACCACATGGGCTACAGCGGTTCAAGCTGGCAGCTCACCACCACCTTCTCAAGGGCAATTAGGGATGGGTAATAATCGCCTAACCTAACTCACATCCCATGAATGAATAAAAAAAAAAACTGGGATGAAAGGCTTACTGGGAAATATAGAGGAATTCATCTTATAAGGTTTACCATATATATTTAGACCACTTTACACGGGTTAAACCAATGTCCTGGATTTCTTCAGGGATATAAAATGACACATAGCAGCAAATAGACTGTCAATCAGTACCAGAATTGGAATTTATCCACAAAGATAATAAGCAATTTTGGGATATGCCTTTTTATGATACTCTGGAATATTGCTTCTTCCACAAAACCTTCCAAATTATATCATGTAGAAAAAAGGTATCAGGTGCATAGGAATACCACCACCTCCAAGTCACACACCACTTTGATTGGACATATATTACTGTTGTTTTGTTGGTTATTGGGTTGAAATCCTTGAACTCCCTACCTAACAGCACTGTGACAGTACCTACATCACACTGACCGCAACAGTCCAAGAAAGTAGTTTACCAGTACCTTCTCAAGGGCAAGTTGGAATGTGCAGTAAATGCTAACCTTGCCAGTGAAGCTCCCATCCTGTGTGAATTACTATTTAAAAAATTGCAAGCTAAGCCTTCTCTTTCCTTAATATACAATCTTCAATTTAAGTAAAATTTTGGGAACTAAATATTACTCATGTAGTAACCGAATCACTGGAAACCCACAGAGCCTAATAGGTTTTTCTAGACTTAAAGATTAGTAGCTAGAACTGCAATATTTATTGCATAGAATTTGCTTAATGTCAAGTTATGTCTCTTGAAGCAACCAGGCAAACAAAATATTAACAGCCTTCACGGCTTGGTAGACAATCAGATAATGGCAGGTTTTTACTCCTTCAGGCTATTTTTACGCATGTGACTAGAAATGACATCCCTATGGCAGGATGCTGCATTCTTTAACATTTTAAACATGATACTCAACTTTAAAAATAATTTTTAAGCATTAAGCTTATTAGTGGAGCAACAACTTTGCCTACTTCAAGCCAAATGAGAGTTTCTGGTCCACTATTCAGTACTGAGTGATAAGAATAGCCTCTTTCACACAACCCAGTCTTAGAACCTCCTCTTCTGTTATGACATCTACTTTCAGAATAGTGCTAGTAGACAGTTTGGAATGTGCCAGCACCTTCATGTTCTGAATATGTTCTTCATGTCAATGTATCATGCTACATACCAGGCTGGCTCATTGCCAACTCATTGATTATGGAATAACCTCAATAAAGCCGCAGGCTGCGCTATTCATCCTTCCTAAAATCAAAATCTGCTTGTTCCTTTTCCTAGATCCTACAAGCCTCCAAAACATCTGGTGTGAAAGCTGTGACAATTTGAAAGAACCACCGGTCGAGTGACTGATATCTGAGAGCTTCCTTGGTAGCTTTTACACACGGTAAGATCCGTATTTTGTTTTATAGAAGCCCTACATATCAACCAAGCCAACATGCAGGGCATTTTTTTCCAGGCAAAATTAGCATGGTGAGCAGATTGCATATCAGCAATTTGACTGAATCAGCCAACAGCAAGGTTGTAAATCAATTTCTATATCAATTACGTTGACTTAAATAGCTGATTACAATGTTGTTTCCGACTTGGTTGTACTTACCACAGAGAAAATTGCAGTGCTGATTCCATTCTGAATTAACTTAACTTCTTTGGCTAATGGCGTTGTTTTACCCATGTCAGTTACATGTATTTATTGAGTTCCTGGCAAGCGGCATTGTTTGTAGCACCGCACAAAACAATATGGAGCTCTACAAATCTTGTATGTTGGTCTGCAGTTTCTTTTACACAATAACCTCATTATATCGAAGGGAGCCATTTGTTACAGAGAACCCTAGGCATCTTAAAGACAGAAGCTGTGATACTCCACTGGTCACTCAGGAAATTGCTACATAAGTAGGCATTGTGTCGTATTAGAATAGGACTAATACTTTGTTGTAACCCCACCTCCAGTTTGCACTCAAATCTAGGGACTATCTGTGGTGTCCAGGTAGGAGTGGAGAGATTGTATTGGGTTGCATCTTCCTCCTCCCCTGCTTCTTGGTGGTTTATAGGAGGAAGAGACCCAGAGAGATTAGTGTGCTGGTGATGCAGTGGTGTTCTCTAGGTTCTTGTGGATGAAGCAGTACATGAAGCTCCTTGGACAGAACCATAAAATCTTACCATACAAAAGGAGGCCATTTGGTCTGTTGTGCCAGTGCTAGCTCTTTGAAGAACATTGTGCTCAGTCCCACATCCCCACTTTTCCTTTGCAGCCCTGTATGTTCTTCACCCTCAAGTAGCTGTCTAACTCCCTTTGAAATTATTTATGGAATCAGCTTCACTACATTTTCAGGTAGAATGTTCCAGATCTTAAAAATTGAGTGAAGAATTTCTCCTCATCTCCCTCCAGATCTTTTGTCAACGATTCTAATTCTATGACCTTAGTAGTTTTTTTTCTCTATCTACTCCATCAAAACCTTTCAGCATTTTGATAGCCTCTATTAAGTTACCTGTTAAACTTCTCTGCTCCAAGGAGAACAGTCCTAACCTTTCCACCTCTCCTCAGAATTGAAGTTCCTCATCCCTGAGAGAGCAGCATAAAGTGTTGAAAATCCTACTGTTAAGACACACCCTCTTACTTCTCCATCTCAGATTCCCTCAGTCATGGGCCTCCTCAATAGGACAAGTGTTAGCTTTTCATAAAAAGTAATAAGTATGGTTCCTTTTCATTATCTTGGAAGTATGAATTTTTATTGATGTTACGGGATTGTATTCTCTGATTCCGTTTGTTTATGTATGGGTAGAATTTCCCGCCCCCCCCCCACCCCACCCCGTTGGGGGGTAAGTTTAGGAACGGGTGCGTGGAGGCGCACCTCTGATCGGCGGCCCCACAAGGAAACGCTATGCGCTCCCTGTGCAGGCAGGGTGGTGGGGGGGCGGGGGGCGGGGGGGGGGGGGGGGGGGGGGGGGGGGGGGGGGCGGGATTCCCAGATTCGAGAGCGCGCTCTTTCGCTCATGTGCATGAAAGAGCCCATTTATCTCCCTGAGGCTAAGTGCTGCCTCAGGGAGATAGGCTTCCCAATAAAAAATCTTAAAAATGGAAAAAAATATTCCTTGACATGTCCCCTCATGTTACTCTGTCACATGAGTTGGGACACGTCCATCACTTTCACATACATTTCTATTACATTTTTAAAAACCTACATGAAACCTCATCCCACCCATGGACGAGGTTTCATGCTTTTTCTAATGCCCACCAGGGCTCCCAGCCTGCCCGCCAACCTTAAGGTTGGACAGGCAGGTCCACTAATTACTTTAATGACTCTGTCAATGGCCTCAATTGGCCGTTGACAGGTCGGCGGGCACACAGCTGATTCTGCTAAGCCTCCATCTACCTGAAAATTTACATGGTGCGCGGTGACGTCGGGAGTTCCGCCTGACATCGTCCCGCGTCATTATACGTGTCGGCGAGCGGGCCCCGCTCCCTGCTCGCCGACCAGAAAACCTAGCCCATGAAGCCTTGACGTTCAATGACCTTATGTTTAACACACAAAGAATAACATTGGGAGTGCTTAGTTTGCAATGTGGACTTACCTTGACCAACTTCAATTGCACCCAATACTCTGGCAGCTGTATTATGGTGAAATAAACTGAAGTATGTAATGCACAATGTTGTAGTGGTGAATTTAAATATTTTACAAGGGAGAAAATTAACTGATCATGCCATATTTGTTTCCCCAAGAGTAATCTGGAAACATGCAATCTGCCAAGACAACTTTAAATGTACACATTTTTTTCCAGCTGTCTGACCACCCTTTCACTGTGTTTCGACATGTTATCATATTCTTTCTCTCCCCTTTTCTCCCTGCAGCATGTTAAAAAATTCTTTGATAGAATGTGAGCAATGCTGTTGCCCATTCCTAATTGCCCTTGAACTGAATGGCTTATTAGGCCATTTCAGAGGGCAGTTAAGAGTCAAGCACATTGCTGTGGATTTAGAGTTGCACATAGGACAGACCAGGTAAGGGTGGCAGATTTCCTTCCTTCCAGGACTTTAATGAACCCTGTGGCTTTGTAACCACATAGTTGCATAGTCACCAATAGTGAGCTTTCAATTCCAGATTTTATTAATTGAATTTAAATTCCACCAGCTGCCATGGTGGGATTTGAACTAATGCCACCAAGCAGTCATCTGGGTTTTTGGATTACAAGCCCAATAACATTATCACTATGCTGGGCAAGCAGCAATAGCATTCCCATGTTATTCTGGTCTTTCTATATAGTACAGGCTGCAGGGTTGAGAGGTGCTGCCAAAAGAAGCTTTGGCAAGTTCCTGCAGTGCATCTTGAAGGTCATACACACTGTAGCCATGATATGCCAATGTTGGAGGAGGCAGATGTTTACCCAGTGGGTGGAGTACCAATCAAGCAGACTGCTTTATCCTGGATAGTGCTGAGAAAAGACAATGTATTCTGGGGAGCTGTGAAAGACCTCATTTGTTTCGCATCCATTTGAAATCATTAAACATTTTTCAGCATTGTAAAGCTATCTGGTATGGCAGAGGTAGCATTATCAGTCAATACCACTTCCTTCCACAAGGCTGCTGCTACTGCTTTCCTGCCATCTTGCCTGAACATCCCATTTCCCCTGCCCCTTATTTGCAATGCAGGACCCTGTCCTTCCATTACTGTAAACGAACAATCAATGGTCAGGAGCTGCCTTACTGCCATGTTCTTTCCTGCCTTGTATGGTATGATTCTTTGAACTGTTGCAGGACTTGAAAATTCTCCAGCAGCAAAGGGATTTTGGCAGTCCCCCTGTGCAAATTGCCCATCCTGGCCATATTCAGGCTTCAGGCTGTCCCAAAATATTCTAGTTAGCAGATGCAGGATAATCAACCAAGGTCATTAGCACACACATGGGCAGATGGAAGAGTTTGCCTGCTTTTAAGGACCTGACCACTTTGTAGATGGTGGGGTGGCGGTAATGTCACTAAGCTAACAATCTAGAGGCCCAGTTTAATACTCTGGGGACATGGGTTCAAATCTCTCTAGGGTAACTGATGGAATTTAAATTCAGTTGCTAAAATCTGGAATCTTAATAAGAGCTGACTGTTGTAAAAACTAATATCCTTTAGGGAAGGAAATCTGCCATCCTTACCTGGTGTCCAACATGTGACTTCAGACCCATGCAATATGCTTGATTCTTAACTGCCCTCTGAAATGGCTGAGCAAGCCACTCAGTTCAAGGGCAATGGGGATGGGCAACAAATGTGAGCCTTGCCACCGATATCCCATGAAAGAATGAAAAAAACCAAGTGAAAGATCTAATCCTGTTTGTATGGTTCAATGGTAAATGAATACAGTTGTACAAGGTTTACCAAAGTACCTTAAACCCCACAAATCAGGTAATTATATATGAGCTTTATTTATTTCTCAACATACACTTTCAAATCGCTTTGAAAGTTGTTATTTATAGGATGTACCCTCTTAATGCCACAGAATTATTACAGTACAGAAGGAGGCCATTCAGCCCATCATACCTGTGCTGTCTCTCCATAGGAGCAATTTACCTACTGCCACTCCCTAGCCTTCTCCTTGTTGACCTGTACACTCTGTTGTAATGTTTTTGCTGTTTGGTTATGCAGTGACTCATTTTAAGTCAAGAAACCTGGGGAACAATTTGGTCGCCATGATTTGATTAAAAATTTACTAAGAGATCAACTTACTAATTGCTAATTACATAATTGAATAAATGACATGAAATTTGTTTATCTTGCTAAGCACTAAGACTGTTCGTTGTCATTCTTGTCACTTCTGTCTCTGTGGTTCTTTATAATAAATGCAGCACATTAGCTTGGACAAATCAATTCCCTTCTTTCAGCTGCTGTCCTTTCCATCTTAAAAATCCATCATTAATTGATTATGCCTTTGCTTTGTGATGTGTAACTATCATTATGTTTTGCTTCCAATTTCTCCTTATTTTTTTCCCCATCTTTACAAAGCCACATATTTTAATGTTATTTTTCTATACTGGAGAGTGGTCTGTAGTCCTCTTTGTTACTCTACGTTGTGTGACGGTACAGGCATGGTTGAGTGCCAGTCAATGAGAAAAAAGAAAGAGTAGCATTTGTATAGTGCCTTTCACAACCTCGATCTATTCCCAGATCACTTTGGAATCAATGAAGCGCTTAGTGAAGTATAGTCATTGTTGTATTGTAGAAAATGTGGCAGCCAATATAAGCACAGCAAGTCCCCCACAATCAGCAATGAGATAACGACCAGATGGTATGGCTAATCTAGCTATCATTTGGATACCTGATTAAATGCTGCACAGATTCATGGGAGCACTTTAACTTTGCACTATTGTCGAAGAACCTCAGAATTTGGGGGCACGTTAGGGCTGAATTTACTGTGAGGGGCTGGAAGCCCCCTCACCAGCATAAAAGTCAAGGGGCAAGGCTGCCTGTGCTTGGCTGGATCACCCTGCAGCTAAATAACAGCCATCAGGTCTTTTATTGACTTGAGATGGAACTTCTGTCTCATTGGAGAGCAAGTCCTACCTCCAAGACCTGCCAGCTTGGTCTGGAGCTCTCTTGTCTCAGTGGTGCCACTGGGAGTGCTTTCCAAAGCCGGGACTATAGACCCCCTGAAGGGGTGGAGCCAGGACTGGAACAAGGTGAGTCTAGGGTCTCACCGGGGCCAGGCTGGCAGGTTCCAGTGAGAGGCGTGGAAGGCTGGGTAGACAGCACGGGGGTATGGCGATGAGGGGAGGGAAACAACGTGTGCCCAAACACGGGGCACCTCTCCTGCCTTAGCCACCAGTCTGCCAGCTTTCACTGGGTGGCCTAGACACTTGGTGTGGGCCTACCCCGCTGCGGGAAACATACCTGTGGGGGTAGATGAGGGTGGGTAGGCAATGGCCACGGGGTCATTGGCATGACACCCAATTTGACATATCCTCCTCTGCTTGCCATCCCACCATTGGGGGGCTGTATAATTCAGCTACAAGGCACACATGACTCACAATTTTCTAACATTAAAACAGATACTTACAGCCCCATCTCTGTCCTATTATCAAAGAAAGGAGGTTCTACATTGGAAAAAAAACGATCACAACATAGCCCTTTATGATGTTGTTAATAAAAGAAATGAAAGGATAAAAAAAGAAATACTTAAATTATGTAGCACATTTCATGGGCTCAGGACATCCCAAAGTGCTTTACAGCTAATTAAGTAACTTTGAAGTGTGGTTATGGTTGTAAAGTAGGGAACACAGCAAATAATTTTTGGTAGGAAGTTGGAATTATTGAATATAGTCATAGAATGGTTACAGCACAGAACCTGGCCATTCGACCATCAAGCCCATGCCAGCACTCTACAAGAGTGATTTAGCTAGCCCCACTCCCCCGCTCTTGACTCGTAACCCTGCATTTTTTCTTAAATCTTCAGGTATTTATCCAATTCCCTTTGGAAAGCCTCAATTAAATCTGCCTTCACCACCCTTTCAGGCATTGCATTCCACGCCCTAACCACTCCATGCATAAAATGTTGCCTTTGGTTCTTTTGCCAATCAGCTTAAATCTTTGTTCTCTGATTCTAATCCCTCTGCCAAAGAGAACAGCTATTCTACTCTGTCCACCTCACTCATGATTTTGAACACGTCAATCAAATTTCCTTTCAACATATTCTTCTCTAATAAGAATAATCCCAGCTTTTCCAATCTGCCTATGTAACTGAAGTCCTTCATCCTCAGAACTATACTGGCGAATCTTTTCTGCACCCTCTCTAAAGCCACCACACCCTTCTGTGAGAATGGATTTTTTTTAATAGTTTAGGGGAATATTGTGTTATTCTGTAAAGAAGGCTGGGTGTCTGTGTGTGTGATTTAATTAAGCTGGGCAAGAGATTGGTATGAGTCAGGTTGTCTGGGGGGTTTAAAACATGAAAAGAATGGAGGTGTTCAGTTTGAGGAATAAGTAAATAGGTTAGATCTAACATTTGCATGTTTAGATAAGTGGAAAGTTTGTTTGAATATCAAAGGGGAGTCAGTAATATCAAGAAACATGTTTGTGTATTGCATGAGGGGATATTATGTTTTATTGACCTGAAAGCAAAGGCAAGATAGACATAGAGGATTCTATATTTGGAAGGATTTGAATTTCAAACAGGTGTAAGAACAATGGAACTGGAGATGAAAGGGAAAGAAAAGGTATATTAGAGTTATTGTGGATAGCTGGGGTAGCTGTGGAGAGCTTAGTTAGAGATAACTGGAGCTGTTTGAGCTGTTGAGTTATAGCTGGAGCTCTGGGCTAGGAGAGAATGCCGGTTGAATCAGCCATCCAGTAAAGCCAGAAATGCCTTGGGCTGCAACAAACAGTTTTGTTCTGAAGTGGATTCCACCACAGAGTGGATGAGGGTAGAGCCTATGTGATATGTCTTTATTGAAGCTATTGAAGAACATTGTCTTGTGTAATGTTACTGGATTTCTTTTATAGTTAACATCTCTAAGCCAGTGTTGGCTGGAAGGTGCTTACTGATGAGTTTGACCAAGTAGAGAGTTTCTTTTGGGGAATGTATTGAATTACTAACCTCAATTGTGTATCTGTAATCTTCTGCACTTAAGTTTGCTTTTATAATTGTTAATAAAACTTTTACTTCTAATTTTTTAAAATTCCAAAAGTGTTACTGGACCTCTTACTACTGACACCAGTAAGTTGTCTTTTTGTTTTCAGAATGCAATAAAAAGTTCGGCCTGTAAGCCAAGTTACCCTCTAGGATTTGGTTTGCGCAGCAATTAACATCAGCTGTGGTCATAATATTTCCTAAAGTGCTGTGTCCAGAATTGGATGCAATAGCCTGGATTTTCACAATGACAGAGGCCCTGTCCATCATTGCAAAAATGGTGGAAGAGGCTGAAAATTGGAAATCCCACCCCTGAACATGGCGCTATCATCTTTGCAGGTTTGGGAAAGGGACCAGGTTAGGATTTGAGCATACAGGTTTTGCAGAGGCAGCTGCCCATATAAATCAACAGCTTCTTTCACTTATGTCTAATTTTGTTGACCCAGGTGTGTGAAACATGACAAGCTCAGGTTAGACCTTGTAGGAGAAGATATAAACTTTGTGGTATCCTTTGGAGAGGTGGGGTACCCTTTTGGAGAGATAGGATACCTCTTTGGATTTGCGCCAGGGACACCTTTGTGGGAGGTCAGGTGCCCTTTGGGGGACATCAGGTGCCACTTAGGAGAGGCAAGGTGGTGCTTGGGATTGTTAAAATTAGACATGAATGTGTGTAAAATATGTATAAACTCATTAGCTGTCCAGCTCATGGGAACTGTACAATGTGTCAAAATGAACTTTCAGAAGCAACTGTCAACAATGTTGACACAAACTGTCAAAGGTAACTGTCTGGGCTGTTTTTTTAAAAAAAAATTGCCATTTCACTCAGTCTGCTGACATAAGCTTGAGTGTTACTGTTACTAGATTAATGCTGCATGACTGATTTTATAACCTTTCATTATCACAGTAGGGTGCCTTCCATTTCACAGTTTGATTGCCAGCTCCAAGTGGTTATAGGCTTTTTGAAGTGGGACTATGAGCTGAATAATTCCCCACTTCGGAAGATATATTATTAGGCAAAGTGACATTGGTTTGCATTCCCGGCAACATCATGCCAGTTTCGTATAATATGGCAGGCAGATGGGCTTAGTAATTGGGAGACCACCCACATTATTTACATTCATTTAAGTGGGTATTTAAGGTCATGACCCAATTGACTGCTAAAATATATTGTGTCAGTAATAATACACTTGCAGAGTCTGATTTATGCCATGTGGGGTTCCCGTTTTCTATGAGGAAGCTTGTTAGGGTGGGTTTAAAAGGTTCAGCTGGGCCCTGAGTCTCATCTTAGCAGTTTGGAGATCTGTAACTGCTGGGGATACTTCATTCAAGGAACAGAGTTTCCATTTCAAACATTAATTAGAGGTCTTTTCTTCACTTGCTGAGTGCTCTGCTGAGTGCTCTGTTTAGTTCTTGTCCATTATCCAGGACTATAAAGTAGCTGAGAGAAATGGGCATTGTGGTCTCTGTGGGAGACATAACCTCCAGTGAGGCGGAGAAAGGGATGACAAGGAGGAGGAGAAGGAGAGTGTGAAGAAGGAGATTGAGAGTTCCAGGATGCACTAGTGGTGTATGAAGGGGCCAAAGCTGCGCCAGATCCTGAGGGTCATGAAGGCATCATACATCCGCAGCGAAGGTGCAGAAGGTCTTATGCAGCTCCTCAAGTATACAGGCAGAGACTGAGCTATCTGCAGATGTCAGAGGCTCAATGCAAGAGAAAGCTCAGGTTACCAAGAGCCACATTCACTTCTTTCTGTGACATGCTCAAAGGGGAGATTTCCTCCAACTGTAAGATAAAAGCAAAATATTGTGGATGCTGGAAATCTGAAACAAAAACTGAAAATGCTGGAAAAAACTCAGCAGGTCTAACAGCATCTGTGGAGAGAAAAAAAGAGTTAACATTTGAGCCCAGATGACTCCGCTCTGAATATGAGTCATATGGACTCGAAATGTTAACGTGTTTTTCTCTCTCCACAGATGGTGTTAGACCTGCTGAGTTTTTCCAACACTTTCTGTTTTTGTTTCCTCCAACTGTGTTGAGGGGCACCCTCTGCTTGTAACTCTGAAGGTCACTGTCGTGCTCAACCTTTTCGTGACAGGCTCCTTTCAGGCAGCCTGTGGAGACCTCAGTGGCATAACACAGCCTGCTGCACACCACTGTACCAAGCTATTCACTGATGCAATATTTCAAAGTGCAGGTAATTACATCTCCTTCACACTGGACGAGTCAACTGGATCGAACCTGAGGTTTTGCAGCGATTGCAGGTTTCCCCGGGGTGCAGGGAGCCATTGATTGTACTCACATCACCACAAAAGCTCCTCCTGGACAACCTTACACCTTCAGGAAGAGCTTCCACTCATTGAACATCCAGCTGTCTGTCATCTCCATCACCGGATCATGGAGGTGTGGGCAGTCTGAAACTGACTGAAAGATATAAAAGGACACAGATCAATCCAAGCTGGGTAGTAGCAATTGATGAACCCAGTGGTGCAAAATAGGCAAGCTGACTTCGAAGGCAGCGTGCAGATCCAAAAGCTGAGAAAAAGTTGCTGCAGCTTTTTCTATTACTTGAAGATAACATCGGTATATCTACCCATCCCGATCAAGTTGACCCAGTTCTGCAGACATGTGCCCTTTGTGGTGAAGACTATGCCCCTGGAATTTCAGTTGGTTGTGCGCTGCTGTCAGCTGGGGATCAGACTAGTTCCTGGAAGAGGAGGAGCCAAGAAAATCTTAAAAATCTGAATGGACTTTTGAGTCAATTCGTAAGACCTCCCTCAGTTGTAGTTACCATTTTCGTGTGCAATTTATAGTTTACAATTGACCATAATTTGTCTGTTAATTCATGTTTAACTTGTGTTGATTCTGGATGTTAGAGTATAGGTTATCTAAGATAATTTTTAACATTTGTTTTGTTTGACTCTTGTATATATAAAGTTCTTCTGTTTTAAACTATGGAATTATGTGGTTTCAATCTTTTACTAAATAATTGGGATTTTGGATTTCTTCTGTTTTTTAAAAACAGTTACTTGTTTCTACCAAGATCATAACAAAATTGGTGGCTCTTTGCAGGATGTTGAATCCGTGGATGGAGTACGGGTGTTGATATTTGCTAAAGTGAAAGCTAACAGGACTTCACGGTGAAATTTCCTGTTCTGTAGTCTTATACATGAGTTTTGATATAAAGCTGAAGGCAATGGCAGGGATTTTGATTTCAGTCAGGGGCTTGGACACATGAACAGACTGCCTTTGCAATATCCAGTGCCTTCAGCCATTTCCTGACATCACGTGGAGTGAATTGAAGTCACTGAAGGCTGGCATCTGTGAAGCTGGGGAGCACAGGAGAAGGTTCAAATGAATCATCCACTTGGCGCTTCTGGTTGAAAATGGTTGCATGGCTGTTTTGAATTATATGGCAGGGCCACTTTGTGAAAAGTATACCCATTACAGGCAAAAGCAAAATACTGCAGATGCTGGAAATCTGAAATATCCAAAATCAGAAGAAGAGTCATACGGACTCGAAACATTAACTCTGTTTCTCTCTCCACAGATACTTCCAGGCCTGCTGAGTTTTTCCAGCATTTTCTGTTTCTATACCTTATTACAACCTGTCTTAACATTTTTGCAAAGCAAACAAAATAACATAATAAGAATATAAGAAACAGGAACACGGATAAACCATATAGCCCCTTGAGACTACTCGGCCAGTCAAAAAGATCATGGCTGATCTTCAACCTCAACTCCACTTTTCCACCTGATTCCTTATCCCTCATTCTCTTAGAGTCAAAAAATCTCAATATTCTCAATGACTGAGCATCCAAATCCCTCTAAGGGAGAGAATTTCAAAGGCTCCCAGTCCTATGAGAGAAGATATTCCTCCTCATCTCATTTCTAGATGGCTGACCCTGAGGCTATGCTCTCTAGAATCTCCAGCCTGGGGAAGCAACCACCTAGCAGCTATCCTGTCAAGCCCTCTCAGAATCTTACATGTTTCAGTGTTATCATCTCATTTTTCTAAACTCTAGAGAGAAAAGTCCATTTTATCAATATCTCCTCAACACTCTCATCCTAGGAATCAATCTAATGAACATTTATTGCACCGTCTCCAAGGCAAGTATAGTTTCCATGGATACGGAGACCAAAGCTGTACTCACTACTCCAGGTGTGATCTCACCAAAGCCCTATTTCCAATGCAGAAAGACTTACTTTCTCTTGCAAACCAACCTCCTTACAATAGAGGCCAAGATACCATTTGCCTTCCTCATTGCTTGCTGTATGCTGACTTAGTCTTTCACATACTTTCTTTAGGAGCCTTCCATCTTCTGAGATGGCGGTTTGCACCTTAGTGGTTAACTCTGTGGTAAACATCACCTGGCGTGGCTCAGAAGCTCCACTCTGGCAGGGTATTCTCAGCTACATTTGCTGCAGAGGAATACAGTGGGATGAGAAAGTGCAGAATTTGTTCGTCTTTGTTTTCTCTGGGCCTTCTTGGCTAGCTGAGCTTTCTGCTTCTCCTTGTTTCTTTCAATGCCATCCCAAACAGTCAGCCTCCAGAGGTCACAGCTGTAAGCAACTATTTCCCAGTTGTCTGTGTCAATGTCCGCCATCTTCATATCTCACTTTCAGTTATCCTTGTAGCAGAAGTATGAATGTCCATTAAATTACGACCCAATGGCCAGTTCACTATACAGAAGATCTTTAGGCATACAGCTGTTATCCATCTGATGAACATGACCAGGCCAGCACAGATGTAATTGGCTTAGCAACGAGTGTATGCTGATGGAATTAGCAGGCTGCAGGGCCTCTGAGTTTATTAATTAAATAAAGATTTTTCAAACATTTGATAAACATCATCACATGAGGGGAAATGGCTAAATCATTTTTTTCTGACTTTAATAAAAATTTTCATTCTGAAGTTAATCTCTCTGAGGCAGCTCCGTGCCTCAGGCAGATTTCTGCTCTCTTTCATTCACATGTGTGAAAGAGTGCAGGTCCCAACTCAGGGAATCCCCGCCGCCTGCACAGGGAGCGCTCAGCGCTTCTGGGTGCGCGTCACGCTGGTTGGGCCTTAATTGGTCTGTCCACATAAAATGACGGTGCACAACTGATTGGGGGCAGTGATCGGGTTCGCGTCCGTCCCCACCCACCCCCGACGGGGGGAAATTTCTACCCTTGGTGTTCTCGGTAAGTTTTCCATTGTTCCCCACTCTCTTATTCAGCTTGGATATATCAGCTGCAGCTTTTGCAATGCAGATTTTGATTTTAGCATCAAGTGACAGATTGCTGGTGATTGTGGAGCCTGGATATATGAAGCTATCAACAACCTCCAGTGTCACATTTTCAATGTTGACAAGGACATTAAAATCCCTCTGAGCACCAACATTTAATTGTTTCTTAACACTTAAAAATATTCTCTTTTTTCTATTCTTCCTACTAAAATGAATAACTTCATATTTCCTCACACTATACTCTATCTGACATATTCTTGCCCATTCACTTAACTTCTCATGTCTTTGTGTTCTCCTCACAGCTTACTTTTCTATCTAGCTTTATATCCTTTGCAAACATATACATTATACTTGTTCCCTTCATCTAAATAGCTAATAGAGATTCTAAATAGCTGAGACCAAACTCCTGACCCTTGCAACACCTGACTAATAATAGCCTGCCAACCTAAGAATGACTTGTTTATTCCTATTCTCTGTTTTCTGCCTTTAGCCAATCCACTATCCGTGATAATATATTGTCTCACTACCATGAGCCCCTATCTTATGTAACAATATTTTACGTGACATCTTATCAAATGTATTTTGAACATTCAAATACACTAAACCAACTGGTTCCCCTTTATTTTCCATGCTAGTCATATTCTCATAAATTCTAATAGACCAAACAAGATTTCCCTTTCTCATTGAGGAAGATAACTTCACAATTACACCATGTAAAATTTTGCTCTGCAAAGAGCTATTGTTATCTTAAAAGAGTTCCTTGGAAGAATTGATAGGCCTCAGGCCTGCACTGGAGTATTGCTTTGGGCTTCATTAGAGTGCTTCAGTTGGAGCTTGATGAGAGAGGGACTTTTAAGGGTTAATTTCGATCTAAAGTCTAATCTTTCTTTAATCTAGTAACTAATTAAAATTTGCTCTTTGTTTCGGGAGAAGGTGAGTTTTAGTCCAGCTTTAAAACAGGGGTTATCTAGGCACTACTTGCAGGTGCAGCTAGCAAATTGGTTAACCAGCTTAAACAGGTTTTCAGAAGCTAGATTCAGACAGCATAAAAGCAAACCATCTACTGTGCTACTTTTGTCTGCACTGAGTGCTGTTTTGGGCTGCATTAGAGTGCTTCAGTTGGAGTTTGGTGAGAGAAGGAGTTCGCTGAAGATGGAAGGAGGGATCCTTTCATTTTCTACCTTTCCTCAGTAAGAAGAGCAGCGGCCTTGTTAAGTACGACCTGGTAAGTATTTCTTCAGTCCTTTTTCTAGAGGAAGCAAAAATAAAGGGAATAATTTAAGGATAAGTCTTGGCAGGGCAGCTCGGCCAAGTGGAATGCTCCTCCTGTGCGATGTGGGAAGTCAGGGACACTTCCAGTGTCCAGGGTAATCATGTGTGCAGCAAGTGTCTCCAGCTGCAGCTACTTGAAGTCCATGTTTCGGAGCTGCAGTGGTGCCTGGAGTCATTGTGTAACATCTGCAAGGATGAGATGTTCATGAATAGCATGTACAGTGAGGTGGTCACACCGCAGGTAAAGAGTGCACCGGCAGAAAGGGAACAGGTGACCGCCAGGCAGAGTGAAAGCAGTAGGCAGGTAGCGCAGGGGTCCCCTGGGTCCATCTCCCTTTCCAACACATTTTCTGTTTTGGAAACTGCTGGGGGAGATGGTTTCTCAAGGGAATGCAGCAAGATCCAAGTCTATAGCACCATGAGTGGCTCAGCTGCACAGATTGAGAGAAAAGAGTGGGAGAGCAATAATGATAGGGGATTCTATCATAAGGGGAACAGATAGACATTTCTCCGGCCGCAGATGTGATGCCCAGATGGTATCTGGTTGCCTTTCTGGTGCCAGGGTCAAGGATGTAACTGAACAGCTGCAGGACATTTTGAAGGGGGAGCGTGAACACCCAGTTGTTGAGGTCCATATCAGTACCAATGACGTAAGTAAAAAGAGGGAAGAGGTCCTGAAAGCATAATATTGGGAGCTAGGAAATAAATTAAAAAGCAGGACTTCAAAGATTGTAATCTCAGGATTACTCTAGTGCCATGTGCTTGCGAGATCAGGAATAGGAGAATAGGCCAGATGAATGTGTGACTGTAGCGATGGTGTAGAAGGGAGAGATTTAGATTCCTGAGGCATTGGGGCCGATTCCGGGGAAGATGGGACCTGTATAAGTTGGACAGGTTGCACCCCAGCAGGACCAGGACCAATATCCGAGCAGGAGTATTCATTAATACTGTGGGGGAGGGTTTAATCTAGATTGGGGGGGGAGATGCCTGAGCGGGGAGACACACAAGAGGGAAAGAAAGATAGGAATGAAAGACAGAAAAGTAGAAAGCAAAAGTGAAAGGCAGAGGAAAGGAGGGCTAGCAGCAAATAAAGCCATAGCACAAAAAAAGTGTAAAAATGTTAAAAAGATAAGTCTAAAAGCACTGTATTTGAATGCACAGAGCATTCGAAATAAGGTAAATTAAGTAACAGCACAAATAGATGTAAATGGGCACCATATAATTGCGATTATAGAGACATGGCTGCAGGGTGATCAAGGCTGGGAACTGAATATCCAAGGGTACTCAATATTTAGGACAGACAGGCAAAAAGGAAAAGGAGGTGGCATGGCTTTGTTAGTTAAGGATGAAATCAGTGTGATAGTGAAAGGATATTGGCTCACAAAATCTAGATGTAGAATCATTCTGAGTGGAGCTAAGAAGCGACACGAGGCAGAAAAAATAGTGGGAATTGTTTCTTGGCCTCCAAACAGTCATTATGAGGTAGGGGCAGCATGAAACAGGAAATTAGAGATGTATGTAATAACAGTGCTATGGTAATCATGGGTGACTTTAATTTACATATAGACTGAGCAAACCAAATTAACAATAATACTGCAGTGGATGAATTCCTGGAGTATGTACGAGATGGTTTTTAGACCAGTACATCGAGGAACCAACTAGGGAACAGGCTTTCCTAGATTTGGTCTTATGCAATGAGAAGGATTTAATTAATGATATTGTTGTGCGGGGTCCTTTAGGGAACAGTGACCATAACATGATGGAATTCTTCATTAGGATCGAAAGTAAAGTAGTCCGATCTGACACTAGGGTCCTAAATCTTAACAAAGGAAACTACAAAGGTATGAGGTATGAGTTGGCTAAGATAGGTTTGGGAACTTCATTAGAAGGCATGATGGTGGATAGACAATGGCTAATATTTAAGGAATGAATGTATGCATTGTAACAGTTATACATTCCTTTCTGGTGCAAAAACACAACAGGAAAAGTACCCAGCTATGGCTAACAAAATAAATTAAGGATGGTATTAGATCCAAAGAGGAGTCATATAAAGTTGCTAGAAAAATTAGCAAGCCTGAGGATTGGGAGCAGTTTTGAATTCAGCAAAGGAGGACCAAAAGGTTGATTAAGAAGGGAAAATAGAAAATGAGTATAAACTTGCAAGGAACATAAAAGTGAACTGTAAAAGCTTCTACATGTATGTAAAAAGAAAAAGATTAGTGAAGACAAATGTAGCTCTCTTACAGTCTGAAATGGGAGAATTTACAATAGAGAACAAGGAAATGACAGAGCAATTAAACAACTACTTTAGTTCTGTCTTCACGGAGGAAGACAGAAATAACTTCTCAAAGATAGTAGGGAACCAAGGGTCTAGTGAGAAAGAGGAATTGAAGGAAATTAATATTACTGAAAAGATAGCGCTGAAGAAAGTAATGGGACTGAAAGCTGATAAATCCCCAGGGCCTGATAATCTACAACAAAAACAGAAATACCTGGAAAAACTCAGCAGGTCTGGCAGCATCAGCAGAGAAGAGCAAAGTTGACATTTCGAGTCCTCATGGCCCTTCAACAGAACTAAGTAAAAATAGGAGAGGTGTGAAATATAAGCTGGTTTAAGTGGTGGTGGGGTTGGGGGGGGTGGGGGATGGGGGGAGAAGGGGTGGGGTGGTTGTTGGGACAAGCAAACAGTGATAGGAGGAGATAACCAAAAGATGTCACAGACAAAAGATCAAAGAGGTGTTGAAGGTGGTGATATTATCTAAAAGAATGTGTTAATTAAGAGTGGATAGCAGGACTAGCAAGGTACAGATAGCTCTAGTGGGGCTGGGGTGAAATAAGACTAAAAGGGCATAAAAGGTATAAAAATAATGGAAATAGGTCGGAAAGGGGGTGGGGATAGAAGGGGGAGTTCAAGATCTAAAATTGTTGAACTCAATATTCAGTCCGGAAGGCTGTAAGGTGCCTAGTCGGAAGATGAGATGCTGTTCTTCCAGTTTGCGTTGAGCTTCACTGGGACAATGCAGCAAGCCAAGGGCAGACCTGTGGGCAAGAGAGCAGGGTGGAGTGTTAAAATGGCAAGCGACAGGGAGGTCTGGGTGATGCTTGCAGACAGACTGAAGGTGTTCTGCAAAGCGGTCACCCAGTCTGCGTTTGCCTGACAATGCAGTTTGCTGCATTGTTCAAGTGAAGTTCAATGCAAACTGGAGGAACAGCACCTCATCTTCCAACTAGGCATCTTACAGCCTTCCAGACTGAATATTGGGTTCGACAATTTTAGATCTTGAACTCCCTCCTCCGTCCCCACCCTATATCCATTTCTTCCCCCTCCTTTTTGTTTTTTCCAATAATTTATATAGATTTTTCTTTTCCCACCTATTTCCATTATTTTATACCTTTTATGCCCTTTTAGTCTTATTTCACCCCACCCCCACTAGAGCTATCTGTACCTTGCTTGTCCTGCTAAGCAATCTTAATTAGCACATTCTTTTAGATAATATCACCACCTTCAACACCTCTTTGTTCTTTTGTCTGTGACATCTTTTGATTATCTCCTCCTATCACTGCTTTCTTGTCCTAACAACCACCTCCCCCACTTCTCCCCCCCACCTTAAACCAGCTTATATTTCACCCCTCTCCTATTTTCACTTAGTTCTGTTGAAGGGTCATGAGGACTTGAAACGTCAACATTGCTCTTCTCCGCAGATGCTGCCAGACCTGCTGAGTTTTTCCAGGTAATTCTGTTTTTATTTTGGATTTCCAGCAGTTTTTAGTTTTTATCCCTGATAATCTATATCCCAGGGTGCTAATAGAGTTGTTCTTGGTAATAATAGATGCATTGGTTGTCATCTTCCAAAATTTTGTAGATTCTGGAACAGTCCTGGCAGATTGTAGGGTGGCAAACATAACCCCACTATTTAAAAAAGGAGGGAGGGGGAAAACAGTGAATTACAAACCGGTTAGCCTAACATCAGTAGTAGGGAAAATGCTAGAGCCCATTATAAAGGATGTGATAACAGGATACTTAGAAAATATCAACGTGATTAGACAAAATTAACATGGATTGATGAAAGGGAAATCATGTTTGACCAACCTACTGGAGCTTTTTGAGGATGTAACTAGCAGAATAGATAAGGGAGAACCAGTGGATGCAATGTATTTGGATTTTTAGAAAGCTTTTGATAAAGTTCCACATAAGAGGTTAGTATGTAAAATTAAAGCACTTGGGGGTAATATCTTGGTATGGATTGGGAATTGGTTAGTGGACAAGAAACAATAAGTGGGTCTTTTTCAGAGAGGCGGGCGGTGACGAATGGAGATTGTGTCGATTAGGCCTGTATTCACTGGGGTGCAGAAGAATGAGAGGAGATCTCATTGAAACATATAAAATTCTGACAGGGAGGAGAAGTGGACGCAGGGATGATATTTCCTCTGGCTGGGGGGATCTAGAACAAGGGGTCACAGTGAAAGGATACAAAGTAGACCATTTAGTACTGAGATGAGGGAATACTTTTTCACTCAGAGATGGTGAACCTATGGAATTCTCTACCACAGAAGGCTGTGGAAGCCAAGTCACTAAATATATTTAAGAAGGAAATAGATAGATTTCTGGACTCTAAAGGCATCGAGGGGTATGGGCAGAGCGTGGGAGTTCAGCGTTGGAACAGGTAAATTAGGCCTCAACATAAGATCCCACCCACACTTCCATTCTCCAATATAAGTAACTACCCCTTTCACCTGTTCCAGTCATTCCTACTGACAATGGGCAGAGACGCTGCCTGAAACTTTGAGGCCTATCAGTTCTTCCAAGGAATTCTCAAGATAACAAATGCTCTTTCCAGAGCAAAACCACTACAAATTGTCATTCTTGATATTACTGCTCTCACCATGAAAGCCTTCATGCTGATTCTGCCTAATCATATTATGATGTCCTAAATGCCCTGTTACCACTTCCTTAATGAATTGTAGCATTTTCCTGTGTGGTCAGGCACACTGGCCTGTAGTTTCCTATATTCTCCCACCCTCCTTTCTTGAATATCAGTGTTACATTTGCTAAACTGCTGGGACCATTTCAGAATCCAGGCAATTTTGGAAATAACACCAACATTTAGTTCTGCAACTATTTCTTCTGATTCCTGGTTGGGGTCCCCTTCTTTGTTGATTAGTTGAACATACTTCTTTGACATGTTCCATGGCACTGTCTCTTTTCAGGTGAAGTTGTGCAAGGCAAACAGGTTACAATAATCTTAACTATTTAGATCAGCGTGTTCTTCAAAGCTCTCCCCATGATCAAAACCTTTACATTAATGCTGCTCACCAAGAGCCTAGAGGCTGTGAATGAATCATTGTAGCTGTCTTCAGATCTTGTCTGTGACTGTCTGCAGGAGTCTTGAGTCATCCTGTAAAGCATATACGTATCAATAAGTGTCCCATCCATCATACAGGTAGGTTATTTTATAGGGATTTTAAGTTCTTGGAATATGTACATCTTCTTAACCTCTTTGAAGATTCAAGTATGCCAGGTTTTTAATTTATAACTGCAACTTTAATATTTTCCTTGCTGTAGTATCGATATGCATGGTAAGCAAAGAAAGATTATTTAGATAAAAGCAAAAAACTGCAGATGCTGGAAATCCAAAACAAAAATAAAAATAGATCTTTTAGATTGTCCAAGGGCTTGGCATTGGTCAACAATAAATGTGGAATGGTTTGACCAGTATTCACACTTTGGGTAAATAATGCATTTGGGAGACCTTAATTTGGCAGCTTCATTACAATGCACAACCTTGCACATACCCTCCCCTGTGTCACAAAAAAATATTGTTCTGAAATGCCATATGCAGGCAGGTTCTTTCTTTCCTAAATGGCTGTGGACCGGGCTGTTTTTGAGATATGTTACTAGTTGAAGTATCTTAGCAGTCAAATCTTAAATCAGTGGCAAAAAAATCAGGCACATTGATCTCTATGCTAATTCTCTGATCTGTGCTCACTTATATTGCACAGAAGTGAAGTCACTGTTTGAGTTCAAAAAGCTTCTTATCATACCTTCTGATCCATTATGCTCCTTTCCCAAAAACAGTAACTCATTATTGGATATAGCTCCACGGATGTAAGTGGCTAACTAGTGCCTTGGCCAAGTCAGATGTGAACTTGGGAACTGGGTGGGAGATTATTTACCCATGGATTTTTTTGCAGCTAAGACCAATTCTGTATCATCTGCCACATGTACAAGCACCTGTGGCCATTCGCCCGCACCTTGCTAATTTGACTTCCTTTATAGCGTCCTATTTTCTGCAATCAACTGTTTTTCTTACTTAATGATCTTTTCTCACAATATTAATTTTACAGACTTTTAAACTGAGGGATAATATTTGCTTGATAATCAGGAAAATAATTGCTCCTGATCCACTATAGCTTGACTGAGTCGATGCCAGCCTGTGTTTTTGTTTTGAGGCTTGGGTCACAAAAGTAGGACACACTAAGCCGCTCTTTATGGGAAAGCATATTTCATGAGACATTGGAACACTTACGCTGTCACCTGTCAAATCAAGTTTCATTTACCAGAGTAAATCAGGCAGACCACAAGAGGCCCAGTTTCATGCCTAAAGGGCTGACTTTAATCAACCTGAAAAATATTCTGTTCAGCTTTTTTATAACTGAGTTCGTGGAATTCTTAAGAATTTGGGTCAGTGTGCATTGACTACAAACTACATAGATTTTAAGAAACTACCAAGAAAATTGCTTCCTTTAACAGGCCATTTTAACCTTCCACTATATAATTGGCCAACACTGGCAAATAATAAACAGATGTCTACATAATTTTAAAATTTTGGAGTTTTCTAATGATGTCGTGATGCTTTGACTTCACCGCATTAAAATAGGAGCAACACATTCACCAATCTTGCATTTCCATTTCTTTTTTTAGTCATTATGGCTGGCCAGCCTTGTTATAGGCATAGCTGAGTGACTTTGCCACTTCAGAGGGTAGTCAGGAGTCCTGATGAAAGTTTATCGACCTGAAGCATTAACTCTGGCTTGGGAATTTTCGGTCTTACTGGTCGCAGGCGGGAACAGGAAATTTGGAGAAAGTCCATTGACTTTCGGCGGCACCAGAAAATCCCAGCCGTAGGTGGGGTTGGAAAATCCTGGTCTCTGTTTCTCTCCCCACAGACACTGAGTATTTCCAGCATTTTTTCTTTATACTTTTGATTTCCAGCATCTGAACTATTTTGCTAAGAGTCAATCATGATGGTGTAGGACTGGAGTTCAGAAATAGGTCAGACTGGATAATGGTGACAGAATTCCTTCCGATTCTTTAACCACACTTTAGCCAGATGTCAAACAGATTAGCATAGCTTGGTTAACTTCAATTAATTTTTCTTTCTTCTTGGAGGAGAATTTTCAGTTAAGTTCCGTTCCAACAGTGTTGAAGTAAGAAATTTCTCTACAGCAAAATTTGCTGAAGAGTTTCTGCTTCTGTACACCAGTCAATACAATCCTGCTGCTAAACCAGTGCAAAGGCTTGGGAAATTTTAAAAACAAATGAGTAACATGCAAAATCATTCACCTTAAGGTGTTGCCCACAAAACTGGCCATTCCCCTGACTCAACATTGCAAGTTCCAGCCAATTGAGCCAAAAGGCTCTTCAAATTGTGCTAAGCTTCTTAGGCATACAAGCACCAGTAGGCGTGTTTTTAAATCTTTCTCATATCAAGAAATATTTACTTTATTAAAGCTCTGAGTATGCACCAATGAAAAGCAGTAAATATTTCAGTAGCTTTTTGAGTCTTTTTCAGTGAAATCAAGCTATTTTTAGGTGGATGACTGGACTCTTATTAAAAATGCTTATTTTTGTGATCAAAGAATATTTTTTAATAGAATATAACTGTTTATCTTTTTTCTATTACACTGGCTCATTGCACTGGAAGAGCTTATGTTCATTAACATGTGGATGATTTTTATTGGAAATTTGAAATGTAACAAGTTTAATTTTGAGAATATTTTGGATGGAAGTTTGCAATTGCATCCAAAACGCAATGTCTACCCTGCGTTAGCTTTGAAATTATTTTCAAAAGCAAATCAGCATTCTGTAATATTTTAAGATTTGAAGTTCTACATTAAAGCATCCTCCTTTAGTATTTGAAACATCAGAGACTCTACTTACTGAAGCACAGCTCAATCCAGCTGTATCATGGCATATAACCTTGTCTTCCTTCATTATTCATGGCTAAATGAAGTCACATCGGCTAATCCTTGCAATAAAAAGAAAGACCTGAGGAGGTCCCAAAGCGCTTTACAATGAATACTTCACAATCATTACTTCAGACTTCAAATTCCATTGAGCATTATTTTTAGTATGTATCCCCCTGTGGATGGGGCAATATCGGCTGTGTGTTGGATGCATACCGTGCAGGCTGGATATGCTCACTTATTGGGAAACAGAAACTCCATCTGTTCAGCATTCTCAATCATTTAGAGATTCTTGGTAATTAAATCTTGTGTGTCTCAAGCAGCCAGCTCACAAACATTTCTGCCTTTCTTCAATCTGTTAACCCTGCCAGCTATATGTATGATACAAGCTAAGCCGCAACACCATCCCCTACCCCCAGCCCCCACAACCCCTCATTAAGCAGAAAAGTTTGCCGGTGCTTGTTGAAGTCAGACAAATAAAGATAGATTTTCTGATTTCTTTCAATGGACAATATGTGCTGGTGATGAAAGAGTTAGCTCCCTACAGCCAATATCTCTAGGAGATGGAATAGCTTCTAATGAAGAAATTGCCTTATTTGATTAACAGACTAAACTCATTTAAGATCACTATTATTAGCAGACCCCAGACAGTGACCACATGTTATATACTGATTGAAGTAGTGCTAATCGGCTATAAAACTTGTAAATGGGTTTCCTTTTGCTTTCTTTGTGTGAACATTTAACATCCTGCCAAAAACAAATGAATTATTTGAAACAACAAAAAAAGAGCCTGCTCAGGGACTGATTTGTTCTGCCTTCAAGAATATACCCTAGCACACACTGATATCTTTTTCAAAAGTGCATTTAACACTGAAAAATAATAAGGATTTATATTTATTCCATATTAACCATTGCCCTATCAATGGGTGGCAATTTCAAATAACAAATGCAGCAACCCTTTCATAAAACTAAATTCCCAAAGAATACAGTCAATATTCCAAATATTTGCTGCGTCCCTATTCTCACAATTCACTGCTGATAAATGATTCTTGAACTTCTTGAACTGAATTACTTAAAATAACAGATATCTGTGATGAATTTCTATTTGATATCAGCCTCACCACTGTCTTTAGGTAGTAGATGAAGTCCAGCCAACTTCACTAAAGGGTTTGGGAAGAGGAGGAGTTACAGAAAGAGATCATAAATGAGCCACACTTGCCCACCACCTAGCAGTCAATGGAATAGGCATAGGGCAGAATTTTCTGGATGACCAGGGGCAGTGGGGGGGGGGGGGGGAGGTGTGTGTGTGTGTGTGTGTGTGTGTGTGTGTGTGTGTGGGTGTGTGTGTGTGTGGGTGTGTTTGTGTGTGTGTGTGTGCGTGCGTGCGTGGCGGGGGGAGGTGGTTGGTGGGGGGGGAGGGGAGGGGAGCGGGAGCAGGCACGGACCCGATCGCCACTTGCGGGCCAAGTAAGGCCCAACCAGTGTACTTCACGACTCAGTGACTCAGTTGTCTGCTATAAGAGGTTATAGGCATTGGTCACTTAATCCAGCAGGTCGGCTTTCACCCTGTTGTCCGCCACCCTCCCACCAAAGCCGGAGTGTAGTGACTGCACTGAATCATTGACGGCATGTGTCCTTTGCTGGGTGAACCAGCAGATATTGCCCATGCCATAGTCAACCTGAGAGGGTGATGAAGAGATCGGTTCTGTGCCCAAGCATGTGGTACACTGAGACCCACATGACTGTTTTGGGGGCCACCTGGAGGAGCTGCACCTAGGCAGAGTGCTGGAACCTCAGGACATGACAAAGTCAGCGTGATGACATACTGGGAGGGGAGCTTCAAGGTGGCGTGGCAACAAACCACCTGCTGCCATTCTGCACTGCACATGCTTGCGCCTCCTTGCTATGGGAGGATATACCTTGTGGTGCCTTATGCGATGTAGGAAGCATGTGGCCAAGTGAGAGGGGGAGAAGGTAAGGGGGTGGGGAACAGGCCTAGCACCTTTGTGTGAGTGTTCAGCAGCAGCGGAGTGAGGAGCCCTGATGTGTCCCACTCTGGTTGGGGTGGGCCGTGCGCGAAGAGAGTCCATGTGCAATTTGCACAAATCAATGCTCTTCTCTGCAGCAGAGCGTGCAAGGACTGGGGGTGGCCAGGTGCAGTTAGCCATTCTCAGCCGGTTTGAGCAGGAGGTCCTGGATTTGGCGAGGTGCCATGTGCCCAGGTCCACTGGTGTTAGTGAGGCTGGGATGCCACGGCTGGGTATTTATGCCCAGCAGTGAGGTCAGCATTGTTCTCCCAACAGCCATAGCAATGCTGAATGTTAATTGATTTAATTTTGCAACATGGCTTGACCATTGCTTATGGAAGGATGAGCACATAATGATCCAGGGGACAGGGATGCACATTGACATTGTCTCCACGTTACTGATCCAATGTCTTTGTTCTTCCTTTCAGCATCAGTGGAGCAGGGCTGGGAGGAGGAGCAGCAGAGGCTCCCTCTCACACCTGAGGGCCCTGAAGTCTCACCAGCATCACACCATCTCTGCCAGGCAGGCACCGGTGCAGATACTAGCACCTCAGTGGGAGTTAGAACATCGGCTAGGTTCCCGGGGCACAGTGGTTAGGGCACTTCACAGTCGCTGGGGGAGCTGGCAAAGACAGAGAGTGCCCACGGTGCCAGCAGTCAGAGGACTGCAGGGGAACAGGCAGTTGATGCCTGATGATGTGCCTCTGGAGTCGTCTGCGATGCAGTAAGCGCAGGAAATGTGGCTGGGTGTGCGGGAGCATCTGGGGGAGATACATGAGGCTGTACTTGGCTTGGTCTCCATGGTGGACGATCGGTGAAGCAATGAGCCACATGTCCGAGTGCCATGCATCCTCCATGGAGAGTGTGGTGACTATCTTGGAGAGGCTCCTCCAGGAGACCCATCAAGGCTTCCTGGGGATGCGCTCGGACCAGCAAGCCCTCACATCGGCATTGACCTCAGCTGGTCAGTGCCAGTGTGGGAGTTGATGTGGGCACCAAGTTTCCCAGCTTGGGTCCCATCCACCCATGGTGAGCAGCAAAGTAGCCTCATGTCAGCGCAGCAGCTGCGTGGTGTCACTGCGGGCACCTCTCAGGGCATTTCAGATGAGGACGGAAGCTCCTCCTCCCCTCTCCCAGTGACCATAGCATCCGGTGAGGCTGTGATGACTGGGGAGAAGACGCTCCCTCCCAGCCGGGGCCAGCACAGGCTCCACGGGCCAGAGGACGACCGCCAAAGTCATCAAGGCCAACAAGGCAGCAAAGTCAGCAGGCTGTCTCAGATGCCACTCCAAGCGATGGGGCAGCACCAAGACATAGCACCCGAAACGTAAATATAAGGTACTTTAGGCGCACCACGGGTTTTTCATTTTTGTGTTGGCCCGAGATGAGATCTTTATGATTTGCATTGAATTGGAATACCCTTATCGTTTTGTTTCATTAAGTTTCTTTGCCTGTGACATTAAATTCAGACATGTGACCATGGCTGAGGATGCATCTTTTCTTCTGCATGTGTATGGTTTCCAATAATGTTAGGAGTGCTTTGTGGCGCATTCAGCTTTATTAACAAGGCCCTTAGTTACTGTTCCTAACCTGGAAGGTTTGGAACTTAGGTATTGAGTATGGACCCTACAGACCAGGCTTGTCCTGGAGGATCATATGTGGTGTGTTAGCTTGGATTAAAGCCTCCCAGATGTCCCTGCCTCCCTGCAGCATACCCGGGTC
The DNA here is from genome assembly GCF_017639515.1 of Carcharodon carcharias. Taxonomy (NCBI): domain Eukaryota; kingdom Metazoa; phylum Chordata; class Chondrichthyes; order Lamniformes; family Lamnidae; genus Carcharodon; species Carcharodon carcharias. The sequence continues at coordinate 95,116,105 of NC_054482.1, forward strand.
AGCGTCTACCCCCTCAGAAATTCCCTGTGCATGCTCATCCTCGGACTCACTGCTGGACTCATCGTGTGCAGCCTCAGTCACTGTGTCAATGTCTTCAACGTCCACTGCGTCCCCCCTTTCCAGTGCAAGATTGTGGAGAGTGCAGCATGCAACTACTATCATCGAGACATGATCGGGGGGTACCGGAGTGCGCCACCTGAGCAGTCCAGGCATCGGAAGCGCATCTTGAAAAGACCAATGGCTCTCTCCACCACAGCCCTTGTGGAGGCGTGTGTCCTATTGTACCGCTGCTCAGTTTCTGTTCTTGAAAGGCAGAGAGGCCTCATGAGTCACTATCTGAGGGTTCAGCCCTTGTCACGCAGCAGCCATCCATCCAGCCAGGCTGGAGCACTGAAGAACCCCGGCACCTGGAAGTGTCTGAGGATGTAGGTGTCATGGGAGCTGCCTGGGTACCTTGCACAGACTTGTAGAATCTGCATCCTGTGATCACACACTATCTTCATGTTCATGGAGTGGAAGCCCTTCCTGTTGATGAAGGCACCGGGCTCACCTGCTGGCGCCTTGATGGCCACATGTGTACAGTCTATAGCACCCTGGACGCGGGGAAAGCCAGCAATGGCCATGAAGCCTATGGCTTGCTGTGCCTGACTTGCCTGGTCCCAACAGAAGTGGCTGAAGGTCAATGCCCATCTGAACAGAGCGTCTGTGACCTGCTTGACACAAGTGTGGACAGCTGATTGGGAGACACCACAAAGATCACCCACTGACCCCTGGAAGGAACCAGAGGCATAGAATTTGAGGGCAGCTGTGACCTTTACAGCCACTGGCATGGGGTGTACACCCACACAGTTAGGGGTGATCGCAGGCCCAATCATCTGACAGATATAGTTGATTGTCTCCCTTGAGAGACGGAGCCTCCTTCGGCACTGCACCTCAGACATATTGAGGTAGCTGCTTCATCACCTGTATACCCTGGCAGCAGGATAGTGGCATCTTCTGCTGCCTCCTCCGCCTTGGTCTACCCTTTGGCTCTGCGCCCCTTGTGCCTGCACCTGCCCTCCCAAAGGTGGTTCCCCTGGAGGCTGAATGTTCATTCCTGGCCTCCTCCCCCTTCTAGCCCTCCCTCCCTCCTCAGATGAGGTGCCTCCAGTGGAGAGTTCAGCTCCCATTCCCAGGCTATGGGAAGGCTTCCTGAAACCTGCAGGCCCAAAAAAGGTTCCTCGCTGCAGAGTGCTGACCTGAAGGTTATGAATCCAAACAAAGCAGCTGGTATGTGTTTTGAAGTATTGCAGATCACACAGGCAAGTTTCAATAACTTTGAAAAATCAATATTTGACAGAGCACACTCGCAACCCCAGTGAGCCTCCTTATCCCACCTGTGGATGAGGTTTATACAAATGTGTCCTACCTGCCTGCCTGTTGCACCCGTGCGCCGACGTGAAGATTGCGCAGGCGTCAAAAAATCGGCGTCGATTGGTGAGTCAAGGGCCTTAAGTGGCCCGTTAGTTAATGGCAGGCGTACAGCGGAGATCACTGCATGCCCGCCCAATGAAATATCACAATGGCGCATGGTGATGTCGGTACACTCAATTGACATCACCGCGAGTCATTTTACACGCAGGCATGCGGGGCCCACCCCCACACACCAACAGGAAAATTCTGCCCATGGAAGTAAGTTATCCAACAACCCAACCTTGAAAATATAGTAATTAATTAGATGAGGTGCACGTAGGAGGGAAAGGTTAGAGGGTGTCATATCTCATACATATAACAGGAATCATTGAGAAAGCCTGTCAAACAGAATAAAGTCATATCTCCCATCTTAATTGACATTAGAGGAGAAGCAGAATCCAATCCATAACTATGCTTAAATAATAGGAAAATATTGCGGATGCTAGAGATCTGAAATAAAAACAGTAAGTGCTGAAAATCTCAAAAGGTCTGGCAGTATGCGTGGAAAGAGAAACAGAGTTAATGTTTTGAGTCCAACTTGACTCCATTGAAGAGTTATATGGACTCAAAATGTTAACTCTTTTCCACTCTCCACAGATGCTACCAGACCGCTGAGCCTTTCTGTTTTTATTTTGGATACGTATACTTATTCATTCTACTTCTCTTCCCCAAAGAAATATATGCTACCATTCTAATACCTAAACCAGGAGGTGACTGAGGGAGAGATGGGATGCAAGCATCATTATAATGGAATCAATCAAGATTCTGTGCAGACAGGTACATACTGGCCTATCAACTACGATTGTTGATGACCTGAAATGGATTCTACAACTTCTTCTTGTAGATTCCTTGGTAGCTCCAATTGCAGCAGAGCACCAACCAACATTTCTTCTGCATGAGGGAACTGAAAATGAATGGTCTGGACGGAGTAGTTAGAAAGAGGTTGTTCCCATTGGCAGAAGGATTGAGGAATCTGATTTAAGGTGATTGGCAGAAGAACCAGAACCATGAAGGTAAGCCTCTTTATACACTGAATGGTTAGTGTCTGGAATAAACTGCCCAAGAGCGTGGTGGAGGCAGATTCAATTGTGTCTTTCAAAAGAGAATTGGATAATTGTCTAAATAGAAAAATACTGCGGGGCAATGGGAAAAGGAGGGGGAATTGGGACTTGCTCAGTAACTCTTACAGGGAGCTAACACAGACACGACAGATCGAATGGCCTCCTTCTATGCTGTAACCATTCCATAATTCTATGATTTAAAGGCTGCTGTGCCATTGTTAACAGTTTCATGCTCCACATCATCGGCATAGTTTTAAAATATTATTGTTTCAAGGCTTTTGAGAGACAGTAGCTCAGATTTTGCAGCAGTAATAATGGCAAAACTATCTGCATTTACTGTCATTGCTCATTTGAAAATGACAGCAACCTCTGGAATCCACATAAGCACAGTATAACAAGACAATATAGAAGTCACTGTCAGTGATTCTACGCTTCCCATATGATGGCTGTTGTAGTCCCCCCAGCATGCAGTCAACTGGAGACCACTGAACTGATGAGAACGTCCCCTTTTACACTAATAACCTCATTGTAAAACCCATTGAAAATGATACGCCTTGTTGAATGAGGTGTAATTGGGTTTTTTTAAAGGCATACTATGTTCATAAATACTGGTAAACAGGCTCTCTGGCCCCAAAAAGCTAATTTCTCCATTGTGATTGAAAGAAGAAGGCGACATACTTTTAAAATAGTTTGTACTTTTAAGATTGTTTATGATAATTCAGCTTCTACATTAATACCATGTGAATGTGAAAATAATTTATTGTTTTTGCCTGTAAAAATTAATTAAAATTTAAGAAATTATTCATTGCATTTTCCTTCCTGTTTTGCTGTCTGTGAGAATGCTTCAGTATGATTGGTTGCTTACCCTGCTTGATGACATCAATATTGCTGGACACATGGAGATTCCCCTGGAATTGGTACAAGATTCAACCTAATGCCAGCAAAGGGGCAATCCACATCACAGATTATTAGGGGTTCAAGGTCTTCTTCAAAGCCAGGGCAAGCACCATGGCTTCACTGCTGACTGCGAAATCTGGGCAATTGTTGATCATGAATGAAATATTTGGGAGTAGTTAATGGAAGTGACCTCAGGCAGATTCAGAAATTTGGAAGAATGAGGAATTTGGGAATGAGAGAGTGAAATAAGGGAAGGGATAATGTGGAATGATAAGGGATGGTAAAATATGTAAACTATTAGAGAGGCATGAAGGTGATGAGGAAGCTTCTGGAAATGTAATTAATTCAATTAGATAGTTTGTAGAATCCTAACAACACCAGCAATATAATTAGCATCTCATTATTATCTAGTTATTAATATGTTAAAATCATAGACATTTATATTACAGAAGAGATCATTAGGCCTATTGTGTCTGTGCCAGCTCTTTGCTATAAAAATTCAACACAGTGCCCCTTATATTGTTTACGGGTGCAGAATGAGATATATTCTGAAATGTGTGTCCAATTTCTAGCAGCTCTCATAAAATTTGCCGCCAATGTCAAGCTGAGCCTTTAAATGGAAAGTTTGATGAAAAATTTTAAGTTCACCATTTGACAAACAGATGCAATCCATTTGACCTTTGATAATAAAGGGCAAAATTTTACTCTTGTCAGGCAGGCTTGTGCCCGACCCGAATGAGCGTAAAATGGCGTGTGATGATGTCGGCTGTCATTGCGCACTGGCAGGATATTTTGGTCGGTGGGCGTGTGCGGGAGTCGGCAGTGGCCCGTCGACAATTAAATGGCCTATTAAGGCCCTTAATGAACTAATTGACTCTAATTTTTCGTTGCCTGTCCAACGGTTCGGTTCGCAGGCGAGCGGAAAAGGCCAAGCGGCCTTTGCATTTTTGGCGAAACCTCATCCACAGGCATTTAAAAAAAATTAAAAACTTTTAATACAGAATCACATGAGGGGACATGTTTTCATTATTTTTAATGTTTTATATTTTTCTTATTAAAAATCTTCAGCTCCCTGAGACAGCTCTGTGCCTCAGCGAGATTTCACTGCGTGCACCCCCACACATGTGCGAACTTCAGCGCTTGCGCTTCTCCCACCCTCACCCCGGCAGTATTGAGCACTGCAGCGTGAGTTAATTGGCCCGCCAGTGTGAAATCCATGTCGGGGCCCGATCGCAGGTAGTGGTTAGCTTTGTAAACGCTCCCGCTCCTGCCTGCTGCGCCCTCCCGACGAGGGCAAAATTGTGCCCAATTTATGATTTCTTGTTCTTTTATGTTACAGTGCTGTAGCAGGAAGAGGTTCACACTGTTAGATAGTTCTGTATGTTGCAATTTTACTTTCTGGCATATCTGACACACATGGCTCACTTGCTAACAGCAGTGCCTGGGTATGTTATTATAATTATATAAGGGATGTCTTACCAGGTAGTTCATCACAACTGTTATATTGAAGCATAATTTCCACTTATTGTATTTCATGTTTAATGGTCTGTCTTTTGTTACTATTATGGAGTGCTTCTAAATATCAAACATTTTGTGATTGCACTATTTTAATGGTTTTCTACTAGTCTATAAAGATGTCACTTTTGCATGTATGACATATGTGACTAGATACTATTCAAACTGTGCACAGGATAGGAAAGACACTTCAAAAGTGGCTCAATGCCGGCTTGAATGCAAAATATCAACTGTAGTTTATTTTATTCAGGTAGTATAGATAGCGATATCATTGGTGTTTCTGGTTTTGTTAGTTGATTTAATGTAAATGTGATTACATTAAAAATAACAAGGCATTCTACTATGAGAAGCAAATGGGCAAAATATTATTGTTGATAAAACATATAGGTCAGATGATCCTAACAGTTATTTGATGAACTGGATTCATGTGCATACCACTTAAAACTTAAATGCTTTTTCATAAGTCCATTGGTAACTTAGAAATCTCCTTTCAATGTCAGTGGGCCTCAATTCTTCTTTTAGCAGTCTTCCACCTTCCCTGAATTAGTCTTGTTCATCACATTAACCTCTCCAGACACAAAAAGCAGCATTTATACTTGGCAAGTATAAAGCACAATGGAGCAGTGACCCAGTTTGTGGTCTCTGGAGCTGCACTTTATGATGAGTTCTTATCCTGATATATAAATTAAGTTTTACTGAAAAAGATACATTGGAATCAATTTATTAAGTTCAAATGCTCAAATTCAACTCGAGCAGTTGGGCAACAATGAAGCTGTATCCTAGCAGATAAAATGTAGAAATAAAGCTAAAAGGAAAATGTGTGAAATGAGGTATATTCTGATTTGTGGGTCCAGTTCCTGGCAGTTTTGTGGTACTTTTGGTGCATGTCTGTAAGTTTCAGATCTTCAATTCGTACACTTCATACAATTTCTGACATTGCTGAGCAACCAAAACTTAATGCAATTAGTAGGAAGCAAAAGAATGTATAAGGTAGTAAGTTCTGGTGCTATGTTCCCCTTGTTACAATAATTCCAATTACTATCAGGCACAGGAGTGAAAGCATTAAATGGGGCAGATGGTGGTGTAGTGGTAATGTTATTAAACAAGTAATCTCAAGACCCAGGTGAATGTGCTGGGGGGCATGTGTTCAAATCCCACCATGGCAACTGGTGGAGCTTGAATTCAGTTAATAAATTTTGAACGTGGATAGTCTCAGTAATGGTGACCATAAAATTATCTTTGATTGTTGTAAAAACCCATCTGGTTCATTCATGTCCTTACCTGGTCTGGCCTACATGTGATTCCAGACTCATAGCAATGTAGTTGACTCTTAAGTGCCCTCTGAAATGACCTAAGAAGCCACCTACCCACTCAAGGACAATTAGGGATGGGCAAAATATGCTGGCCTTGCTCGTGATACTCACATCCTGTGACAAAATAAAGAAAAAGAAAAACATCCTATCAGATGTAGGCTGTGTTAATAAAGTTGCCTCATAAAAACCTCCTTAATAAAATGGGAGCAGTTCTAAAGAAAGGTGGATATCAGAATAGCTTTAATTCTTTGCACCAGAACAATTAAACGATTGAAATTCTGGGGTGATGCAGCAACAGGAGTATATTAGGAAGACAGGTTGTTATTGAGCATGTGAGTAGGTAAAAAGAGATAGAAAATAAGTTTGATAAACGAGTGTGGGGAATGAGGAATGTTACAAATAAACAGTGGTTGTGTTGGAGAAATAAGGCAAATAAATTGTAAGGGGTGGGACTCCAAATTCTGGTGAGGCATGCCCTGATCTGTTGCGGTAACTGCGATGGGAGATTATTGGAACCCTCAAAACAACAGTTCACACAGCTGCTTGCACTCATTGGGGAGAATTTTCCTCCCATCTGGGGGGTGCGAGCGCACACCTGCAATCGGCTGGGCACCACCATTTTGCGTGGGCATAACACGCACCTGGAAGTGCTGAGCAATCCCTATGTAGGCGGGGAGGGGGAGTTGCCTGAGTCGGGGCCAGCGCTCTTTTGCGCATGCCCACAAACGAGTGCAGAAATCTCCCTGAGGCACAGAGCTGCCTCAGGGAGATTAGTTTAAGTTCTGAAAATTTTAATAAAGAAGAAGAAAAATTTAAGACATGTCCCCTCTTGTGAGAATGTTACATGTGTTGGGACATGTCTATGAATGTTATTAAAATTTTTTATAAAACTTTAAATACCTTCATGAAACCTCATCCCGCCCATGCATGAGGTTCCATGATAAATGCGAACGCCGCCTGGGCTCTTCGTCTGCCCGTCAACCTTAAGGTTGGATGGGCAGCTCAGTTTATTGTTTTAATTGAAATTAAAAGGCCTTAATAGGTCTTTGACAGTTCAGCGGGTGCGCGCTGCCGAACTGAAAATCTGAATGGCGCGCGGTGACATCGGGACGCACGCCCGACGTCACAGCGCGACATTTTATGCTTTGGTGTGCGGGACCCGCCTCCCACTCGCCAACTAGAAAACTCTGGCCATTGATGCAGCTTCTCCAAGGGCCCCACACATTCTCCATTGAGGTTACAGCAGGATTTCAGAAGATCCCTGCAAAAAATTCAGGACCTGTGAATATGTTCAAAGAGTCACCAAAACATGTGAGTGAAGGAGAGCAAAGGGCTGACTCAGCAGGGTTAATTATATGAGTGGGTACTTTGGTTGGAGAATGGTTGTGATTTGTATTTAAATTTACAGCTTCAGTGCCCTCCACTGGCAGCATTGACTTGTAATATTATCCTTGGGCATTTGGCATGTGCTCGCCATCATCTGCCAAGAATATAGCTGAGGCCAAAACCTTGCTGGATACAGTACATAGGAATCGGGACATCTCCTCCCCCTGTAGGATGAGAGTCTGAAATATTACTTTGTATTACCTCAACTTTTCACCTTTATTCTTCTATTCTTGCATTTTCTTCGCTGTCTTTTTTTTTTCTGTGTCTTTGACTTCTCACCTCTACAAACTCTTTCAGTCACCATCATGTTATTCTTTGGAATCAAAATGGCTTGGAGCTTTATTCAAAATAAATAATAGTCAATACTCAGTGACTGCCTACAACACTAAGTAATATCCACTGCTGCCAGATGCACTATGCAGAAAGTCGAATGAAAGTTAGTTTAATGGCCCTGTTTATGCAATCTGGCTGATGGAGAGGAGCAACACATTGAGCATTACTCCTTTAGTAAAATACATCTAATTAACACACAACTAAGATATGAATAACACATGTCAGCTCCAGCCACATTGACCTGATGCTGAGTATCCTAGTGGGTTTGGCTGAAAAAGCAGCCAAAAGTCAAGTAGTGCTTTGGGTTGAGACACTGTGCACTTTTAGTTAATTAAATTCCTGCAGTATTCCTGCACACAGTTGGAAAATTTTGAGTTTTGACTTGGTTTATTTAATTGCTGTTTGAGAGATTTGATTGTGTGTGAAATTGACTGCAATATTTCCCTACTTAACAAATGCTTCATAAAGTGCTCCAATTGTAGTGAAACACTTCGGGTCATGCTGAGCACGTGAAAGGCGCTTCCATCTTCTTTCTTTCTAACGTGCGTAAACTCAGGGGAGTGAGAGATGTTTCTATGAGACCAGTCACAAACTTGATAGCTGAAACTGGGTTTTCTTCTTGGTGGAAGGTATTGGCCACCTTAGATAATAGCTGCAATATTGCACTCATATGTGTAGGGCAATGCATTTTACAGTGCCACAACCTAAATGTCCGTAGCACAGACTTCAGATGCCACGACTGGCATTTCTATGTCAGCATTATGGAGAGGGCTGAATTTAGCCCAGCTGCTATTATCAAAAAGAAAAGCTGGCAATTCTGACCTGTTCTCTCTTGCCTCTTTCAATCTCCTTCAGCAGTAGCCTGTGGAGGGAAGAATCTCAGATCTGGTGATAAACATATCTCAAGTTGCTGCCAGTGATTAAAATCAAGGCCAAGTCATTTTGTTGTGCTTAACTTCAATTCTGAAGCTAATATTCTCTGATTGTCTGTCCTAAAAATGTTCTGTTGATAATTTGCTACAGAACTTGTGAACATTAATACTTACTGACTGTTGCTGTTATCAAAGGCCATGGGTGACTAAAACATAATAGATAAATGTGCTGATGTACCATTTTATATCTGAGTAGGTTGCAGATTATCCAGTGTACATCCCACATGGAGAATTTCAGCAAGGCTATCTGGGATGCACCAATTGGAGTGATATTCTTTTACTTGAGAGAGAAGTGCAAAATATTGGAGCAAGTTAAGCTTCATTACTTCCATATAATTTAGCTGACTGTGGCAACTATGACAAAATAATGGTGACCTAGGGTGATTGAAAAAGAGAATTTAGCAAACAGTGGAAGAGAGAATGTGTGACTAATCCCTTAAACTCTTAAAAAGTTAGGGAAGTCCCTGGGAGGGGACAAATTTAGCAGTAATGCTAAATTGCCAGAGGATTGCAAATTTATATTCCTGTCCTGACTGATGAGCAAGTTTACTCAGTCTCATTGGGGAATGTTACTAGTTCTTAGTCAGAGCTTTAGATGGAGTATACTATGCCACCAGAATTGTTCATCAGAACCAAAAGAACAGATTGGCACAAGTACACTCCCTTTCAACTAATTGCAGAGTTGTGTCAGTGGGAAGAAGTCCAGTTCACACAAACTGAGCCATCCAAGCATTGTGGAAAAGCTGATTACGCAGGCTGGACATAGTCTGGACTGACCTATAGCCCGAAGGAGTGAAAACAATGGTGTAAATTGTTAAAAAGGAAAATGGTGAAATCTAAGTTTAGAACTAAAAGTGAATACGTTTCCTTTTCTGAAAGCTGCTGTTTTATATATTGTATCAAGGGCCCTGCCATCGCTTGTCTGATAAATCACTCTCAAAACATTGAACATCTCATTATTGGAAATTCTCTACCGAGCTTGCTTTAACAGATTCCAAATAATTAAACATTTCTCTTTGATGACACACTTTATAATATTTGCAAATACACTAAGGCTATTTATTAACCGAGTTGTGATATTTTACAGATACAACTTCCTGCCAAAATATGTATAATCATTTTGGCTAAATATCTCAAATCATGGATAGAAGAACCCAGATGTCATCTTCCACTGCTAGTGCTCTGATAGATTTATAAATTGCCTTTTTTACTATGAAAGATTCACATGTTCTCAGCTCCCAACACAAATATTAATTTAACTGGATCCTATTACCATCCATTAATTATTTGCATGTTTAATAGCCCTATGTTGGTTTGTACCAGGACACTAATAGTCTTGGCACAGTACATAGTCTTTAATTCCCAGTTTGCAGGTTTGAAGCTTTATTTACTGCATCACTGTTGCTCACGAACCATATTCACTAGCAGCTGCAAACACCACCTCCAACAATGTCATAATGCCTGCGATTTCAATCCCCTGCTGATCTTAATCTTTGCAACCCTTTCCTTGCTTGCTATCATTTCAATTCTTCGACAGCTACCATTTCAATTCAAATAGACAAATGTTTGAGCTTTGAGTGCAGCCAAATCAGACTTTCTGTTTCAACTTTTAACACAGAGCAGGGTTCAGTTGTATAGCCCAGTTTTGTGCTTGGACGGATCCTGATCTGATTATCTCAGCCTTTTGAGCATATCAACAAAACTAAGGGGATACACATTCTTTTCTGTTTTTTTCCCCCTCAGTGATGTTACACATACAAAGTTTATCAGATTATGTTTTGGGACTGTGTCTTAATTTAGGGTAAAATGGAGGAATGAAGGGGCTCATGTGACCTGCTGTGAATTCTGCTGACAAAAAGCCTGTTTGGCTTGGTTGTTAAAGGGGACCCAGGTTGTTTTACTGGGGAGCAGGCTTTTTGCCAGTGGAATTCAGAGCATGTCCCATGATGCCCTTCATTCCTCCATTTTACCCTAAATTAAGACAAAGTCCCAAAACATAACAATCCTATAAACTTCATGTTTGTAACAACATTACAAAAAAAACAGAAAAACATGTGAACCCCCTTACTTTCATTGATATGCTCAAAGGTCTGGGACTTATGATTGTCAGCTAATTCTGCCATTTTCTCCATTGTTGCAAAAATCTGGGCCTTAGTCTCCAAGTCTCAGGGAAGTGTTAGGAATGTCAGGTTTTGTAAATGGTTATACTTTAAGCTGTCCATTTAATTCCAAGATAGAATGGAGTTAGGGATCTAGAGGATAGCTAAACAGCATTTATATCTGAACACAAGGTCCTCCTGACATGGATTGCCATGGATATGGGCTGTGAGAGGGGAAGATTCAACAGGAAGCCATTGTAGCTTCAGTGTTACAGAGAGGAGCGGGGTTAATGTTATGGCACAGTGAATGGTAAATGCCAAGCTACTCAAATCCTAGAGGGAAACTTGAAACGGCTGTTTTGAAATTTGTATTTTATTTCAAGCTGCCTGCCTTGAATTCAGTGGTAATAAGTCCACTGCGTCGTAGAATTTTTTTTTAACAAAACTAAATTAAACATTTATTAAAAGAAGAAAAGATTTTAAGCACATGTATAGATCTACAAATTGCTACTATAATAACTGCTAAACCCTCTAATTAATCTGACTTCCAGGGCAGCATCTCCTCCCCCCCACCATCCGGTGTGGGCGCAGGTGGGCAGATTTCTGATTGGCACCCTCAGTTGGGGGCATGCCGCCATTTTATGTGGGCGGGCCTATTAAGTCCCAACCAGCGTGACATCCACCTGGAAGCGCTGTGTGCTCCCTGTGCGGGCAGGGGGGACTTCCCTGAGCTGGGAGTGCACTCTTTCGCTGCCTCAGGGAGATCGGCTCAAGCTTGAAAACTTTATTAAAGGGAGAAAAAAATATTCCTCATGCGTCGCCTCATCTGACACTGTCACATGAGCAGAGACATGTCAATGACTTTTATTTAAAAATTTTATACATATTTTAAATCCTTCATGAAACCTCACCCGCCCATGTATGAGGTTTCATGTTTTTGCTGAAGGCCGCCTGGGCTCTTTGCCTGCACCCCCAACCTTAAGGTATAATTTTCATGATATTATAGTGATTTGTGCATGCGTGATTTAATTGAATTGGAGACAGGTGATCTGGAGGCGCTGAGTCATTTGAAAGGAAGCTAGGTTTGAAATGCTAAATATGTAAACATGGCTGAAGTTTTAGAATTTGAGGTGTAAGAGAAATTTGCATTCTTAGATAAATTAAGTTAGTTTTAATTTCAAAGAGGTGGTAGGATGTTACAACTAGCCTGAAGAAGCCAAGCCAAACAGTGTGTTCATTTTTCCCAAAGGTTACCGATAAAACTAGTACTATGAAACTATTCATATTATGAGAAAAGTAAAGTTTCAAAAACATATGGGAGCAATGGAATTTGCATTAAAAGGGAGAAACATGTATAAAGGAGATGAGATTGTGTGCAAGAGGAGAAGGCGTTCTAATATCTAACACAAGTGTGAAAACCCTCCCCAGCATCTGTGCATCAAGTCGCTGTCTACAAGAACCGAAGCTGAGAAAACTCACTTTGAATTCCACTGTCCAGGGTGTTGTGTTGCTTTGCCTGGGTCTGTTTAAATCCAGTTGTGTTTTACTATTGCCTTAATGGTGGAGTAACTGGAAGCCAGATTAATTAGGGTTTTTAGGAGTTATTATAGTACTAATTTGTAGATCTGTGTATGGGCTTGAAATCTTTTCCTTCGTTAATAAATGTTTAATTTAGTTTTCTAAACCCTCTGAAGTCATGGTAGGCTTATTACTTCTGATCAGGGCATACATCTCAAAATAAAATACAAATTGCAAAACAGTTGTTACAATGTAATTAACTTTCCTTCGTGGCTTTGATCCACCTGGCACATTTCTGCCATGTCATAGAAATAGAGGAAAGAAAGATTTATACTGCAGAGACCACAGAGGAAAGTATTGGTGTTTCACATGGTTTCCAGAGTCCAGAATCAAAGTCCAATCAGATATTCCTTCACGGAAGTCGATGGGTTGAAAACTAATGCTGTATAATTTGCTTTTCTGGTGGTGTTGACTTCACACGATGTGATAGGCACATGGAGATAAATCAGTCTTTTAGACAAGGGTACAGCAGTTCCAGCAGAAGCAGTGTAGGTGGGGGCCAGGGGTTCAACCTGGTGAGACAATGGAAATCTGCATCAAGGTGCCCTCGTCTTTCAATTATCAATGGGCTCTCCAGGTTCGAGGCTCACATCAATATAGAGACTACACTGGAATGGTTACAATATCTGACATTCTCACCTCTGTGCACTGCACTCTAACCTTCGTCTGACACCTCAATCTCAACACGGCTGGTTGATCGTGGTGCATGCTGCCTCTCAAGCTCCAGGGCTTCCTGCTTATAGCGGGTGAGGATGAGGAGGTGTGGGGGCCCTCTGCCAGTCCTCAACCTCTCAATATTGTTGTGGGATGTTTTCTCCTCAAAGGCAGAGGAGCATTGATTAGTCCATTCTCTCCCTGCAGTGCCATTGCAGCCTGGCCAACCTGGCTTGAGGAACACCTCACAGGGCACATCCAATTTGTGGCCCTCGAGCCACAAGGCACTCAGTCCAAGCAGTCAGGCTCACCCCCTTGGCCAGCTCCAGCATCGTTAACAGTTGCCACTCACGCTTTAACATCCCTGATGTTCATGAGGGGATGGCCAGCCCTTAACTACTCTCCAGACTGACCCATTCCAACACAGTACTCACCATTCCCAATCGCAACAGATCATTAAAGTGCTTCCAGCACTGCACCCATGTGCGCCTCACCATGTCGTGGCTGCTCACCCGGGATGCCCTCTTGGTGAGGTGCGGTGGCCTCCTGCTCCCATCTCTGGGGACAAAGTTGTCCCTTCTGGCAGCTACCACCTCCAAGAGGGCTGCAAGGCACTCGTCGGAGAAACACGGGGCCAACTGCCCCGCGGACCTGCCCTCCCGCCTGCTGTGTCCAACCGCACTCGAATCCATAGCAAGAGTACAGGTGATGTCCTTCTGTGGCAGCCTTCCAGGGGCTGCCTGGGCTGCTTTTGAATCAGCCGCTGGGTTGCCATTAGACCCAGTGGGCATCATGCCCCTGACCTGCCCATCCCTTCTCAGAGCTTCCCCAGCTGCCTTTCACGCTGGGCGGGCCTTAATTGCCCCACTCGCCAAGAGTAAAATTCTGCCCATAATCTTGTTTTGTGTTCCTTTCCGTCGTTCATTGGAAGTTTGAATTCCTTTTTAGAAGTCATCACTCTCTACATGGGTTATAACAATGTGTCTTCCCTTGATGAGACACATCAAAGAAAATATAAGGCATGCCATTCACAGAGGAAGCACTAGCACACTGAACGTAACTTAACCATAGGTATTGTAAGGTTCAATATAACTTGGATTTACTTATACTGTAATTGGTTGTGTTGCTTTGTTTTGAATGTGTGATACACAAAAATACCCTGATTTTGGCAAGCTGGTCATCAAGGTGGAAAAGATCTATGAAATTAGGCAGTGCATTGCAGTACATTCCAGCCAAAATGCTCAAGGCTATACTGTAGTTAGGAAAAAATGGAATTCTATTAATGGGTCCTCATTTATGGCACCAATAACCATTTTGGCTGGAATACTTGGCATGTGTGTCAATCACATCAGCACATTGCATGCTTCATCCATTTTACTAAAAACATCTTCTGTTAGCACTTACCTTGCGACTCTTGCTGAGTGAATGATTGACTGCATGGATATCTCACCTGACTCCTTATTAAGGCCCTCTTCATCATTAGCTAACACTGGCACTCTTCTCTGAATGGAGTATTCCGGAAACACCACAAATTTATGTTAATGATTATCAATGCTCCTCCAGGGCCCTCAAACATCATCCCTGTCCCCTACTTCCATGCCTGATTCTACACATTACTGCTCCCCAGCCTCCCCAACTACCCCCTCTTGCATGACGAACTTGACTCTGCGGAGTGTAATGTTCAATTTTTCTGTGTTTGATTATGTGAGACTGTTTACCATTGATGCTCACTGTGCTTGATTAGTTAAGTTTGGGTGTGGACTCCAAGAAAAGAAAATAAATTGTGTAAGTAGCTGGAAACAAAGCTAGAAGCACGAGCTAGAAGCATGAGGGAGCAGACATTTTAGCTGGTGTTTCATCTCTGCACAGTTCTGAGGCATAAAATACAACATGGAGGAGCTACCTGATTTCCTGTTCCCAACACCGCCCCCACCCCCCACCCCAAACCAACAAACTGCCTCTTGCCGCTTATTTAGTATTGGCAGCTTGGCAGTTATATCTAAGTGAAGCTTGTTAACCAAAACTGAGTTGGCTCCCTTCCCAATGTTCATTGAGTGGGCAGAGTGAACAGTCCACATTTACCAATCTGCACCCAAAATAAAAATCAAACCCATGGATCTAACAATGACATGGTATACAAGATGGTTTTTTAAAAAAACAACTGGTATAATATTCACTATTCCTAGGGTTTGTCAACAGCCATCACTTTTATTTATTTAGCTGTTTGCTGCACCAAGTTAAACCCAGTTTGATGGCTGCAGGTTTTCTGGCGTATAACCTTCTAAAATGTGGCAGGGACAACTAATGTAAATCTCTATCACTGGCAAAGTGTTGAAGATCACAGACAATGCATTGAGAGCTAGCTGTAATCTAATCCCAGGAGCATTCAAATAATGAAGTGCACAAAACTTTTATTTCAGTCAGGGTGGCATTGGTGAAGGGGTTGTAATTGTAGAGAGGTCTCTGCTGTGAGACAGGTTTAATTCTAATTTAACATTCAGGCCTGAGACAAAGGATAGGATTATATTACCTAAAATTGTTAACTTTGAAGTAAGGTTAGTTCTGTTCTTGCTACCTGTCGAACAAAACACCCAGAAAAATCTTGTAAGACCCCAGGATCATGTTTCCAAGCTTAATTCACTGATTTTCCGAACCGGCCAACTAAGAGAACTGCTCAACTTGCATATGGTTGCTGATTTGATTCTGCTAAATAACCTTTTGTTCTGGTGCTTGCAGAGTTTGGATTCTGGGAAAGATATCTATGAGCAACAGCCTGCATTTAACACAGCTAAATCCGTTTCCTTATCCAGGCAGTAGGATTATAGAACCAAGCTCCAGGATAAGAGCGCTTGATCTAGTAAGGTAAATGCAAGGGGCTTACTCAGAGATTTCAGTTTTCCCGAATTCTAACTAAATGACTGCCAGTGAGAAATGGGCCCTGAGGCATCGGCAGAGGGAAGAAAGTCAAGTTAGGATTTCCGAGAGCGACCCTTCAAAAGTAACTATAGAATTGTGTGGGGGGCTGGGGGTGGGGGTGTGGGTAGAGTGGTGGCGAGAGAGGGAAAAGGAGAAAGGAAAAAATTAACAAAGGCTTGCCCACATTGCTAACTTGTCTTTTTCTGTCCGCTAATGCTGACTCACTTGCTCTGTGCTTCCAAAATTTTCAATGTTTTATGCTTCCTTGCTTTGCAGCTTTCTGCTTTTCCTGAGGCCTGCAATTGTATTTTGTCAGCAAGCTCAAACAAGTTGCCATTTAAACTGTTGTAAATAGACTATTGATCCCCTTTTCGACAAGAGGTAAATGACTCTTAAAATATCTGACAATAAATCACTTTGACTGCTGTAATAAGTATACTGGTTTTTTTTTACTATCGCAGAGATTTATGCTTCCTACACCCCAGTGCCAACACAAGCTCCACAAAATAGCATTAAGCTTCAGATCTGTACTGCCTCTGTCAGCCATGCGTGACGTACAATACGGGGGCTTCCACTATTATGGTTGTAAAAAGAATGCTGAAGAGTAGAAGCAAATTCACATTCCAACCTTTGGCACTTTTTGTCTGCTTCAATTACTTCAGATGGAGTCTCAATGTTCACACTTATTTTAAGAACCAAATGTCCAAGAATCAAGTTTTGCTTGAATATTATGAATTATTTTAAAATGATGAAATGTTAATGAAATGAAAGCAAGGTGAAGTTGATTGAAAATACTGTAAAGGATTCCACTATTACAGGAAAACCATTATACCTGTAACACTACTAGCATCACATTTACATCTTTCTTCACATCTACTGCTATTTTTCCTTTTCAGTTTATTCATGAAGTTCATTCCAAAATGCTGCGATTAACTCTGTTCCAAATGCCACTTGTGGAAATGTACTCTGTGGAAGAAATATTACTTTTCTGCCAGTTTCTGGCAAAATCTGGAATATAAAAGGTGTTATGGACTTGATTTTCCAAACAGGTTTCTCATTAGAAACATCGAACTTTATTTGCAGGCTGCAGCATCAGTTACATGCTTTCATCAATCTCCATGACTAGAAGAAGAACTCCCACCCTAAGGTTCCCCGTGCTTGGAGCTGATTCGTTTGCACTGTCACATGATACTATACAACACAATAAGTCTTAAAGCTACAGTCACTACATTTCTTAAAGCTACAATTGCTACATTTCTCCCCCTTTACATTTTTTGTACAGTTTGTATTTACAGGAACATCTACTTTCAAGACGTTACAGATATATACATGGTTCATGAAATTATAAATTCAGTCTCTCAGGTGGTTTCCTGATCTGGGTAGCTCCACAACTTTCAAATCTCTTACAGGATCAACATTATCTGGAACGGCACCAACATCAAGTACCTCTTTAGGCACAGGCAGTTCAGTGTTATCTACTCCCACAGAGACATCTGGTATGTGTATCTTGGTTGAGCAATTTCAGCAGGGGCCATGGCTCTACAATGGTTACAGGTGGAACATTATTTTGTTGGGGTATCTTCTTTCTTCTCAAATGATGCATGTGTTTGCAGGTGATCCAGCCCTCCAATTTTATGTGGTATTACAAGGGTCCAGGTAACCAACTCGATCCAGCACCGAAGTTGTGTACATACATTGCTTCACCAACAGTAAATTCTCGCTCACGACTATGCAAATCATGAATTTTGATTCCCTTCACTTTTCTCCACATTCCCCTCCAAATTGGGAAGTACCAGGCTTAATCTCGTTCGAAGGTGCCGCTTAATAAGTAACTCTGAAGGTTTTGAACCTGTAGTAGTGCGGGAGGTTGTTCATTGTCTTTTTTGAATCATCTTCCATTTTGTCTTCTTCTGTCTACCACAGAGTTTAGTCTCATCCTTCATTTTGACTTCACAGTCGGCCAGGATTCTCTCAGGTGAAATCTCAACTTGGTTCCGTTCAGGGGTTGAGCTACCCAGGGCTTCATTACCCACTCGCATTTTGGGAAGTTCCACGACTTTTCCTTCTAAGGCCTCTTTTGTGTCACTCAACTGATTCTTCAGCTCCTCTGTCTCCTTCTTGTATCTGTTGGCTTCCTTCTGGAACCTTGAATATTGTTGCATCTTCTCTGCCAACCGGTTCTTCAGTTTGTTCAGAGTGATCGTTAAATTCTTTCTGCTTCTCTTTGTAATTTTTCAGAGGTATAAACTTTGACCTGAAGGACCCTTGAAGTATTTGAAGGTCTTTTAATTAATTTTCATTTTCTTTGCAAAGCTTACTTGCTTCATCTTGAATTCTGTAATTCAGCAGAATCTCCTTGAGTCTCTTCTGCTGCTCTTCCATGCTGCTGTTTCAGTCTTCGTTTCTTCAGGTTGCTGAATGGCTACACATGCCTTTTGCATCCTGTTAAGGTCTTTTGACACTCCAGGCTGTTTCTGAAATACCTTGTCCTTTTCCTTTCCCAACTCAAGAACTTTATCTGCTTCCTTTTGAAATCTCACTGGCCAATCGAGGTTAATTTCCCTCAACCAATTACGACCTAGAAGGCTTGGTCCTTCACCTTCTACCACTATCACTGGGAGTTGTGCTGTTTGATGCTTATAATAAACTGGTACAGTTGTAATACCCTTCACTTGGATAGCTTCACTAGTATAAGCTTTCAATTTGGTTGAAGCCTGCTCCAAATTCAATTGTTGAGTACCCTTGTTTAAATATTTGAAGGTGTGCTCTCCCACTGCAGTGGATGAAGTACCAGTGTCCACTTCCATCATTTAAAGGTTTTCCATTTACCTGCAGAGTAACAGTGATTGGCTCCATTTTCCCTACTTTTACATTAAGTAGGGAGTAAATATCAGAATTGGTGGTTTCCGGTTCTTCCACATTATGTACTTTGATTAGTTTAGTTTGCTGCCCGGTCTGTCTCAATCTTGCTTTACAATGATTCAGTATCTGCCCTCTTTTGTGGCAAAAATACCACTCCACCTCTTTAAAATGGCGAGTTTCAGGAAAATGATTACTTTCACATCAGTAACAGTTCATTTTCAGATTTGCTGCTGAGCTGTTTCCTGCACTTATTTTACATTTTCCGGTAGCGGGGACTGTCTCCCGCTTCACATCGGAGTCCTGGCTTTTCACGCCACACCCAGCTGTCCATTTCCAGCCCAACTGGAAAATGGCGCCATTTTGTGCACCTTATATATCCTGCGCATCCTGTTACATGCTTTCCGTTGCCAGTTCTATTTCCAATGCTTTTTTAAAATTAAAGTTTACTTCAGCTAATAATCATCATTGAATCACAGAACTTAAACAGCACAGAAGGAGGCCTTTCAGGCCTAGCTCTCAAAATGAGCATATGACCTAATGCCATTGCTCTGCCTTTCCCCTCTACCCTTGCACATTGTTACTATTCAAATAATCATGTAATGCCCACTTGAATACCTTGACTGAACCTGCCTCCACCACAATTCCGGGCAGTGCATACCAGACCTGAACCACTCGTTGTGTGAAAAAGTTTTTCTCATGTCACATTTGCTTCTTTTGCAAATCACCTTAAATCTGTGCCCTCTCATTCTTGATCCTTTTACAGGCAGGTACAGCTTCTCCCAATGTACTCTGTCCAGCCCCCTCGTGATTTTGAACATCTCGATCAAATCTCCCCTTAGCCTTCTATCCAAGGAGAACAGTCCCAAACTCTCCAATCTATCCTCATAGCTGAAATTTCTCATTCCTGGGACCATTCTTGTAAACCTCTTCTGCACTCTCTCCAATGTGTTCACATCCTTCCTATAATGTGGCACCCAGAACTGTGCACAATATTCCAGATAATGTCTAACGAGCATCTTATATAAATTCAGCATAACTTCCATGCTCTTGTAGCCTATGCCATTATTAGTAAAGCCCCGGATACTATATGCTTTATTAACTGCTCTCTCCACCTGTCCTGCTAGCTTCAATGATCTATGCACATATACACCCAAGTCTTTCTGCACCTGCATCCCCTTCAAAATTTCACCCCATATTTTATATTGTCTGTCCATGTTCTTCCCACCAAAATGCATCATCTCACACCTCTCCGCATTGAACTTCATCTGCTACCTATCTGCCCACTCAACCAACTTGTCTATGTCCCTCTTGAAGTTCCACACTGTCCTCCTTGCAGTTCACAACACTCCCAAGCTTTGTATCAACCGCAAAGTTTGAAATTTTCCCCTGCACACCAAGACCTAGGTCATTAATATATATGAGGAAAAGCAAAGGTCCCAATACCAACCCTGGGAAACTCCACTACAAACTTTCCTCCAGCCCGAAAAATATCCATTGACCATTACCCTCTGCTTCCTATTTTTCAGCCAATTTTGTATCCATGTTGCTACTGTCCCTTTTATTCCATGAGCAATAACTGTTCTCACAAGTTTGTTGTGTGGCACTGTGTCAAATGCCTTTTGATAGTCCATGTACACCACATCAATAGCATTACCTTCATTGACCTTTTCTGTTTCCTCTTCAAAAATCTCCATTTAGAAATCCATAATGGTTCTTCCTTATCAACCTATATTTTTCCATGTGACTAATAATTCTGTTTTGAATAATTGTTTCTAGAATCTTGCCCACTACTGAATTTAAACTGACAGGTCTGCAATTGCTGGGCTTATCCTTACAACGTTTTTTGAACGAGGGCATAATGTTGGCAATTCTCCAGTCCTCTGGCACCTCCCCAAGTCTATAGAAGACTGAAGGATATGGCCAGTGCCCTGGCAATTTTCGCTCTTACTTCCTTCAATATCCTTGGATGCATCTCACTTGGCTCTGGTGCCTTGTCAACTTTAAGTACTGACAATATATACAACACTTCCTCCTTGTCAATTTTGAACCCTTCTAGTGACAGAGTTTCCTTGCCTGTCTGTTTGGTAAAGGCGGATGCAAAGTATTCATTTAATACCTCAGCCATGGGCCCTTCGTCCATGTGTAAATTCCCTTTTAGGTCCCTAATCAGCTCTATTCCTCCTTTTACCACCGTTTTACTATTTATATGTCTATAGAAGAACTTAGGATTCCCCTTTACATTGGCTGCCAGTCTTTTCTCATAATCCCTCTTCACTTCTCTAACATGCTTTTTCACCTCCCCTCTGAATCTTCTGTATTGCTGTTGGTTCTCAATTATATTTTCTATCCGACACCTGTCATAAGCACACTTTTTCTTCCTCATCTTAATTTCAATCTCCTTTTTCATCCAGGGAACTCTGGATTTGTTTGCCCTACCTTTCCCTTTCGGTGGAATATACCTTGACTGTGCCCGAACCAATTCTTTTTTGAAGGTAGCCCATTATTCAGCTACAGTTTTTCTTGCCAATCTTTCATTCTAGTCTATCTGGCCCAGCTCCAATCTTGCCCCATCAAAGTAGGCTCTTGCCCAGTTAATTATTCTTACTCTGGATTGCCTATCATTCTTTTCTATCATCCTAAAATGTACAATACAAAGATCACTGTCCCCTAAATGTTCCTCCACTGACACTGGATCGAGTTGGTCCACCTTATTTCCAAGAACTAGGTCCAACAGTGCATCTTTTTTGTTGGATTGGACATATGCTACTGTAGAAAGTTCTCCTGAACACAATCTAGGAATTTATGCCCCTCTCAGCCCTTTACACTGTCCCAGGTAATAAAAGTCCCCCATCATAACTGCTCTATAATGCTTGCATCTCTCTAGTAATTTCCCTACAGATTTGTACTTCTACATCCTTCTCGCTATTTGGTGGTCTATAGACTACAGTGAGCAATGTAATTGCACCCTTTTTGTTCCTTAACTCTAGCCTAATTGATTCTGTACTCGAACCCTGTGGAACACCCCTTTTCTCCAGCACCGCGATGCCCTCCTTAACTATTACCATCACCCCTCCTCCTTTCCTTCCTTTCCTATATCTTTACTCACATGAATGTGGCACTGGGAGTAATCCGGAGATTACTACATTTGAGGTCATGCTTGCTAATTTTCATCCTAGCTCCCTAAATTCTGATTGCCACAACCTCTGGCTGATCATCCTCCCCCAGAAGAATGTCCTGCAGCCACTCTGTGACATCCTTGACCCTAGTGCCAGGTAGGCAACATACCATCCTGGAGTCATGTCTACAGCCACAGAAACACCTGTCTGTTCCCCTAACCCCCTATCGCTATAGCTCTTCCTTTCCTCCTCACCTCCAGTACAGCTGAGCCGCTTGAGGTGCCTCAAATTTGGCTCTGACTGCACTCCTCTGGGGAACCAGCACCCTCACCAGCTTCCAAAATGGAAAACTGATTTGTGAGCGGGACCCCAGGGGATCCCTGCCTACTTCTCTCGGACTGTCTGGTTGTCGCCCATTCCCTCTCTGTCTCCAGGTCCTTAAGCTGCGGTGTGTCCACATCTCAGAATGTGCTACCCACATAGCTCTCAGCCTCACAGATGCACCAAAATGACTCCAGCTGTCACTCGAGCTCTGAAACCCGGAACTCAAGTTTCTGCAGCTGACAGCACTTCCTGCACATGTGGTCAGCTAGGACACTGATAGCGTCCATGACTTCGCACATATTACTGGACACACATTCCACTCAACTGAGCTGCCCTGCCATGTCTTAACTCTACTTCCCTTACGTTAACTTTATTCTGCTTTGGATTATTTATATTACTTTAATTTATTGGCCCCAAATTTCCCTTATTCCTGGTGCTTATCAGTTAAATCCAGGTATAGCAAATTGTTTAAAAATATTACACTTTTCTAATTTACTCAAGTTCCTACTTACCAAGATCGCTGCTGTTCTTTCTGAGGAAAGGTAGAAAAAGAAAGGAGCACCTCCTTCCTTCTCACCAAACTCCCCCAGTCATCAAGCCCCAGCTGAAGCACACGACTGCAGCCAAAAACAGCACTCCAGTGCAGTGAATGGCATCATCTTGCACACCGCAGACCAAACGATCCCTCAGCATATTACTTAGGGTCTCCCTGAAATCAAAGTGTTCAGTCAGTTGTTTCAATTTCACCACTTATGTCTCCCTTGGGACTCTAACCCTCGAATTAAACCTGAACCTCTGCAGGGTGACTGAGGGTTTGAGTTGAAAGTGTCACTTAACAAGGTCTACCAATTCACCGAAGGTCTTCGAATCGGGGGCGTTCGGGGCATGTAAAAAAGGTAGTACATTAATCATGGGTGGCATTAATCTTCATGTGGACTGGGAAAATCAAATTGGCAGGAATAGCCACAAGGAACGATTCATAGAGTGGATGTGGGGCAGTTTCCTAAAACAATATGTTGTGGACCCAACCAGGGATCAGGCTATTTTGGATCTGGTAAAGTGTAATGAGGCACTTTTAATAAATGATCTCAGAGTAAAAGATCCCCTAGGAAACAGTGACCATAACACAGTTAAATTCAGTATTCAGTTTGAGAATGAGAAACTTGGGTTGGAAACATCTGCGCAAAAGTTAAATAAGGGTAATTACAAAGGAATGAGGGCAGAGTTGGCTGGAGTGGACTGGGGTAGCAGTTTAGCAGAAAGACGGTTGACGAACAATGGCAGACGTTTAAGAAAATAGTTCATGACTCACAACTAAGATATATCCCAGTGAGAAAGAAGGGTTCTAGGAAGAAGATAAACCAATCATGGTTAACCAATGAAGTTAAGGATGGTATCGAATTGAAAGAAAAAAGATACAATGTGGTGAAGATTAATGGTAAACCAGAGGAGTGTGAAAGCTTTAAAAACCATGAAAAGATGACTCAAAATAATAAGGAGGAGAAAATAAACTTTGAGGGTACACTAGCAAGTCATATAGAAAAGGACAGGAAGAGTTTCTTTAAATATATAAAAGGGAAGACAGAGGCCAAAGTGAACATTAGCCCCTTACAGCAGAATTTTCTGGCTGGCAGGGGGGAATGGAGTGGGAGTGGGTACGGACGGGAGCGGACCCTATCGCTGCCTGCGATTGGATCCGCGCTGCCATTTTATGCGGGTGGGCCAATTAAGGCCGGCCACGTGAATCACAGCTCCCGAGAACAGCGGGAGTGGGCAGGCGGCGGTGGGTCTGCAATAACCACCAGGTCCAATGGTGACCCGGCGGCCTGTTTTAAAAAGGTGCGGCAGCCTTTCCGAGGCTGTGAATCATGGCCAGTGGAAGGGCTCCCCAGGGTGCTGCTGGTGAGCAGCCCAGGCAGGAGGGTAGGGCAGGGGGGCACTGTGCCCCTCATTTTTCTAATGATTGCCTTTTTGCCCTCCTCCAGGAGATGGCAGCACAGTGGGAGGTCCTGGTACCCCAGGACGGGAGGAGGAGGCCCCGCACATGACCAGATGTGCCTGGGAAGAGGTGACGGAGGTGGTGAGATCCCGGGACATGGTGCGGCACAGCTGGATCCAGTGTCACAGGCAATGACCTCTTGCACTCAGGAAGGGTGAGGACCATGATGGCATTTTTCACTTAACGCAGGAGGTAAGCTTTCCCCCCAGTGCCTCCCCCCACCACCTCTCCCCAAAAAATCTGAGTGTAGTGACTGCATTGAATCATTGACGACATGTGTCCTTCGCTGGGTGGGCCAGCAGATATTGCCCATGCCGAGGTCACCCTGAGAGGGTGGTGAAGAGATGGGTTCTGCCCGTGCAGCATGTGGTACATTGAGACCCACATGACTGTTTTGGGGGCCACCTGGAGAAGCTGCACCTAGGCGCAGTGCTGGAACTGCAGGACATGTCCAAGTCAGGGTGATGACATGCTGGGAGGAGAGCTTCAAGGTGGCGTGCCACCGATCGATCAGCTGTCCTCTGTGCTCCACGTGCTTGTGCCTCTTTGCTATGGAAGGTTAGACCGTGTGGTGCCTAATGTGATGTAGGCAGCATTTGGCCAAGGGGGTGGTGGTGGGTGGGTCGGTGGGGTGGGGGTGGGGGTGGGGGGGGGGGGGGGGGGGGGGGGGCACGGTTTGCTGGGGTGCGGGGGACACAGGCCTGGCATCTTTGTGTGAATGTTGGGCAGCAGTGGGGTGAGGAGACACTGGAGCCCTGCAATCTCCCACTCTGGTTGGGGTGGGCCGGCCGCGAAGAGAGTCCAGGTACAAGTAGCACTAATCAATGCTCTTCTCTCCTTTTCAGGAGAAGAATACACATAATGCCGCCGAGCGGGTGAGTACTGGCTGCGGTCCAGCACAACTGGTGATTCTCAGCCTCTTTGAGCAGGAGGCCCTAGATTTGGAGAGGCACCATGTGCCCAGGTCCACCGGTGTCGGTTAGGCTGGGATGCTATGGGCAGGTAAGTACACCCAGCAGTGAGGTCACCATTGTTCTCCCAATGGCCATGGCGAAGCTCAATGTTTAGTAACTGAAGTTTTCAACATGGCTTGACCATTGCTTATGGAAGGATGAGCTCATAATGATCCGGGGGACAAGGATGCACTTTGTCATTGTCTTTACATTAACTGATTGAATGTCCTTGCTCTTCCTTTCCGCATCAGTGGAGCAGGGCCGGGAGGAGGAGCAGCAGAGGCCCCCTCTCACACCTGACGGCCCTGAAGTCTCACCAGCGTCACACCATCTCTGCCAGGCAGGCACCAGTGCAGATATTAGCACCTCGGTGCGAATTAGAACATCAGCTAGTGCCCCGGGGCACAGCGGTCAGGGCACTTCACAGTCACTGGAGGTTGAGTCAGAGGGCCCATGGCACCAGAAGTCAGAGGACTGCAGGGGACGAGGCACATGCTCAGTCGGTGCCTGATGATGTGCCTTTGGAGTAACCTGCGACGCAACAAACACAGGGTATGTGGCCAGCTTTGCGGGAGCATCTGGGGGAGATACATGAGGCTATGCTTGGCTTGGTGCCCGTGGTGGAGGAGTCTATGTGGACTATCGCCGAAGCAATGAGCCTCATGTCTGAGTGCCATGCAACCTCCATGGAGAGAGTGGCGACTCTCGTGGAGAGGCTTCTCCAGGAGACCCATCAGGGCTTCCTGGGGATGCGCTTGGGCCAGCAAGCCCTCACATTGGCATTGACCTCAGCTGGTCAGTGCCAGTGTGGGAGATGGTGTGGGCACCAAGTTTCACAGCTTGGTGCCCATCCATCAACGGTGAGCAGGGAGATCCGAAGTGACCTCACATCGAAGCAGCAGCTGCCTGTCGTCACTGCGGGCACCTCTCAGGATGCTCCGGATGAGGGTGGCAGCTCCTCCACTCCCCTGCCAGTGACCGTTGCACCCAGTGAGGCTGTGACCGACTGGGGACATGCCAGCTGTGGAACTGGTAGCTCCCTCCCAGGCAGGGCCAATGCAGGCTTCATGGGCCAGAGGATGACTGCCAAGGCCATCAAGGCCAACAGGACAGCAGAGTGAGCAGGCTGTCTCAGATACCACTCCCAGCGAGGGGTCAGCACCAAGATGTAGCACCTGAAAACGTAAACATAAGGCACCTTAGGCACACCACGGGTTTATCACTGGTGCTTATGTGTTGACCTGCAATGAGGTCTTTATGAGTTGGTGTGATTTTTAACACCTTATTCATTTTGTTTCATTAAGTTTCTTTGGTTGAAATACCAAATTCAGATATGTCACCATGGCTGAGGGTGCCTCTTTTTTTCTGCAGGTGGATGGTTTCCAATAATGTAATGTATGCTTTGTGGGACATTCAGTTTTATTAATAAGGACCTTAGTTAATGTTCCTAATCAGGCAGATTTTGCACTTAGGTCTCGAATATAGAGCCTACAGCCCAGGCTTGTCTTGGAGATCCATGTGCAGTGTGCTAGCTGAAGGCTAATTGGTATAAAGCCTCCCGTGTATCCCTGCTTCCCTGTGAGTATGCCCGGTTCAGCGTCTATCCCCTCAGCATTTCCCTGTGCATGCTTATCCTCGGACTCACTGCTGTACCCATCATGTGCAGCCGCAGCCACTGTCTTGACATCTTCATCGTCCACAGTGCCCCCCTTTTCAGCGCAAGATTGTGGAGAGTGCAACATGCAGCCACTATCAGTGACAGACGATCTGGGGGGTACTGGAGTGCACTCCATGAGCAGTCCAGGCATCAGAAGCACATCTTGAGAAGACCAATGGCTCTCTCCACCACAGCCCTTGTGGTGCCGTAGCTCCTATTGTACCGCTGCTCAGTTTCTGTCCTTGGATGGCGGAGAGATGTCATGAGCCACCTTCTAAGGAGATAGCTGCTGGATGACAAGGGCTATCTATCAAGCCGGGCTGCAGCCTCATGCGTGCAGTCTATAGCTCCATGGATGTGGGGGAAGCCAGCAATGGCTGCGAAGCCTCCGGCTCACTGAGTCTGGTTTGCCGGTCCCAACGGTAGAGGATGAAGGTCAATGCACACCTGAACAGCGTGTCTGTAACCTGCTTGACACAAGTGTAGATAGCTGATTGGGAGACACCGCAAAGATCACCCACTGACCCCTGGAAGGAGCCATAGGCATAGTAACTGAGGGCAGCTATGACCTTTAGAGCCACTGGCATGGGGTGTCCACCCACACAGTTAGGGCAGATCGCACGCTCAATCATCTGACAGATATAATTGACTGTCTCCCTTGAGAAACAGAGCCTCTTTCAGCACTGCACCTCAGACATATTGAGGTAGCTGCTTCACCGCCTGTATACCCTGGCAGCAGGATAGTGGGGTCTTCTGCCGCCCCTTCTGCCTTGGACTACCTCTTGACCCTGCGCCCCTTGTGCCTACGCCTGTCCTCCCAAAGATGGCTCCCTTTGAGGCTGAATGTGCACTCCTAGTCTCCTCTGCCTTCTAGCCCTCCCTTCCTCCTCAGAGGAGGCACCTCTAGTGGAAAGTTCAGGTCCCATTCCCAGGCTAAGGGAAGTCTTCCTGAAACATGCAGGCCCAAAAAAGATTCCTCATTGCAGAGTGCTGACCTGAAGTTTTTGAGTCCAGATCAAGAAGCTGGTATGCATTTTGAAGTATTGCAGATCACACAGGCAAGTAACTTTGAAACATCAATATTTGAGAGAGCACACTCGCGACCCCACTGAGTCCTCTTATCTCACCCATGGATGAAGTTTATACAAAAGTGTCCTACCTGCCTGCTCGTTGCACACATGCGCCGACCCAAAGATTGCACAAGCGCTGAAAAATCGTGGTCAATTGGCACCTCAAGGGCCTTAATTGGCCCATTAATTAATGGCAGGCGCACATCAGAGATCATCACGCGCCCGTCTAACGAAATATCGCAATGGCATGTGACGACGTCGGGATGCTCACCTGACATCACCACGCGTCATTTTACCCATCAGCGTGCGGGGCCCACCTCTGCTTGCCAATGGGAAAATTCTGCCCGTGGATAATGAACTGGGTAAATAATAATGGGAAGCCAAGAAATGGCAGAGGAGTTGAATAAATACTAAATTGCGATATTTCGTTGGGTGGGCGTGCGATGATCTCCGATGTGCACCCACCCTAAATTAATGGGCCACTTAAGGCCCTTGAGGCGCCAATCGGCTGTGATTTTTCAGTGCTTGTGCAATTTTCGGGTTGGCGCACGTGTGCAACAGGCAGGCGGGTAGGACACATTTGTATAAAACTCATCCACGGGCAGGGTAAGAGGGCTCAGTGGGGTCACGGGTGTGCTCTGTCAAATATTGATGTTTCAAAGTTACTGTCTTCACAGTAGAAGACACTAATAGCATTCCAAAAATACTAAATAATCAAGGGGCAAAAGTGGGGGAAGGAATAAATACAGTAACTATCACTAAAGAAAAAATACTAGGGAAACTAATGGTGTTGAAGGCCAATAAGTCCCCTGGACCTGATAGGTTGCATCTTAGGATAGTAAAGGAAGTAGCTACACAGATAGTGGATGCACTGGTAGTAATCTTACAAGAATCCTTAGATTCTGGAAAAATCCCAGAAGATTGGAAAACTGCCAATATAATTCTCTTATTCAAAAAAGGAAGGAGACAAAAAACAGGTAACTAGGCCAGTTAGCTTAACATCCATCATTGGGAAAATGTTAGAGCCTATTATAAAGAAGGTAATAGCAGAGCATTTAGAAATGCATAATATAATCAAAGTCAGTATGGTTCCATGAAGGGAAAATCATGCCTGACAAATTTGTTATGATTCTTTGAGGAGGATAGAAAAAGGGGAACCAGTAGATGTGATATAGGCACTGGAGAGCAAGACGTAGAGTCAGTCTGGGTAGAAATAAGAAATAGCAAGGGAAAGAAGTCCCTGGTGGGAGTAATCTATAGGTCCCCAAACAATAGTTTAGCAGTAGGACACAGTATAAACCAGGAAATACTGGGAGCATGTAAGAAAGGCACGGCAATAATCATGGGTGATTTTAATATGCATATAGACTGGACTAATTAAATTTGCAAGGGTGGCCTTGAGGGAGAGTTCATAGAGTGTATTAGAGATTGTTTCTTGGAGCAATATGTTGTGGAACCAACCAGGGAGCAGGTTATTCTGGATTCGTTTTGTGTAATGAGATGGGATTAATTAATGATCTCATAGTAAATGATCCTCTAAGCAAGAGTGATCATAGCATGATAGACTTTCGAGTTCAGTTTGAGAGTGAGAAACTTGAGTCCCATACTAGTGTTCTGGAGTTAAACAAAGGTAACTACATAGACATGAGGGCAGATTTGGCCCTAGTGGACTGGGCAGGAAGACTACAAGGTAGGACAGTTGATGAACAGTGGCAGATATTTAAGGAGATATTCAATTCCTCCCAAGTAAAATATATCCCAGTGAGGAAGAAAGATGGTAAGAGGGGGAAAAAGCATCCATGGCTAAGCAAGGAAGTTAAAGATAACTTAAAGGCAAAAACTAAGGCAAAGTTCAGTGGCAGGCTGGAAGATTGGGAAATTTTAAAGATCAACAAAGGGTTACTAAAAAAATAAAAAGAGCAAAGATAAATTATGAAAGAAAACTAGTGCAAAATGTAAAAACTGATAGTAAAAGCTTCTACAAGTATATAAAAGGAAAGAGTAGCTAAAGTGAATAGTCTTGGAGGACGAGACTGGGGAGTTAATAGTGGGGAATGCAGAAATGGCAGAGACGCTTAATCAATATTTTGCCTCAGTTTTCACAGTAGTAACAGGTAGTGCAGAGGATATAGAGAAGGAAGAACTTAGAACACTCACCATCACTAGACAAAAAGTACTGAGCAAACTATTGGGATTAAAGGATGACAAGTCCCCAAGACCTGATGACCTACATCCCAGGGTCTTAAAGGAAGTGGCAGCGGAGAAATGGATGCATTGCTATAATATTCCAAACTTCCCTGGATTCTGAAAAGGTTCCAGTGGATTGGAAAAATGCTAATATAATGCCCTTATTCAAAAAAGTGGGAGGGGGGGGAGGCAGAAAGTAGGAAACTATAGACCAGTTAGTTTAACGTCTGTCATTGGAAAATTGTTGGAATCTTTTATGAAGGAAGTAGTAATGGGGCATTTGGAAAGTCAAAATGTAATCCATCAGAGTCAGCATGGTTTTATGAAGACTAAATCGTGTTTGACTAATTTGCTAGAGTTCTTTGAAGATGTGACAAGCAAAGTGGATAATGTGGATCCTATAGATGTAGTATATCTGGACTTCCAGAAGGCCTTTGATAAGGTGCCGCACAAAAGATTAATTCACAAGAAAAGGTCACACGGAGTTAGGGGTAATATATTAGCTTGGATAGAGGATTGGCTAACCAACAAAAAGCAGAGAATCAGGACAAATAGGTCTTTTTCTCGATGGTAAGCTGTAACTAGTGGAGTGCCACAGGGTTCGGTCCTTGGGCCCCAACTATTTATAATCTATATTAATGAATTGGATTCAGGAATAGAAGGTACTATAGCTAAATTTGCAGATGATACCAAAATAGGTGGGAAAGTAAGTTGTAATGAAGAAATAAGAAATGTACAAATGGATATGGGCAGGTTAGGTGAATGGGACAAAATTTGTCAGATGGAGTTTAATGTGGATAAGTGTGAGGTTATCCATTTTGTTTGGAAGAATACAAAGGCGACTTATTAAAATGGACAGAAACTTCAGAATGCTTCAGTGCAGAGGGATCTGGGTGTCCTTGTGCATGAATCGCTGAAACCTAGTATGCTGGTGCAGCAGGTAATAAGGAAGGCAAATGGCGTTTTGGCATTTATTGCTAAAGGAATAGAGTATAAAAATAGGGAAGTGTTGTTGCATCTGTACAAGGCATTGGTGAGACCGCATCTGGAGAACAGTGTAGTTTTGGCCCCTTACTTGAGGAAGAATGTAGTCAAACTGGAGGCGGTTCAGAGAAGGTTCACTAGATTGATTCCAGAGATGCAGGGCTTGTCTTACGAGAAGAAATTGAGCAGTTTAGGCCTCTACTTGCTAGAGTTTAGAAGGATAAGAGGCGATCTAATTGAGATATATAAGATGCTAAAGGGGATAGACAAAGTAGACGTGGAGCGGATGTTTCCACTTGCGGAGCATTCTAGAGCAAGACGCCATAGTTTTAGGGTAAGGAGTGGTAGATTTAAATTAGAGATGAGGAGGAATTACTTTTCTCAAAGGGTCGTGAATCTGTAGAATTCCTTACCTCAGTGCAGTGGATGACGGGATGCTGAATAAATTTAAGGAGTTGATAGATTTTTAATTAGTAATGGGTTGAAAGGTTATGGGGAGAGGGGGGGAAATTGGAGTCAAGGCCAAAATGAGATCAGCCATGATCATAATGAATGGCGGGGCAGGCTCGAGGGGCTGAATTACCTACTCATGCTCCTAGTTCTTATGATATATTTGGATTTCCAAAAGGCATTCAGTAAGGCACTACACATAAGGCTACTTAATAAGAGCCCATGGGATTAGTATATTAGCATGGATAGAGGATTGGCTAACTAATAGAAGACAGAGTGTTGGGATAAGGAGGGCATTTTCAGAATGGCAACCTGTAACTAGTGGAGTGCCACAGGGATCAGTGCTGGGGCCACAATTATTTGTAACATATATTAATGACTTAGATGAGGAAAGTGAATGTACAATCGCCAAGTTTGCAGATGAGACAATAATAGGTGGGAAGGCAAGTGACGAGGATGACACAAAGAGCCAGCAGAGGGATATAGGCAGATTAAATGAGTGGGCAAAAGCTTGGCAGATGGAATATAATGTGGGAAAATGTGAGGTAATGCATTTGGCAGGAAGAATAGAGGAGCTGAATATTATTTAAATGGCAAAAGATTTCAGAAAGCTGCAGCACAGCGGGATTTTGGAGTCTTTGTGCATGAATCCTAAAAACCTAGCAAACAAGTTCAGCAGGTAATAGGGAAGGCAAGCGGAATGTTGGCCTTTATTTCAAAGGGATTGGAGTGTAAAAATAGGGAAGTCTTGCCAAAACAATACAAGGCACAAGTTAGATCACACCTAGAATACTGTGAAGAGTTTTGGCCCCTTTATCTGAGGAAAGATATACTGGCATTGGAGGCTGTCCAGAGAAGGATCACTAGGTTGATCCTGGGAATGGAGGGATTTTCTTGTGAGGAGAGGTTGAGTAGGTTGGGCCTGTACTCATTGGAGTTTAGTAAAATGAGAGGTGACCTTATTGAAACATAAAATATTCTTAGGGACTTGACAGGGTAGATGTTGAGAGGTTGTTTCCCCTTTTGGGAGAGCCTACGACCAGAGGCCATAATCTCAGAGTAAGGGGGACAGAGATGAGGAGGAACTTCTCCTCTCAGACCATAGTCAATCTTATTGTGGAATTCTTTACCGCAGAGGGCTGTAGAGGTTGTGTCATTAAGTATATTTAAGGCTGAGATAGACAGATTTTTAATCAGTAAGGGAATCAAGGGTTATTGGCGAAAAGGCAGGAAAGTGGAGTTGAGGATTATCAGATCAGCCATGATCTCATTGAATAGCAGAGCAGACTCAATGGGTCGAATGGGCTACTTCTGCTCCTATATCTTATGGCCTTAGGAAAAGGAATGGGAGGGAGAGCAGGATCATGGTCGGAGAGTGGGCAGGGGAGATTGTGGAGTTGCAGGGATCACTTAATAGAGGGGTAGTGGAAATAGAAGGATGGATGGGGAGAGAGATCATGGGCGAACCCAGCCAAAATGGGAAGAAAATGAAAAAGTCAAGCTTCTAGTGCACTGGGAATTTTATAAATTATCCTTCCTTCTGGTATTCGTAAAGATTCAAATGAATCAGATGTTCTCACTTTTCATATATTTCAATTTAATATGATCACAACTGCCCATTAAATATTGCATGCTTAATACTCCTGCTGGTTTGTATCAAGAAACTAATCATATACATAGATTGATTCCAGTTTGCAGGTTTAATGTTTTATTTACTTCATGCTTCTGAATTATATTCACTAGCTTCTGCAAACCCCACCTCCAACAATCTCCTGATGGCTGGGATTTCAATCCCCTGCTGATCTTAATTTGAAATGTGCGCTCTAAAGCAAACGCCCAAGATTTCCTTTGAATTGGGCCTCAGCTCCATAATACCAGTGAGGTACAGATGCAGATTGCCAGCTCAGGACTTTATCAAATTTGTCTGGGTGGTAGGTAAGCTTTGGAGAGCAGGACTGGTAAAAGAACAAGGGCAGGCGATGAAGGGGAGTGAGCAGAGGTCAGCAGCAGGTTCCAAGTGGTATTTGCAATATTGAGTGCTACTCCTGGTTCCACTTTAGGCTAAACGCAAACTTTGTAACACGCCTATTCTATGGAAACTTCCAGTGGTCTCTTTAAGATCCACCATCAACTGAGAGCCGAGTTGGCAATGCTTGCTTCAACAATGTCTGCTGTAGTTGGCATCTGAATCTGAACACAGGCATTAGGTTCTTGATCACACCTTGAAGGTGCCAAATGCTTTGTTCAAGTGGGCACCCTGGGTACTTGGAAGTCACTAGCTCTCGATTCAGAAGCGATCAAGCCAAAAATTGGTATCCCACATGTGAATTCAGCACCTAAAGGATGGGCATGATGGGTATAAATTTCTTCCACCATTTTATGATAACGGATTGCAAGCAAAAATTTCATCTAGCATCACTTGTGCTTAGGAAGAGTGGACCAATAAGCCCCTCAAACCTTTTCCACCACTCAGTTAGATCAGGGCTGATCTGAATCTCATCTTCATCTTCATTGTATCAAATCCTGGAACTCCCTACTTAGTGCCATTTGTGGGATTACCTTCACCACAAGCGGTTAAGAAGGTTCATATCCGTCCACTCAAGGATATCTAAGAATGGACATAAATGCTGTCCGTACTAATGATGCCCATATCCCAAAAATAATGTAAAAAATTCACAGTCCAACACGGATGGCATTCGGTGATGGTCTGTTTTTGGGACCATAATCGACAATGCCACCAGTTCACATGCTTCAACCAGGAAGCTGGAAGACAGTTCAAAGTTGAACCTCACGACACGGCCAATAATGTCTGCAGAGGAAACTAGCCTGTTTGAAGCAGGTGAATGTCTTGCAGCCTTCAAGTAAATCCTACGAAGGCGAGAGAACAATGGAAGGGGAAGGGAGCAATCATGAGTTGATAGTGGCACAGGGGAGTGCCCAGTAAACTTATAGGAGCACTCTTGGCCAGTATTACATTAGATTTTTTCCAGATGTCCTCAGGATGAAGGGCATAGCCTTGTGCAATTGATCACTTGTGCCCTGATTATGCATGCAAAGGTGACCAATTTCTACACCACACTTTTTGAATAAGTGAATTTAAGTGGATTTGCCACACAATATCTGGCACAGCCTATTTAACGCATATTATTTTGATGCTATGTTCTTGAGGTGCTCTTTAGCTGATCAAGACTTGGCAATACTTAGGCCAGGATTTCCTGGTCCCGCTCACAGTGGGAACATTCACGGGCAGGAATAGAAAATTTTGGAGAGGCAGCCAAAAGTCATTGACTTTTGACAAGGCCGGAAAATCCCAGCTGCAGGCGCGACTCGAAAATCCCGCCCTAGATTTAGGACTACTTTTAGGACTATTTGCATGAAATAGTTTAGATCATCGTTCTATCAAACTCCTTATGTATTGCATTACACAGCACTAACTATAAAAAGAGTAAGGTCAGTGTCATTCTAAGTAGGGCGAGGACAATAGTTATTTTCATAGCACTGAACTTTTTTAATCATCTTAGTTCATTAATTTCTCCCTCTGCATCACGAAGCTCCCTTCTGAAAAGAATCTTCCCAATTATCATTTTTGTATCTTTGGAATAAAATACCCATGTGAGCTGCATGGTTGAGAGGGAATGAGTCACTGCAATGGGACAGTGAGATTTCATTAATTCTACTACACCAGAAAGAAAATTAAAAATGACTTGCACAACTGTGATGACCCAGATTATGAATCTTAAAACATTAAGAAGTATAACACTGCTAAATAATATAGTTGGTGCAGGGTTCAAAATTAATCCTCTGAGAAGAGCAATCTTGGAAAATGAAATGTTAAGTGCCAACTTCTGGAATCCACAAATGCACAGTTAAACATGGAAATTAGGAAGTTGCTTTCTGAATTGTTCAATTCTTCCACCGACTGCACTACACCAGTTCCTCACTGATCAACTTGGTATTGAAATCCATGTATACTGTGAAATTGTGATATTTACCCATTGGGCAGAATTTTCCCGTTGGCGTGCAAAAAATGATGCATGGTGACCTCGCGGCAAGCGTCCCAACATCACCATGCACCATCGCGATATTTCGCTGGGCGGGTGCACGATGATGTCCTATACACACCCTCCATTAATTAACGGGCCACTTAAGGCCCTTGAGTGTTCATTCGTCACAGGTCATGCACAGGCGCAATGGACAAGCGGGTAGGACACATTTGTATAAACCTCATCCACGGGTGAGATAAGAGGGCTCAGTGGGCTTGTGAATGTGTAACGTCAAGTATTTATTTTTGAAAGTTTTTCAAACTTACCTGTGTGATCTGCAGTACTTCAGAACGCATCCCAGCTGCTTTTTCTGGATTCTTAACCTTCAGGTCAGCACTCTACAGTGACGAATCCTTTCTGGCCCTGCAGGTTTCAAGAAGCCTTCCCTTAGCCTGGGAATGGGTACTGAACTGTCCACTGGAGGCAGCTCCTCTGAGGAGGAAGGGAGGGCTAGAAGCGGTGGGAGGCCATGAGTACACATTCAGCCTCCAGGGGAGCCACCTTTGGGAGGACAGGTGCAGGCACAAGGGGCACAGGGCCACCAGGATGTCCAAGGCGGAAGGGGCCACAGAAGAGACCAGTATCCTGCTGCCAGGGTATACAGGTGGCGAAACAGCTACCTCAATATGTCTGGGATGCAGTGCCCAAGGACGCTCCGTTTCTCAAGGGTGACAATCAACTATATCTGTCAGATGATTGGGTCTGACTTCTCCCCTAACTGTGTGGGTGGACACCCCATGCCAGTGGCTCTAAAGGTCACAGCTGCTCTCAACTTCTATGCTTCTGTCTCCTTTCAGGGTTCAGTGGGTAATCTTAGTGGTGTCTCCCAATCAGCTGTCCACACTTGTGTCAAGCAGGTCACAGATGCTCTGTTCAGACGGGCATTGACCTTCATCCACTTCCGCTGGGACTAGGCAAGCCAGAGGTAGTGAGCCAGAGGCTTCGCGGCCATTGCTGGCTTCCCCCGCGTCCAGGGTGCTATAGACTGTACACATGTGGCCATCAAGGTGCCAGCAAGTGAGCCCAGTGCCTTCGTCAACAGGAAGGGCTTCCACTCCATGAAGGTGCAGATAGTGTGTGATCACAGGATGCAGATTCTGTGCAAGGTACCCAGGCAGCTCCCATGACGCCTACATCCTCAGATACTCCCGGGTGCCATGGCTCTTCAGTGCTCCAGCCTGGCTTGGTGGATGGCTGCTGGGTGACAAGGGTTATACCCACAGAAGATGGCTC
Source organism: Carcharodon carcharias (assembly GCF_017639515.1). Classification (NCBI taxonomy): domain Eukaryota; kingdom Metazoa; phylum Chordata; class Chondrichthyes; order Lamniformes; family Lamnidae; genus Carcharodon; species Carcharodon carcharias. The sequence goes on from NC_054482.1 coordinate 95,153,119, forward strand.
ATGACGCTTCTGCACCATCCAAGAATAGAAGCAGAGCAGCGGTACAATAGGAGCCAGGGCACCACAAGGGCTGTGGTGGAGAGAGCCATCGGTCTTCTCAAGATGTGTTTCCAATGCCTGGACCGCTCAGAGGATGCACTCCAGTACCCCCCAGAACGTGTCTCGCTGAAAGTGGTTGCATGCTGCACTCTCCACAATCTTGCGCTGGAAAGGGTGGACGCAGTGGACGATGAAGACATCGACACAGTGGCTGCGGCTGCACACGATGAGTCCAGCAGTGAGTCCGAGGATGGGCACACACAGGGAAATGCTGAGGGGGTAGACGCTGACCCGAGCATACTACAGGGAGGCAGGGACACACGGGAGGCTCTAATCCAACAAACCTTCAGCTAACACACCACGGATGGTCCACCAAACCTGGGTTGTTGGCTGGATACTCAACACCTAAGTACAAAATCTTCCAGGTTAGCAACAATAACTAAGGGCATTGTTAGTAAAGCTGAATGTCCAACAAAGTACTCATTACAATTTTGGAAATCACACACATGCAGAAGAAAAGAGGCACACTCAGCCATGGTGACATATCTGAATTTAATGAGTCAAGCAAAGCAACTTGTTACAAAAAAAAGACAATAGTGTTATAAATCAAATAAAATCATAAGGGTCTCATCTCGGGCCTACACAAAAGCGCAAGTGAAAAACCCATGGTGTGCCTAAGATGCCTTATTCTTTCGTTTTTGGGTGGTACATCTTGGTGCTGCCCCATCGCTCGGAGTACTTTGTTGGGCATTCAGCTTTATTAACAAGGCTCTTAGTTACTGTTGCTAACCTGGCTGATTTTGCACTTAGGTTTCGAGTATGGAGCCAACAACCCAGGCTTGTCCTGGTGGACCATCCGTGGTGTTGCTAGCTGAAGGTTCATTAGATTAAAGCCTCCCGTGCATCCCTGCCTCTCTGGAGTAGTCCTGGGTCAGCGTCTACCCCCTCAGCAATTCCCTGTGCATGCTCATCCTCGGATTCACTGCTGGACTCATCGTGTGCAGCCACATCCACTACGTCAACGTCTTCATCGTCCACTGCATCCCCCTTTCCAGCGCAAGATTGTGGATCACTGAGACATGATCTGGGGGGTACTGGAGTGCACCCCCTTAGCGGTCCAGGCATTGGAAGCGCATCTTGAGAAGACCAATGGTTCTCTCCACCACAGCCCTTGTGGAGCTGTGGCTCCTATTGTACCGCTGCTCAGCCTCTGTTCTTGGATGACGGAGAGGCGTCATGAGCCATCTTCTGAGGGGATAGCCCTTGTCACCCAGCAGCCATCCATCAAGCCGGGCTGGAGAACTGAAGAGCCCCGGCACCTGGGAGTGTCTGAGACAGCCTGCTGACTCTGCTGTCCTGTTGACCTCAATGATCTTGGCGGTTGTCCTCTGGCCCTTGGAGCCAGTGCTGGCTTCACCTGGGAGGGAGCTGCCAGTTCCACAGCTGGCATCTCCCCATTCGTCACAGCCTCACTGGATGCAACGGTCACTGGGAGATGGGCGGAGGAGTTGCCGCCCTCATCCAGAGTGCCCTGAGAGGAGCCCCGCAGAGACGACAGGCAGCTGCTGTGCTGATGTGAGGTCATTTTGGACCTCCCTGCTCACCGTGGATGGATGGGCACCGAGCTGGGAAACTTGGTGCCCAGATCATCTCCCACACTGGCACTGACCAGCTGAGGTCAATGCCGATGTGAAGGCTTGCTGGTCCGAGCGCATCCCCAGGAAGCCCTGATGGATCTCCTGGAATAGTCGCTCCACGACAGTTGTCATTCTCTCCATGGAGGACACAAGGCGCTTGGACATGTAGCTCATTCAGCGAGCGTCCGCGTAGACTCCTCCACCACGGACACCAAACCAAGCACAGGCTCATGTATCTCCTTCAGATGCTCCCACACACCTGGCATTTCCTGCAGCTGCTGCATCGCAGACGACTCCAGAGGCACATCATCAAGCACTGACTGAGCATGTGCCTGGTCCCCTGTAGTCCTCCTACTGCTGGCGCCATGGGCACTCTCTGTCTCTGCCAGCTCCTCTAGCGACTGTGAAGTGCCCTCACTGCTGTGCCCCAGGACACTAGCCAATGTTCTAATTCCCATTGAGGTGCTAGTATCTGCTCTGGTGCCTGCCTGGCAGAGATGGTGTGACGTTGGTGAGACTTCAGGCCCCTCAGGTGTGAGAGGGAGCCTCTGCTGCTCCTCCTCCCGGCCCTGCTCCACTGATGCTGAAAGGAAGAATAAAGACAGTGGATCACTTAGTGTGGAGACAATGACAAAGTGCATCTCTGTCCCCCAGATCATTAAGCTCTCATCCTTCCATAAGCAATGGTCAAGCCACGTTGCAAAATTAAATCATTTAACATTCAGCACTGCTTTGGCTGCTGGGAGGACAATGCTGACCTCACTGTTGGGCATAAATACCTGGCCATGGCACCCCAGCCTCACCGACACCAGTGGACCTGGGCGCATGGCGCCTCTCCAGATCCAGAGCCTCCTGCTCAAAGCAACTGAGAATGGCGATCTGCGTCTGGCCGCCTGCCAGTCCTCACCCGCTCTGCCCTGTTATGAACATTCTTCTCCTGAAAATGAGAGAAGAGCATTGATTTGTGCAAGTTGTACCCGGACTCTCTTCCTGCACAGCCCACCCCAATCAGGGCTCCAGAGCCTCCTCACCCAGCTGCTGCTGAACACTCAGACAAAGATGCTAGGCCTTCTCCACCAACAGCCGCCCACCCCCCACCCCCCTCCCCACCCCTGGACACACGCTGACATGCTGCCTACATCACATTAGACACCACACGGTATATCCTTCCATAGCAAGAAGGCACAAGCACGTCGAGTGCAGAGGGCAGCAGATGGTTCGTTGCCACTCTAGCTTGAAGCTACTCTCCTACCATCTCATCACCCTGACTAGGACATGTCCTGAAGTTCAAACACAGTGCCTAGGTGCAGCTCCTCTAGGTGCCCCCAAAACAGTCATGTGGGTCTCAGTGTACCACATGCTGCGGGGGCAAATCACATCTCCTCATCACCCTTTCAGGCTGACGTCAGCATGGGCAATATCTGCTAGCCCACCCAGCAAAGGACACATGCCATCAATGATTCAATGCAATCACGACAGTCGGACTTGGTGGGGGGGGGTGGGGGCGGGGTGGGGGGGGGTGGGGTGGCAGCAATGTGGTAAGCCGACCTGCTGGGTTACATGACCAATGCCAACATGGTACTCGCCCTGCCAGAGTGCAACAAGTCGTTGGAGCAATTGCGACACTGGATCCAGGTGCGCTGCACCATGTCGCAGGAGCTCACCACCTGCGCCACCTCCTCCCAGGCACGTTTCAACGTTTCATCATGTTGGGGGGGACTCCTCCTCCCCTCCTGGGGAACCAGCACCTCCCGCCGTGCTGCCACCTCCTCGAGGAGGACAACAAGGCAGTCATCCGAAAAATGAGGGGCACACTGATCCCCCACCCTACCCTCTGGCCTGGCCTGTCCCGCTGCCCTACCCTCCAGCCTGGCCTGTCTGCTGGCTACCCTCCGGACAGGCCTCCTCACCAGATGCCCTCTGCCGTTTCCTTGTACTTGCCATTGTGAGCAGCCTAGAAAAGGCTGTCAGGTCTTCATTTAAACAGGCTGCCGGGTCGCTATTGGACCTGGCGATCTGCGCATGTCCGCCGCTGCCCGCCCACTCCCGCTACCCTCGGGAGTTGAGAAATACGCTGGGCGGGCCTTAATTGGCCCGCCCATGTAAAATGGCGGCGCAGACCCAATCGTGGATGGCGATCAGGTTTGCACCCACTCCCTCTCCGCACCCCCTCTGCCAACTGGAAAATTCAGGCCATTGTTAGGGCTGGTATATTCAGATATTTTTAGCAGTAGAATTAACCTATATTCCCTCTAATTTCCCTTTGTTGTGCATAGCCTTTTCATTGCACTCTGCAGTCTATTTAAGATCACCCCACAACCGCACATACACACATCTTAAAGGGACAACTCCTTGTTCGTGACCTATTTGGACCCTGCATGCTAAGTTCTGGACTTATGTGCAGCTATATATCTGTGCAGCTTAGTATTATTGATAAGTCTTAATTACTGCAAAACAATCTTTCTGATCCTGAAAATTCAATTTTACAAGTGTGGAGTCTTACTGCTTCAGAATTTAATTTCTGTTGGAGATATTTTAACAAATTAAAATTAGTTTTTAAACGTTCCTTTCTGCCTCTTTTAATTCTCTCTTTCTTAATTCCATCCTTCCCTCTCTATTTTGTTTTCTGTGCATGATTTTGCAATGGATTAAATATTCTAATTTATACTTTATGGTTCAGACTCTACATGCCTCAGTGAGGATTCTTCAATCCAATTGATTGAAGAGGCATGCTGTTGCATGCTCAAGTCACGGTTCCATGTCGGTAGCACTAAATTCGATCAGGTGCCCGATTGCAGCAAGTTGTTGTTCGAAAGCTCATGAAATATTTGTGGGCAGCTGTAAAAGTAAAGTTTTCCACAGTGATGTATTTTTTTCATTCCTAAAATATTTTGCTGAACTAATACTTCACACTACCAATTTGCCAAATCCTAAATTTCTCACTGGTAAAACAAATGTAGCTTTGTTATACTGGTGGGTAGAGTTACCATATCTTAAATTTTAACCTTTATCAATTAATTTCTATTTATTGTACCATTAAGGAAAAGAATGCTGCTCATAAAATGATCTGTCTCCAGACGTCCCTTCCCTCAGTTCAGATACAGGTTATTGGAGAAGGTTTAGACTATTAATTCCTGGGGTGAAATCTGCTTGGCTGTCCAGTGAAAGCTCTTCAAAAAATCATGGTGACACCCATTATCCAAACTCTGACTGTTTTGGTTATTTTGATTAATCATGGGAAGTGGGCGTCAATTGGTAGGCCAGTGTTTATTGCCCATCCCTAGTTGCCCTTGAGAAGGTTGTTGTGGCAATACTTAAACCACACTTAACTTCCCAATATATTGTGCGCTCTGACCTTGTTGGCCTTAGCTCCACTGTTCAAGTATAGAAGCGAATTCATTGAAATTTATAGATACTGTGTTGGAATTGCATTCTTGTTTCCATTATTCTTTCATTGGATGTGGGTGACACTAGCAAGGCCAGCATTTATTACCCATCTGTAATTGCCACTTGAGTGGCTTGCTAGGTCATTTGAGTCAACCACATTGCTGTGGGCCTGGAGTCGCTTATCAGCCAGACCAGTTCAGGTTGGCATATTTCTTTCCCTAAAGGACATTGGTGAACCAGATTGTTGTAAAAACCTACCAGCAATGGTTTCATAGTCACCATTACTGAGATATGTTTTATATTCCAGATTTACTAATTGAATTTAAATTCCACCAGTTGCCATTTGAACTCATGTCTCCAGAACAATAGCCAAGGCCTCTGGTTTACTAAAACAGTGACATTACCATTACACACTACCTCCCCTACCTGACTATCCATTATCAATATTAAAATACCCTTACGGACAAATCAGTCACCCCCTTTCATGGAAAGGTCTGTGACATGGAAAAATATGGCAAGAGAGTAAAATATATGGGATTGCAAACAATAAATGAGTCAAAAAATGTACATAAAGAAATATATGGAAAATAACTTAGCACTGTTATTGTGTTACATAGTAAAAGATATGTTCCAAATTAGTAGATTTTCAATTCTGCTTTTCGGTATCTGCAAAATAACTCAACATTCAAGTGTTTTTTATTTTAATCCCTGGAAGAAAAAGTGGAAAATAATCGTATTGAAGGGTCGTGTAAATTTGCGAGTATCTCTACTGAGGTCTATTGATTTAGCTTATAACTTCAGCAATTAATCACCATGCTTACACAACATGAAGCCCTGCATCTGACCAAAATAAAACAAACGAATGATAGTTGCCATGGAAAACGATGGATTGTGCTTTTATAGCTTCAAGTTGGGAACTGATGCAAGACAGATTGTTCAATGAAATCAAACTGCTGCAAAACACACTGCTGAATGCCATGTGGAAAATATATTTATATTTTAAGAATCTGTATAGCAGCATGAAGTTGCAAAGAAAGCGGTTTATTTCCCATTAAATTTCCTACCTGCACTGAAGTCATCAGCTCAAATGATTCATCACTTCAATTACTTGTTCCATCAAGCTATTTTACATGCTACATTATTCAGAGTGAGGAACACATTCAATTGAATTCAGTCGATTGCATCTTTATTGTTTGCATCACAATTCACACCTTTCTTCCTGCATGCTTTTTTCTCAAGCGAATACAATTGAAATTGAACTTTAAACAGCATACAGTGTATAAAATAAAAGTAAACTTGGAGAGGAAAGAAAGCTGCCTACTCCCAGGCCATTTGTGATGCAGCTCGCCGCCAGCCATCAGAAAGCAGGGGAGCAGAGACTGTCCATTTAACTTAGACTCATAGATGTTTACAGCACAGAAGGGGTCCATTTAGCCCACCGTGTCCATGCTGGTCAACAAAGATCTGACTACACTAATCCCAATTTCCAGCACTTGGTCCATAGCTATGGCAATGCAAGTGAATATTCTTATGACACTTCTTAAATGTTACAAGTGTTTCTGACTCAACCACCCTTTCAGGCACCCTTCCAGACTCCCACAACCCTCTGGGTGAAAAAAAACCCTCAACTCCGCTCATAGACTTCTACTTCTTACCTTAAATCTATGCCCCTGGTTATTGGCCCCTCTACTAATAGAAAAAAATGCTTCCCTATCCACCCTATTTATGACCCTCATAGTTATACACCTCTATCAGGGCCCCTCTCAACCTTCATTGCTCCAAGGAAAACAAACCCAGCCTATCCAATCTTTCCTCATAGCTCAGACACTCCAGCCCAGGCAGCATCCTGGTAAATCTCCACTGCACCCTCTCCAGTGCAGTCACGTCCTTCCTGTAATATGGTGATCAGAACTGCATGCAGTACTTCAGTTGTGGCCTAACCAGTATTTTATACAGTTCCAGCATAACCTCCCTGCTCTTATATTCTATGCCTCAGCTAATAAAGGCAAGTATCCCATATGCCTTCTTAACAACCTTATCTACTGCCTTGCTGCCTTCAGGGATCTGTGGAAATGCACAACAAGGTCCCTCTGATCGTAAGTACTTTCCAGGGTCCTACCATTCATAGTCTAATCCCTTGCCTTGTTAGTCCTCCCCAAGCACATTACCTCACACTTTTCTGATTTGAATTCCATTTGCCACTACTCTGCCCACCTGACCAGTCCATTGATATCCTCCTATAAGTTACAGCTACTCTCCTCACTATTTACCACCCTACCAATTTTGGTGTCATCCGCACACTTCTTGATCATACCCCCTACATTTAAGTCAAAGTCATTTATGTACACCACAAACAGCAAGAGCCCCAGCACTGAGCCTTGCAGAACCCCACTGGAAACAGACTTCCAGTCACAGAAACAACCCTCTACCATCACCTTCCACTTCCTGCCTTTCAGCCAATTTTGGATCCAATGTGTCACTTTGCCTTGGATCCCATGGGCTCTTACTTTCTTGACCAGCCTGCACCAGACTTCTCCCCCCTCCTGCAATGAGGCACTTGAACTTCCCTGCTTTCTGATGACTGGTCCAGAGCTGCACCACTAATGGCCTGGGAGTAGGCAGCTTTCTTGCCTCTCCAAGCTGACAGTTATTTTATATACTATATGCTGTTTAAGATAAATTTCGGTTGTATTCACTTGAGAAAGAACCACGAGGGAAGAAAAATGCGAATTGTGGTGCAAAGAATAAAGATGTGTTCGACTGAATTCAATTGAACATATTCCCCATTTGGCATGTTCCCACAGCGGCACTCCGTTTGGAAACTCAGTGGGGAGAAGAAGTGCATCAGACCTTCTCAAGGCCTTGAAGCTCTAAACTTAAGCTTAACTTCACTGTGCAGCCTGAACATTTTGTATAGACATTCAATACCCTCACTAATAGATGGATACTGTATTGCTATGACATCTCCGTCTAGGCTTTGTAAATTTAGTAACAGTGGCAGAGTATATTTAAGCCAGGTGCATTTTTATTCTGATTTTTGTGCCAGGTGAATGAATTTGTATATCTTTGTAGGAATTCTAAACACAATCAGATCACTGTCAAAAGAATAGGAGCTTTCACTAGTTATTACTGTCCCCCCAATATACCAGAATAGGAAAAATTGATTTCAATTAAGTTATATCTTAGAATTATGGTCCCTAAGGCAGGGTTTATTCACAGTTTCTTCACAGCATGGGTATTAAGGAATAATTGTCTTAATAGCATTTGCTTGTTACAGGCCCTGAAATAAATGTTTTATTTGCTGTTAAAGATCTTTTTAAAATTCTTCCTGATGAGGGTAAACAAAGATAATGATATTTCCCCATAATAACACTTGGAAAAAAGAACTGGATTTTCTGTCCTCCAGAGTGTTTTCACTGTCAGCAGAGATAGCTATGGTCTAATGGATAAATGCAGTGGGTACTCTCTGAGAATATGCAGTGCACTAATGGAAATCGTACATGCAGTAGAAAAGGAGGTAGAGTGCAGCAGATGCTCCAGACTGGCAGGAGCACATATTTTCAAATGAAGTGCAGCTGTGTAACATATGAAAAATTTAATGCTGATGTATTAGAGACATGACTGACAGTATATTGATATGCTGCTTGCATGCTGCCTTGTGGTGGAAGGTCTGCCTCTGCCAGAGAAAGCCATTGACAATGTCTACTTCAAGGTGTAATTTGGCAGTACTCACTGACATGAAAAGACTGAATTACATTTTGCAATTCTGCTGGGAGCATTTGATGGAGCAAGAGAGCTCTCAGGTCAATCTGCTCATCACGTTGGTAAGAAATGAACAGGCCTCCTCCACATTGTTCTCTAGATTGAGACGTTCACTGTTATTGTTATTTTGTGTGGAAAAAAGTCTGACTTATGACTGCCTCTATAGTTCATCTCAAACCCTGATAAAACTGATCGAAGAAATAATTCTGCATGGTGTCACATAACTGCTAACAGTGCAGCCATTTTCATTGGAGAAAAATATTAATGTGTCTTGTGCATCCTTATGGAAGAAAGGGTGACTTCTGGCATTGTCATAGGCTGTGTAAGCCTGATCCTAGTTAAGAACACATTGCTAAAAACCTCCCACAAAATGGACCATGGTTCATTTGTTGCTTTAACACTTTTTTGTAGTTTGCCTGAACTCTATTCAAACTAACCCATTGTCATAAAAATATAATAATTTTCATAATATTATTGTGACTTATTGTAAGAGTAGGTCAATATTGGAGTTTGGATTAATTTCTCTATGTGGATGTGTGTGTGTGGGGCGTTGGATTGAATTGCAGATAGCCTGGAGCTTTTGAGTTATCAAGAGGGGAGTTAGGTTTGAAATGCTAAATACGTAAACATGGTTGAAGTTTTAGAATGTGAGGCGTGAGGAACATTTGCATTTTTAGATAAACCAGACTAGCGAATTTCAAAGAGATGGTACGGTGTTACACCTAGTCATAAGAGGCTAAGCCAAACAATGAGTTTATTTTTCCCAATGATTACTGATAATATGAGTACTATGAAAGATTTACATTATGGAAAAGTAAAGTTGCAAAGACATATTAGAACAATGGGATTTACATTAAAAAGTGAGAAACATGTATAAAGGAGCTGAGGTTATGTGTAAGGAGAAGGCATTATAAGATCTATCAAATGTGAAAAGCCTCCAGCCCCTAGGTATCAAGTTGCTGTCAACAGGAGCTGTAGCTAAGAAACCTCACTGTGAATATTACTGTCCAGGATATTGTGCGCTTTGCCTGGGTCTATTGAAATTTATTAGTTTTTACAGGTGCCTTAATGGAGGTGAAATTGGGAGTCAGATTAATTAGGGGAGCTAGGAGTATAATAATAGTAATTACCTATGTATGTGCTTAAAACCTTTGCTTCAATGAATAAATGATTTATTTCGATTTGTAAAAAACCTCTAAGACTCTGTGGACTTATTACAACTGAATTCAAGGCACGCAGCTCAAAATAAAATACAAATTTCCAAACAGTTGTGGCAGATGTTTCAAATTTCCCTCTGGGATATCAGTAGCTCAGCATTTACCATCCACTGTGCCATAACACCATTAATCAATTAAATGCATACAATAGCAGAGCAGCTATGTACTTTGATCGACTTTCATCCACCTATAAAAATATAAGAAATAGGAGCTGGAGGAAGCCATTCAGCCTCTCAAGCCCACCCCACCATTCAATAAGATTTTGGCTGATCTGCCCCAGGCCTCAACTCCTCTTTTGCGTCAGCTCCTCATAGCCCTCACCTTCCTGATATTTAAAAAATCTACCTCCTCTTTAAATACTTTCAGTGTTCTAGCCTCCACAACTCTATGAGGTAGAGAATTCCAGGCATTCACTATCCTCTGAGAGAAGAAATTCCTTTGCGTCTCAGTTTTAAATGAGTGTTCCTTATTCTGTAACAATGTCCACTAGTTTGAGATTCCTCCACGAGTGGAAATATCTTCTCAACATCTACCCTGTCAAGCCCCCTCAGAATCTTGTACGTTTCAATAAGATCGCCCCTCATTCTTCTAAACTCTAATGAATAAGGGCCTAACCAGTTTAGCCATCCTTGATATGTCAACCCCTTCATCCCAGGAATCAGCCTAGTGAATCTCTTTTGAACTGCCTCCAATGCCAGAATATACTTGCTTAAATATGGGGACCAAAACTGTACACAGTACTCCAGGTGCAGCCTCACTAACATTCAGTACAGTTGTAATAAGATTTCCTTATTTTTAAACCCCAACCCCCTAGCTTTACAAGCCAAAATTCAATTTGCCTTCTTAATTACTTGTTGCATCTGCATGCTAACTTTTTGTGTTTCATGCACAAGAGCACCCAGGTCCCTCTGTGCTGCACTTTTTTGGAGTTTCTCTCTCCATTTAAATAATTGTCTGCCTTTTGATTTTTCCTACTAAAGTGCATGACCTCACACTTTCCTACATTAAACTCCATCTGCCAGGTTTTTGTCCACTTGCTCAACCTGTCTATATCCCCTTGCAGATTCCTTATGTCCTCATCACAACATGCCCTTCCACCTATTTTTGTATCATCAGCAAATTTGGATATATTACACTCTGCCCCTTCCTCCAAGTCATTAATATAGATAGTAAATAATTGAGGCCCTAGGACTGATCCTTGTGGCATTCCACTAGTTACGTCTTTCCAACCTGATAAAGACCCATTAATCCCAACTGCCTGTCTTCTGTGTGTTAACCAATCCTCAATCTATGCTAATACATTACCCCCAATACCGTGAGATCCTATCTTGTGCAATAACCTTTTATGTGGCACTTTATCAAATGCCTTCTGCAAATCCAAATACACTACATCTACCGGTTCCTCTTTATCAACTCTGCTTGTTATTTCCTCAAAGAACTCTAGCAAATTTGTCAAACATGATTTCCCTTTCACAAAACCATGTTGACTCTGTTTGATTGTGTTAAGCTTTTCTAAATGTCCTGCTATTTCTTTCTTAATAATGGACTCTAGCATTTTCCCAATGATAAATGTTCGTCCAACTGGCCTATAGTTTCCTGCTTTTTGTCTCCCTCCCTTCTTGAACAGGGATGTCACATTATCAGTTTTCCAATCCACTGGGACCCTTCTGGAATCCAGTGAGTTCTGGAATGTTTCGACCAATGCCTCCACTATCTCTGCAGCCACTTCCTTTAAAACCCTTGGATGCAGGCCATCAGGTCCTGGTGGCTTGTTTGCCTTTAGTCCCATTAGTTTATCAAATCATTTGTCCTCTCATGGTAGAGACTGTAACAAGATCTTTCCTCCCATTAGCTCCTTGTTTATCTGATATCTTTGGAATGTTTATAGTGTCCTTCTCTATGAAGACCGATGTAAATTATTGGTTAAAATTATCTGCTATTTCCCTGTTCCCCATTATCAGTTCTCCAGTCGCATTCTCCAAGGGCCCCATGCTCACTTTAGCTATTCTCTTTTTATACACCTGTAGAAGCTCTTGCTGTTTGGTTTTATATTTCTTGCCAATTTATTTTCACAATCAATTTTCTCCCTCTTCATTAGCTTTTTCGTCATACGCTGCTGGTTCCTAAAAAATTCCCAATCCTCTGGCTTACCAAAAGTTTTCGCCACTTTGTATGCCTTAGTTTTTGATTAGATACTCTCCTTGGCCGCCTTTGTTAACCACGGGTGGTTCATCCTTGTCATCAAGTCCTTCTTTTTGACTGGGATAAATTTTTGCTCAGCATTATAAAATATCTGCTTAAATGTCTGTCACTGCTCATCCACTGACCTTCTCCTTAGTCTATTTTCTCAGCCCGCTTTAGACAACTAATTACATACCTGTAATTGCACTTATTTAAGTTGAGGGCACTGGTTTGAGATCTGAATTGTTTGCCCTCAAACTAAAATTCTGCCACGTTGTGACCTTTATCACCCTAGAGGATCATTAACCATGAGATCTCTTAGTAATCATACCTCACTGCACATCACTAGATCTAAAATAGCCTGTTCCTAGGTAGGTTCTGCAACATATTGCTCTAAGAAACAAACCCTGGTGCACTGTACAAATTCATCTTCCAATCTGATTTGTCCAGTCAATATGCAGATTAAAATCACCCAAGGCAATTGTAGTGCCCTTCTTACACACCTCCATTATTTCCTGATTTATACCTTTTCCTACAGTGAGGCAACTTTTCAACTCCCACCCATGACTTCTTCCCCTTGCTACTCCTTATTTCCACCCAAACGGATTCCATATCATGACCTATTGCATCTATATCACTATTCCTCGCCGCACTGATATCTTCCTTTAGTAGCAAAGCTACCCCACCTCCTTTTCCTTTTAGGCCTATTTTTCTGGAACATCAAATACCCTTGAATATTGAGTTCCCTGCAACCACATCTCTGTAATAGCTACAAGTCATATCCATTTATTCCTATTTGTGCTGTCAACTCATTTATATTGTTACAAATGCAACATGCATTCAGATGAAGAGCCTTAGGGCAGGATCTTCTGATTGGTGAAAGGGGTCGTGGCCCATTCACCCACGTGTAAAATGACGCAGGATGATGTCGGGTGGAACTCCTGACATCACCCTGCGTCATTTCCATTTTCAGGTCGGCAGTGGCGCAGCTGAGTCAGTTGCGCGCCCACTGACCTGTCAACAGCCTATTGAAGCCATTGAGAAACTAATTAACATCATTAATGGACCTGCCTGTCCAACCTTAAGGCCCTGGCAGACCTCAGAAAAAGCATGAAACCTCATCCATGGGTGGGATGAGGTTTCATGAGGGTATTTAAATTTTTAATAAATGTTTCAATAAAAGTTGTGGACATATCCCAACTCATGTGACAGTGTCACCTGAGGGGACATGTCAGGGAAATTTTTTGATCATTTGTATAACAATTTTTAATTCGGAGCCGATCTCCCTGAGGCAGCACTTAGCCTCAAGATTAGTGCACTCTTTCACGCACATGCGTGCAAAAGAGCGCTCTCCCGGATGAGGGAATCCACCCCCCACCACCCCCCACAGGGAGTGCATAGCACTTCCTGGCAGACATCAAACTGGGCGGGCTTAACTTGGCCGGGCCACATAAAATGGCGGCCTCGATCGGAAGCGCGACCACCAGAGTCCGCTCCTGCACTTCCCCCTACCAACGGGGTGAAAATCTATCCCTTAAGCTTTGCCTTTTTGCCATTATTACTCATTCTGGTTCTAGTTTCTGCTGCACTCTTCTGCTTCTATTTTTTGTCCCTTCCTGTCACATTTTGATTCTCGTTCGCCTCTTTCACTACCCTGCACCTCTGCTCTCTCGTTTATTTCTGATTTTCAAAGCTTCCCTTTAATTGAAACCTCACCCCCACTAATTAGTTTAAAGCCCTATCTACAACCCTAGTTATATGATTCGTCAGGACACTGGTCCCAGCATGGTTCAAATGAAGCCCCTCCTAATGGAACAGTTCTCTTCTCCACCAGTACTGGTGCCAGTGCCCCGTGAATCAGAACCTATTTCTCCCACAACAATCTTTGAGCCACACATTTACCACTCTAATTTTATTTACCCTATGGATAATCCGGAGGTTATTACCTTAGTAGTTCTGCTTTTTAATTTATCCCCGGGCAGCTCCTAGTCCCTCAGCAGAACCTCTTTCCTAGTCTTACCTATGCCATTGGTACTTGCGTGGACCACAACAACTGGATCCTTCCCCTCCCACTTCAAGTTCCTCACCAGCTCATAAGGGATGTCCTTAACCTTGGCACCAGATAGGCAACACAACTTTTGGGACTCTCTGTCTTTCCTGCAGAGAACAGTATTCATTCCCCTAACTGTGCTATTCCCTATTACTAATACATTCCTCTTTTCTCCCCTCACTTGAATGGCACTCTGTACCATGGTGCTGTGGTCAGTTCGCTCATCCTCCCTGCAGTTTGTGCCCTTGTTCATACCGGGAGCAAGAACCTCATACTTATTGGATAAGGGCACTGGCTGAGGCTCCTCCATGGCTAAATTCTGGATTCCCATACCTGCCTCACTCGCAGTCACACCTTCCTGTCCCTGACCACAGACTAAATTTGATGTAATTAATCTAAGGGGTGTGACTGCCTCCTGAAACACAGTAACACAGTATCTTGGTAACTGTCCCCCTCCCTGATGTGTCGCAGTGTCCGCAGCTTGGACTCCAGCTCATCAAATCTGAGCCGAAGTTCCTCGAGCAGCCGACACTTGCTGCAAATGTGGTTACCATGGATTGCACAGGCGTCCACCAGATCCCACATGCTACAGTTGCAACACGTCACCTGCCCAGCCATCTCTATTCCATTTAATTAATTAATTTGGATGTTAAGTATTTTAAAAGTGAATTTCTTAACTGTACTCTTCAGCTGCAATAAAGTCTCCTGATTTAAACCACTTGGCCAATCAAAAGAGACAGGGAGGAGATACCCACCAATCACCTACCTGCTTTCCTGTGATGTCACACTCTGGCTCTGACAGGTAGAAACAGGTTGAAGGAACTCTTTGCCGCCAGTTTTTATCTCCCGTCGCCATTGCCCTTCTCACACAGATCCTCTCTTTGCGTGCTCCAGGCTCTCCTCTCGCTGTTTTAACCTCTAAAACCACTGGCTCTCCTCTCGCTGTTCAAAACTGGGAAGGTCTCAATATATTTATTGATCAACCTGTTTCAATTGCCGTGTGCCCCTGAAGAGAAATCCGTGAAACTATGCTATCTCCTATTTAGTTGCACTGCGACTTATAGCTGATCCCACCGGAAACAACCATGGTTTGTGCGGAACAGCAAACAGCATTTCTAATATAAATACAACAGCAAAATACTGCAAAGAGGACCGTCAAATGGAGTAGAATTGCTGGATTCACCAGAGTAGTTTGGGGCAATGGATTGCACGCAGTATGCCCTAATGTAAAACCCCAAATTTATTTGAACAGCAAATACTTGACGGGCAACTTAACCCAACTGTAGGCAGATAAAATAGTGATTAAAATGAACACCCATTGCCATCTTTAACTACTTAGCTGTTGATTTCAGGGGTGGTGCCCGGCACAGGTAAGTGAATGTAAATTCGGCACTTGTGGTGAAATTAGGACCCCACTGCAACCTGTTTGTGCAGTAATAGGCCAACCATGAAACCAGGGGCAGAAGGGCAAGGAAAGTAGGTTGCTTTAACTGTTCCAGTGTCTTCTAAGCCTTAGGAGTGCAAATTCCATCTCTGTACCGTTGCTGGAGGCATGGCACCATTTACCAGAGCATGCTACGCTACCAGCCTCTTCCAGTATGGCCTCTTAAGAAGGGCAGCAGCCTGGGCATCCCCGGCATGCAGGCTGTGAAGGGATGTTAGCCTGGTGCCACACAGCCCAACTGGCTGATGTGACACCAGGATAACTAATTTGAACTACACAGGCCCAGGCAATGTTACTCTGCAAACAACAATTATTCCACTGCAAAAGGGGCCTAACACTAATGTTGCATAAAGGCACAGAACTTGCAAATAACTTTTGCTATTGCAAAGCGTCTGGAAATCCTCTGGAGTCTTTTTGGAAGTGTTGCGTTGAGTTCCTTGATTTGGCAGGGAGTACAGGGAGAGCAGAGAATTAGATGATCAGTCCACACAAAGGCTACAACAGGGAGGCTGCCTCTGGGTCTGCAGCATGACATGGGGATAGAACAGGAGCTGTGGAGAAAGCAAGCTCTGCACAATGCCCTCTGTCAGCTTGGAGCTGGATTCCTCCATGCTTCTTGACAGTGGCAAGTGGCAGACCAGCCAATGCACCCAATACTTTGGTGTGCATGCCCATCAGCTTTTTCCTATCTATTGGTCTATTGAGGTCCGAGACCTAAGCAGCAGAACTCTTCTGTGACTTCACCCTCTTGTGAGCTAGCTAGTGAACCACCCTTCACACCCACAGCCCATTCATGCCCAGATGGCTCACTGTGTGCTGACCCCAACTCTATACAATCCTCTAAGCTGTGTGCAGTGCCAATATTTGAGTTAACGGCTGCGAGGGTCAGATCAAACATCAGAGCCTCTTCCTTTGTGATGTGCTGTTGCCCTCTCTCTCTCTCTCTTTGGGCTCTTATGTCTGGGCAGGTGGGAGTTCTTGGGCATCTGAAAGAGGAAATCAGAAAGGGAGAGGGAAGGGGATGGGAAGCAAGAGATCCATGGTCACCCCATCTGCAGCTTGCTCATCGGGCCAAATAGCAGGGTGAGGGTGAACTTTGAGTTGGGAAGGGGCATAGGATAAGAAGATACCATCCTCCGTAATATTCTCAGTGACACTGGATGCCATGGGCTCCATCACAGCCAGCCCCATGATCTCCTCCATAGGGCTCCGGAGATGCAAGTGCCCTTGTTACCCACTGGTTCTGCTCTGCTCTCTTCTATTCTGTCCCACCTTGATCTGCGAGAGATAGGGCAGAAGGTCAGTGATGGTGTAGCACTGTTTGGGAGATGTGCCTGCCAGAGTTGAATAGCTGGAGGTATGAGGATGCAGTGAGAGGTGAGTGTGAGACTGGCAGCATTGGAAGGTTGTGTGAGAATGAGAAAGAGTATCTGGATCTTAGATGTGAATGCCGAATGCCAGGAAGTGTTGCTGGGTGAGTGCAGTGGGTGCAGTGCATTGAGCAGTGGAAGAGATTGGTGATGTGTTGGGTGGGACATGTCATGTGAAGATGCATTCACTGACTTTGACCACCCACATGGTGGCACTGTTGCTGTATCCTCTGGCCTAGACTCTGGGAGTTCACCTGTTTGGCCACTGTGCCCTATCCCTTCTGATGGTGATCCTTGAGGGCCACCTGGTAACCCGCAGAAACATGATGTCTCTCCTTCTGTCCACCTCCAAATCTAATAACTCAAATACCTCATCTATCCCCCTAGAACTCTTTCCTTGTTCTCGTGTTCCATTTCTCATGATTTAAATTCCAGCACCATGATTCAGTACAGCTTCCCTTTAAGAAGAACAGACTGCTGGCAGCACCGCCTGCTCTCAGCACAACGCTGAGTCCTCTGCTGAGCACAGGGACAGGCAGCAGTGGCTCACAGGAATCCAGCAGTGAGGAACCCATTTGCCCCTTTGCTACAATCATGGAATTTGCAGGCGGGACCGGAGATTCCTGCCCGAAATCAATGGACGTTTGGCTGGTCCGTCAATTTTTCTGTCTTGCCCACAACGATTCCCGCCACGGGATTGGCACAGGCAGTTTGCGAATAAAACAGGGCCAACAAATGCATCCCTCTGTAATGGGCTTTCCTCTTATTGAGGAATTTCAGGACTGAATATTCAAATATAATAACAATATATTTCATGTACACCTACGTTTATGGTGTGAAATAATCTTCCAATTTACAAAATAGACCGTCACTGAGAGCAGGGAATGCTGACTCCACCCTTCAATTCAACAGGAGAATGGAATGATTCCTGGTTCATCTGAGGTGGAAGAAAAACAGTTCATATAGGAGCTGAAAGATGGCCTAAAAGAAAGACTGATAGGTCTTTTTACGTTGTTTTGGTTTTGGGATAGCTTTGTACTGCTACTGCCTCCTGCAATTTAAGAAAAGCAGCTACAAATAGCTAGGCATTTCCCAATTTCACCCATTATCAAATGCATTAGTAGTATAATTGCCAATGTGAGTTGGCAGGAGTGTATAACAAGTGATATCGGACTACTGTCTGTTGACTTCAATGGAAGGAGAATCTAGTGGAGCGTATAAGCTGATCAGATCACACACCCGCCAATATCACAATGCAGCGAACCTATAATCAGTTCAAAATAACAGCTTACTGCAAGCCCATCCTTGAAAGAAACAAATAAGGGAATAGTTCAATCAGCAGGATAATAAACTTAACAGTGGAGGAGCTAGGCACGTGTTAATGATTTGCACCAGGTAATATAATGAGCTCCTGACCCTCTATCTATCTTTGCTCTATTCAATATTGCTGAATGCATTTACTTAATTACATCTGCTCTCTGCCTGCAAATGGATTGTCCATCTCCCACCACTAGTTCCCGCTCGAACATGATAAATTCTCTTTCTGCATTGTGTCTGTCAGAGCTGAAACTCTGATTCAAGTATAATAGCGCTTGATTGAAAGCTGGGCACATCCAGCCTTTCAATTTACTTCACTGAGTGAAAACTATATAAGAATCACATTCAATTCTCCTCCTTATTGTAAAAAGCACTGGCATGTCTTATTGCATGTGAGGAGTGCTATATAAAATACAAGTAAATGCACATGGTTACCTGCTAAATAATGACTGTTAGCTCCCTCATGTATGCATCGATATGTTACGGATATGAGCAAATGAACACATATATTGTAACAAATTGATCATAGTCAATGTTAGAAAACTGTGCTTATGACTGAATTGCCTGGACTGTTGTAAAAACTCAACTAGTTCACTAATGCCCCTTAGGGAAGGAACCTGCTATCCTTTCCCAATCTGACCTTCATCTGACTCCAGTGCCATGCTGAGTATATCTGTCAGCACATTCTTGGGGCAAGCAGGGACTGGCTACTGATGCAGCTTTGCCAGGATCCTATACATACCTAACCAAATGTTTTAAAAATACAGAATTCATGTTTATGGTACACATGTACTGTGATGAATAAATTGGTACGGAATGGCATCTTAAAGTCTTTGCATAGTGAATCACTATCCATAAATA